>NC_081853.1:45816351-46455378 GCF_963259705.1 Myotis daubentonii | reverse complement strand
TTCACAATTATACATAACACCACAGTGATCATCCTAAATGACTTCGTATCTTTAATAATATATTCTTATGACATAAAGTGTGATAAACCTTTATCAAATTTGAAAGGTTAAAGTCATTTTACATTCCATCAGTGTTATGTGATACCTGTAAAACCAGTCTTTCTATAAATGCAAAATAAGGCCTGGGTATTCTTCCTTTGTGTGAAAATATCAGAATCCTATTTGTAACATAATTTTGTAAAATCTATTCCCAACTCAACAAGTCCAAACTATATCTTCACAAAATAATTTAATTTTATAATCACACCCCAATTTCATCAAGTAGATAGGCTTCTTACCGCCTTATATCTCAACTTTCTTTACACCCTGGCTTCCCACTCCTACCTTACACATTCACATTACCTCCCATGCTCCTCCTTTTCCACATGAACAAATTAACAGTTTTCCTTGGCTTAATAACTGATCTAAAGACACATGCAAAAAAACTTACTCAAAGGGAAACTATATTTTTCTGTAATCAAAATAGAGGCCTGGTGCACAAAAATTTGTGCGCTTGAGGGGGGGCCCTCAGCCCGGCCTGCGCCCATTTGCAGTCCAGGACCCCTTGGAGGATGTCCACCTGTCAACTTAGGCCCACTCCCCGGGGGATCAGGCCTAAGCTTGCAGTCAGACATCCTTCTGGCAGTCACAGAGCCCTTGGGGGATGTCCAACTAAAGGCTTAGGCCCCCAGGGGAGCAGTGATGAGGAAGCTGGGGTGACAGAGGAGCCATGCTGTCCCGCCCCGCTGCCCTGGGTCGGGTCGCACACGGGATGCCCGCCTCCCCGGGTCGCAGATAGCAGGCCCAGATGGTGGCAGGGCAGGTGGGATGGAGCTGTCCCGCCCTGCCTGCAGTATGCAAATTAGCTGCCATCTTTGTTGGCAGTTAATTTGCATATCACGCTGATTAGCCCATGGGAGGCATAGCAAAGGTACAGTCAATTACCATGTTTGTCTATTATTATACCAAATAATTCATTTTTACTTCACTTAATTTGATACTTAGAACCCAAACTTTTGGTTAATATAATTATGAGTTTGCCATCTAGCAATCCTTTTTTATCTAAACATTTCTGCTCATGAGGAGGAATAACTACAGACAAAGGATGTTGTGTGTTAAAAATCAGAGAACAAACTATATAGAAACACTTGGTAATGCTTCCATATTTTTCAGGACCATCAAGTTAGGTTAAATTTAACTTAAATCCTGATATATTCAGGATAAAGGAAGAGAAACATTTGTTCTATGCCAGTGGTCGGCAAACCGCGGCTTGCGAGCCACATGCGGCTCTTTGGCCCCTTCAGTGTGGCTCTTCCACAAATACCACGTGCGGGTGCACAGTACAGTGTGATTGAAACTTCGTGGCCCATGCGCAGAAGTTGGTTTTTGGGCTGGGCAAGTCTATTTTGAAGAAGTGGCATTAGAAGAAGCGGGGGGTATCTGTCGGTCAGGCGACGGGAGACACACCGCGGGGGAGGCTCCAAATATCAACAGTACTTAAACTATATAGGTAGGTTAATAACAATGTACCTACCTATATAGTTTAAGTTTAAAAAATTTGGCTCTCAAAAGAAATTTCAATCGTTGTACTGTTGATATTTGGCTCTGTTGACTAATGAGTTTGCCCAACACTGTTCTATGCCATCACTTTCTACCCATTTAAAGATAAGCTCTATGGAAGAGCATTAAAAAAAACCTAAAATACTCTTATTTACGTGAGTGGAGTAAGAGAGAGAAGAAACGAGGTTGGGGTAGAGAATTTGAACACTATGAAATTATCTGAGACATTTACTAACCTAACTTTATACACATATCTAACATCCCTAAACCATTTTCTCTTCCCTCTGAAAAGAAGAAAAACTCTCAAGAGCCAACCAAAGCAAAATTAACAGCATGCTTTCTAACTCACCATATAAAGGTTTCATCTCAATTCTCATGCTAGATCTTAGTGCTAACACTCCAGGGGAGTTGAACACTGATCATGTTTTAAACTTTTATTATGTAGACCTTCCCGTTTGACCTCTTTAACAATGTTCCTTATTTGGCTACCTTTGACTTCTCCTTTGGCTCTTCCCCTCTTCCTAATTCATTGGCATTTCACAGAAGTCTATCCCTCAATCTTCTCTCCACTGTATTCCCTCTATAATTTTCAGGACCCCAAAATTTCTTAATTAAACATACCCTAACCTTAACCCTCCCTATAACCAACCATTTAACCTAAAAACTTTTTTTCCTTCTGTAGTTCTAATAAAAAGCTGAAAAGTACAGTTTAATCTACTATTCTCTTTTCTAGATCCCAATAACTAGTTATGATGTTTTCAGGGCAGAGAGACCTAACAGGTCGATGTATTTCAACTGTAAGGTATTTATTTATATACTAGGCACATAGTTATAGTGATTTTTAGCATTATGGGCTGTGGAGACAAAATTCTAAGTTCCACTACTAGCTACAAAATCTTCAGCAAATTATGGTGTCTTGTTTCCTTGTCTGTAAAATGAAGATAGTAACAATGCCTACCCACACAGTGTGTTTATGAAGATTAATGAGTTAAATACATGTAAAGAACTTAGGAAAGTTGTGATGAATAATAAGAACTAGACATATTAACACATTGCGTACCGCATAGAAATCTCTAAGACATACGCCAGGGACCACATGTTTTTGGGCAAACTGCACGTTATTTAAATCATCATAATGCACTTTAGGTGTTGTTTTTCAATAATTATAACATTTTTATTTACAAAAACAATTAAACAATTAAAGTTCCTAGTACTTTTTTAACGTATGGTACTGTGTAAAACATTTTCCTCTATGAAGAGGGACCAAACAAAATTTACATAAGTATCTAGATTCGCTCCTTTTTCCATGGGCATGAAATACAAGAACATTCGTGAGCGGTTCTTAACAGATGGCACGCGAAACACGAGAAAACTCCTGAGTGGTATGAAATGTGTTAATTATGCTAGTGGTAACTGTTATAAGGTACACTGAAATGGCTATAAATATACTAAAATTGTTTATAATTGATATAATGAATACTCAATAAAATTCACCCTTTTAAAATATACCATTGGTTTTAATATATTCACAAAGTTGTATACTATCACCACTACCTATTTCCAGAACATGTCCTCATCTCATACCCATTCAGTCATTTCTCCACTCTCTAAACCCCCTGGCAACCACTAAATCTACTTTCTCTCTCTGGATTTGCCTATTCTGGACCTAGTAGTGGAATTGCTGGATCATATGATAACTGTGATTAAGTTTTTGAGGAACTGCCAAACTACTATGGTTTTTAATCATGCTAATGAGCTTTTATATCTTTGTGTTACTGTTTTCCAAAAATATTATTATAATGAAATTGTATTATTTTACTGAGATATTGGTTTTTGATCACAACTTCTCTCTGATTAATTCAACCCATAAGAATTTTCTGTCTATATTACAGAAAATGAACTCTAAGACTTGAGACACCATCAATCTCTAAGCATCTAATTCAAGAACGTTTTAAAAACTGTAGACTAAATGAAGTTATGCCATGGTTTGAATGTTTATGCCCCAACCCCCAGATTCTTATACTGAAAACCTAATGCCCAAGGTGATGGCATTAGAAGGTGGGAGATGATTATGTCAGGAAGGCTCCAGGGATTTAGTGCCCTTTTGATAGAAGCTCCAAGAGTTAGCACATCCCTTTCACCATGGGAGGGCAAAGGAAAGCTATGTACCAGGAAGAGGGCCCTCCCAAGAACATGACCTCTGGTGCCTCAATCTTGGACCCTCCAGCCAGATTGTGAAAAGTAAATTCTTGTTGTTTACAAGCTACCTAGTCTGTGGTATTTTTTATGGCAGCCCAAATGAACTAAGTCTGCTGAATATTACACAGAAAGGGCTTTTAAAAGTTTAAACTGTTTACTTTGAGGATGCTCAATCTTTTCTAGTGAGTAAGCTGGATTTGAATAATATGTTTATGTGGATGATTTTCATGACAGAAATGCTCATTCCCCCAATTTTAGAAAAATGACTGACAAATATTAAATCTAGACTAATTTCTATAAAAGCTCATCAAGAAGTTGGTAACAACACACTTAGGTAAAATGCCTAGCCCTCATTATAAATACAAAAAGCAAAATGAATATAAAATTATTTTACCTTCTCATTGCTAATAGTGGCCTAAGAGAAAGTCTGTGTAATGAAAATATTGTATATGAAACACCTTTTAAAAGCAGAAAGATTTCAAAAGTCAAATCACTTACCTATGTAGACTCTTTTGCTGTATCTCTGCATCAGTAATAACACAAATACATGCAGTGGAATAAGGTTGATAATAAACACATAACCACCCCAAGCAGAGACCTATGGGTAAATAAGTTAAATAATTTGTTTGCTTTTTTTAAATAGGTAAGTTTTGTCATGATAATCAAAGCATACAGTAAGCAAATATACTTAGCAATTTTGAGAGATGCTTAAAAATGGATTTATATAACCACAAATAACTTATTTCTCCTTTTATTGATAATAATTAAATAATACAATACTATAAATCCAAAATGCTTTCCTACATTCACTTGAGAAATGGTCAAATTAAATTTAATGAGAATGTTGAGAACATTAGAACTTATGAATTGAAAGTAAAAGGATTGTCATGAAATAAGGACTTTCAGGATATATAGATCATAAACATTTAAAGGAAAAAAGCCCATTTACTTCCCCCATTTTTGCGTGATAAATATATTCAAGAAACTTTACGGAGAATATAAACAGGACTGTTAGCAGAAGTCAACAACTCAACTAAAGGGAATACTAAAATGATCTGGATATGCTTTGAATCCTCAAAATAAAGGTGCTGCCTAGGGTATAAATTATTTCCTATACAAATCAAGATACCATTTTAATGTTTAGCCTATATCACAAAATTAGAATAATTCTATTTAATCGGAATAACTAAGTATGTTCTAGTGTAAATTTATAAAGATTCTAAAGATAATGTTTATTCTCAATCAATAGAATTAATTTTTAAGTACATTCAATAATAGAAAACAGGGTCTTATCAAGATAAAAGTTTTTGGATGTGCTCTAATAATTAAAAGTTTGAAAAAGCCATGTATAGCAATGGCTTATTGTCTTGAGAGATATATGTTAACATATACGTATTTTAACAATGCTGCTCTTGTCTACAATATTTCAGAACCACTTATAAGGAACCGTCTTCAGTTTATAATGCAAACAAGAACATCAGTTTATTGTTTTAGTCATATGCTACTGTTTTTTTCCCCAGCAAAAAGAATGTTACTCTGAGCACCTAACTGAAGGATTCCTGATTATTTCCAAAATTTAAGTCTTAACTTGAAAGAGGTTTACTATTACTGAGTATAATTACACAGAATGTGTCACAGGCTTTAACCACTTTAAAAGTGGTACAGATAATTTGGATACAAAAATCCTATGACATTTGTTTAAAAACAAAACAAAAAAGGTACCTAACTTAATCATTAATTTTCAGGCATAAAACTACTAAACATGCTGTGCTGTGAAAAAGACAGGAGAATGAAGAGGTAATACTGAACCTCAATCTTAAGTAATTTGTTGAAAAAAATATGTAGTTTACAGGTTAGCCTAGAGCAGCGGTTCTCAACCTATGGGTCACGACCCCTTTGGCGGTCAAATGACCCTTTCACAGGGGTCGCCTAAGACCATCCTGCATATCAGATATTTACATTATGATTCATAACAGTAGCAACATTACAGTTATGAAGTAGCAATGAAAATAATTTTATGGTTGGGTCAACATGAGGAACTGTATTTAAAGGGCCAGAAGGTTGAGAACCACTGGCCTAGAGGATGTCACCATTATTTAAGTTGAGTTGTATATTTAAAAAGAAAGATTTTTGTTTCATTTGCTGCAAATATTGTATTTGAGAGGTTGAGTATTAACCCTCACCACTAAAGCAAAAGTCCACATGTGTAGGGAGTGGTTATACGTTTAAGCCTCCAACTGACCTGTTGTCAAAGCCCCAAACAAGTCCCAGCTTAGAGGGCATAGCCCTCTTAGCATAATTGGGCTTGACCTTATGACGCTCCCTAGATTTTATCTGTGTAGCCAATGGGCTGAGGGAAATGGAGCAAGTGCTGTCAAAACAAGTGAAACTCGAAAGAACACTGTAACTATGGTGACCACTACAGTGTTGACCTCTGGCTATAAAACAAAGGCTCTGCTTGCTGTCCGGATCTCTCTCTGTGGCCTTAGCCAGGCACAGGAGATCCACCTAGACCAGTGGTTCTCAACCTTCCTAATGCCGTGACCCTTTAATACAGTTCCTCACGTTGTGGTGACCCCAAAACATAAAATTATTTTTGTTGCTACTTTATAACTGTAATTTTGCTACTGTTATGAATCATAATGTAAATATCTGATATGCAGGATGTATTTTCATTGTTACAAATTGAACGTAATTAAAGCATAGTGATTAATCACAAAAACAATATGTAATTATATATGTGTTTTCCGATGGTCTTATGCGACCCCTGTGAAAGGGTTGGGGTCACGACCCACAGGTTGAGAACCTCTGACCTAGACCCAGCTTATTCTCTTTGTCTTTTCTACATCCTTCGCTGCCCCCTCTCAGGCTCACCGAACCCTTGGCTGAGCTGGCACACCACACATATGGGCCCTGGGGATACGGGTAAGGGAAGAGAATGGGAGTAATGAAAGAGTATACATTAAACAAAATTAAGATCCTAAAGATTTCAGGAGAAACAAAGTGAAGAACTAGCCCCTGATAAAAAGAAAATGAAGAGGAGAAACTGGTCTAACTTCTAAAAAGATTTGTTAGACCTCATGTAGTTTCAAATATAGTATCTTACCATATAGAAATACGATAAGCAGCAGCACACTGTCCAAAAAACAGAACCAGTTTTTACAGATTTTACCTAAAAACAAACAAAAAAGCTGATGTAATAAATATGTTAATTAATGCTCCTGCTAAATAAAAAATGTTTAGTAAACATGTATTACAAAAAGCCAAAGTTATTTTTAAAATGTACTAAGGTTATTCAGATCCACTTAATATATGCATTTATAACACTCGGCAGCAGTCAGGCATTTTAAAAATTGCTTTGATTTTATTTCTAGCTATTTAGTTTTCAGTAAAAAAGAATTATCTTAAAGGAAATTATGTTTCCATTTGTTACATTTTTATATTAAAGTTATTAATATCAAATTGAGATTTTAACTAAAGAATAAAAGTATTCAGTAAATCTTCATTTCCATAGTTTATTTGCTTAACCTTAATATGTAACTTTGCATTTGGATGTGATCATTTTGGAAAATTTTTCATTATCTAGAAATTTTCAGATACTATAATCAATATCTTCAAGAAACTATTATACAGTGGGGCCTTGACTTACGAGTTTAATTCGTTTCGAGACCGAGCTCGTTAAGGAGCTCATTAAGGAGCTCTTAACTCAAATTACTCTATCAACTCAATGCAAAAAATCGGGGGAGAGACAGCTGGTATCTCAAAAAACTCGTTAGTGGGGACACTGGTAAGTCAAGGCCCCACTGTATTCCCAAAATAGTTTCTAAACAGCCTAATAATATAACAGTAAAATTCTCAATTACTCTGAATGGGGAAGATAACTTGCAGTAAACAAAGGCTCAAAAATTTGACCAATTTCCACCTAGTGACTTACCACCATTGATCTCTTCTAGCAACCACTCCCTGCCCCAGGCTTTCACCACCCTACTGTCTGTGTCCTTGAGTTATACATACTATATACATTCAAGTTCTTTGGTTGATCCCACCCATCCTCCCCCACGTTCCCTCTGAGATTCCACAGTCTATTCCATGCTTCTATGTCTCTGGATATATTTTGTAAGCAGAAAACGACATTTTAAAATTTCAGAAACACAAGGCTCTAAATACTCATGCCAAGAGCAAGGGGTCATTTTTTAAGATGAATCATGTGAATGTTCTAAAGAAACGAAGTCCCATTACAAGCAATTCTATATTAAAAGATTCATTGCCATGCCTGATAAGAAGTTCAATTTTAACATTATTTTTGAGAGCTCATTTAAAGGAATTCTTTACTTTTAAAATGGGCCTCTACTATACTACTACATTAAAGCAAAGAACAGGTACAATCAATCAGTAGAGCCTCCCATCCATGGTTTTGCTTTCTAAGGTTTCAATGACCTTAAGTCAACCACAGTATAACAATATAAAATGGGAAATTCCAGAAATAAACAATCCATAAGTTTTAAATTTAGTGTCATTCAGAATCGTGATGAAATCTTGTGCTGTCCCCTTTCGTCCTATCTAGATATGAATCATCCCTTTGTCCAGTGTCTCCACAACTGTATGCTACCTGCTCATTAGTCACTTAGTAGCCATCTTGGTTATCAGATCAACTGTCTCTGTACTGCAGTGCTCATGTTCATTTAACCCTTATTTTACTTTAAAATGGCCTCAAAGCACAAGTGTAGTGATGCTGGCAATTCTTATATGCCAAAGGAAAGCTGTGGAATGCTTTTATTAAGGGAAAAGGTAGAAGTCCTTGATTCAATAAGGAAAGAGGGGAAAAAAACATAAGCTGAGGTTGCTAAGATCTACAGTAAGAACAAATATTATATTGTGGAATTGTGAAGGAAAAAGAAATTCATTTTTGTTTTGCTGTTTAACCTCAAACTACAAAATTCACAGCCACAGTGCGTAAGTGTTCAGTTAAGATAGTAAAGGTTATAAATTTATATGTGGAAAATTTCTGGAGACTTTTCAAAAATTAAATCTTTGAGAGACCACATTCACATAGCTTCTATTTTCTCACTGCTGTTGTTAATCTCTTACTATGCCTAATTTACGAACCAAACTTTATCATAGATATGTATGCACAGTAAAAAGCATAGTAAATACAGGGTTTGCTACCACCCACCATTTCAAGCATCCATTGGGAGTCTTAAGATATGTTCCCTGTGGGAAAGGCGGGAGACGACTACTGTCATCAACACAGTATGGTATTGGTGAAAGAACAAAGATCAATGAAACAGAAAGAGAGCCCACAAGAAGGCCCACACAAATAGTCAACTGACCTTTGACAAAGGTGCAAAGGCAATTCAATAGAGAAAGGATAGTCTTTTCAACAAAATGGTTCTAGAACAACTAGACGCGTACATGCAAATAAGTGAATCTGAACAAAGACTTCATTATATTCCACAAAAATTAAAGCAAAGTGGGTCACAGACCTAAATGTAAAGCACAAAACTATAAAACTTTCAGAAAACAACATAGGAGAAAATCTGGGTATCCTTGGTCTGATGATGGTTTGTTATTTTTTGATACAACACCAAATGTATAATCCATGAAAAATAAGTTGATAACTGGGACCTCTATTAAACAGAGTAGATAGAGAATATTTCCATTGTCACACAAAATTCTATTGGAAAAACATTCCTCTAGAAGATCTACAAACGTGTTCAGGTTTACAGTATTAAAAGACTTAAATTCTGCTTGTGCTTTGAATGTGGAAAGCTAAAAAGGTCAATTTCACCATAATTAGGAAAAAAGTCTAAACAATAAGCTTTCTTAAGCTTATCATAAAGTTAGTTACAAGGCAAACAATTATGCAAATGCTAGAATAGCTAAGGATCTAGACAAAAGGGAAGTCAGCACTCACAAGCTCTTTTTCATGGGCCTCCACCAGGCTGTCATATTAAGATGACAATTCTCCCCAAACTCATCTATAGATAATGTACTCCCAATAAAAATTCCAGTTGGCTTTTTGGGTAGATGTTGATAAGCCAATTCAAAAATTTATATAAAGCAAAAGACTAGGAAGAGTAAAAAAAAAAAAAAAAAAAAAAAGTCTGAAAAAGAGGAACGAAGTTGAATTACTCATGCTACCGGATTTCAAGTGTTTTTATAAACTAATAAACACAACCTAGTGTAGTGTCATAAGGATAGATACATAACAGATGAAAACAGTAGGGAAGAATTGCCAAACAGACCCAATGTATATCGACAACTGATCTTAACAAGGCTACCAAGGTAAAAAACTCAATGGAGAAAGAACTGTCTTTTCAACAATGGGAGTTGGATCAATGGATATCCAAATCCAAAAGCAGAGAACCCTAACCCTATTCTTGCACCACAGGCCATAATCAACTCAAAATGGATCACAGATCTTAATGTAAAACCTAAAAATACTCAATTTCTAGAGAAAGTGTTTGTGATCTTGGATTATACACAGACTTCTAACAATACACCAAAAACAAGATCCATTTAAAAAATAGTATATATATGTGTGTATGTATATATATATATATATATATATATATATATATATATATATATGAATTGAACATCAAAATTAAACATTTCAGCTCTTAGAAAGATACCATTAAAAAAACAAAAAGACAAGCCACAGACTGGGAGAAAATGTTTGCACAACACGCATCTGATAAAAGACTTATTTCTAAAATATACAAAGAAGTTTTACAACTCAATAATAAGAAAACAAATAACCCAACTGAAACATAGCCAAAGGTTTGAACAGATGGAAAACAAGCACGTGAAACAATGCTCAATATCAGTCATTAGGGAAAAGCATATTATAACCATGAGATACTGTTACTTACTAGAATGGCTAAAAATTAATACATTTTGAACATCCCATTCATTGGTGAAGCAAGTAAATGTAACTCCACATACTCTGATAGAGAGGATGCAAAATGCCATAGCCACTTTGGAAAACTGGCAGCTTTTTTTAAAATTAAAAATGTATTTATGTAAACCGGAAATCCCACAGCTAGGCATCTAAGAAGAATACTAATATATGTCAATATGAAGAATAGCATGCAAATAATTATAGCTGCTTTACTCACACAACTTTCAAAAGCTAGAAAACAAAATAACTCTATATAGTACATCCATGCAACAGAATACTACTCAGCAATGAAAAGTAACAGACTACTAAAACATGCAATAACATGGATGACTCTCAACTTATTATGCTAACTAAAGTAGGCTAGACACAAAGGGTTAACCCTTACTATTTGATTATGGGGCATTCTGAAAAAGAAACTTCAAAATACAATATAGAGAGACAGAAATCAAATCTCTGGTTGTAAGGAATATGGGTGAAGGAAAAGTACTGATTATAAAGGCACAGAACAAAACATTTTAAGAAACCACCACCACCACCACCAAAAACTATACGAGGCAAGATGATAAGCACTGCTCCAAGTACTATTTTATCTCTATTAGCTGTTTTTGGTGAATAGTAACAATAGAACAAACATGTGCTCATCACTTTCCATGTTCCCACAATATTCTATACCTTTACAAGCATTAACTTATTTAAATCATATCAGATAGGTACTAATACTCCATTTTATAGTTGATAAAATACACATTAGGGTGATTTAAGCACCCTCAGTGGTAGCATTTAAACAAAAAGGAACCAAACCATGGCAGATTGGCTACAAAGATTATACTCTTAAACCTGATGGAAAAAAGGTTAGAATCTCTAAAGAACACATAACAAAAGGCTTACCAAAAAATGTCCACCAACAGTACTTTGAAAATAATGTGATGACAAAAAGTGCATCTTTTAAAAACATACACTTTGTAAAAGAGTTTAAGTAGTGGTTTAAAAACACACCATCCACACAGAAAATTATTAAAGAAATAATGACCTGAAATGTTACATTAGACCAGATGCACTTAACATTTATAAAACATTTCATCCCAAAACAGCAGAACGCACATTCTTTTAAATGCACACAGTACATTCTCCAGGATAAAATTAGGCACAAAACAATCCTCAGTAAATTCAAGAAGACTGAAATCATATCAAGTATCTTTTCCAACCACATTGGCATGAAACCAGAAATCAACTGCAGGGGGGGGAAATGGAAAAAACACAAATTCATAGAGAATAAACAACATGCCACAAAACCACCAATGGATTAAAGAAGAAATTAGAGGAGATAAAAAATTATCTTGAGACAAATGAAAATGAAAATACAACATTTCAAAATTGTGGAATGCAGCAAAAGCATGTTCTAAAAGGGAAGATCAGTTTTACAGGCCTACCACAAGAAATAAGAAAAATCCGAAATAAACAATCTAACTTTACATCTAAAGAAACTAGAAAAACAACAAACAAAACCCAAAGTAAACAGAAGTAAATAATCAAGATCAGAGCCAAAATAAATGAAATAGAAATTTAAAAGCACAATAGAAAAGATCAATGAAACTCAGCTAGTTCTTTGAAAAGGTTAATAAAAAATCTTCAACAAAATATTAGCAAATCAAATCCAACAATCTATCTTCTATATATACTAGTAGCCCGGTGCACGAAATTCGTGCCCAATTAAAGAGAATTAATTGACGTAACCGGTTTGGCTCAGTGGATAGGGCATCGGCCTGCGGACTCAAGGGTCCCGGGTTCAATTCTGGTCAAGGGCATGTACCTTGGTTGTGGGCACATCCCCAGTGGGGAGTGTGCAGGAGGCAGCTGATCGATGTTTCTCTCTCATCGATGTTTCTGACTCTCTATCCCTCTCCCTTCCTCTCTGTAAAAAATCAATAAAATATATTTTCTTTAAAAAGGGAATTAGCAAACTGGCTACATGTCGATTCTGTGAGGAAAGGGGCTCCCTCCTCCCTCCTGTCAGGGTCCAGGGTGCAGGAGAATGGGGTTCCTGGCCGGCAGGCCACTGACAGCAAGCTATCCAACAGCGGATTCTGTGAAGAATAGGGTTCCCTCCTTTCTACTGTCAGGGTCTGGTTTGAAGGTCGGCCATGCCCCCTGTTGGGCCAGACCCAGAGTTCCACCACGCCGTGGCCTCCACCTCAGCAATCCAGGACTGACTGCTGCTGGGCATTCCTGGTGCTCTGAGGGTGGGTTCTTCCCACCGGCCACACGGGAAACAGCTGGGGAGGGCGCAGCCCTTGGCAAAATGACCCAGGATTCAGTGGTTCCTGCCTCAAACCCCGCCCTCACCAGAAACAGCTCCGGAACACAGCTCAGTGGAGGGCGCAGCAGTTGCCAAGACAACTCCTGCAAGACTGACTTCCTTCACTTGGTCGCGGCAGTTCAGGTCGTGATGACCACCACCCATGATTTTTATATAAGTAGATAAAAGCCTAAGTGACCGTTACAACTGAATGACCAATCGACCAGTTGCTATGATGCGCACTGACCACCAGGGGGCAGACATTCAATGCAGGAGCTGGCCCCTGGTGGTCAGTGCGCTCCCACAGTGGAAGCACTGCTCAGCTGACCAAACTGTCCCAGTGGCCCACCAGCCTGGCAGCAGCCACTCACTCCCTCATTAGTTCTACAGGTCCAATCTCCAGAGAACAGGCCAGAGATGACGGACCAGCGTCACCAGCCTCCTGGAAGTAGGCCTCGGGTACTGTGCTGCTTCCCCTCCCTAGACACTCTGCAAGAAAGAAATGATATAAAAGCAGCCACCAGGTGGCTCCCAACAACCAGCGCAAATGTCAGTGGGATGAATCCAGATCCCAGGCCAGCAAGGGTGTTCCACCACCTGCTGGAGGGGCTGATCATGTCCCACACACCCCCCCCCACCCCCCTCGGGAACCCACCTGTGCATGAATTTGTGCACCGGGCCTCTAGTATATAGTAATTATATACCATGATCAAGTTAGATTTATCCCAGGTATAAAAATCTGGTTCAACATTTGAAAGTAATTAACGAAATTCATGACATCAAAAGGTCAAAGGAAAAAGATCATGTATCTGTATCAATAGGTACAGAAAAAGCATTTGACAAAATTCAACATCCATTTGGACATTCCCCGAAGGACTTCCACACTGTGAAAGGGCGCAGTCTGGGCTGAGGGACTCCACTCCCACCCCCCCCCCCCCCCAGTGCATGAAT
Organism: Myotis daubentonii; assembly: GCF_963259705.1. NCBI lineage: Eukaryota > Metazoa > Chordata > Mammalia > Chiroptera > Vespertilionidae > Myotis > Myotis daubentonii. Next base: position 46,441,429 of record NC_081853.1, on the reverse strand, counting down.
TTCATGCACCGGCCTCTAGTAATTGATAAAAGACAAATGTGTACAACTTACAGCATTTCAGCAGAAAGTTCTATGTATTAATGGTAACAATAAATTACATGTTACTTACCCATAAGTAATATGTGAACTGAAGTGCAAAAATAGCAATGCCTTCGTTATCAAAAGATCCAGCTACTGACCGAGAAATGTAACCTGGTACAATAGCAATGAAACAAGCAGCTAAAAGTCCTGCTCCTTGGTTCCAAAGTTCTCTGGTAAGCAGGAAAGTAGATATAGAGGTAAGGCCGCTAAAAGTTGGTGCAAGGAATACACATACATCTCTTATATGAACTGTTATGTTCAATGTATTTAAAATCCAGTGGATAAGGCCAGCTGTTATCATCAACCCTGGGTAAACCTAGGAAGAAAAAAAATAGAAAATTTAATGACATATAAAATGAGGTAGCTGAAAACACTAACATAAGTTCTTTATTATTACATATTGTTTACAGTAAGTTTGAGAATATCTCAAAACAGTTTTCCTTCCTCACATACTTCAAAACTAAATGTACTTTTGTACTGGATACAAATAAAAAGCTCATATATGGAGAGATACATATTTAAATTAATAAAAAAAGATCATATAGAATAATTATTAACACTAAAAATGTTTTCCAATGGAAAACTGTGGGTAACTTATTAATTCCACTATTTTTTCATTATAAAACAGGGTCATAGTCTAACTTGTCCTGAGGTTTAGGGTTTTAAACATGCTCTAATTTTGCCCATATTTGTGCGTTATAAAGGAATGAGAAAAGGAGAGAAAATGAAGTAATGTACAGGATTCTTTCCTTCTTTCAAAGACAAGATTTGAAAAGTACACAATTCTAGCTGGGAAATGAAGGACTAATCAATCACTTTGTGAATTCAAAGACCATATTTGGGACTCCTAGAAGGTTGAGCATTTTTTCTACCACTTAAAATAGCTGCTGTACTCTTCATCCTCACTCTAAACATGGAACATAAAACATCAAGAAGATTCAAAGTAAAGTAAAAAGGACAATTTTTTAGCTATTCATCAGTGATTAAAATGTGTATTTACATTTCTATCCTTCACTAAACCCTAAAAGGGTCTTTTCTCTATCACAAAAGCTACAAAGAATGTCATAAATTTCCTTTCCTAGCTAATACTATTTAAAATAGCAAATTCCCAAGGTCTTTAACCCACCCCCTTGCTTTTTCTCCATCACTTATCACTATTTCACATACTTCTTATTTTACGTATTTTATATATTGTCTATTAACTAAAACACCCTCACAAAAATATAAGCTTCAGAAGAGCAGGAACATTTTCCCCAACACCCAAAACAATGATTGGCACAAAATGGATACTCAATACCTTCTGAATGCGCAGAAGAATGGAATAAAGGAAGAGGGGGGAAAGTGTGGCAATCATCATCACCATTCTTAAAAATTAAAATTTTACTTCATTTCATAAATATAAGGTTCCAGAGTATGATTTTGTCAGCTGTATTCAATGAACATGAAAATAAATTTGAAAATGCCTCTAAAAGTAAGTTAATATATTCATGATAATCTGGCAAACTGAGCTGACACACCAAATTCTGATTAAAAATACAAAAAAAACACCCCTAACCAAACAACAAAACCCCACAACAAAAAAGGGGGCATATTTAAGCTTTTAAAAAAGGGAACCCTCCAGATGCAAAAAAATAAAGAGAAAGTTCAAAGTAGGTACTAATGTCATGTGAGCCCAAAAGAAGATGGGGGGAAAAGACACTCCAGGTCTAATATATACCTTAAGGACTAGAAGTTGGGGGATTATTGCTCAATACTGGTATCAGAGAAAAGGCCTACTCCCAGAACAAAGCCAAGACCTATTTGGTGAAACTAGACAAATTCTTCTCATTCATTAAGGGAAGCAGTAAGAAACGTTTTGCCTTATGGTATATCCAAAGCCTAAATAGAAACATGAGAAATAAGAAACTCATTCATCACGTGTGAATATGGGTTCCACATTTATAACAACTTTAGGTATATGAAACTTCAAGCTAACAAATGATCTTTTAAAAAGTACCCTTAAAAAAGTAAAACCCCTAAGGGCTCCAGCAAAGGCAAAATAAAAAGATTATTATAGGAATAGTCCCAAATACCAGGATACCAAGAGTCTCAGAAAACAAGCCTCCAGTGAGGATAAATTTAAGATATAAATTTAAACACAACAGGAAACAAACTAGGGGCATCAAATACTAATATAATAAAGTGTGTGACAAGAAATGCAGCTAATAACCATCTACCATATCTCTTACCATTCAATATCTTTCTAATTTGCCCTGGAAACCATCATGACTACTCTCCTTGTATCTTTATCTCTATTTACATCCAGAATAAGAAGATGCCTCAAATTGGAAACACAACATCTTGCTATCACAGAAAATATATTCTTTCCAAACACAAAGGGAGCCTTTATAAAATTTGCCAAATTGTAAGCCACGAATCAAGTCTCAATAAGTTTTAATGGAATGAAAATACAGAATTTTTCCCTAAACGAAATATATGATTTTTTTCTTAATGAAATAGATTTGAAATATAAATCAAAACAAGATAACAGTAAATCCTCTTACACTTAAAAGTTAAATACAATTCTAAATAACCCATGAAGTAGAATAAATGACAATGAAAATACTAAAAAGAGTATAAAGGCAAACTTATGCAATGTAGCTAAAACACTGATTAGTGTGGAGTTTATAGCTTTAACATGAATCTATTAATAACAAAATAAGTTTGGAAATTATTGACCAAATGTTATCAGGAAGTCAGAATAAACAAAAATGTGAGAGGAAGAAAATAAATACAAATTAATATAATCAAGACAAATATTTAATAGAAATCTATAATAATCCATAATAATAAAAGTGTAACATGGCAATAAGACAAGACGTCCTTCCAGACGACATTCCAGATGAAGCCGGGGCTGCGAGGGAAGCCCGGGTTCCTGCCAGCAGCCGAAGGGAAGGAAGGCCTACTCTTGCATGAATTTCATGCATCGGGCCCCTAGTAATCAATAAAGTCAAAGTTTCTTTGGGTTAAGAAATCTGATAAAATTGATAAACTTCTGACAAAAAAATGATTAAAAAAAAAAACCAAACCCAAACTAAACATATATGTCTTTCACTTTCGCTTCAATATTCTTCTTACAGCCCAAATACTAAAAATATTTTCCCTTACATCATTTTCTAAATATAATAATTCCCCATAAACTATGATCGATACTCAATTACCTAGAGTAATTTAAGACAGATTTGAAACAAAAGCATACAAATAACCTGAACTGAGGATGCACAGTAACAAGAGACCCCTTCATAGCCTTCACCATTTGTCAGAAATAGTGGTCGTGTGAGATAACCCCAAAATGGGTGTGTGTGTGTGTGTGTGTTGGGGGGGTGGAGCAGATATTATCAAGAGATTTAAAAAATTAAACACTGGTCAATCAGCCAAATCCTATATAATAAAAGCCCAGCGACCAAAATGGCGAAACGACCACAACAACCAGAAACCAGAACTACCACGGCTCCTCACCCCAGCCGGCTGCCCCTAGTGAGCGGTTCGGGGCGATCAGTCAGGCAAAGTACTTAGGGCAATAAGGCAGGCCGAAGCACTTAGGGGAGATCAGGCAGGTGGGCAAGTGGTTAGGGGAAATCAGGCAGGCAGGCAGAGGGGTTAGGGGCGATCAGGCAAGCAGGAGAGTGGTTAGGGACTATCAGGCAGGCAGGCAGGCAGAGGCGGTTAGGGGCCAGCGGTCCTGGATTACGTGAGGGATGTCCGATGGCTGGTTTAGGCCCGATCCACAGGGATCCTGGATTTCAAGAGGATGCAGGCCGGGCTGAGGAATCCCCCCCCCCCCTCGTGCACGAATTTTGTGCACCAGGCCTCTAGTAAAACTATATTAGTTAACTATACAAAGCTTTCGAGAATCTTCATCATCTTAGCAACTTATGATTTACTCAAATAACTATAAAATTTTATGATATGAACAAAAATAACTGCAAATATACTTACAGTACCACCTACTATTCTTCCTAGTGGATACCATGCTCTTTCATCAAACCAATTTAAAAATTCATAGAACCCATGAGACGCAAGATGATGTGTTGATCTATAGTTAAACCTAGAGAAAACAGGAAAAAAAGAAATGTTACAAAACTGCTTGTTAGAAAGAAACAGCTCTATATTATACTTTAAATATAAGTGTCTTTATAGTTAATTCCATTGCTACATAAAAATATCTTTATTAATAATTTTCCTCAAACTTGAGTAACAAATTATTTCCAAGAAATCAGCTCATTCCTCTAATATACTTAACTAAAAAGCAAAGTGCCCCCCACTCCCCGCCCCAATGACTACCAACCTAGTTATGCTCAATGTCTATAAAACTACTAATGCTCAAATTAACATTTGGCCATTGCTTCCAGTACAAAAGGTACATAGCTGCACTTGAATTTAAAAAACAGGGTGAGAGTACATAAAATTCACCAAATGGTCAAAGAGATTTCAATGGCTCTCAAAAAATTAAGAACTACAGGCAGAAGATAGCATCAAAGTGAACAGAGCACACTTGACATAGTCACCTCCAATCTTACAACCCTAAAATTACAGGCTAAATATATCACAACAGCACTAAAGCCATAAGAATAAACTATAATAGTACTGTATAGTAGCAATAGAAGACATAAGACTAATGGGAAGAAATGAAATTGAAGAAACCACAGTATAACCACAGCAGAAGTAAACTGCAAACCATGTTTCATTTAAAGCAGGTTATGGGTGGCAAGAGAGAATCCTTTAGAAATCCTTAGAGTGATGGCATTAGGAACGCCAGCCAGGCAGCTGGTGGATCCTCTTCCCCTACCACTGCCAAGCAATGAAGTATCTGCACTACATATGTTGACAAGTAAATCAAAAAGCAGAATAGTGCTGGACAGAAAGAACATGAACAGGAAATCCTCATATCCAATATTAGTATGATATATCCTTCCCAGCATCAAGTCACAACTCTCTTTCCCACAATCATTAGATGTAATAATTTAGACTGGCTTGATCAAATATAAAAAGAAATAATAAAAAAGTACACACTTAAAAATCAAACATTTGAGAAAAGTGAGCAACATAAAAGCTAAGTATCAAAATCAACTATTAGAAGAAAACTAATACCATAGGAAACAGAAATAAGAATATCATCAGAGGTCTAAGAAGCTTCCTTTCAGTGGCCTGAAAGGAAGTATAACCTAGAGCAGGGGTCCTCAAACTACGGCCCACGGGCGACATGCGGCCCACCGAAAACTGTTTTTTTACTTCAAAATAAGATATGTGTAGTGTGCATAGGAATTTGTAGTTTTTTTTTAAACTATAGTCCGGCCCTCCAACGGTCTGAAGGACAGTTTAAAAAGTTTGAGGACCCCTGACCTAGAGGTTAAGAGTACAGATGTTAGAATCATACTGCCTGGGCTTGAATTTTAGTTCTACACTTTTCTAGCTGTGTGACCTTGGTTGGGCAAAATGACTTATGTTCTCTATGTTCTAGTTTCTTCATCTGTAAAAGAGGGATATGATGAGTGAACAATATGTCTTTAAAGCACTTGAAGGCTACTGCTACTATTATTACAAAACTAGTGCACAAAATTTGTGCATATTAAAAGGGAATTAGAGAAAATATTTTAATATTGCTATTTGCCTTTATAATAGAAGTGTCAGAGATAAAAGAAAATTAGTGAAATGTATATAAAAATCTTCCTCCTGTAAGAGCCTGGGGCACGCCATGGGAACCAGAGTCAAGTCCCTGCCCACCCACGTGCGCCTCAAAATCGCACGAGACCCAGACCTGGCCAGCCCCACGCCCATTGGCCTAGATCCAGACCCAGCTGGTACCATCCCCATAAAGCCCAGCTGGATGGGGGGGCGGGGGGGATAGTGGCCTCAGGTCACCCAGCCAGGTGCTAGGACGGGGCCTGAGGTCCCCTGTCAAGCCCTGCCGGATGGGGGACATGGCCTGAGATCCTGTCAAGCCCTGCTGGGCAGGAGGTACGGCCTCAGTTCCCCTGCCCCCGGCCCAGCGCCACGCAGCCTCAGGTCCCTGCTGATTGCTCGTTAAGGCTCATTACAGGAACTCCGCCTCTGCTGTGGGTGCAGCCATCTTGTATTACGGAATCCCTGGCTCTGCTGTGGGCGCAGCCATCTTGACAGTTATGGGGTGATGGTCAATTTGCACATTCCCCCTTTATTTGATAAGATTAGAGGCCCAGTGCATGAATTCATGCACCAGTGGGGTCCCTCAGCCTGGCCTGCAGGATCGGGCCAAAATTGGCTCTCTGACATCCCCCGAGGGGTCCTGAATGGCAAAGAGGGCACAGGCCAAGCCGAGGGACACCCACAGGTGCACGATCGGGGCTGGAGAGGGACGCAGGTAGTTGGCCAGCCGGGGAGGGGCCACTGGAGGGCTCCAGGGCAGGTCTGGCTCGTCTCAATCAGTCCTGATTGGCTGGACCCCAGCAGCAAACTAACCTACCAGAGCGTCTGCCCCTGGTGGTCAGTGTACCTCATAGTAAGCAGTTGAGCAGCCTTAGCATATCATTAGCATATTATGCTTTGATTGGTTGAATGGACGACTAGACACTTAGCACATTAGGCTTTTATTATATAGGATAAAGACCTGTGATAAATGAGCTGTATGTTTTTTCGAGTGTCAAAAATGATTGTCAAGACAAACAAAAAGAAAGACACGCTAAATAGTAAAAAGTTCAAAAAGGAAAATCAAGTATTTTCAGAACTGACATCAGCAAGATGGCATAGGAGACACCAGTTTTCATCCCACCAAGAAGGAGAAGAAGGAGAAGAAGAAGAAGAAAGAAGAAGAAAGGAGGAGGAGGAGGAGGAGGAGGAGGAGGAGGAGGAGGAGGAGGAGGAGGAGGAGGAGGAGGAAGAGGGAGGAGGAGGAAGAGGAAGGAGGAGGAGGAGGAAGAAGGAGGAAGGAGGAGGAGGAAGGAGGAGGAGGAGGAGGAAGAAGGAAGAAGAAGAAAGGAAATAGATAGCTCTCCATGAAGGAAAATATCCCTGGGAAAGCTCAAGAATACATTGAAGATCCTAAAGCAGCACAATGAAGCACAAAATGGAGAATAACCATGCAGAAACGATTACTAGGGAAACAGGCTTAGCTGAGACATCTGGAGATAGGTAGAAACAAAGAAGAGAGGAGGCTATCAATACCAGCCATGTGGGTAGGTGCCATCAGAGCCCCCAGTGGCTTTTTCCTGGGAGGTCCTAGGTAGGTTTTAATACTGAGGACCTAAATAGCCCCCATGACAGCCACAGATTCCCTGAAGCTTTCACAAAAGAGAACCCCAGTGTTCATTGATGCTCCCTCATGTTCACTGCAGTATAGCCAAGACATGGAAACAACATAAGTGTCCATTGATAGATGAATAAAGAAAATGTGGTGTGTATACACACACACACACACACACACACAGGAATATTATTCCATCATAAAAAAAAAAAAGGAAATCCTGTCATTTGTGACAAGGATGAACCTTGAAGATATTATGCTAAGTGAAATAAGTTAGAGAATGACAAATATTGTATATGTGGAATCTAACAAAACAAACAAACTCATACAGAGAACAGATTGGTGGTTGCCAGAGGTGGGGGTAGGCAATGTGCAAAATGGGTAAAGATAATCAAAAGATACAAAATTCCAGTTATATGATAAATAAGTCCTTGGGGTGTAATTTACAGTATGGTGACTACAGTTAACAACACTGCACTGTATGTTTGAAAGTTGCTAAGAAATCTTAAGGTTCTCATCATAAGAAAAAATAATTTGTAACTAAGGTGTGGTGATGGATGTTAACTAAATTGTGGTAATCATTTTGCAATATACACATATATCAAATCATTCTGGTGTGCTCCTAAAACTATCACATTGGTATATGTTAAGTATATCTCAATAACAAAGATACCCACCCCCAAGTTTATAACTGGGGGGAAAATAATCTGAAACAAATAAAAAAGGCAGTTGGACTAACCACACAACTATTCTCTCTCTCTACGATAAACCAACAATTTTCTCTGGTGTGCCACAAAAATTTTTTTAAACATGCAATACCTGACTAGTTAGTTAGGGACACTGACCACTTTCCTTTAGATTTTTGAATTAAAAAATGACAACAGCCAACACAACAATAGCTGTCTGATGTAAATGAATCAAAATTATACCTATCTGTTGTCAGGTTGACAAAATATATAATATATACTAGTACATATATCCTATACAATAAAAGGCTAACATGCAAATCGACCGAATGGCAGAACGACCAGTTGCTATGATGCTCACTGACCACCAGGGGTTAGACATTCAATGCAGGAGCTGCCCCCTGGTGGTCAATGCACTCCCATAGGGGGAGTGCCGCTCAGCCAGAAGCCGGGCTCACTGCTGGCAAGTGCAGTGGTGGTGGTGGGAGCCTCTCCCGCTTCCGCAGCAGTGCTAAGGATGTAGGCCCGGGGAGCAGGCCTAAGCCGTCAGTTGGAAATCCCCTGAGGGCTCCCGGACTGCAAGAGGGCCCAGGCTGGGCTGAGGGCCCCCCTAAGTGCACACATTTCGTGCACCAGGTCTCTAGTATGTATGTATTTGTGTGTTGTGCCGCAAAATTTTAATACAGTGGGGCCTTGACTTACGAGTGTCCTGACTAACAAGTTTTTCGAGATACAAGCCGTCTCTCGGCTGATTTTTTGCTTTAAGTAGCGAGCTAAAATTCGGGTTACGAGTCAGCTTCAGATACCCCACTGCTAGTTGGCGCAGCAAATGTCACAGTGAACGCTACAACATCAGCCCAGCACAGGGGTGGGCAAACTTTTTGACTCGAGGGCCACAATGGGTTCTTAAACTGGACCGGAGGGCCAGAACAAAAGCATGGATGGAGTGTTTGTGTGAACTAATATAAATTCAAAGTAAACATCATTACATAAAAGGGTACGGTCTTTTTTTTTTTTTTAGTTTTATTCATTTCAAACGGGCCGGATCCGGCCAGCGGGCCGTAGTTTGCCCACGGCTGGCCCAGCATCATGTGTCTCACTCGTTCACTTTTTGATTTGACATACAAGTAATTTGAGTTCCGAGCTCCGTCACGGAACGAATTAAACTCATAAGTCAAGGCCCCACTGTAATTAAGTTTGTGTGCCACAAGATTAAAAAGGTTGAAAATCACTGCAGTAAACAACTGAAATATGAATGTATCTCTCCATCTTGAGTTTTAGCTTCTCATTGAGCAATTCTGGCTTGTTTTTTTCTCAGCTCATTATTCCATCTATATGGAAACCCACTATATTACCATTCATTTTATTCTGCCTTCTTTATGCAGTGGTCTAAAACTTGAATTCTTGAAGGTGCCTTCTCTAATATTTCATCCTTCCCATCATGCTGAAACCTCTACTCTGTTAGAGTTCATCTCACAATGTAATAGTGATTTTTGTATCCATGGAGATTTATCATATAGTTTCTGGCACTTCATTCATGAGGCTCAATTAATGTTTACTTAATTCTCCTTTTTGGCACACTAGTAATGAATAGTAGCACTGACTTTAATTTTTTGTCTTTTCCCTTCTTCATTAAAGTAAAGCAACTGTGTGTACAAAGTAGTCTTCAATTTTAGCATATCCAATTTACATATTAAAAAACATTTAAATAGCTGGGGGAGTCGCCGAAACCGGTTTGGCTCAGTGGATAGAGCGTCGGCCTGTGGACTGAAAGGTCCCAGGTTCGATTCCGGTCAAGGGCATGTACCTGGGTTGCGGGCACATCCCCAGTAGGAGATGTGCAGGAGGCAGCTGATCGATGTTTCTCTCCCATCGATGTTTCTCTCTATCTCTCTCCCTTCCTCTCTGTAAAAAATCAATAAAATATATTTAAAAATAAATAAATAAATAAATAAATAAATAAATAAATAAATAAATAGCTGGGGGAGTATTATAGACAAAACAAGATGAACCATAAATTGATACTTGTTTAAGCTGAATGATGTATATACAGAAGCTCATTATAGTATTAGCTCTACTTCTGTGTATGCTAGAAATTTTCCATGATACTATATGTATGTATGTAGTTTACATATATACACACGAATTAAATAATTGTATAGATAAATTATATATATATATATATATTTTTTTTTTTCATTATGGAAAATTCCACACACACACTAATTCTCGTACATACAAATTACAGTTTTCCCCAAATAAAACTAGGTAAACTGAGAAATGATGTATTAAAGATTAGGAGTCACCAATAAAACTAAAATAAAAGAGAAACACACAAGTGGTAAAATAACAGCTATCTTAAAATAGTTTGAGAACATTAGAGGATTTTTACCTATCTCTTTTATTAATATTGTCAGAGCAATTTTCAGTATTTTAACTTCAATAAAAAGATTTTATGGAAACAAGTGTGGCAAAAAGATGATAATTATTAAATACAGATGGTAGATATGAGATTGATTGTGGTCTTCTATATTTTTGGTTTGACATTTTCATAGTAATTTTTCAAAAATAAGTGCCTTGCGCAGCCAGCATGGCTAAGTGGTTGAGCATCAACCTATGAACCAGGAGTTTAGAGTTTGATTCTCAATCAGGGTACATGCCTGGGTTGCGGGTTCGATCCCCGGGGTGGGGCATGCAAGAGGCAGCCTATCAATGATTCTCTCTCATCAATGATGTTTCTATCTCTCTCTCCCTCTCCCTCTCTGAAATCAATAAAAATATATTTTTTAAAAAGTGCCTCCCCCAAATTCTCTAGACTTAATCCCTAAAGCCACACTGCAGTTTCAATTATGTGCGAAGAACTTATTAAGGCAGACAAAATAATTCTCATATGGACAGTTTTCATTTCTGAAAGGGGCATATAAACATGAAAAGCAAATTAATTGTTTAAAGATGCAAGAAGAAACTGGGGACATAAGAGTAAAATCTTTTGTTTTGTTTTTAATTTATAAAGGAAGAAAAATAGCCATTTTACAAATTAAAGAGGACTTGGTGATCCAACTTTGTAAGAAACTAAGATAAATAATTTTCTTATGAAATATATTTTAACAAGACCTGAAGTGTCCTTTGGCCAATCAAAAGCACTACATTTTTAAAAAAATGTATTTTGATTTTTTACAGAGGGGAAGGGAGAGAGATAGCTAGAAACATCGATGAGAGAGAAACATCGATCAGCTGCCTCCAGCACAGCCCCCACTGGGGATGTGCCCACAACCAAGGTACATGCCCCTGACCAGAATCGAACCTGGGACCTTTCAGTCCGCAGGCCGACGTTCCATCCACTGAGGCAAACCGGTTATGGCAAGCACTACATTTTTAAATGCCTTTTCTCTATAAAAACTTGTTTCTGGAAGCCACCCTTTAAAAAAAAATCCTTGTAAATTCCATAGTTTGTATCTTCTCCCTCCCAAGAAACTCTTCAAAAGCTAAGAATAGTTGATATGCTTTATTTAGGGAAAAGAGACTACCTCATAAAGAAGCAAGATAAGATTAAATAATGGAACCCTATTTATGGAAAAATGGTTGTACTTCTTGGGTTCTAATGGAGATATTGTATTTTCTTCCTCCCAACAAACTCTTCAAAAGCCAAGAATAGTTTATACGCTTGATTTAGGGAAAAGTGGCCACCTCCTAAAGAAGCAAGACAAGATTAAATAATGGAATCCCATTTATGGAAAAATGGTTATACTTCTGAGGTTTTAGTAGAGATTACTAGTACAATACTGTATTAAAAACATTACAGCTTAAATGGCACTTTACAAAGTGGTTAAGGCTTATTCAACATAAAATTAAATTACATTGTTTCTTTAGAAAAACAAAAAGCGCCAACACATTTGTACACTAGGGCTGCCTCTGCATTTCCCTTCTATGGATCTTGTTGGAGACCTAACCACTTGATACATTTGGTTTTGGATTTGCTATTTCATCTTATATTACACTGAATTATCTAATGTATACTCAAAACAACAATGAAATCTCATGATTATGTACTAAAGAAAAATACCACAAAATACCCTTAATCTTAAAGGCTAAATAAAAAATAAAAAAAATTATGCCACATTCCTAAAATTAACCTATGGTTTTTCTATCTTCAAGAAAAATCTTTGAGGTGGAAAACAGTTTTCTATGTTTAATTCCCAATTCTCTGTAAAAAAAAAATATGGCAGTGTACCACACACACAAAACCAGAAAAATGTCTGAGAATAAATTAAGTGAGAGAACAGTATATTGTTAGCGTTAATGCTATGACCAACCTGGGCACCTCCAAGCCCAACATAAGTAGCAGTTGCCTGCAGATCACTTTGTAGCTTCTGCCTGGTAGCCCCGGGCAGGGCACAGGTAGTAGCTGACTCTGTACCTCCCAGGAGGCCCTAGAGCCAGTGCACCCAGTGGTCAGCTTCAGACCACCCCATATTATAACCCTACCACATCCAAGGGCAACACACTCAAGGGACAAACTCAGTGAGCACCAAAACCCCACTGAAGCAAGTCCTGTTCTGTAGGGGTGTCTCCTGCACAGCAGCTCTTCTGCTATAGTAGCAGGTAGTCTGCACAGCTGATGAGCCTGGGGATCAATCCCTCCCAGTGATGCCAACAGCAATCAAGTCTCAACTACAACAGGGCAATGAACATAGCCCACACAAGGGCGCACCGTGAGTGCCCATCTCAGGTGACTGGGAAGGCTTAGCCACTGGACCCTACAGGACACTACTACACAAGGCCATTCTACCAACTCCAGGAGACACAGCTCCTCTACTTAATACATAGAACAAACACAGGGAAACAGCCAAAATGAAGAGACAAAGAAACATGTCACAAATGAAAGGACAGAAGAAATCTCCAGAAAAATAAATGAAATGGAAGCAAGCAAACTACCAGATACAAAATTCAAAACAATGGTTATAAGGATGCTCAAGGAACTTAGAACTTCAAGAAACTTAGTGAGAAGATCAACAACATAAAAAAGGACCAATCAGAAACAAAAGATACACTAACTGCAATGAATAATTTACAGGGAATCAACAGTAGAGTAGAGGACACCGAGAATCAAATCAGCAATTTGAAATATGAGAATAAAAACACCAGATCAGAATAGCAAAAAGAAAAAAGAATCCAAAAATATAAAGATGCCCTAGCCTGTCTGGCTCAGTGGATAGAGCGTTGTCATGAAGACTGAAGGGTCTTGGTTTCGTTTCCGGTCTAGGGCATTTGCCTGGGTTGCAGGCTCAATCCCCAGTAGGGGGCGTGCAAGAGGCAGCCAATCAATGATTCTCTTTCATCATTGATGTTTCTCTCTCCCCCTCTCTGAAGTCAATAAAAATATAAAAATAAAATAAAAATAGTGTAAGGAGCCTCTGGGACAACTTCAAGTGTATTAGCATTCATATAATGGGGGTGCTCAAAGGAGAAGAGAGGGAGCAAGAAATTGAAAACCTATTTGAAAAAATAATGACAGAAAACTTCCCTTACCTGGTGAAAGAAATAGACATACAAGTCCAGAAAACGCAGAGTCCCAAACAAGATGAACCCAAAGAAGCCCACACCAAGACACATCATAATTAAAATGCCAAAGGTTAAAGACAAAGAGAGAATCTTAAAAGCAGCAAGAGAAAAGCAGTTAGTTACCTACAAGGGAGGACCCATATGGCTGTCACCTAATTTCTAAACAGAAACTTTGCAGTCCAGAATGAGGTGGCAAGAAATATTCAAAGTAATGAAAAGCAAGGACTTAAAGATTATGCTACCCAACAAAGCTATCATTTAGAATTGAAGGTCAGATAAAGAGCTTCACAGACAAGAAAAAGCTAAAAGAGTTCATCACTACCAAACCAATATTACATGAAATTTAAAGGGTCTTCCTTAAGAAGGGGGAAAAAAATATATATATATATATTAAAATGGCAATAAATATGTATCAACAACTGAATCTAAAAATGAAAATAAATGAACAAGGAATCTAATGAACAAAATAAACATGAATAAAATAGAACCAGAGGCATGTGGACATGGAACAGACTTACAAATCTTAGAAGGAAGGGGGTGGGGTGGGGCGGGAAGAAATAGCCAAAGAACTTATATGCATACGTGCATTACCCATGCACACAGATAATAGGGTGGTGAAGGCCTGGGTGAGGCGGGATCTAGGTGGAAGGGGCAATGGGGGGGAAAGGGAGGGGCGGGGCAAAGAACATCTGTAATACTCAATAATAAAAAGGCTTTTTTTAAAAGTAAATAAACTAGAGAAACCAAGATGGCGGCATAGGTAAACACCTGAAATTGCTGCCTCACACAATCACTACAAAAATACAACTAAAAGACAAAACAGACATCATCCAGAACCACAGGAAGGCTGGCTGAGTGGAAATTCTACAACTAGAAGGAAAGAGAAAAGCACACTGAGACTCACGAGGAGGTGCGGAAGTAAAGTGCAGAGGTACGGAGGCTCAAGCGCGCTTGGAAAGGGGCTGGCTACGGAGGACGCCAGTGTCTTTTGCAATCGGGAGGGAGGCACAAGCTCCCGACGACCCTGACTCCAGTTCCGGGCGAGTCTCTGGGGACCCAGACTCATACGGGGAGAAACTGGACTGTCTGGCATCGGTCGGAACTCGAGGGCGGCTTTCTCTCAGAGGTGCTTGCAGCGATTACCAGGACATTGAGACCCGGGACCTCTTAGGGCAGGACTGAGGATCAGCCATAGCTGTTTGCTCCGCCCTGTTGATTCCCTGAGACCCCGCCCCACCCAAGCTGTGCACAGAGGCTTTTGCATATAAATGGGCTGGCCCTTTGAGATCTAAAATTACCTAACAAACTGCAGCTGGGTCAGAAAGACCCAGAACATCCAAAAGAAGGCCCAAGGCCTCACAGCAGCTTGCATTGCTTCACAGCTGGGCCTCATCTGGGCACCTCCAAAATCCAAACAAGGAAGAGGAACCTGCAGATCTCTCCATAGCTCCTGCTGGGTAGCCTCAGGCAGAGGCTAAATTAGCACCTCGTTGGAGATCCAAGAGCCTGTGTACCCAGTGGTCAGATTGGGACCATCCAGATTACAACTCCTCAGATCCATAAGGGACACACTCAGGGGGCAGACTCACTGAGCACCAAAGCCCCACTGAAGCAAGTCTTGCCCCATAAGGGTGTCTTCAGCACAGTTCTCCCACTGTAGACACAGCTGATTCTCACAGCCAATTGGCCTGGAGGTCAATTCCTGCCAGTGATACCTACAACAATCAAGGTTTAACTACAACAAGACTGCACACAGCCCACAATGGGGTGCACGAAGAGTGTCCACCCCAGGTAATTAGGGAGGCTGAACCACTGGGCCCTAGAGGACACTTAGCATAGAAAGCCACTCTATCAACACAGGGAAGCATAAAAAATGCGGAGACAAAGAAACAGATCACAAATGACAGAAATGGAGGAAAGCAAACTACTGGATATAGAGTTCAAAACCACACTTTTAAGGTTTTTCAGAATTTTCTAGAAACCGCCAATCAATTTAGTGAGACACCCGAGGATATGAAAAAGGACCAACTAGAAATTAAGCATACACTGACTGAAATAAAGAATAATATACAGAGATCCAACAGCAGAAAAGAGGATCCCAAGAATCAAGTCAAAGATTTGAAATAAAAGAAACAAAAAACACCCAACCGGAAAAGCAAAAAGAAAAAAGAATCCTAAAATAACAAGACAGCGTAAGGAGCCTCTGGAACAACTTCAAGCGTACCAACATCCGAATTATAGGGGTGCCAGAAGATGAGAGAGAGCAAGATATTGAAAACCTATTTGAAGAAATAATGACAGAAAACTTCCCCTATCTGGTGAAAGAAATAGACTTACAAGTCCAGGAAGCACAGAGAACCCCAAACAAAAGGAATCCAAAGAGGACCATACCAAGACACATCATAATTAAAATGCCAAGGGCAAAAGACAAAGAGAAACTCTTAAAAGCAGCAAGAGCAAAAAAGTCAGTTACCTACAAGGGAGTGCCCATACGATTGTCAGCTGATTTCTCAACAGAAACTTTACAGGCCAGAAGGGAGTGGCAAGAAATATTCAAAGTGATGAATAGCAAGAACCTACAACCAAGATTACTTTATCCAGCAAAGCTATCATTCAGAATTGAAGGTCAGATAAAGAGCTTCACTGATAAGAAAAAGCCAAAGGAGTTCATCACCACCAAAACCAGTATTATATGAAATGCTGAGAGGTATTCTTTAAGAAGAGGAAGAAGAAAAAGGTAAAGATAAAAATTATGAACAACAAATACATATCTATCAACAAGTGAATCGAAAAATCAAGTGAATAAAAAAATCTGATGAACAGAGTAAACTGGTGAATATAATAGAATCAGGGGCATAGAAAGGGAGTGGACTGACAATTCTCAGGGGGGAAAGGGGTGTGGGGGGTGTGGGAAGAGACTGGACAAAAATCGTACACCTATGGATGAGGACAGTGGGGGGATAAGGGCAGAGGGTGGGGTGGGAACTGGGTGGAGGGGAGGTATTGGGGGGAAAGAGGAACAACTGTAATAATCTGAACAATAAAGATTTATTTTTTTAAAAAAGTAAATAAACTAAAAAAGAAAGAAAGAATGCAGAAGTATTTTTTCTCAGAATTTTTCCTTCATACTTTTAGAATTGTTTATAGGAACAAGGAATTTGATCTTTAAAAAAAGCTAGTTCACATCATAAGACAAATGTTATACATGATTCAAAAATTTATCTGATAGAAAGCAAAATCTCAGTTCTTATGATAAGAAAAAAAGAATGCAAGACAGTTTACTTCTGTTGTACCTACTGTCCATGACTATAACACCTTCCAAGAGAGTCTTCATTAGTAATCATCACCATAATCTATCAATATTTTGATGTGAACAAATTACTTATGGATTTAAAGTTGAACAATTAGTTCTGCATCTCTTCCTCTTTCCCGTTATTAAGTTTTTCTAATAACACAGGAATTTCAAGTATGGTTGTTTTATCAATTTTAAAAGTAACATTTTACTCTATCCCATTTTCCTTACATCTTTAAGCAATCTTGTTACTCACAAGTGAGAAAATTATTTTCATAAATGAAAAAGTCTGTATGAGACATATTTTCTCTGTCTTAAGAAGTCATTCTCCATCTCTCTCTGAAGAAAAAAATGCCAAAAATCCCATAGGGGTGGGGAATTTGTAGCTCCTTTTGAATTTAACTTAGATTATTCTATTGCACTATCTAAAAGTAGTGTCTCCACCCTCAGTAAATCAATGGAAGCTTACCTTCTTCCTTACATACTTCTAATACTTAACTATTTCAATTAGTTTCTTTTTCCTCTAGCATTAGTCTAGATTTTACATAAAAGAAAAAGGATTTTCTTATTTTTTTCAAAATATAGTAGCAAAAACTGCAGTATGAGAAAACAAGAAAAAAAAAAGCACATTCTTTTAAAAAAGATATTGGCTTTATGGAAAAGATGTATTTTTCTAATTTCAGAGTTCCATCCACACTGCTTCCTAAAGACCTCTAATGATAAGCAGCTTTATTAAAATAAGAAAATCTATGTTAAGCTATATAAAAACTTGGTTCTTTCTTGAGGGAGACCATCTGAAAACCAAAATTCCAAATGAGACACACCTCACAAAAGCCAAGCATCTCAAGCTAAATTAAGTAGAATCCATTTCCTTGATGCTGGTTGTTTGTTGGAGCCTCATAAAGGCTGCCTGCAGTTCTCTGCCACGTGGACTTCTATCTACAACACTAGAGGCCCGGTGCATGAAATTTGTGCACGGGGGAGGAGGGCAGGCCCCTCAGTTCGGCCTGTGCCCTCTCACAGTCCGGGAGCCCTCGGGGATGTCCTGTTCCCCGTGGTAGTTGGACATCCTTAACGCTGCTGCAGAGGCGGGAGAGGCTCCCGCCAACTGCCGCTGCACTTGCCAGCTGTAAGCCCGGCTTCTAAGTGGCACTCCCCTTGTGGGAGCGCACTGACCACCAGGGGGCAGCTCTTGCATTGAGCATCTTCTCCCTGGTGGTCAGTGCACTTCATAGTGGCTGGTCGTTCCGCCGATTTGCATATTAGCCTTTTTAAAAAATATATATATTTTATTGATTTTTTACAGAGAGGAAGGGAGAAAGAAAGAGAGAGGTATAAACATCGATGAGAGAGAAACATCGATCAGCTGCCTCCTGCACACTCCCCACTGGGGATGTGCCTGCAACCAAGGTACATGCCCTTGACAGGAATTGAATCCGGGACCCTCCAGTCTGCAGGCTGACGCTCTATCCACTGAGCCAAACCGATCAGAGCACATATTAGCCTTTTTTTATATAGGATGGCTG
This sequence comes from Myotis daubentonii, assembly GCF_963259705.1. Classification (NCBI taxonomy): domain Eukaryota; kingdom Metazoa; phylum Chordata; class Mammalia; order Chiroptera; family Vespertilionidae; genus Myotis; species Myotis daubentonii. The sequence goes on along the minus strand of NC_081853.1, from coordinate 46,423,024 downwards.
CTTACTTCATAACTCCAGCAATGGGAGACTGGTGCAAGTCCACTAGTAAGACAGTCTTATGTAATGGAACATAATCATGGAAGCTACATCACACTACCCAGCTTCTGTCCACTATTCTTCAAAGGCTATAAACAGGCTCTTTAAAAAATCATTCTGTGAAAAGATTTATAGTCAATTATAACTCTCAGAGTTTGTTTACAAAGTACAGTGTTGTAAGATTTTACAAAATTGGCCAGGTTAATTCACCTAATAAATGAGAAGGCAACTAATGCCATAACAGAAATTACCAGTTATGGATGTCAATATTAAGTATAAGAGCACTAAGAAACAAAGAAAAGAAATAGAATTCCACAAAGAGAAAATAAAAATAGAAATGAAAAGCACAGGGCTAGAACATCAATTATTACATGAAGATTTTCTTCTGTTCCTTCTTTTTTCCTTTACCCTGGCACTAGGTACTCTTAGACTACACAAGATGCCAGATCTACAGAAGTTCCATTAGTTGGCACAAAATTCAGCACTAATGGAAAATGAAAACAACAAAGATATAAGAAAAGTACAAAGCAGCTAAGACCACAAACTAAAGTTGACATTTCAAACTACCTTTTATTATTCCTGCCATCTAGTGGCAGGATAAAAAACAAAAACATGCCAGGCTGACATGTTGATTAAATAAATACAACGGGCAGAAAAAAAACAGTTTAGTAAGACTACTAAAACTAACAATCTAAATCCAATCCTGCCACGTGATACATACGAACACTCTCTAGATAATATTAAACACAAAGCTAATTTTATTACTTTAACTATAGAAACTCATGTGAGGATATATTCAAGCCTAGTATGATTAGAGATTGATATCAGTGTTTAAGTAACTGCAAAACAATAAAATTTCAAAGGATTACTAATGATGCAGAGTAAGAAGTCATTTTACTGTTTTACATAGGTCAATTCTGAAGTTTGAAAAGACCTACAAATATAGATTAACCACTGCCACACCACCAAATTACCACTACTCATTTATGTACAAGCAGTTCCAACTGGATGTTAAGCTCCCTGCTCTTACAACTCATGGATGGGTCATTCTGATTCAAGATCTTTCATAAGCAGAGAGTAGACTGTATGTATCAGACTGATAAACTACTTGTTTACACTCTACTTCAGAGCAATACATGAAAAAAAAGGGGGGGGGGGTTATTATTCAAAAGCTGAAAACATCCTGCAGACCTCTTGAGCTTTTCTATACCCTCCCACTTAAGGTAAGGTGCATTACAAGTCAAATGATATTAAATTCATTAAGAACACACAGAAAAAAACTTATTCCAAATACATATTAATTGAAAACCAGATCCCTATTTTAGTCCTATGTCTTAACTTTTGCCTTGACTGGCAGTAACAACCATCAATTTTCCGTAAATATCCATTTGAAAAAGGAGGGCCTCTCCTGTTTTATGAAGGGCACTTAAACTAATCGGGGGGAAAAGGAAAGAATAATGAGAAGCTAGTACTAAAAAACTACATCAAAATAAGATTTGTGTAAGTGCCCTAGTGCCACTTAAAAAAAATATTCTAGGATCATATATAAAATAATGTATTTGATAAGTTAAAACTATTTGCTCCAATACAGATTGAAATCTAAAGAGACCTGCATGTATTTTTTCTCTATACAGTGGGGCCGTGACTTACAAGTTTAATTCGTTCCGAGACTGAGCTCCTTAAGGAGCTCGTTAACTCAAATTACTCTATCAACTCAATGCAAAAAATTGGCCGAGAGACAGCTAGTATCTCAAAAAACTCGTTAGTCGGGACACTCGTAAGTCAAGGCCCCACTGTATATAGCTCACACACGTGTAATACACATTTAAGTCAGGCACACATTCATGTATTACAAAAACAAAATCTCCAACAAATGTTACATGTAAATATGTTATATTTACATTTATTTATTATTAATAATCTAACTTACGGGCATTATATAATAATTATATAAATAAGGTTCTCAACTAAGAAGCATTATATAGTACTAATGCCCCAGTGCATGGATTCGTGCACATTGAAAGGAAATTAATTAGAAGGTAGCAGCCGGGTGGGACTAGGCGAGAGGGGCCAGACACACCCTGGAGCCAACCTCCTGCAGTCCCTCCCCAGCCTGTCACACCAGGGGTGGCGTTGTGGCTCAAAAGTTGTCTGGGGATTAAGCGGGGTCCCTCCAGCAGGTGGGGTCCCCCGGCCTGACCTGCGGGGATTGGGCCGAAATCGGCTCTCGGACATCCTCTGAGAGGTCCGAGATTGTGAGAGGGCGGTTCTCGGTGATGCACCTTGGAATTGGGCCCCCTCCTCTCTGGTTTTGGGTGTATCACTGGAGAACCACCGCTGCCAAGTCATTGCAACTCAACAGCTCCTGCGTTAAGCGTCTGCCCCCTGGTGGTCAGTGCACGTCATACCTGCTGGATGGTTAGAGGGTCACTTAGCCTTTTATATATATAGACTAGGGGCCCGGTGCACGAAATTTGTGTGTGTGTGCATGGGGGGGAGTGTCCCTCAGCCCAGCCTGCCCCCTCTCACATACTGGGAGCCCTCAGGCGTTGACCCCTATCACCCTCCAATCGCAGGATCGGCCCCTTGCCCAGGCCTGACGCCTCTGACAGAGGTGTCAGGCCTGGGCAGGGGACCCTCATTTCCCCCCATCACTGGTTCTGCCCCCAGCCCAGGCCTGATGCCTCTGACCCAGGCTTCAGGCCTGGGCAAGGGGACCATCATATCCCCCCAATCCCCGGCTCAGCCCCCCGCCCAGGCCTGATGCCTCGGCCAGAGGAGTTGACCCTCATCACCCTCCGATCACCAATCACCGGATCGGCCCCTTGACCAGGCCTGAGGCCTCCGGCAGAGGTGTCAGGCCTGGGCAGGGGACCTCCAGCTCCCCGCGGTTGCAGACTCCGCCCCTGCCCAGGCCTAACGCCTCTGGCTGAGGCGTCTGGCTCGGGCAGCGGGGACCCGCAGCTGCAGTGGCCCCACGATCGTGGGCTCCGCTTTAGGCCCAGGCAAGGGACCCCTAGCTCCCGGGACTGCCAGCTTCGACTGTGCCCAGCTCCCATCGCTGGATCCACCCCTACTTCCTGCTATCACTGGCCAGGGCAGCAAAGGCGCCTGATTCTCCGATCATGGCTGGGGGGGAGGGCAAAGGCGGCCCCAGGGCCGCCTTTGTCCTGCCCCCCAGCTCTTAGCTCCCCCCTGGGTTTCCGATCACTGTCAGTGGCGGGGGGCTTCTTCCTGCTTTCCCTTTCGCCTCCCTGCATTGTGCCTACATATGCAAATTAACCGCCATCTTAGTTGGCAGTTAACTGCCAATCATAGTTGGCAGTTAATTTGCATATAGCCCTGATTAGCCAATGAAAAGGGTATCGTCGTATGCCAATTACCATTTTTCTCTTTTATTAGTGTACATAGATCATGATACATATATTTAAGTCAGGACATATATTCATAGTAGAAGCCCGGTGCACGAAATTTGTGCGGGGGGGGGGGGGTCATCTCAGCCCAGCCTGCACACTCTCTAATCCGGGACCCCTTGGGGGATGTCCGACTGCCGGTTTAGGATCGGGCCTAAACTGGCAGTCAGACATCCCTCTCACAATCCAGGACTGCTGGCTCCTAACTGCTTACCTGTCTGCCTGCCTGATCGCCCCGAACTGGCCCCCATGCCAGCCTGATCACCCCTAACCACCTCTGTCTGCTGACCTGGTTGCCCCCAACTGTCCCCCCGCCAGCCTGGTCGCCCCTAACTGCCCCCCCCCCACACACTGACCTGGTTGCCCCCAACTGCCTGCCCCCACTGGCCTGGTTGCCCCTCACTGCCCCCCTCTGCCAGCCTGGTAGCCCCACACGGCCTGCTGCTCAGTCATTTGGTTGTCCCTCACTAACCTCCCTGCCAGCCTTGTCACCCCACTCAGCCTGTTTGATCGTCCATTTCAGTGTTTCATATGTGACAGCCTCTGGCTCTTTATATATATAGATACTAAAGAAATAAGATCTCCAATTAACAAGCATTGTATATAGTAATAATATCCAATTATATAGCAAAAATAGCTCATAATTTGCTATGATTAAAGAACCAGAATTACTTGGCTAACTAATAAGCTCAAAAGAGAAATGAACAACATTCGGGGTGGGGGAGCAACATCAAGGGATAAACTAAAATAAAACAATCACTCAAAATAATCAACATATGTAAGCTTCTCTAGACATCTTAAGTTTTAAGACTTAAGGGGAGACAATAATAAGCTACAAAGCAATGTTAAAATTTGACATATTACTAAGTGCTGAAGAGCTGGCTGTCAAAATACTCAACTTAATCATCAAAATAAATATTCTCCCATTATAATGTAGATATACTTGATGTTTACAATGCAATAATTTTTTTAAAAAAATATGAAAAGATTTCAAACCTGCCAAGCTGTCAGTCCTCTATGACTCTGAGAAAATCACTTAGCATGATTAGGTCTTAGGCCAGGGGTGGGCAAACTTTTTGACTCGAGGGCCACAATGGGTTCTTAAACTGGACCCGAGGGCCGGAACAAAAGCATGGACGGAGTGTTTGTGTGAACTAATATAAATTCAAAGTAAACATCATTACATAAAAGGCTACGGTCTTTTTTTTTTTTTTTTAGTTTTATTCATTTCAAACGGGCCGGATCCGGCGGGCCGTAGTTTGCCCACGGCTGTCTTAGGCTTTTCATCTACCAAATAAAGAAACTAAATCAGTCTTTCCCAAACTGCATTGCATGGAACACTAAAAAAAATTCTACAGTGATTCCTAAATTAAATATGGTAAACACTTGGTGAAATAAAAATTAACACTGTATTCAAAAATTTCCCAGCCTTTAACATACTAATGTACGTAAAATATAAGTGGATGGGGTGTTACAGCCAAAGGTGATCCTGAGTGGGGGGGTGAAAGGACTGAGAAAAGACTGACAAGAGAATGAAAGCTGGGTCTCAGTGGGACGGTGGGACGCTGCTCCCTGATGAGGAGACAGCGCCGGCGCCCACAACCGTGTCTTTTTTTTTTTATAGAAGATGCCACGAGGCAAAGTAGGGGCGTGATCACGTTGTTTACAGCATTCTCGTGAGCTCCAACCTCACTCAATTACATGCACCTACCTAAACTCTAGCACACAGGCACATGGGGTCACGTGTTTGGACCACAGGTTCAAGCTTACAACCACAGCCGTTGGCTATGACTGTGCTGGGAGGGCCCTGCCCTTCCAGCTGGGACTTCGCAAGTGGCAATGAGAGGACCCTGTCCTTTCATTAGTCCGAGGCTTGAGCCTGGCCAAAACACTGTAGCCGCGCCCCACGATGGGGTATATAGTTTTTTCCAAATTTAAAGTTATTTTTTTTTAACTACAATTACTAGGGTATGTGTTCTGCAGAACATGCTTTGGCAATCACCACAACAAATAACTTCTGTGTTCTCTTCTAGGCATGAAGTTCATTTTATATTCCCGAGAAACCAAAAGTGACCCAATTTACCAAGTTTTTATCACCCCATTTTCAAACAGAAAAGTTCAAAAAAACAAGAATGAAAAGGAGAGTGAATCAGTTTCCTCCCTAATTCTGAAAGGGGTTGAAAGCAAGGTGATAGAAATATTAAATTACATGAAAGTAATTGTATGTCTATAAAATAACATGCATTAAACTTAAGACAGTAACATGTTTTTGGTACACTTTATTTAAAAATATGTTATTCTGAAAATTATGTCACAAATGCATTTACTGAATTTTAAATGAACTTAATTTCCCCCCTCTTTTTTACAAATGGTGTTATACTACACTCAACCTGGTGGAACTGGCATTATGTGTAAGAATCTGGGACAGGAAAGAGTAAAAATGAATGAGAAGCTCAGTCATGCAATGGCTGGTATCACTGGTAGAAAATATTCCTAGTCAAAGTCTAAAGATGCTCTGTATTCTACTACATGTCAAAGAATCCCTCCAATAAGTAGAAGTACTATTACCATTTTCATTTCTGCCTCTGAATCTTAGATCCAAGAAATGTGGTGACATGAAAATACATCATGCTGCCTGAAGCAACGCTTCTATCTACACTGGAGAGATGTACTGAGATGTTGTCTGTCTTCAACACACAGAATTGTAATGATCAGAAACTATACTTATATACACAGAACGATCTTCCTAAATTTGAGGGTTAAGAAGAAGAGTCTACAAGTTTATTTCTGCATATTTTATATTTGTTCAGGCAAAGTGTACATTTTACTGAAAGGCCTGCATTGTGGAACTAACTCAGAATTGCTCTGTGGCATTTTCAGTTTTATGGCAATTCAGCTGCATGCCTACAGTATTCTTTTTAAAATACTTAAGGCAAACATTTGAGTATTAATTGTGAGTCTCTCTGGCTTCTATTATAATTTTCTAAAACTATTTTAACTATAATTCGTAAGAATCTTAATTTCCACTATAAAGTACGGCAATAGGGTCAAGTGAAAAAAATCAGCCAATTCCTTTCCATTCTCTTCTGAAATTCATCATACCCTCAAAGTGGAGAAGTGATAGCAAAACTAGTCTGGCTACCAAAACATAAGTATTTGATATGGATTAGCAGATCCTGACGGACTGTTCCAACTGAATAATTTAGAGGAAAAAATATTGAGGAATGGGGAAGGCAGGTAGGACTAGAAAGAACTTGAAGCTGAATACCAGTTCTAGACTGTCACTCTGGGCAAGTGTCACCTGGCCTGAGTCACCTCATAACAAGTCACACTTATCTCAAACATTATAATTGACCATAAATGAATTAAGAATTACTTGTAAAGTTGTCTGAGTCTCAATCTTTTGGAGGGTCATGGGTGTAACAAGTAGGCTGATGGAAGCATCATGCTATTTCATAACTGTACATGTTTACACATTCTATTCTTTATACCAAAAAATATCACCCAAGGCTGTCTGACTTCAAAGCCTATTCTCTTAACATACTAAACAGTGCTTCTCTCATTTGTAAAATGGGGGTAATAAAACATGTAAAATGAGAGTAATAAAATATCTACCTCAGAAGACTGCGTAAGGACCAATAAACCACAAAATGCATTAAGATTTGCAACAAATTTACTCCAGACTTAGTCTCTCCTCCCTCAAAAAATCCAAAACAACCCAATAAAAACACTAACAAAAGAAATGAAAAGGTATTTCACAAAAGAGGAAATAAAAATGATAAACATACTGTGATTACTGGTCTTTAAAGACTAGCCCAAAACAATTCTGCCCCTACCTGTATATGCATCTTCTCCTTTGACTGTGAGATAGGACTGAGTCTATGTTGAACAGTAAAACAGTGTAAGTGATCCTGATGATTCCAGGCCTATAACTGGTCTGGCAGCTTCCTCTCTTGTGGAATGCTCTTTCTTACAACCCAGCCATCCTGCTGTGAGGCAGCCCAAGTATCCACAAGGAGCCAAAAACCCCAGCTGAGCTCCCAATCAAGATTCCAGATTACTCTGAACTGTCTAACATTTTAGTCATTCCAGCCCCAGCTGACTATAGATGACTGCAATCATCCCAGCACCACAGCTGACACCTTGAAGCAGAAGAACCTCCCACTGAATCCACTGAATTGTGAAGAAAATACTGTTTTGTCACTAGTGGTATACTTTAGTTTTATAAATAATTGAAACATATTATGACAAAATTGCCAGGTATATACCCTAGCAAGCATGCACATATATGCATCATAGTATCATTTTTAAAAACTGGAAGCCCAAGTCTCCAACACTCCCAAATATATAATTGCAAGTCAAAGATTACATAGAAGATATTACTATTTTTTTAAAGCTCCAAAGCAAAACTTAGCAGTATGTTCTCTAGAGATACATGAGTTTTTATTTTTGTTTTATAATATGGCAAAGGGAATGTTAAACAAAACTCAGGACAATGGTTTCCTAGTGCCAAGAAGAAAACCAAGATGATAGGCTAGAGAAGGAGCTTAAAGAGATGTGAAATTGGTAATGTTTTAGTTCTATAGTTGGGTAGGGGTTTCTCAGGTGTTTTATCATTGTGTTCAGTTACATATATGGGTATCTATGTTCTTATATACAAGTAGGAGTTTCAATATAGCTTTACTTATAGAAGTTAATATAACTTTATATTATGTTGCAATTTACACCCAACAGTTACAACTATTTACTACACTTTGAGAAGTCCAGAATGATTTTTACTTTACTAGTAAATGGAAAATCTTTTCTTTCATTTTAAATGCTGTTTATATTAGACACTATTTTAAAGTGGTAAACTATTATAATAACCAAAATTAAAGTATCTTAAACAGGAGAAAAGATTTCCCTTTCTAATGAAGTGACCAACTCATTTTAACAACCTTCAAAAAATATATCTTAAAAAAGGTATTAGTTGTGTGGGGTTGGAGTGGCTCAGTTTATTGAGCGGTGTCCTGTGCACCAAAAGGTTATAGGTTCAATGCCCAGTAAGGGCACATTCCTGGGTTTCAGGTTCAATCCCCAGTGAGGCACATAGGAAAGGCAACAATGGGTGTTTTTCTCACATCAATGTTTCTCTCTCTCCCTCCCTCTCTCTAAGTATGTCCTTGGATGAGGCTTAAAAAAAAAGAAAGATATTAGTTGCTCCTCAAGCTCATTTTTCTACTTTGAAAAAATGACTGGCCTTTACACAATTTTAAGATTAGATTTATTTCGTCAACCACATTTTTTAAAAGATATATATTTTGATTTTTTACAGAGAGGAAGGTAGAGGGATAGTTAGAAACATCGATGAGAGAGAAACATCGATCAGCTGCCTCCTGCACATCCCCAACTGGGGATGTGCCCGCAACCAAGGCACGTGCCCTTGACTGGAATCAAACCTGGGACCCTTGAGTCCGCAGGCCGACGCTCTATCCACTGAGCCAAACCGGTTAGGGCCACATTTTTTCATTATCTTATTCCTTCAAATGCCAAAAAGCTGGTTAGCATGTTAAAATAAAAGTCTTCTTTAGCGAAGGTCTAGAGTAGAAATAATTTTTTTAAAATATATTTTTTATTGATTTTAGAGAGGAAGAGAGAGAGCTAGATAGAAACATCAATGATGAGATAGAATAACTGATCAGCTGCACCCTGCCCACCCCCTAGTGGGGATCGAGCCCGCAACCCAGGCATGTGCCCTTGGCCAGAATCCAACCCAGGACCTTTCAGTCTGCAGGCCGACGCTCTATCCACTGAGCCAAACCAGCTAGGGCAGAGTAGAAATAATTTTAGTATTGAAATTAAACTTCCATGAATCAAATGTGTTAAAATTTTAAAATTATGAACATATGCAATGTTATGATTCTCAATATATTCAACAAACTCCATCAGCTCACTGTAACAGATTTTTTTAAAGGCCCATTGATAAATATTTTGTTTTTAAAGCACATATTTTTAAGCGGAACATCTAAAACTGATCATTATAGCATATCAGGTTTAGGACTCACAGGAATAATGTTATTATGTGGAATAATAGTATAATTAAAGAGCTGACCAGTCATTTTGTCAAGAGTTCAATCCATAGTAAAAGAAGATAAAGACTTTATGTCTTGGCTTATTTAACTCTCAAGATCTACAATATTCAATGACCCCCCCCCCCCCCCCCCCGTAACTGACATGGACAAAGATATTTCCATTGCAGAAACAATTTAATGGAGACAAGAAACTTATTTCTGTAATGAGTATTTTTGTTTAGTATACGTACTTGAATTTCTTATGAGCAAGTTTAAATGAGATCAAAGCTGTGGTGCCTTCCTTAAGAGTTACTTAATTTCCATGTTAATTACCTATATTCATAAAGTTAAGTCAAGAGCCAAGAAACCAAGTGGATGATTAATCTAACCCCACCCAAACTCATCATTAGCATGACTTTAGTATATTCCAATGCCTGTATATACAATGATAATATCTATTCTTACTCTTCCTCCACATCAAGATAGATTATTCAGTTTGGAAATTTTACTTCTATTGCTGACATCTGTCTTATTTCATCTATTTTAAAAGTTAACAACATGAAACTTATCATTCATGTTTTTTAGATATTAACTAGTCTGTCTTTTCTTATTCAGTGTTCTTCAACTAGTGAGTTAAAACTTGAGACAGAACTCCCTAAGAGTTCATTGTACTTGGAGAAATACTCATGCAACCAAAAATCTCCCTCTTTTAAGGTTCTTCCTAAATTATCCAGCCAATCAACCATCTCCCAATTGCTGATGGTAATCAATGATATAAATTACTTCTGTAATCATCTTAATCAATTCTTTCCTTCTATAAAATTAAAGACACCTTAATTGAAAAAGATTATTCTGTTCACTATTAAACAATCCGTGTGTGTGTGTGTGTGTGTGTGTGTGGCGGGGGGGGGGGGGTGATTCACACCACCAAGCACTTCTCTGACACCAGCTGAGTATTCTACAATTCAACTCAATTCTGACACTATCTACCTAGAGATAACATCAGATCCCACAGGTTAAGGGCTCAGTCCTACAATACTAACACCCATCCACACCAACTTCAGATGCCAATTTGAAGTACAAGTTGTCACCTGTGCTTCCAACCAATAGTAGGTAGATTCCAACAACCCTACTCCTTTGGGTTCAACTCTTTTGCTAGAATGGCTATTAGAACTCAGAAAAACATTTTACTTACTAGATCACCCGTTTATCATAAAAGCATAGAACTCGGGAACAGGCAGAAGGAAGAGATGCATAGGACAAGGTATCTGGGAAAGGGTGTAAGGATTCCGTGCCCTCTCGGAGCACACCACTCCCCCCAAATCTCCACATGTTCACCAACCTGGAAGCTCTCTGAACTCCGAACTTTGGGGTTTTTGTGGAGGCTCCCTTACACAGGCATGGCTGATTAAATTATTGACCTCTGGTGATTCAACCCCCAGTCCACTCCCCTCCCAGAAGGTCTGGGGGTGAGGCTTACAGTTCCAACCCTCTAACAGTGGTTCTCAACCTGTGGGTCGAGACCCTTTGGCGGTCAAACGACCCTTTCACAGGGGTCGCCTAAGACCATCCCGCATATCAGATATTTACATTACGATTCATAACAGTAGCAACATTACAATTATGAAGTAGCAACGAAAATAATTTTATGGTTGGGTCACAACATGAGGAACTGTATTTAAAGGGCCAGAAGGTTGAGAACCACTGCATCAAGGCGGGCTCCTCTGGCAACCAGCCCCTATCCTTAGATTACCTAGGGCAGGGGTCCTCAAACTTTTTAAACAGGGGGCCAGTTCACCGTCCCTCAGACCGTTGGAGGGCCGGACTATAGTTTAAAAAAAAATTATGAACAAATTCCTATGCACACTGCACATATTTTATTTTGAAGTAAAAAAACAAAACAGGAACAAATACAATATTTGTATTTGCATGTGGCCCGCAGGGCCGTAGTTTTAAGGACCCCTGACCTAGGGGCTTTCCAAAAGTCACCTCATTAACATTCCAAAAGACAGCCCTCCCCCCATTCAGAAAATGTTAAGAGTTTTAAGAGCTCTGTACCAGAAACAGGGATGAAGATCAAACAACTACACATATGATTTTACTGACATCACTGTCAAATCCAAGGTTAATCAAGGTATTACACAATAGAGAATGCCTCTCCTATCATCACCACCAAAAACAAAGTGTGGTTATCATCATTAAGGATAAAGGATTTGTGTTAATATAAAATAAACATTCACTCTGTTCCCAATACAGTGTAGGAATAAATATATTCTAGTAAGATTAGAAAAGGTCTTCTGTTAGTCTACCTATAATGAGAACAGTAAGTTATTAAATATTATTATTATCATTAGAGGGGGAAATAAGCCCCATTTCACCATAATAATATCTTATTCATTTAGTCAAAGAACAAGTAACATTCAAGTTTATCTTCTTCAAAATGGCTCTGGCCTATTTAGTAATTGTTAAGTGAACAGTCCTGAACAAAATTTAAGTAAATTTGCTTTACTAGTATATTGGGATTAATAAAACCTGTAACAATACATCCCAACTGTAAGACAACTAGGCTACACTAGATTGCTATTTCTGAAAGAAATATGCCTGGCATGTTTTCTAACAGTTAATACATTTCAGGTAAGAATATCCACTTCCTTGGGGAATTCATATAAGAGGAATACCAGAGGGATTAAAATAACTTAAATCATTAAATTGAACCATTATCCAAATACAGCCTAATTCAAAGTCATTTATATTTCTCCCTGGCATATACTAGTATTACATGGAATTTGGGGGAGAATGGGTAATAAGTATGTATACCATTCTTGTGATACTTGGTTTAAATTCTAAGTTTGAATACTGACTGACAAAATTGAAAGTTTGAAGAAAGGCAGTCCTAGAGTTAAATTATTACCCATTTAAGCAGCATGGGTTCCATATTAATACACAGCAAAAAACAAAACAAAAACATTGAATTTGATCAAAATCATTCTGACCAATAAATAGAAATGCATTAGAGAGCATTCAAGTTTATCTTCAGAACTACTTTCTAATGTTTAAAAAGCTGATAAGCTGGAATCACGTTTCATATACTTAATCACTTGCTAACACACAGTGCCAAATTTGCACAACCAACAGATTTCAAGTTCCTATATAAAGATCCATGACCTTTGCTTTAACCTTTCTTTGAATAAAACTTAGTATTCCCCAAAAGCTATTTCTGAAAGGATCCTATCATACCTTTCCTATTCTTCCTAAAGACCAAAATAGTACTAAATCAATAATGAAAACAAAGATTTGTGGGGAAAATAAAAGTGGTAGCCATGGAAGATTGGAAGAAGAAAACAATGTGGCAGAAATATAAGCTATTCACATCCCATGATAGCTACACAAATAACATTACACACAATCCAGGGTCAAAAATCCTCTACAAGAATATCAATACATTAAACAGTCCATTCTTAGGGTTCTCCTGAATTTCTTCAGTTTACATCCCCTTCCACCATTTTCTTTCTCTCTCTTCCAAGAACTAACTACAACCACTCCTTTCCTTATGTAAATTTTACTATACTTTAAATTGAACAACAGTTGGCAAAAAACACAGTTAGGGTCTGTAATATAAATACTAGTTTAAATACTAATATTTTTTCATTTATCTGGTTATTTGATTATCTTTTGTCTCTTGAAAGACAGTGATGTCTCCTTCCCCCCCTCAATTTTCCTGTAGTCTGTGTCAACTGTAAGACTGAATTTGTCTGGCCAGTTAGTCAAGATTATCTGGAGACAAAGCTGCTGACTCCAGATCAAGAGTTCAATCACAAAATAATTTTTGATCTCCAGCAAAGAGATGAAATGCCTTCCCTTTTTTAGATACTTACTGCTGCAAAAGAGCATGAAAACTTCTCAGGTGGGCAAGAAACCTGGTTAATCAAATTATTACTAAACTTTATTTCCTACACACTTTAAACAACCCTTTTATCAATGAAGACAAACATTTAAATAAACGCTAAATAAAATAAGCAAGACAAAGAAGCCCCAAGTATATGTATCTAGCTTTAAAATAGGCAACAATAAAGAGTTAATACCACCTATGAGGAAAAAAGGATGAAATTACTATAAAAGGAGAGGTGGGGATGAGAAAACACACACCAACGATTCTGAGGCGCCGGCAATATTCTATTTCTTAATCTGGGTAATGGTCACATGCATGTTTATTTTATAACTGGTCACTACACTGTAAATTAGGTTTATATATATTTCAGAATGTGTTATTTCACCATGAAAGAAAACAAATTTAAAGACTGAAGCTGAACACCTTTGTAGAACACAACCCTTGTTTATGTAAGTAAACATTTAAGACATTTTCAAAGAGTATCTCAAAACTACAAGAGTGTTATCTTCCAATAATTCTGTACTTCATTGTTTCTCATGTGGATTATACAATATGGTATAATAGTTTATTTCAGTAATCAAACCTTCTCAAATAGGGTATATTGCACTTTACAGGATTTACTGTTTTAAGAACAGGCATGAAGTGCTAAGAGTAGATCTTAAAAGTTCTCACTCGAAAAATCTGTAACTATGTATGGTGATGAATGTTAACTAGACTTATTGTGATAGTCATTTTGAAATATACACAAATATTGAATCATTATGTCATACCAGAAACTAAATAATGTTATATGTTGAGTATACTTCAATTTAAAAAGAAAAGGCATGTAGCAAACATGGCAGTCAAAAGTGAGTTCCTAACTCATACAACTTAACAAAAGGAAGATAAACAATCCAATCAAAAAATGGGCAAAGGACCTAAATAGACACCTTTCAAAAGAGGACATTCAGAAAGCCAAGAGACATATGAAAACATGCTCAAAGTCACTAATCATCCGAGAGATGCAAATCAAAACAACAATGAGGTACCATCTCACACCTGTCAGACTGGCTATCATCAACAAATCAACAAACGACAAGTGCTGGAGAGGATGTGGAGAAAAAGGAACACTTGTGCACTGCTGGTGGGAATGCAGACTGGTGCAGCCACTATGGAAGACAGTATGGAGTTTCCTCAAAAAACTACAAATGGAACTCCCATTTGACCCTGTGATCCCACTTCTAGGAATATATCCCAAGAAACCAGAAACAACAATCAGAAAGGATATATGCACCCCTATGTTCATAGCAGCACAATTCACCATAGCTAAGATCTGGAAACAGCCTAAGTGCCCATCAGTAGATGAATGGATTAGAAAACTGTGGTACATCTACACGATGGAATACTATGCTGCTCTAAAAAGGAAGGAACTCTTACCATTTGCAACGGCATGGATGGAACTGGAGAGCATTATGCTAAGTGAAATAAGCCAATGAAGGAAAAATACCACATGATCTCACTCATTCATGGATAATAGAGACCATTATAAACTTTTGAACAATAATAGATACAGAGGCAGAGCTGCCTCAAACAGATTGTCAAACTGCAGCGGGAAGGCCGGGGAGGGTGGGGGTGCAGGAGGTAGGGGGGGTAAGAGATCAACCAAAGGACTTGTATGCATGCATATAAGCATAACCAATGGACATAAGACACCGGGGGACAGGGGAGGCTAGGGGACTGTCTAGGGCGGGGAGAAAAATGGACACATATGTAATACCCTTTGTAATACTTTAAGCAACAACAACAAAAAAAAGTGAGTTCCTAGTCAAAATTCTTTTCACCAACTCTATTCTATCCATTTGGCCAGGAACAAACAATAGCTTAAGCTGTGCACATATTAAAACTTTAGAAATTAATTATAAATTACTACATTTTAATTTTTTAATAGTATGGAAAAGAGTTTATATTGCAATATTATCTACCTGTGGAGAGCAAGAGAGGGATCTAATAATTTAAGTTTAAAAACCAAATTCAACCAAGCCAGTGGGCGTGGCTCAGTGGATGAGGCCCACCTCTGAACCAGGAGATCACTGTTCAACTCCCGGTCAGGGCATGGGGGTCTGGTTCCCAGTAGAGGGTGTGCAGGAGGCAGCTGATCAATGATTCTCTCTCATCACTGATGTTTCTTTTTCTCCCTCCCCCTTACTCTCTGAAATCAATAAAAATACATTAAAAAAAATTACCACACAAATTCATTTAAAGTCATTTGTAGGTTGGAGGAATTGCTCGATATCCCTAAAGAAAAGAACATGGTACTGTAAAGAAAAATATTTAACTACCTGAGAATAGCTAATAAACCTGGAAGGCACGAATTAAAAGGAAATCCCAAAAGAAACATTATCAACAAGTCATTAACACTTTATTAACACAAGCATGAAATTTCTTTATGTTTTCATGCAAAATTTATTCCCTTTGGATAAAAATGAAGGAAAAAAAGTAAAAAAAATAAAGTTTGAGAAAAAATATATAAACTATTAACTTATAGAAATTACAGATAACTGATGCACACAATTTTTAAAATCACTAATTCTAAAAGAAGTGAAACTTCACACAAAAGCGGTTTCTATAGCTAAACTTGAATTGCCAACAGTTCCGATATTGTGGTACAAACTAACTTCCCCTCATCTTCTGAAATAAATTTCAAACAACTTCTCAAAAAACTGCCTCTAATGCAAAAATAGGTGCAAAGAAAACAAAGAAGAATCTAGCCAAGCTATAACTGTACCACCTTAGAAAAAGTACTTCGCCCCTCTCATAGTCAGCTTCTTTGCCTAGAAAACAAAACAAGCCAATGTGGAGGTACTCTAAAAGTCCTTTACCAGTGGTCGGCAAACTCATTAGTCAACAGAACCAAATATCAATAGTACAACGACTGAAATTTCTTTTGAGAGCCAAATTTTTTAAACAGAAACTATATAGGTAGGTACATTGTTATTAACTTAATTAGGGTACTCCTAAGGCTTAGGAAGAGCCACCGACAAGGGGCCAAAGAGCCGCATGTGGCTCACGAGCCGCAGTTTGCCGACCACGGCTTAGCCAGGGGTGGGCAAACTTTTTGACTCGAGGGCCACAATGGGTTCTTAAACTGGACTGGAGGGCCTGAACAAAAGCATGGATGGAGTGTTTGTGTGAACTAATATAAATTCAAAGTAAACATCATTACATAAAAGGGTACGGTCTTTTTTTTCAATAGTTTTATTCATTTCAAACCGGCCGGATCTGGCCCGCGGGCCGTAGTTTGCCCACAGCTGGCTTAGACTATAGAATTCTGGGTCTACTCTGAAATTTTAGCTTCCAACCCTTAGCTGGAATGGCTTAATATTTCTAACTTCATTAATATGAACTTCTTACTAACAACGAAAGAAAATCTAAATGAAAACAACATCCACTTGGATTCAATTTCCTTTTCATTCAGCTATTCTCTTAAAATTCCCATCTCTGAAAATTCTGTATTCATCAAGGCATCATCAACTCTTCTCTCTTTCCTACATCAAAACCAAGCAATTTAGCCATCAACCAACTAGTGAGTTCAGCTAAAGCACAGATTGTGTCCCAGGTATTTTGATAGGCCAATATGTTAAGATTTAAATCAGGGCAGCTGATTAAAAAACAAATTAAATGAAGAACACGTTCATTTAAGCTGGCCTAGGAGCAGAGTATGAAAAAAAAGGGGAGGGGGGCATAGATTTTGGAGACAGGCAAACCTGTATTATTCAATCCTTGTGGGGAATACTAAAGTGAAATATCTTTTGTTTATAAAAATGAAAGATGTTACCTAATCTCAATTCTGAGATCTAAAATCAAGTTGGAAGACACTAAAAACTGAGTGTTTACTACCATTTAAACCATATATTAAAGTTATCCTACAACACTAAGTTCTACAGAAAGAAAAGAAAAATGGTCACAGATGATATGGTCAATTTAATTAGGGTACCAGTCACAATTCATTAGAAATTCACTTATTTAAAAATAGTACAAACTTAACCAACATAAAGGCATTCACCAACATATACAGGTTATATTCCAAATTATGTTAAGCTGTCTTTTATTTTAAACAATGAAAGCATTTTTCCCAAGATATAACATTCCAAATAGTGGTTAGGTTTCCTAGCGAGTCTACCAGTCAGTTAACCAATATTTACCTAAAATATAGGAGTCTCTTCTTACCCTTACCCTCACCTAACAAGCCCCCTCCCACCCCCCCACCCCCCCAAATTCTACAGTTATTGCCACTTTCTAAATAACTTCTTAACTCCCTGGAAATTATACATGGTCAGAAGTAGATAAAGTGAGGACACAGAAAGAAACCTTTAGAAAAAAGTGGCTTAAAAACAAAAAATATCGACCAGAATCAGCAAAGTTATTTAACACACATGGGCTAATGTACTGACTTATGTTCTCAAGTAAGTTACTAACCAAAACCCTGAATAATTGAATCTTATTCTAATCTGCATCCAATTGAGGATCATACAGAAAGAGTAATTTATGCCAATTATGTTCAAGTACTACAGAAAATAAATGCTTCCAAAAATGAGATGCTCTTTATCGTGGAGTTGGGGAACAATGATAACATTCTTTTATTATAATGAACAGTACACGATCAGTACAAGCTATTAAAGCAGTAATGGACAGATAGATGATAAAGTAAAATACTAACTGTAGAATCTAGCTGTTGAGTATGAATGTTCACTATAGAACTCTTTTATCTTTTCTGTCATAATCCAAAGCACTCAAAACTTACAGGGTTAGAGCCTTAAATGTAAACTTTCATTCTGAGTTTTTAATGCTTGGTCTACAAAGTTGTCTTTATGCAAACTACATATGGCAGGCAGTAAGGAGCTTTCAGTCTTACCCAAGTTAGCCCTTAAGAAAACCCTAAAGGGAAAGAAAAAATTCCAAAGTCTTTGCTGACAGATCCTAACTGTCCCAAAACCTATCATATGACTCATGAAACCCAATGATTACTACCTACAGGAGCCACCACACTTTACCCCAAATGGGAGGAGGTCCAATCCCATCATCCAATCCAGCATCTCAAGGCACTCCCTTGCACCTCCTCCCTAAATGTTCTTATAACTCAAAATGGTCTCAAGAGCTCGAGTAGAAAAAAGTGCAGCTGAACTGCAGTTGCTAATAATTCCACACTGTTTAAGATTTGGGGACATTTTGTTCTAAAACTGGTTTTATTACCCATTTTGTCTTCTTCAGAACTGAGGTCAATAGCCTCTTTTTGTCATCTGCAAAGTGAAAAAAAAAAACATGGGGATCTCAAAACACAGGAAGTATCCCCCAATTTACAAATAGCTTATGTTCCAAAGGTTTATCACTCCTTTTAAAACATGTTTTGTACTAATTAACCTATGTATACCATAGTATCTATGAAGCATTGCATTCCAAGTTTCAACTCTAAACTGTTTTCTGCCCTGCAAAAAGTCATCTGGTGTCCTTTTATAGCTAACTGTGGCCAAACTCAAAGCTCAGAGAATTCTCTCTACAGCTCTAGGGAGAATCCACTATAATCCCTGTGCAGGCAGGGAAAAGGGCAGCTCTCCTTACATAGGGTGATTTTACATTGCTTCTGTGGGAAAAGTTACCTTAATTGACCAAGATACTAGCTATGGAAAATGTACTTGGTTAATATAATGTAAAAGTATAATAATTACAACAAAAGTAAGTAGAAACTACAATTTGCTCCAAATAAAAATAAGATAAAATTAGGTGCTTGTAAACTAGTTGGTCAACCAAATATTTGGCCAAGTTGAGAACATATTTTCAAACTGCTTCCTTGTGTCTGATGAACTCAACTGATAAGGGAGGAAATCACTGAAGTGAAGTGGCAAGAAAATCATTACCAAAAATGTTGCTAAATTCTAAAAATGTGCATTGTACTTTAAAACTCAATAAATAGATAATATTCAACATCATATACCATCCCTTATAACCAGTAAGATTTATAAACAAAACCAGGACAATTTAAAAAAAAAAAGTATAACTGTGACAATGAGTAACCTCCAAAAGCTAACTAGAGTCTTACACAATTTAAGAACAGTAAAATTTATAGAAACAACAATCAGAGAAAGTAAACTTTTCACTAAAAATACTTCAGAAATGAAGCCAGTAACAGAGACATGGAAAAAGGGATTAGGGAAGGCCAAAATAAACTGGTTTGTAGATACAGAACCTGAGAAAAACATTTAAATATTATTAAAGGTTCATATCCATTGCTAAATGTTAAATGGTAATCTGAGAGACTCCCAAGCTAATACATAACCCTAGGATGTTAGACAGTAGATCAGTCAAAGTACTGGTGCTATTAGTAGCTTCTAATGACAACTGCATTAAAAATCCAAAGTTATAATGAATGACAGGCAATCGACACCTAACCGCCTCTTTAAAGTTTTCAAACAACAATATAAGAATGAGAAGCCTAACTACTGGAAATCTTTAAAAGATATGAAGAGAGAGCAAACAGGTTTTCTTTTTGTCTTAAGCCTAATGCTCTCATTAAAGTCACCTGAATTATACTTAGACATTAGGTTTATCTGTCCCCATTTAAAAACAGAAACAATTTATTACAAAGGGCTGTTACTAGTAATCAGAATTATCTAACATTATAAACATTTAATCAGAAATATAAAACGTAAATACTGAAACTATCAATAAGCAGAACACCTAAATTAAGTAGATCTTTAAGACTGAAAAGGTGTGTATACCTTTAAATTCGTGTATTATAGAATTCAGATGTCATGCATTTAGCTAAAGAATAATGTTTCTGAAAAAAAAAATGTTTCTAAAATGTGTTTTATACAAAGAAAAATAGAAGTTAAATTTTATTGTGGATTAAAAAGGGTTATGATCTTCAAATATTTTCTAGAAACCAGAAAAAGAAAACAACTTTTCTTTGCCATACTTAAAAAAAAGAACATTATCTGTGAAGCAACCCATTTAAGACTTTTCATGATACTCAATTTCATTAGCAATCTTTGAATAACTTAATGCAGATTTCTAATATTCAAAATTATTTCATCATTCAGCTGTGAATTTTTCTACAAACCTTAATTTTGGCCTCATTATTACTACTGAACAGTATTTGGCCTTCCAGTCTGTAAAAATTATACTCTGAAAATACACAATTTCTGTTACCAGTAATGTTTGGTCAGCCATGAACTTCTGTTGTAATCTGAAGAAACAGAACTTTCTCTTTTCACACTGTTTAGTACAATACTAGCAGTTTTCATTTTCTAGTTCCAATTTCATTTTTATCTAATTTGGTGTTTCAAAGGGAAGAATAAGAATACTGTGTCTAGCACAAAGCTTTACAATAATTTATTTTCTCCTGTGGTTCCAAGTAACATGTTATCTTCTAATTCTGTAATAAATATATAATAAAGTCTTTCCACAGCTTTAAAACAAAAAGTTATTTTCTAAAAAGTGTTAGGGGAAAAAACACAAAACTTCTAAAATGGAATTAAAATGTTTCACCACAGAATGTCAGTAATTAACTGTTATCCTCAATTGAGTTCTCCATAAGTGGGCCCCTCTGGTGTTCAATACATGATGTACTATCAATTTTTCTATCCATAACACAACTCCAATCACAGTACCTTGATATATGGGTAACTTACTCCACAAAACATTTATTAACTATGTATTTAGTAACTCTCAAGATTTTCTCTGCATTTCAAATGATAAATGTTCTCAAGTTTAGTTAGGTCTAGCAAGTAAGATTAACTCAAGGCTGATAGGCCGAAAAAAATTAAGTTAGGCTCAGGTTAAAAAAACAACTCAGGTTGGCAAGTTAGGGGGAAAAAAAAAAATTAAAGCAACCTTCTTCGAGATAATTCACAGACCAGTATAGTGACTCAATCAGCTGGCGCTCTTAATGGGGTATGCAGGTCAGCCCCGATACCATGTGCAACTCCGGTATTACGCTGGGGCTCCCCATCAACCTTCCTGCAGAGACCAATAAAGGAACGAAGGCAACGCTTTGGGATATTGTGCACAACATACCGAGGGTGACAGTTTGGCTATAACAGAGGAACGATTTTGCTCTAAAAAGCAACCCAAGGTAATTGTGGAACAGTGCGGTGCTGAGTGCACTCAAGGGCCTTGAAAAAAAAGCCACTCTTGGAAAAAATATCTAATGTTAAATAAATAAGAGTCCCTCGCTTTCAGATCACTTTCAGGGATATTATCTCTTTTCCGACAACACCTCGCTCACTCTTTTCCCCCTCTTCCTGCATAATGAGAAACGGTAGAAGCGTTAAGACGGCGAGGAGCAGGCAGGGATCCTGCACATCTGGACTCATCACGAGCCGCAACAGGGCAACCCCGGGCCGATCCCATCCCAACCCGCAAACACGCGCCCGCAAAAAAAAATGAAAGAACGCGATAGCCACGGGCGGGCAGGCAGGGCGTCCGCCACCAGTCGGCCGGCTCCCGCCGTGGCCCGTCCGGATTCCGGGACCCGAGCCGGCTGCCGGGGGGCTCTGTGCACGCTCCCCAGAGTAGTCACCCTTACCCCGCCGGGGGGTCAAGGTCCCACTCCGGGACCCGGACGCCTCGCCTGGGGCTGCTCTGGGGGAAACTTCGCCCACGGGCAGGGGGCGCGCCCGGAACTCGGGGACCCGCGCCCACCTCCGCTGGGGGGCGGCGGCGGGGTCCCCACCGGCCGCGGGCGGGCGGGGGGGAGGGGCAGCGGCGCACTTACCACGGGTCGAACTCGTGGATGATGCTTTCGAAGCGAATGACGGCGAAGAGGCGCGAGCTGAAGCCGGCCAGCCAGGCCAGGAACAGGATGGTGAAGGAGAGCAGCGACTGCCACCCGGCCGGCTGCGACAGCCCCCCGGACAGCCCCGCGGGGGCCGGCTTCGGCGGCGCCACGCCGCCCGCCGCCTTGTGCGCGCACTGGGCCCCGGGCCCGTGGTGGCCGTGCCGGCTGTTCCCCAGGGCCATGAGGCCGCTCCACGGGGACGAGTTGAGGGACGACTTGTGCTTGCTCTCCGGGGCCGAGGGCTCCGCCATGTTGTGCCCCGGCGGCGGGTTCGCTCCTCGCCGCCGCCGCCGCCGCCGCCGCCCGGTGCGAGGGGTGCTGGGCGGGGACCCGGAGGAGGAGGAGGAGGAGGAGGAGGAAGAATAAAAAGGAGGAGGAGGGAAGCACTCCGCGCGCTCCCGCCCTCAGCGCCGCGAGGCCGGGAAACGGGGGGTGGAGGCGGCGGCGGAGAGTCTACGCCTCCGCAGCGGCCGCGACCGTCGCTCTCTCAACTCGGATGGCCCTAGCGCCCCACTAGCCATACGTGTCCCCAGTGCAGCTGCGGCAGCGGCGAGAGCCGACGGGACGAGGGCGCCAGAGAAGGAGCAGGAGCGGACGGAGGCAGCACCTCGGCTCGTAACAGCAATGACATTCCTCCTTACACCCGCCGCCCGCCCCGGCGTGAGGAGCAGGAGGAGGAGCGCCCTGGGGCCCGGGCGGAGCTCAGCCAGCCTCTGGCTCCGCCCCCTACCCAACAGGAACTGGCTTTTCCACCTGTCACAATGCGACAGGTCCGTTAGGGGGCGGGCCCAGAACCGTGGAGCCTGCCAATAGGGGCGCGAGCTGGGGCGGGGCTTAGCCCAACCGTTTACTCCCCCCCTCCCCCCCAGCCTCGCGCGCATTCGCCCGGAGCGGCCGTGCTGTGAGGTGAAGGTTTCATTGTCAGTTGAAAGACGCGGTTTCGCGCGCCAGTGGACTCGGCGAGGAAGGGCGCTGGGCGGCTCCGCTCGTTGTATGGAGCCCGAGCCGAGGGGTCGGGAGAGGGTCAACCACAGCTGAGTGGCCTCCGTCCAAATCGGCTTAAAGGACGCGGAGAGCGCCCCGGGGACGGGCCGGGAGCTCGCGGGCCCGCCGTGGACGCGACTTTTAACCCGCTCAGCGCGGAGCCCCCACCACGTGACCGAGCGCGCAGGCGCGCAACACTAGTCCTCGCCGCGCGTGTTTGGCCGGCAGGGCTTGGCCGCCCGGGGCGCCCGCAGCCGATGCGGCGAGTGAGCTACCCGTGATGACGCCGCCGTCCGCCCTGCGGGGTGTGCCCGGCGTCCTGCCTACCAGATTGTCATCCAAGACCAGTTGGCGGGTGCGGAAAACTCTTGGGAGCCCGCAGACAGCCTCTAGCTCTGGGAAGACCTCTGGGAGCTGGAGAAGTGCGACTTCGTCTCGCTTTTGTCCCACTTCTTGTATTTTTTTCTAATTGCAAAAATAAAGTTTGTTCACTGGAAATACGGGTAAATGCAGGAATGTGTGTTAGCGGCTGCATACATTATATCAAACGAGTGAAACTGGACTTTTCAGCTCTTAGCCAATTCTCTCTTTAGTAAATAACCTAAGATTCCTCTGCAGGAATTTTTGCACGCCTAGGTTGCATTTTTATGCTTTCCAAAAAGAAAGCTTGGCCCAGAAGACTAAACTCAAAATAAGTGTTAAAGGAAAGTGGAGTTGTACAGGGACTCTAGAATTGCTCTGATGGAAGCCCCTTCCATGAAGGGGAGGCACAGAACTTTCAGGGTAATTAACACTCAGTAAATAACTTTTCATGTAAATTAACAGTTAATTGTCCATTTATTAGCTAAGTAACTTGACCACAATAGGGAGCTGCCAGAGTCTGGCATATAATTGGCATCCTATGCAATAAAGAGCTAATATGCTAATTAGACCCAGCAGCAGGATGACTGTTGGAGGACCTTAGGGTTAAATCCAGGTCTCTGAGCGCCAAGTCCCTTGCAGGAATTTCATGCATAGGGCCTCTAGTTTATAAATATTAGGTAACTGAGGAACTGCTTAACTCTTACCTTATCCCCTTCTGACAGCATCCATCAGAGTACCTGCCTCGTGCCCTGTAGCCCCAGCAGAGGAAAGGGAAGCAGAGAGGGAGAAACTGAGCTATGAGCTTGGGAAATCCCGGGCACGCTGATTAGAAGCAGTGTTGTGTGGTGGTGTAGAGCACAGTCTCAGGAGACTGACCACCAAAGAGCAAATCCTGACTCTGCTCATTCTGAGTCATATGGCCTTTGGCACATTCCTTCACTTCTCTGCCCCTTGGTATCCTCGCCTCTAAAGTGTGGGTGAGGGTTGCACCTTCTTAGGGTTGTAATAAGGAGTAAATGTATCGTACATGAAAAGAACTTAGGGCAGTGCCTGGCACAAAGGAAGTGTGCAATACATGTTGGCTTTTGCCAATATTACTAGGACTACTTCTGTATCTAGAACAATGGCAGAAGGGCTATGAGACTTACCTCCCTGGATATTTTAAGACAACCTTCCATGATCTGAGCCCATTGAATGCTTCTCTGTTTCTTTAAACTTGGAAGTGCCTGCCTCAAATCAACCAATACTCAGAATGCTGTTTCAGTCAAATATCCGCTGGATAAACTAGCAGGTAAGGTGGGAAGAAAATCTCAGGGAGAGGGTGTGGTAGGCAGCTTCTAAATGGCTCCTAATGATCTTTGATCCTAGTCTTTTTTAAAAAATTCTTTATTGTTTAATGTATTACATAAGTCTCCTTTTTCCCCCCCCCATTGACCTCTCCCTGGCTTCCCCCAACCCACAGCACATGCACACACGCACACACAGACACACACCCTTCTGTGTCTATTGGTTATGCTCAGATGCATGCATACAAGTCCTTTGGTTGTTCTCACCCCCCCTACCCACTCCCCCGCCTTCCCTCATAGGTTGGACAGTCTGTTTGATGCTTCTATGACTCTGGTTCTATTTTTGTTTATCAGTTTATGTTGTTCATTATATTCCATAAGTGAGTGAGATCATGTGATATTTATCTTTCTCTGACTGGCTTATTTTACTTAGCATAATGCTCTCCATGTTGCAAATGGTAAGAATTCCTTCTTTTTTACAGCAGCATAGTATTCCATTGTGTAGATGTACCACAGTTTTCTAGTCCATTCATCTGCTGATGAGCACTTGGGCTGTTTCCAAATCTTAGCTATTGTAAACTGTGCTGCTGTGAACATAGGTGTGCATATATCCCTATGATTGGTGTTTCAGTTTTCTTGGGATATATTCCTAGAAGTGGGATCACTGGGTCAAATGATTTCTGGTCTTCATACCCTGTGAATCCCCTCCACTTGAGTGTGGGCTGAATCTAGTGATTTATTTCAAACAAATAGAATACAGCAAACGTGATGGAATGTCACTTCCAAAATCTATAATAATAAAAGCATAATATGCTAATTAGACTGAACGTCCTTCTGGACAAAGCCCGGGCTGTGAGGGAAGCCCGGGTGCAGGAGGGAAGCTGGTGCCAGCAGCCAGGGGAAGGAAGGCCTACTCTTGCACGAATTTCATGCATCGGGCCTCTAGATAGGTAATAAAAACCTGTCTCTTATCTCCTGTACTCTTCTCTTTCTGCTCTCCCATTCTTCTCTGTCTTTTACAGCTCTCACTCTGAGAAAAGCAAACAATTATTGTGAGTAGCCCTAATAAAGAAGCCCCACGTGACTTGAAACTATTGTCTTTGGCCAGCAGCCTGCAAGGACCTGATGCCTGCCAACAGCCACAAGAGTGAGCTTAGGAGTAGATACATCCACAGTCCAGCCTTGAGATGACTGTAGACCCACATGACACCTTGATCGCAGCCTAGTGAGACACCCTGAGCCAGAGGACTCAGCTAAACTGCACCCAGATTCCTAACCCACAATGTGTGAGAGGCCCATTTCCCAGGGCTCACCAGCAGAGTGTGTTAAGAAACTGTTTGCTTTTTCCTAACAACTGGGGTGCAAACTGATAGTTTTAATTTGCATTTCTTTTATGAGTAAGACTGAGGTACTTGATTTTATATTTAAGGCAATCTTTTTACATCCTCAATGAGGCAGAATTGCCATCGCTGATTATCTTTAACTATAATGATTGGAGTAGTCCAATGTTATGGAAACAATTAACATGTATAGTTTTATTTGCAAGATGCTCAGCAAACAAGGTCATCTATATTGAATTTATATGAATCTGTTCTTAAAAACAAAACTCTTCTACTGTTCAATTTAGCATATCCCCTAGATTATGTATTCCAGCTCATGTACTTCATGAAAGTACCTGTAAAGTAATGACAGGATTTTTTTTTTTTATGGTGCATTAAGAAATTCAAGTAAAGCCCAGCTGGCATGGCTAAGTGGTTGAGCATCAACCTATGAACCAGAAGGTCATAATTTGATTCCTGGTCAGGGCACATGTCCATGTTGTGGGTTGGATCCCTGGTGTAAAATCAATAAAAATATATTTTAAACAGAAAAGAAGAGAAATTCAAGTAGAGGCCTGGCTGGTGGCTCAGTTGGTTGCAATGTTATTCTGTACATGAAAAGGTTTCTGGTTTGATTCCGGTCAGGGCACATGCCCAGGTTGCAGGTTTGATTCCCTGTCCTTGGTGGGTGAGAGGCAACTAATCAGTGTTTCTCACACCGATGTTCCTCTCTCTCAAATAAATAAAAACATATTTTCGGGTGAGGATATAAAAAAAAATTTCAAGTGGAAATTTCCTAAAGATAAAGTAACTATTAGTAAATGCTTCCCCTGACAGAAAGGTGGTTGTTTCACTTTGCTTTAATGTCATGAAGTTTTGTGCCTTCCTGATATGTAGCTATACTATCCATCTCTTCCTGTGAGCCTTATAGGAGCAGATGAGTAAATAGGTTACTAGCAAATTTTATATATGTGTGTGTGTGTGTGTGTGTGTGTGTGTGTGTGTGTGTGTATGTGTGTGTGTGTTTCTTTGTACTATTTTTTTTTAAGGGAAGCTTCATGAACCACTATTTTTTTATATTTTAAAAAATTTGATTTTAGAGAGAGAAAGGGAGGCAGAGACAGAGACACACACACACACACACAGAGAAACATTGATGTGAGAGAAAAACAACAATTAGTTGCTTCTAACACACACTGCTGACTGGGCATCTAATCTGCAACCTGGGCACGTGCCCTGACGGGAATCAAACCTGGGACCTTTCAGGGCATGGGATGATGCTCAATCAACTGAGCCACACTGCCAGGGCTCTTTGTTCTTTTCTGGTGCTGTTGTTTTTAATTACAAATAATATTTTCTTTCAATGTATTTCAATTACAATTAACAGCGATTCTGATGAAGTACTCTGACCTATCCCTATACATTTGGGGTTTTGTTTGTATATTAACCCAAGCAATCATAGAATCAATAACTGCATCATATTTGTAAGAGAATTATTAAATTATGTTCTTATAAAGTCAGAGTGAAGTTTATAAAAGATGAAGATGCTATTATTTCACCCTATAGGTACCAGGAAAGCAGGAAACTTGATATACAGCTTTTCTCTTTCCTAGTAAGAGAATTTAATATATACTGAGCTTCAGTATTTGTGTGTACATTTTTTATTATAAATTATTGCTATCTCAAATGTTTAATTTTAAAGTTAGGTACAATAAATATTATGCTGAGGAAGTGTATTCCACATAATCATACAAAGCAATCATTTATAAGGAATTAGAGGAGATTTTAATGTTTATTAAATTAGTTACTTGAATTGTAACAGTGCCCACAATGAAGAATGAAGAGCACATTAGCTGGAAGTTATGAAATCGAAAACTACATTATAATTTTGATAATAAAACCAAAATTAAACAAAACATGTTTAAAGGAAGAAAATAAATTTCTAAAAAAGCAAAATAAGGAAAACAAAATTAAGAGGTGCTGAAGGAATATATAATTATAAAACTATCTTCAACATCTAAAGTATGGTAAAGGATGTACAATTTAGGAGTTAATTTACTTCTGATAGTGTGGGTTTCTTAGGGTCTTTCAGTTGTTAAAGAGCAGAGATATATTTGGGTTACTGGGTAGTTGTTATTGAAAAGATGCAGAGGAATATGAGAGACCAGAAGACATCTCTGCAGCTGCAGAGCCAGGCCTCATAGAAAACAAGAAGTTATTTTGGGACACACAGCAATTCTGGTAGCTTAACAAAACTCTGCTAGGCCAGTAGCATGACCTGTCACCTTCCATGTGCTCAGCAGCTCCCTACAGATGCTGTGCCCTCTTCATATGCTGACTCCACTGTTCTGTCTTGGGTCCCAACGTGACTGCCTCCCTTTAACTCACTCACTGTTCTTGTTCTCAAATACCCTTATACTTGCTTCCTTCTGACTCCTACTGCTTTGGGCTTCTGCTTACTGCTCTCTCTTGAACATCTCTCTGCTGCTCAGGAAATCTTTGTACATCTGTGTTAGATCAGTTTCCTTGTAAGCACCCCAAGATGCACCCATTTGGTTTGTGCTTCTCACCTGTTTCTAACAGTGGGGTGCTGGCACCCAGAGCCATGTTATCATTTGAATAAACTTGACCTTATTCTGTTGTTTTGTTTTTTTCAAAGTAAAACCTAAACTGAAAATGTAGATTTTGCTTAACCTACTGTTATCTCTCTCTCTCTCTCTCTCTCTCTCTCTCTCTCTCTCTCTCTCTCTCTCTCTCTCTCACACACACACACACACACACACACACACACGCACACACACACGAAATATATTCAATCTCTCCTTGGCTGCTGAGGCCTGAAAACTTTCCAAAGAAGCCCAAGACTTCTTGAACTTTTAGTCCTTCTTTTCTAGACAGTCTTTGGGGGATGTGATTTCTCAGTGGCTCTGCACAGGATTCATGAGCACCATTGCCTCTTCCCTCCCTCTCCTAGGGGGTGTGGAACTGAAAACCACCTACCAGCAGTTTGCCCAACCTGCCAGGGCAGCTTCTCCTGTTTGCCAGCATCTACTGGACATGCACAACTCCCTTTCATTTCAAGACTGAGAAGCCAACGAAACATTTGTGAGAATAAAATCTTGACAGGCATGCCAGCAAACCTGCAGCATTCACTTTAAAATTAAATTTATTTCTGCTTGCATTCAAGTTTCTGTTTCTTTAAATCGAGAGTGCTCATTAAGTCCATGTATCCACATCTTACTATGTCACAGATAAGTAAAACCCTCAAGACTTTGAGTGCACTTTAAAATTTACTTTAAAAAGGTAATTTGGAAATAAGAAACTCAAATCTCTTTCTATGTATATTATTTAACAAAAAATGAACGGTTAATAGTAACTTCTGTGAATATAAGGGCCTTAATTTAGTTCTCTCTTTTCCCTATGTATCTTTGTGTCCCTTAAATAAAAGAGATTTATTTTATACTCTACACATAATTATGGTTTCGTGCCTCTGCTTTAGTACCAGGGGATGTCTTGTTCCATCTCCACTTCAAAAGAAGGTTTTATAATTTCAGAGGGATAGTTAGGCATCTTGGAGGCAGAGCATGTAAGTACAGATTATATAGTAGATACTAACTTAAATATCAACTGATATGAAGATCTACACAGTAATTCATAATTCTCAGGGTGAGCAAGAACTAGCCTCAAAAGCTCCCAATAAGTTTAAGAGGTTTTTTAATTTTACAGACTAAAATGAAAGTAAGGAATTTATTCAGTTAATCATTATGCTCCTTTCAACCAGATACAGGACATTTTCATCAAGTCAATGACACCTTTATTATTTTATTTTGTTTGGGATCCAGGTTGAGTTATTTCTTTTCCAAAGGATAGCCTATACAAATGAGCTCTGTTTTTTAATAACTCTCTGGCTCTCTGCATTCATTCCTTTACCAAGTTGTATATCTACCTGTTCTACATTTTAAGTTTGGTGATAAACTTCCTTTAACATTATAAAACCTGCTTGAGATCAAGAACAATAGTTGGGGCACATTTTACCCTGAGCTGAGATACTGTTGTAAAGACTTGGGTGGAGAGAAGTGATGAATTCTGGATGGAGTCTAAGCACAGCCCAACTAAAATTTTGAAGTGGTGGGGGCTGTTTTTTGTGTGTTGCTGTCTAGAGTATAAAAAACAGTAACACACCAGGCCCTGTTGTTTCTCTAACATTGGTAGTTTCTGTTCTACCTTCCTTAGAAATTCCAAATCATATGAGTCCAAATCATATGAGGCCAAATCATCTAAGGAAGAGATGGTAAAGGGAGATAAGAATTATGGAAAGGAAAGAAGGTGCTATAGTTATGGGAGAAACTCTTGGAGAGACAGAAGCAAGATTTCTAGGGAGTAAGAAGAGTGAGGGGAAAGATCTCTTATATAAAATTATTTTCAAATAATCATAATAACTCAGAATAAAACTATAAACAACTACAGCTGTGTGATACCAAATGACTGAAAAATGAAAAATTTTCAAGGGGAGAAATGCTGCTCAGGTGTTGACATGAACGGGCCAGCTTGGGCAAGAGGGAGACAACCAAATGTGGGGTCAAATTGTCCATCGTTTTCTTTTCCACCTTGATGAACAGTTGGTTATTTTCACACTATTGCTAGCCATCAGAATCAAGGCTTATTTTCCACCAGTGTTATGGCTGATCTGTGTACTTTTAAGTTTATTTTTTATATTTTTTATTTAGAGATTCTGGCTGTGTATCAGAGAGTTCTCATATATGCTTTACTCAGCTCCCCTGACGTTACCATCTCTCATAATCACAGTACAAGGATTAAAACTAAGGAATTAATGTTGGTACTCGAGTATTAACTAAACTACAGACTTTATTTGGATTTCACCATTTTGCCCACTAATGTCTCTTTTTTTTCTGTTTCAGGACAGCATGCTACATTTAGTTGACAGATCAAGTATTGTGGACTGAATGTCTGTGTCCCTCCCCACATTCATATGTTGAAATATCAGCCCAAAGTGATGGTATTTGGGGGCGGGGCTTTGGGGAGGTGATTCAATCAGGAGGATGGAGCCCTTATGAATGTGGTTATAAAAGAGACCAAAGAGCTAGCGTGTTCCCTTTCCACCACGTGAGGAAACAACCAGAAGTTAGCCTCCTACAACCTAGAAGAGGGGTCCAACCAGAACCCAAGCGTGCTGGCACCACAGTCTGGGACTTCTAGCTCTCAGCACCATGAGATAAATTTCTGCTGATAAACTGCCAGTTTATGGTCTTTTGTTATAGCTGCTCGAGCTGATTAAGACAGTTCTCTATTACCCCGTAACACATTGCCACACACTTAGCAGCTTATGAAACAACACCTTAATTATCTCATAGTTTCTGTAGGTTAGACATTTGGGCACAGCCTCACTGGAACCTCTGCGTGGGGTCTCCCAAGGCTGTAATCAAGGTGTCAGTGGGGCTGGTTTCATTTGGAGGCCAGATGGTGAAGAATCCACTTCCATGCTCAGGTGTTGGCAGAATTCATTCCCTTGAGACTATGGGCATACCTCAGAGAAGCTGAGGGTTTGGTTCCAGACCACCGCCATAAATCAAGTGGTAATCTTTTTGCTGGCCGAGAGTCTTGCCTTCAATCTAGAAAAAACTCAACATCTGTGAAGTGCCATAAAGCAAAGCACAATAAAATGAGGTACGTCTACATAGGACTGAGGGCCCTGGCTTCTTGCTGGCTACTGCTGCGGAGCTGCCCCCAGCGCCTTGCCCAGTGGACCTCCCCAAATGGCTACTAACTTCTTTGAAGACAGGTAGGAAGAAAGATCCCTTGAGTGAGCCTGCCAGCTGTGGAGTCTGTGAAATGTAACAATGGCAGAATGCCATCCCATCACCTTTGCCATATTTCATGGATTAGAAACACGTCAAGGAGAAGGGATGACACAAGGGTGTAACCACCAGAATCCTGAAGGCTGCTACAGGCTCTGTCCTCTATCGTTGTCATGTCTCCTTAAGACCCCTCTAATCTGTGACATTTACACAGTCTTCTTGTCCTTCATAACCTTGACACTTTTGAAGAATACTGATCAGTTATTCTATTGCTTTGTGAACTTGTAACCGTTGTGGCTCTAACAGTTACTGCCCTCTTCCCAAACATTACACTACCGAACAGTAATGCCTCTTCTCTCTGTCTCTTTGTTTTTATTTCCTGAGAGATGTTGGAGAAGAGGCCACCACACCGAGCACAAGCAACCGTATCCAGAAGTAATGGATTATATCTAAAATGTTATGAGCCTAAAAGAATGGTCACCTCTTTGATAAGAATCATAAAATTAGGGGGGGAAATCTGGCTTGGGAAGCATGGTGAACATTTCTTCTTTCCCCTCTGGGAAACCTCCCTGACTCTCAGTTTGTGCAATTTGGATGGAGAGAACTCCATTCTCAGCTCCAGCAGTGAGCACATCTGTTAAACCTGTCAGAGCCCCAGGCCACAGTTCAGGGATTGGCCGGTGATCCAATCAGAGCCACGGAGATGCTCGAATGAAAGTCTTTCTATGGCTATGGAGAAGGAGGTAGGCATGGTATGCTAAAGGATTTTACCTCATAGGATATAAGCCAGGAAATGTGGCAAGCATTCTGCTATATGTATTCATTAATATTAGATTTTGCTAAGAGACAGAAAACCCAAATTTACCATCATTTAAACAAGATTGAAATGTATTTTTTTCCTTATGTGAATAGAAGTCTGGAGGTAAGCAATTCAGGGCTGTGTGGTGGCCCCAAGGCCACCAGGGGGTGGTTTCTGTCTCTCTTGCTCCATAATCCTTGATAACATGGCTCTACCTGATGGTCCCCGATGGCTGTGTGAGTTTCCAGGCTGTAGGGAGGAGGAAGGGGTGAAGGGGGATCCTTCAAGGACACTTTCTGGAAATTGCTCATGACACTTCTACTTGTATCTCATTGGCCAGAATAGTCACACACACTTCCTATGCTTAACTGAAACAGAGGCGTGGGAATATAGTCTTTATCTCAGAAAGCTACATGCCTAGCCATGAGTCAGAGGTTTCATATAAAAGAGTAGGGGGAAAACAGCTATCGGAGGACAGTGAGCTTTCACTGCTGTATCTCCACAAGAGGAGAGCCTGTCTAGGAGCAGTGTTACAAGATGAAAAGAAATCAATCCTGCCCCAGTGATGTCTTTGAACTGCTGGATCAAGCTGTACCTGAAGCCAAACTACCCCTCTACTGAAGGCAATAACTTTCCTTCCTTCCTTCCTTCCTTCCTTCCTTCCTTCCTTCCTTCCTTCCTTCCTTCCTTCCTTCCTCCCTTCCTCCCTTCCTCCCTCCCTCCCTCCCTCCCTCCCTCCCTCCCTTCCTTCCTTCCTTCCTTCCTTCCTTCCTTCCTTCCTTCCTTCCTTCCTCCCTTCCTCCCTTCCTCCCTCCCTCCCTCCCTCCCTCCCTCCCTCCCTTCCTTCCTTCCTTCCTTCCTTCCTTCCTTCCTTCCTTCCTTCCTTCCCTCCCTCCTTCCCTCCTCCCTCCCTCCCTCCCTCCCTCCCTCCCTTCCTTCCTTCCTTCCTTCCTCCCTCCCTCCCTCCCTCCCTCCCTCCCTCCCTCCCTTCCTTACATCTGTTGGTACAGAAGGGAGGATTCTCCTAAAGAACGTGTAAGGTCATCATGATTTCTTTGTCCTCTCAGGATCTCCATTCCTCTCACAGTTGCTCAGAATGGCAACTGAACTTCCCTTTAAATCTCCTAAGGGCCAAATTATGCATCTCCACGCTCCATTTCCTTATTTCCTTTCAGCTTAAAGGAGGGGCGAACGGCTGTGTGTTCTTAAAACTTGCCTTCTTAGATTTGATTAAAAATTTAAAAATATGTTGGCTTATAAATCTCTACTACGACTCATAGCTGGAATTCTCTGGCCTACCTATTCTAGGTATATGGATTTATCTTTAGCAAATGCTTCTTAGAATTATTTTGATATTCAGTAAAGACTCCCCTGTCAAATAACTTGGCTGCATACCCACCTCCTTTTTCTCAATTATGACTTTTATTAATGTTAACAGTGTCTGTGGGAATTAGAGCTTCCTGGATTTCTTTCTGTTGTTCTAAGAATCCTGTCATAAAAGGTCTCATTTTAAAGGGTTCCAAACAGTCAGTTAGCAGCACAGCTTTTTAAAAATGTAACTTTGCTAATAGTATCAATTTGCTAGCCGTTCCCTTGGCAACTTTCTTCTGGGTCTTTCCTTAGAATCAGAAGGTAAAAAAAACATCCCAGCCAGTGTGGCTCAATGGTTGAGCATCGACCTATGAACCAGGAGGTCATGGTTCGATTCGCAGTCCGGGCACATG
Organism: Myotis daubentonii; assembly: GCF_963259705.1. Lineage (NCBI taxonomy): Eukaryota > Metazoa > Chordata > Mammalia > Chiroptera > Vespertilionidae > Myotis > Myotis daubentonii. The sequence continues at coordinate 46,388,533 of NC_081853.1, read as the reverse complement.
TCCGGGTTGCGGGCTGGATCCCCAAAAGGGGGCGTGAAGGAGGCAGCCAATCAATGATTCTCTCTCTTCATGGACATTTTTATCTCTCTCTCCCTCTCTCTTCCTCTCTGAAATGGATAAAAATATATTTTTTTAAAAAAGAAGATAAACATTAAGTTTGGAGGTTTCCCTATCAGATTCAAAAAGCATGGTTTTCACTTAAATTATTATGCTTCTCTGTACCTACTTATATCAGTAAAGTGATTAGGAGTGTTACCAACTGCAATTCTCAGGCTATGAAATTTGGCTTTTTGAATTTAAATTATGCTGCAGCACCATATGGCAGGAGAGAAAGGAGTGCTCAATTTCTTATCTCACAGAGAGTTCCTCTCAAGCAAGGGAAATTGCCTTCACAGTCCAAGTTTCACCGGCTCTCTGAGGCTTAGCAATACCTGCTGCCTCCAAGCACACACATCCAAGATTTTCTTAAGCCACTGTGAGAAATGTTGCCACAAAACCATCCAAGATGAGGGAGAAACCTTCTGAGTCAACTACTGCCCATCTCCCCACAACTGGATGCTGAGGAAGCCATGAGTGAGTACCAAGTTTCAGAAATGGGAGAACTCTGGGTGTGCTTCACTTACATGCATTTTTAAAAAATGTATTTAACTGGAGGCAGCGCCATGTTACAGAACATCATTCATTTCCCCCAGGGCATAATACGCAGTTGCTACCAGCCTAATGCAATTATGCCTGGCCGTACCACGGGGACCCCTAAAGCTTCAGAAGCACAAGGTCAAATTCTACAAACGTCCAGGTATGCAGGGGGGATGCCGCTAATTTATGATTACGGGGACTGGTCTCTCCGCGTCTGTCACAGATTAATGGAACTCGGAGAGCTACCCGTCCTCGTTAGGATTGTAAATGAGATCCTGACATTTTAGAGTCTGTGCCATGGTAGTGACTGAGTATCCTGTTTCTCACACCCGGTATTAGGGGACACCTTACTGCCTAATGAGATGGTGAACTTCTACTTGCTTTCTCTCTGGTCGGTGTCAGGACAATTCGGAAAGAGCGGGGTTGAGAGATCTCTCGTGGCTAGCTTCCCAGCTTGCATATGAATTAGCAAGGCACTGGACGTCTCCTTTGCTCTCAGATTCCCTGTCTACCAGGCCCTCTCTGCTCCTGGTGGCTGACCTCGATGGGTGACATCCAGATTGTCCCTACCCTCTGGCTTCTGGTTGGGGTTGTTCCATGTCAAGGATTGGCAGGCGAGGTTGGGATATTTCTTGCCCTGGCATCCTCTTTGTGGGGTCACCAGTGCTGACACACTGACACATATCCTGCCAGGTGGCCCTGTCCTCACAGTTCCCTCTCTGATTATCTGGCAACTTCTCTTACTCCCTGCCCTTTCGGCCCTGAATATTACACTCTCTATTGTGGTTTCCCGAATTCTGCCCACGCTTTTTATAAATAACCCATTTCTTAAATTCTCAAATTCCTCAGTTTCAAGGTGCCTGTGTTTCTTGCTGGAACCCAAGGTGGTAAAACAGCCTTGTCCCTGATTTGCCCATTTCTATCTCTTTCACATGCGCTGACTCTAATGAAAAGTAGTCTTTCTGTTTAAGGGCCTGGAAAAGGCCACCAAATATGCTTGCTTGTATTTATTTACGCTCTGCACTTTTGCTCCGCCTCGTTCCCAGAAGGGCGTGATGATGACCCCTGTTGGCTGGTGTTGCCCCCACTCCTGACTTGCCTCTGCCCATTTAAAATGCAGCAGGTGGGGAGGAAGACACTAACCAAAGAATTTGCATATATGCATAACCCATGGACACAGACAATAGTGCAGTAAAGGCTTGGGGTGGGGGTGGGGACTTGGGTGCAGGGTGGAGAGGGTCATTGAGGAAAAGAGGGAACGTCTGTAATACTTTCAACAATAAAGATACGTTTTAAAATATGCGTTATAATCTTTAGGTCACCCACACAACCTTTTAAGAAACTGGGAGAAACCTTCAAACTGGCTGTTCCCTGTCATGAAGACAATCTCTAAAAATAGATTTTATTGAACTCAGTCTTTTAAAATTGAATTTGATTGAACCTGTTTGGCATGAGTATAACCTCAGAAATACAATATGCAATCGCTTAGTGACACCGAAGTATCTACTATTTTGGTTAGCATAGTTTCACTTTGATTCTTTTGAGATAATTGTCTTCTTATATAAGATGGGTAATTTCTTTTCTTAGGTACACATTGTCCTATAAGAAAAAAAAAGTGACAAGAAAAAAAATACCAGTGTACCACACTGGTGATAAAAAACGATCCATGTATGGGTGCTAATTTCTAGGCTATTCAAAATCAGGATAGGTTATTCAAGACTAAATTAAACACTACGTAATTTTTAGTACAAGGGTAGTATATAGTGCCTCAAAATAGTGGTAAAAATGTTTAAATCCTAGGTATTTTGATGATGGCTTTGGGCCAAGAAAAGGACTAACTTTTTATCCAAATGGAAAAAGGGGGTGGAGCAGATGTTATAAATACCCCAGTCATCTCCCCTTGGCCCCCACAGAGGTCACCTGCCCGCTTCAGGGGAGAATTCCTATACTGACAAAAAGCTTCCTCCAGCTCCTCTCTGTCAGTGGGATTGTGCTGGGCCTGTGTGAGGCGAATGCCTACAGGGCCTGGGATTTAATGCCCCAATAGCAGCCCTCAATCCTGTAGGGACAGGAGTTGAAGGGTAAATATCCATATTTCCTCATCCCTTTGGGAGAAGGGACAATTCTGAGATGTGTTCCTTGCAGGTGCTCAGTGGGTCCCCAGCAGGAGTGAGCCCTGTGGCCCACAACAGTAAATGCTGATGAACACGCCCTTTATAGGCTCATCTCCCTTCCTCAGTGTTTTCTGCAATCGCCTCCCAAATAAACAATTTGCACCCAAATTCTTGTCTCAGGGACTGACTTCTGGGAGAGCCCATTTAGGACAGGAGACTCGTCTGGAAGGACAACAAGAGATATGAAATGCCAAGTAATGTGCTATATTATGCATCAAGAAAATAGTACCTTTTATGTTCTTCTGAATCATCTCGGGCTTTAGATTATAAACTACTGAGAACACTGGCTGTTTAATCAACTCTATAAATCTCTATAACCTATGCATGCAACGAAGAAGGACTTGATAAATATTTGATAATAATGACAATTCTAAGATTATGCTATTTATGGTAGCCCATTATCATAGTGAAGGGTACAGTTACTGCAAAAGAGCAAATAAAGCTGTGCCTTTTTTAAAAAAAAAAGGTAAGTGCTAACTCACTTTCAGTCATCACTGAAAATTAGAAAAATATACAATATCTTACTCAGATGAGCACTGTTAAGTTTATACAATTGTGTTCAATGCCAACTAAGTTTCTTCCTAGGTATCTTGTCTATTTTTCACCTTCCTCCACTAGCATGTGGGATGTTAGACACACATGAGCAGAGCAAGGACGATGGGCCTGGTATAGAAGTTCACCAGACCGGAGGCCCCGGGTACCTACCAACGGGCAAAACAGGGAAAACAGGGACCCTCAACCCCCAGGAGAACCTTTTCGCCCACAGCCTATCATTGGTCATGCAGTTTAGACCCCTTGACCTTTCATATCGTTGGTCATGTGGTTCGGACCCTCCCCTGACCTTTCCTCCCCTGGCATGTTGCTGGTCATGCAGGTTAGACCCTCCTCTCCCCCCCCCCCCCAATAGCCCTTAAGCATTAAGCCCCCGGGGCAGTGAGGTTCTGACCTGCATCAAATACATCAAGGCCTCAGTTGTGTTTCAGCTCCAGGCCCAGAAAAGCCCTAGAACCAGACAACAACATGGCTGAACCAGCTGCGTTGACTAATGACCCCTGCCCTGGTGCCAGCCTATCAGTGGAGACCATGACCCTGAAGGGACACACCTGGGAAGCTGATGAATATTCTATTGAGATCCTCTCCTAAAATGCCAGGCCCTTAAAAGCCCTTAAGACAGAAGCCTTTTGGGGAGCCTCTCGGGTCCTGCATTTCTTCCTTCCCAGGTAGGTTACTTTTACTCTTCCCTCTTCTAAGCTCCAAGGGCCCTTCTTCTGCCCCTGTAACCTCTTTCCCGAGCCCATTTCTTCTATGGATCACACCTTCTACCTCTCTAAATAAACTTTCTCTGATAGTTTCAGTCTTGGCTCTGAATGCTTTCTTAACCGTAATTCAAGAACTGAGGTTGCTGAACCTTTTCGTCACCGCCAACATACCAACGTTAAGAGCCTAAGTGACAGTTAAGTTCTATTAGAAAAAATAAAAAGCCTAAGTGAAATGATCGTAACAAATGTGCATGATTCCATCAGACAACAACACAATTTCACCAAATGCACCTGGGGGCGTATATAGCTGCATGCACAGCTCAGACTTACTATGTAGAATTGGCTAGAGAATGGGGGGGGGTGGGGGTGGGGGCTAAAAAATAATACTTTTCCTCCCACCTTCTAAGTTCTTCTGGCTGGGATGATAACCAAATTAACAGATTAACAGGAGAAACTCAAAGTTTAATACATGTGCATGGGGAATTCACATAGACATGATAAATCCATGCAAGTTCTCAAGACAGTAAGGCAACATTGGAAATACAAGACTTTTTAGACAAAGGAGAAAAGGTGGGGAATGGGGTATTAGATTTCAGAAGTGAGAATGGGTGATTTACCAGTGGTTGAGGAGAAGCTTAACATAAGGGAGGAAAATCCTTGCTAGTGGTATCCAGCTAACAGACCCCAGCCCGAAGCTCTCTATTACCATACTTAATTCAAACTAGGCTAAAGAGAACATCCTAAACTCTCCATCCTGAAGCAGTTTCTCTGTCTGAATCTTCTGGGCAGGAAAGGGGAGAGGGTCAAAGGTTCATTCTGTTGGTTTCTTAATAAGTAACTTAAAATCGTTAATCCCAGAAAGCAGCTTCAGAGTGGCAAAATTTTGGTCCCTTCCAGACCTTTATAAACCTTATTAGGAAGAGCCCAATCGAAAGATAAATGGCAGAAAATTCAATGGAGAAAACAATAATGAAACAGGAATCGTGTGCATTATTCAACTTGAAGCAACTTTCCAAATTTTGACTTTTGTTCTTTGACTTATTCATCTGCTACTCAGTGAGATGAATAATGTTTTCAGTATATTGTTTTATTAATTTCTTTCCCATAAATAACTCACAAGCATTCATCATATAGAAGAATAGAGAAACATCACACCCAGGATAATACCAGACAATTTCTTCATCTAACTAATGTTAATGAAATTGAATAGGCTTGCTCCAAAATTCATTGAGAATCATTATTCACTGTCCTTGAATGCATTTAATCATATTCACTTGTCTAAAGATTGTACTACACATCCACGAAGAAGGAAAGTTATGGTATAAATAGAATCTCCAAGGCTGTTCACAGCAGGACAAAATATGTGATGATCACTCCTGGAAACCAAAGCAAGTCAGCTTAATTTTAAAACTTCAAGCTTAATTTAAAAACATCAGCCTGAAATGTAGCCTATCTTAGCAAAACAAGGTAAAGTGCTCTTTCAAATGAACACACTTTTCATCCTTCAAAAATGTATTCTTCATTCATTTTCGCAATCGTCATCTGGACCACATTTAGGCATCACTTGCAAATAAGCTAATGGTATAGCAGCGCAAAATGCCCAGACAACTACAATTATCTCTTAATTACACACAGCGGGCTTCCAATGTGTGTCCCCCCTTCTGAGGAAACTTAACAAGAAACAAAGAAAGTCGAGTAAACCAGTTGGAGATTCCACGCAGGGTTTTTGATGACAGGTTTACTCTGAAACGCTGTGGGGCAAGATACAGTAGCAGCAGCTGTCACCAGGAAGAGCTTGCCCAGCTCAAGAAAATAATCGGACCAAATCTAATTATTCTATCCACCCTGAGGGATGTGAAGAACCAGGGAACAAAGCAATGGAGGCAATCCCGTCCGCAAATCAGTGGTTTACAAGGCGCTCTAGCCCCCTCCATACGAAATAAGGAAATTTCAGGCAATTCCCCTTGGGTTGTGTCACTCAGGGCAATTTTATATCTTCTTTGGAAAAGAATCAATACCTCCTTGTTACTGTGAGATCCTATATTGAGTGGGGGAAATGGTCTAAGACCAGAAATATGTCAAACAACTCCATTTCATCTCTAGGGGAGATTAATGTAATTGGAAAAGGCCTATCAATTAATTAGTCAATAAAAGTTTATTGCATGACTCTTGGTTGCCAGCTCCGTCCAAAGAAACTGAGGTTAATAAAAACCTTGCATGTACTCTGTGCTTTTCAACGCATTCTGTGACAGAGCTGCGGGAGGTGGGGGGAAGTAGCACTCAGACATATGTGGATGGTGTGAATGTGAAAATGGATCCGCTGACTGAGGGTGATAATAATTATTGTGTATATAAATCACTTGCCAGACAACAAAGGACGTTCATAAGCTTTCTTGTCTTTGACTCATACCACAATCCTGTGAAATGAATAGGGAAACATTAACCCCTTTTCTACAAATGAGAAAGTCTCTCGATGAATTGTCTAGAAATTACCAAGAGCTATGAGAATTTAAGTGGCCAATACACAGCCATTATTCCACTTACCACAGGAGGAGGTTATGAGAGTGGTTAAACGGAGGTTTCTAGAACCAGGGCTGAGGACGGCTGTCAGACCCTCATATCCAGCTCCATTTGAGAAATTCAATTAGCCCCACTTGAACCTTCCAATCCTGCTAGATCCTCTATTTCCACAGAACCCTTTCATGTCCTTAATTCAGCTTCACACATGGCTCCTCGTTCTTTGTTCTCTCTCTCTCTCCTGCTAGACCAGCAGCCTCAGACCTGGCTTCATAGCAGAGTCACCTGCTGAGTTCATTATCAATTCAGTTTCCTGGGCTCTACCACAGGTCAAAGGAATCAGAGATGATGGATGCAGTCTGCTTCTTATTTGGAACTGCTGGACTAGTCCTTGGGTTTCTCTGGGGCATTTGCTTTGTCTCTTTCATTATTATGACCCCACTTACTAATACAATGTAAGCAATATTCCAATCAATAAAAGTTAATTGGTGAACCTCAAGGAAGATGAACCTAAGTGTTCATTTGAATATTCTTACAACTTTTCTGTGTCTGGCATTTTTCTATATAACAAGTTGGAGGGGGAAAGAAACGATTAGTTAAATAATCACTAACAAAATTTGGAAATAGTTAAAGAAACAAAGTGAATTGTGCGCTTCAAATACTAAATTAATTAAGCAATGTTGGTTGAATAAGTGAATGAAAGATCTGATCTCTCACCTTTTATTTGGGAAAAATATTAGAACTGAGAACCATCAGATGGAGAATTCGATTACATCAGAGAGGTAAATGGTATCAGGAAGATCTTAGAAAATGGGAAAGTTGGAAGGTATAAAGAAGCTTCTCTGTTGTATCATTAGAACCAGCAACTAATTATTTTCCCCCAAAGTTCCCCATCCCATATTATCCTCTAAATAGGAAACTGTTTCTGCTTTCATTTCCAGTTCACCCTCCATTGCCTGTACAGCAGACACGGAGCCATAATAAGGATCAACAAGGGCAACAACAAGAAGACAGTCCAAGAAAGATACTGACTGGTTGGTTGAATTGTTTTTTGTTTTTGTTCTTATTAGTCTCAGAGTGCCTGTACTGTCCACATTTCCTTTCTGCACAGACAGGAACTGAAATGTTCATCGTTCTTCTGTCTCAGAAGTCAGCCCATGCAAATGACGGCTGAGATGCCACTTCTGTGGCTTGCTTTACTGCTAATGCACTATGTTTTGGAGCATGAGAATCATTCTGCAGCTTGTGTGCTATGGTTGGCTCTCCAAGGCCAGAGATGACCAAATTTCCGCCTGCCTAGATGCATATGGCTCTCCTCAAGTCTCTGCCTGTGGTTATGCTGAAGATTCTTCTGCAGGTTGTGCTACAACTCTAAGCAGTTCTACTCACATAGGCAACAGAGAGCAGGTAACCTCCCCTGGTCCTGCAAATCTATCTTAAGTTCTGCTGCCTACTGGGGGTTCTGACCAGGTCAAAAGGGTACAAGGCCACAATCTTGAGAGCTTTCTGTTTTCCAAATATTTAAGTTGTCCCCTAGATTTCTCCCTTTTACCCAGCCAAAAATAATTTTCTAACTCTGTGAGAAGCCTTAGTTTATTCAACAACCTCCCCCCAACTTCTCCCCTATTTTCAATCATGGAATTTTCCTGTCTATGCTGAAGATGGGCTCCCATCTGTCCTCTCATCCCTCAAAACAGGGCCTAGGATTTTGGAAGCCTAAGCCAGAAAAGTTCATTGTTTTATCTTTCCGCCAGGACTCATCCTTTCTCTGAGGCAATGAGCTTAGAACTGCCTAACTGCCTAGAGAGAAAAGGACGTAGGAAAAAAATGAACTGCTGGAGGAAAATAATCTCAAAAACATTATCTTTAGTACATTTACAAACTGAGATATACTCATTATGCTTCAGTTCTTTAAAATGTGAAGGAAATAAAAATCCAACAACACACTTTCATAAGTCATATCTGTTAGGTTTTAAATGAATTTGGGAACTTCTATTAAAATAGGGATTTGGTTGACACTGTGGAAAATGATAATGTTTCAAACTAAATGGCAAGTCATTTACATTATTAAAATAAGTTTCAAGAGGAACTAGAAAGCTGTCCAAAATCCCCATTATTTTCCCTGTGACAAGCATAGGGAAGGCCATTCCTTTCAGGGTGATGCAAAACACTGACTTAAAGCATTCCTCAGTTTTCACCCCAATCCCCAAATTTGGGGATCTCTGATCCCTTCTCTGGGATCAGAGAGTGTTTCGATATTCTGGAGGTTGTTTTTTTTTTTTAAATATATTTTATTGATTTTTTACAGAGAGGAAGGGAGAGAGATAGAGAGTTAGAAACATTGATGAGAGAGAAACATCGATCAGCTGCCTCTTGCACATCCTACTGGGGATGTGCCTGCAACCCAGGTACATGCCCTTGACCGGAATCGAACCTGGGACCTTTCAGTCCACAGGCTGATGCTCTATCCACTGAGCCAAACCGGTTCCGGGTGTTGTTGTGTTGTTTTTTTTTTTTTTTTTTTTATGATGGTATTCTGTGGTGGACTCTTTTGGAGCTGTGTGATCAGCCAATGAGATGGTGACTCCCCATTTTCCCAGGAATGATTCCCTGGTTTTTCAGCCAGTATATGTTCATGGTATTAAACATAGACCATGTACTAGCCTATCTGTTAGGTATACAGTTATTCTGGCCACATGGTTATTCTGGATATCAGCCTCTGCACTGGCCAATCTCCTGGGCATTTGGAATTGAGACTGAAAGGAGGGTCTGTCTCTTGGCTGAACCTGCAGGTCCTGAGAAGTAGAAGCTGGCTTGTGGAGAGAGAACGCAGAAAATGCATTTGCTGGACAAGTCTTCCTACTTTTGTAATCCCCAGGCTCTTTGTCTTCCTGAGGCCATGGAGGTCTTGCTACCTCCTGTCCTCCAGGCCTTTGAGACTGCACTTCTCACAACGAAGCCCCCTCCGAGGAGAGCTTGAGCTCATCTCATTGTATTTCTTTTGTTTGCAACAAAAGAACTTTAACAAACACACGTTTCCTTTTGCTGAGCTCAGTTAAACCCAAACCTTATTTATATCAACAAAGGACTTAATTAAGCTAAGTGGGTAACAGCATCAAGAAGAACTTGGAACACTACGACTGACTAACGTAGCTGATAGTAGTGAAAGGAAAAGAGAACAGAGTGGGGGCTACACATTGAGTCGCAAAGCCCCAATTCATCATCTGTGCACCTCAATCCACCAGTGTGAAGTGCTGGCTGTTGATGAGGGCAGACTCAGAAATAGTGATGCCCCCAGTTAATGAGCGTTGTGAACAAAGGAGGGAGGACTTGTGCAGCCTGCGTGGAGCAGCTGAGCCTGTAGAGGTGGCAGGTGTGCACAAGAGCAAAGTTTTCGCTTCCTACATAGAAGGTTTTTGCAGGGCTTATTATCTTAGACTATTTAAACCAGGCTGCCTGCTTTCATGTATTGATATATTGACTTCGTAAAAAAAATCATTAAAAAAATAAGTTTGATCACATGTTCATGGCAATCTGCTTCTGGTGACTAAGTTGGGGGTGCAGAATGCCAAGAAAGGATGTACTATCTTTTGTCAACCAAGGCAAAAATAAAAATCACAACTTTGGGGAAGAAGCATCCAGATTGCTTAAATAAGTCAAGAAATATGCAAACTGTAGACCTCTTTTGATGACGAAAAATTTAACTTTTGTGGGTGAGTTTTGTTTGCTTGGTAGAAGATGAACTCAATCAGCTGGATGTGGATGCTATAGGAAGTGACTATGGTTTGAAGGCCCAGGTCCAAGCTCTCTCTCCCCTGCCTCCCCCCTGTTAAGGGATAAAAATAAAAAATGAGTCTATTTGAGTACCCTGGAAATGTTGCCTAATTTAATTTGTTAAGTATTCCATTTAAAGGCCCAAGTTTTCTGGTGTAAGCCCCAAGAAAATGCTTGCCCTAAAAATAACTGCATGCCATGATCACATCTTACATTACTGACCAACAACAGTGTCAAGCAATTAGCTTTTTATAGAGAGTGGGAAGAAAAAATTTCTCTTTTGAACCATATTTCTGGTTCTTTAAATCAATGGAACTTATTTTTCTTGAGGACGTTTTTAGTGTAGCAGTTGAGCACTAATTCTTTAACTTCAGAATTCATTTAATTTCTAATTCCACCAAGTCTACTCTTCGCCCTTGACCTCACTCCTAGCTGTTGCACTTAGCTTCCTGTGATTGCTGTGGACAAGAAAAGCTCCAGACAAAAATTGGATGAAGATGACATTTGTCATTGGCTCCTTCTCATCGTCTGCAGTAGCATGGTTCCCTTTCCTCCCCCACCATCACAAAGCCACTGATGTTGCTTGGGTGAGCCATCTTTTTTTTTTTTTAATTATTAAGTATTAATTAATTTATTTTTTTAAATTGTTTTATTGCTTAAATTATTACAAAGGGTATTACATATGTGTCCTTTTTTTCCCCCCGCCCTTGACAATTCCCTGGCCTCTCTTACCCCCCAGTGACTTGGGTGAGCCGTCTTATATAGACCTGACGTTCTCTGTTCTGCTCAGAAATCTACATCTGTACTTACCTATGAGCAAACCCACATTTATTTTGTTAACTGAAAGCCTATGATTGTTGAACATATATCATGTTCTAGCCTATTTGTTAGTTATATGAATACACAAGCAAATGCCATGAAAAACATGGATTCCTGTTTTCAGAGAGTTTACAGTCTAGGAAGGAGATAGATGCACACAAATGTTCATATGGACAAAAGCAGGAACAACCAGCTATTATAATAATGCTTAGGCAAATACTAGAAATGTGACATGATGGAAATTGATTAACGCCTTTGGGAATTAGAGGATTGGGAGGGAGGAAAGATTTGGGAAGGGTTCAGGTCATCTGAATCAAATTTATTCCAGAAAAAGTGTGAGACTTCAAATTTTCAGATTGGGGGAATCTATATTTCATTATTTTAAATGGGAAAAGTAAGAATGTATTCTTGAACACAGAGGTGAACCATAGGCCAGGATCCAAGGATGACAATTGAAAAACATTTGAAATCAGGTTGACTCTGGAAGATCTGCAGCCACGTTTAGTTCTTGTAGCCATATTTTAAAAAGAGATTATGGGATTGGATCATAATCTAAAATGTAAACTCTTGAGTATTTCTTTGTAGAAAAACAGTGTGCAATGAGATGAATATCTCTATTTTGAAGATAGAACTGGCTAAAACTAGAATTCAGATGAACCATGCTGTCATACTTATTGATCTGCTTTGGCTTAGCAGTTCGTCCTTCGCAATATAGGTTTTCATAAAGAAGGATAGTAATATTATACTTTTCTTCAAAAGTCTATTATGAAAGTAGAAAATGACATTTTCTTCCTGGGTAGATTTAGTCTGATCCCACCAAATCTGCCAGGATGGTGAACCGTATACTGTACTCATTGAACAGAGTCATGTGATAGATGGCCATTGCTGTTAGGAGGGCAGTGGGGGTGGAGGTGAGCTTAGAGAATCACCAGAGGTCAAAGCAGTCAGCATTCACCTTTTAAACTCACAAGCGACTGGCTGCCTCTTGGGCTGTACACAGAGAATAGGGGGATAATCGGAGGTGCCCGCAGTGAGGTCTCTGCACCTCATAACCATGCCCTGAAAAATTGAGGAAATCAAGGTCTCCCTACTCACAGCCAGGAGAAAGGATGCCAAGTCTGTCAAGACCAAGACAAATAAGGATGATGTGAGGTTTAAAGTCCGATGCAGCAGATACTTTTATACCTTGGTTATCACAGACAAAGAGAAGGGCGAGAAACTGAAGCAGTCCCTGCCCCCAGATTTGTCCGTGAAGGAGACAAAATGAATCAGACACGCTGATCTGTATTAAAATATTAAAAATTCTCCATTAAGACTCTCCCTGTGCCCTAACCTGGAAGGAGATCCAAACTTTTCCCCTTCCAGTCTGCTGGGGGCCCAGCGGGCATCTAGCCTAGGCTAGTTGCTGGGGGCTTGAACTTACCTGGGTGCATCTGATGGTTTGAGAACCATTGAGCCCAGAGGAAGTTTTTCCAGGCTGTTTCTGTGTGATGGGAGTGGGGAGGTAAGGCACAAATAGTATTCTTTGATGCCCAGGTGAGGGAGCATGGCACACAGAGTTCCTCCTGCAGAAAGACCAGAATGGTTCTGGTGCACTGAGGACCCCAGGAGGTGCACAAGGGTATCATGGCCGATATCTTCCACCACTCCTGGAGGCAGTACCATCTTGGGGAGGTATCCTCAAATGGCTTACCAGGTTGCAGGTACCAGGAGGGGGCAGGGCATGGGGAGAAGGCTGAGGCACACCAGGGAAGAATCGCAATCACCATGTGTTAATAAGCTGAAGACTCCTTAAGAATGTATTTGGGACAGTCCTTCTGATTCCCAAAAGGAACAGCGTGAGACTCTGGGGCTTTGAGGAGGCCTGACAGTCTATATATCAGTGTGAGCAAGGCCTACTGAGAACATACACAAAGGCTGGTAAGGCTGGAAGAAAGCAGGTTACCTTATAGTTCGTTACACCAAATGAGTATAATTAAAAGTAGTGATTCTCAACAAGAGACAACTTTTGGACCCCCATGGGGCATTTGGCAATGTTTGGGGACTTGACATCTGGTTCATGGAGGCCAGGGTATACTGCTAAACATCTACAGTGCCTAGGGCAGCTCCTGTAACTAAGGATTATTTGGGCCAAAATGTCAATAGTGCCCAAGTTGAGAAACTCTAAATTGTATTTCAAAGATGGATTTCCAAAACAAACAAACAAACAAACAAACAAACAAACAAACCCCAAACACTATTCCCTATCAACTCCATAGCCCCCGTTAGTGATATTTAGAGACTTACAATAGAGGGTTAAGCTAGCAAAGTGGGTACCCATTTAACTGGCAATGGGATTGACTATATCATCATTTCAAATTGGCTGTTTTTTTTTTCTAGTGCATTTGTAGATATTGAAGTTAAACTGGTCTTTCTTGAATAACCACTCTTGAATGGCCTTTAAAAACAATGGGCACTGTGTTTGTCCTGTTTTCTCCTATTTCAGGTATTTCTCTTCAGCATGATCAAGTCTGACAAATAATGACGTGACTCAGCAGTTTATGCCAATTCCTGCCAAGTGCTGGGAACTGTTATCAGGGCCCACTACTCGGAACACTTTCGCTTTATCGCGGGCTCCCCTCTAGGCTAGAGGAGGGGAGGGAATGATTACCCATCACGCACTTGTATCCAGCACTTGCTTTTCAAATCTGATGAATTCTGAGCTTAAAAACACAAGTTCCATATATAAAAACGACATTTTTTTTTGAATAACCAGTTATTAGGTGGTTATTCCTGCATCAGTGGGCCACACTGAGAATTCTCAGAATGAAGGAGAAATGTGATTCTAGGAAGTCAAATTTCTGGGCAGTGGGATGAAGACACTTTGTAGGGAGGGCTATTGACCTCAGCAAAAATCAACCAAGAGATAGATGAAAGTAAAACTCAAATTGATTTCGTTTATTTGATGGATAGAGGAATATAAAGTTTAAAGCAGAAGCATGTTGTGATGCATGTAAAAGAGTATTGGATTTTAGATCAGACAGACTTGGTATGAGTCCTGGCTCTGCGGCATACTAGCTGTGTAACTATGGGCGTGATTTTTACTTTGTTTACTTTTGGTTCAAAAGGTATAATGCTATTTGCCTCATAGCAATGTTAGCTATTGCTCTGTGATAAAAGCCACAAAATCTCAGTGGCATAAAGCAATAAATCTTTCTTTAGGTCATGCATCTGTGAGGTGCTGGCATCAACTGGGCGTTGTCTAATCCAAGTTGGAGTGGTTTTGTTCTCTGAGAGCCTCCTCCTCCTCCTGGGATCAGAGGGCTCTCTGAGAATGTTTTCCCCTGTATTTCAAGTCTCTGCTTGTATCACATTTTGCTAACACTCTATTGGCCAAAGCTGTCACATGACTGAAAACAAAGCCAAGGGGGGTGGGGGGGGGGGGAGTAGACCCTGCCCAATTTCAGCCAAAGCAAGTCACTTGAGCAAATCCAACATCACTGGAGCAGGAAGTATCCATTTCTCAAGAAAATGAGGGAGAGGGAGTGAATATTTCTGAACAATAATCGAATCTACCATAGGCAGTTAAAATTATTAAATGAATTTATGTCTGCAAAGCACCTTGCATAATGTCTGGCCCTAAAGTGTTTAATTACCTTCTCCTCCTCCAAAATCTGATTTTACAAAGAAGAATCTGGAACATAAACTAATTGCAGAGATGCAATCACTAGTTTAAAGTAAACTTGAATTCTGTATTCTGATCAGTTGTGAAAGAAGGAATAAAAGGAAAGAGAAGATTTTTTTTTTTAGGAGAAGAGATTTTTGAGGAGAATAATAAAATAGAAGAAAAAAGGGAGAAAGAAACAATACCTTCTCAAATTTTGAGGTGGTAAGGCAAGGGGAGAAAAGTGATATATTTATAAATGAAAAAACCAAGTAAATAGAAATATTGCCACAGAACAGAGAGCCAATAAAAAGAAGGAGGAGAAGAAAATGACTTAATAAGAGATTTGCCACGATATCAGGTGAACTTTTTCTCTTCCCTGTCTTTAAAATTCTGAACTACACATTTCTTCTTGGAATAGGGTAGGAAAAGGAGAGTCATGTTTACTATAGTTTTATCACCTCTTGTCAAGGTTTTATGACAGACTAGTCAATGTTTTTACCACAGTTTACAAGGTCACTATACTCTTTATCTTTGATACTTCCGCAGCTCTAAGCTTAATGTGGCTATTATTTCAACCTACCAAATGAGCAATCATTTTCTGGGATTGTGGTGATATCATAGGGAACAATGAAATTAACTTGGGTTTTTCCACTATTATAACTTGGTGCATACGAATAAAAAATATTCCCAGCAGAAGCCATTTCTTTTTTTTTTTCCAGCAGAAGCCATTTCATCATAAATTATTTCACATGACCAGATTGCTCAGTATTCTATGGTTGGAAAAATTGTGCAGAAATATTGTCTATAAGACAGTAGAGCCTTAAATATAATACTCTGCCCACAAGTATCTTTGAGAATAAGAGAAGAAATGCTTTGATGAAATTTGACTTGGTTAACAAGAAACAAATAGAACCCCTATTAAGATGAAAAGTATTAATATTGAACCAGGTTCTCCTTGTGAAGAGCAATGGTACCTTGTCTTGTTATATCACATGCTTAGAGAAGCAAAGATAAAAATTCAGCCTTCTTTGTTTTTTATATTGAAACTCTTGTTTGCTTCTTGTCCGAGCCATCTTGCTTTTCAGTCAGACTGCCAATAGCTAACACAGAGGAGATACTCACAAATTGGGGCAAGGTCAGGAAATGGCCATTTTTCAATTTGTAATTAGTTGTGGATAGGAGTGGGTATATGGAGAAGCAATTCCCTCCAAACTCACATTCCTTAAAAAAAAAAAAAAAAAAAAGTTTGAACTGCTTTGGAGAAATGAGAGGTGTGTTTTCTTGTTTTGTTTTGTTTTTCCTAAAAATATTTTTCTGGGGTTTTCAAAAAGATATAGGCCTGGAATATAAATTTTTTTTTTAAAGGTATCTCTTGAATAATGCTTTAAACTGGTTAGCTTGAGGTAAGGAATGACTGAAAAATAGTCAACTGATTTTTTTATATATTTATCTTTATTGTTTTAAGTATTACAGATGTCCCCCCTTTTTCCCCCATTGACACCCCTCCTCCCCACTCCCTTCTCCTCCCCAGACCTTTACCCCACTATTGTCTGTGTCCATGACTTATGAATATAAAGCATATAAATTCTTTGGTAGATCTCTTCCCTCCCCAACCCTCTTCCCTCTGAGGATTCTCAGGCTGTTGATGCTTCTATGACTCTGGATCTATTTGTTTGTCAGTTTATTTTGTTCATTAGATTCCACATATGAGTGAGATCATGTGATACTTGTCTTTCTCTGACTGGCTTATTTCACTTAGCATAATACTTTCTAGGTTCCTCCATGCTGCCTCATAGGGTAAGAGATCCTTCTTTTTTTACAGTTGCATAGTATTCCATGGTGTAAATGTACCACTGTTTTATTTATTTTTTTATCCACTCATCTACTGATGGGCACTTGTGCTATTTCCACATCTTAGCTATTGTAAATAGTGCTGCTATGAACATAGGGGTACATATGTTCTTTCTGATTGGTGTTTCAGGTTTCCTAGGGTATATTCCTAGTTCCATTTTTACTTTTTTGAGGAAACGCCACACTGTTTTTCATAGTGGCTATACCAGTCTGCATTCCCACCAGCAGTGTATTAGAGTTCCTTTTTCTCCACATCCTCACCAGTACTTGTTGTTTGTTGATTTATTGATGGTAGCTATTCTGGCAGGTATGAGGTGGTACCTTATTATCATTTTAATTTGCATCTCTGATGATTTGTGACACTGAGCAATTTTCCATATGTCTCTTGGCCATTTGTATGTCCGTTTTGGAGAAGTGTTTATTTAGGTCTTCTGCCCATTTTTTGATTGGGTTGTTTGTTTTCCTTTTGTTGATTTGTATGAGTACTTTATATATTTTGGATATTAACCCCTTATCAGATGTATCATTGGCAAATACGTTCTCCCATACAGTGGGTTCCCTTTTCATTTTGGTGCGGATTTCTTTGGCTGTGCGTAAGCTTTTTTATTTTGATGTAGTTTCATTTGTTTATTTTCCATGTTTATCTTGCTCCAGGCATTGTATCAGTAAAAATTTTGCTACGTGAGATATCTGATATTTTGCTGCCTATGTTTTCTTAAAGGATTTTTATGGTTTCACGACTTAACATTTAAATCTTTATCCATTTTGAGTTTATTCTTGTGTATGGTGTAAGTTGGTGGTCTAGTTTCATTTTTCTACATGTAGCTGTCCAATTTTCCCAACATCATTTATTGAAGAGACTGTCTTGACTCTATTGTATGCTCTTGCCTCTTTTATCAAAGATTAATTGAGTGTAATGGTTTGGGTCAGTTTCTGGGTTGTCTGTTCTGTACCATTGATCTATATGCCTGTTCTTGTGCCAGTACCAGGCTGTTTTGATTACAGTGGTTATGTAGTATAGCTTGATATCTAGTATTGTGATCCCTCCAACTTTGTTCTTCCTCAAGATTGCTGCGGCTTAACAACTGATTTTTAACTGAAGGGCTTATCATCTCCTTGGACCCTAGAAAAAGGAGACCAGAGTGCAAGACTTTTCCGGTATTTCTTTGTCTGCCACTCTCCATTCACTTCTGGCCTCTTTGTTCTTCCCCAAGCACATGGAGCTCATTCCTAAGGTCAGGCCTTTCCACTCACCTTGCCTGCAGCCTGGTGTGCATTTCCCTGCCTGGATATGTGCATGCTCACTTCCTCGCTTCATTCATTTAGGGCCGTTTCAATATCACTGCCTCATAGAGGCTTACCCTACCCATCTTGTCTACACCTGCTCCCAATTTCCCTCTGTCCCCTAATATGGAATTCATTTTCTTCATATTTCCCACTATCTGACGTATATTATACAGTTATTTTGCTCATTTGTTTATTGTTTGTTCTTCACTAGAATGGAAGCTCCACGAGGGCAGGGTCTTTGTTTTGATCACTGCTGTATCCTCAGTGTCCAACGCAGTGCCTGTGCCTGGCACATAGTAGCTATTTCAGCAAATTTTGTTAAGTGAATGAATGCCTGTAGGGAAGAAAGGACAGCATTTTTTTTACCATTCCTCATAGTTGTAAAGATGAAAATATCCGTAATGTGAAGAAGATCAATCCTTTAGTTACCACAACCTTATGAAAAGTTCACTTGAATATATGCATCCATTCTTTTAATAGCCAGTTGGACCTACTGGGCTGGAGTACTGTGCTAGGTGCTGTATGCAGAACTGAATGGAATAAGGAAGGGTTCCTTCCCTCAAGGAAAGATTATCTGGAGGTGGAGAAGGGTCGCTCCACCTGGTCCCTGGGGGTGCCATTCACTTGAATCATGTTTTCTTTATTTTTTAAATATATTTTATTGATTTTTTACAGAGAGGAAGGGAGAGGGATAGAGAGTCAGAAACATCGATGAGAGAGAAACATCGATCAGCGGCCTCCTGCACATCTCCTACTGGGGATGTGCCCACAACCCCGGTACATGCCCTTGACCGGAATCGAACCTGGGACCCTTGAGTCCGCAGGCTGATGCTCTATCCATTGAGCCAAACCGGCTAGGGCTTGAATCATGTTTTCTTAAAGCTATGAAGTGTACAACCTGTCCAACTGTTCAGAACAATGCTGGGAGCCAACATTTCTTTTCCCTGCAGCTAACTGGCACTTCCTAACAATCCAGAGGCCACAGGGCTTGCATGGATTCCTTCATTCAACAAATATTTATTGAGCATTTACTACATATACGAAAAGTGCCAGAAGCTGGGATACAAGTGTGATCCCAACAATGTCCCTGACTGTCGGTTGCGTACAGTAGGGAGACCAACAGGCAAATACAGCACAGATGTTAAGTATACAAGTGGACTTCCGTGAGAGGACACAGAAGGGCCTTCCAATCCTGTCTTGGGAGTTGGAGGAGATTTGAGCAAGTTTTCTAAGCAGCGCCTGTTTGTATCTCTCTAATTATAGGGGGCTATGTAGTAGATTGATTGGCTTTGCTTCTCAGCGGTGGGCTGAGTAGAAGTTTTGCAGGCATCAAGAGGAAAGGGTGTGAGGGCAGGGAGAGCAGCAAGGGCTAAGCCTGGAGGCAGAAGACTGCAAGGGGTGGAGTTCAGTCTGGCAGCAGCAGAGCTTCATGGGACCGCGTGGCCCAGTCATACAGGCTTCTCTGAGGAGTAAACCCTTAGGATCATCAGACTGGAATTTATAAGAGCCCCGGTAGCAAAGGTGGACACTGAACTGGACGGAAGGCCTAGGAAGCTTGCACAGTGACCTGAGGGGAAAGAGACATCACAGGCAAGGTAATTTGCTGGTTTCTGGCTGGACCCCTGTCACGTGGCTGCATCATTTACTGAGATAAGACAAACAGGGGGGAGTGCAGGATGGGGTCAGGGTGGGTGAGCAGGTGAGGAGCACCATCCTGCTGACTCTGGAAGGCGGTTCAGATCTCCATCCTGTGTGTCATATTTTAGTGGTTGTTGTCTTCCCTTCCTTCTCTCATCCCAACACACATATATCCTATAGCGCTGTGCTGAGCCCAACTGGAGTCTGAGGCAAAAGGCAAAGGATCCTGGCTTAATTTTGATCATCATGGACTTTTTATATTCATTCTGATATAAGAAATATTGCATTCAAATATTATCTCTTGATTACTGAGATGGTTGGTTAATGTTATGTGTCATCTTGACTGTGCCACAGGGTGCCCAGATACTTGGGCAAACATTATTCTGGGTGTGTCTGTAAGGATCTTGGGACTCTCAGCCTCCACAATAATGTGAGCCAATTTCCTATCTATCCATATATCTTACTTGGTCTGTTTCTCTGGAGACAGCTGCCTAATATAATGAGTTCTGTGCCCCAGGCAAGTGCTTTACCGCTTGCCTCACCCTAGTCCCAGCTCTGTATCTTCCTCCCCACCCCTCTCCCCCTACATCTGTAAGCTTCTTGAGGACTTGGACTGGGCCTAATTGTTTTATATGATCCATAGCACTTACCCTAGTATCTGGCACATTTTTTAAGTTCATAGTAACTCTTCCTTGAATTAATGTAAATTACTAATTGTAGAACAAAACACTCATTTGTTCTGCGAATCAGCCGGGCATTGTTCCAGGATCAAGACGACGGAGTTTAATATGCGTTAATCTTTTGAGAAGCTCACAGACTGGCAGAGGGGGCTTGGGGACAGCAGCACGAGAGGAGCGTGGCAATAGAGGGTTAGGTAGGGACTAGAGAAGTCCAAGAAATGGGGGTTAATCGTTCCCTTGGGGCCGCAGAGGAAGCTTGGCTTACCTGAGGAAGTATGGCTTTGTAGAGTTTAGAAAGAGAGGTAGGGTTTCCTTGGTTAATGGCAAAGAAGAACATTCCAGATGGAGCAAACAGTTTGAATGAGGTGGGAAGGGACGGCAATGCTTGCCTTTCCAGGGACATGGAGCATGTTTAGGAGGTTACAGTGGGCCACATGGCCACAACCCTGGGGAAGTGGTGGTCTTTGGCTCTGTCCAGGGCAGGAGGAGGGAATGAATGTTCATTGAGAGCATGAGGGGTCAGGAAGCAGCTGCCCTGGCTGGCTGGTGGGAGGAGAGCAGCTGTGATTGGGGGTGGGGAGGTGAGGAAGCAAGTATGGGGAGAGAACAGCAGACAGTGGGAGTTGGAGTAGTTAGGGGTGTGGCCTAGGGATGAATATGAGGAAGTCTGTACAACATTTTGTGCTTTCGGGTGAATAGGAACAAAGCTAATAAGAAAGCTATTTCTCTGCCCAGCTGGTGTGGCTCAGTGGTTGACCTATGAACCTGGAGATCAGGGTTTAATTCCCAGTCAGGGAACATGCCTGGGTTGTGTGTGCTAGATCCCCAGTTGGGGGAGGGGGGGGGCGTGCAGGAGGCAGCGATCAATGATTCTCTCTCATTATTGATGTTTCTATCTCTCTCTTTCTCTTACCCCCCTCTCTGAAATCAATAAAAATATATTTAAAAAACCAGAAAGCGTTTTCTCTAATGTGATATGCTATACATAAATAAATCCCTCTAATGATTTCTAGAGTTATGCTAACAATATCCTAGTGACAATAGAATTAAAAACATAAGGAAAATGTTCATTCAGGTTTTAACCATCCCAACACAGGAGTACTTTCTTTTCTGTATCTTTCCAGGCCTTGCAGCAAAGCCTCTGAAGTGTTTCTACATCCATAATCAGAGTGTTGGTACGATTTTATGGTCTGGCAATCTTGGTGTCACCTCTGAGTTCAGTCAATGTTATGCGATGAACACCTTTACTTCTCTTGCGCAACGCCTTCAGCAAATGCCTGCTGACTTTTACAACGGGACCCCGGTGAGGCAGCCTACAGGGAGATGGGGAAGTGAGTGTGGAAGCAAGCATAGGTGTGTGCAAGCACCTCATCAGCTCTGAAGCACGATGGCAAAAAATGTGCCCGTGGCGGAAATACAGGAAAAGAGAGCTAATTAAATGGAAGTGGTTGCCATCTTCTTTCACTAAGGAGGAAGGGTTCTTGCTTATTTGGTCAGTCCTGTCGTCCTTTCTAATTTTCTGGAGTTGGAAAAAATGAATAGACAAAATAAAACAGAGAAACAAAAACAACAAAAAAATTCAATCTACATAATGAATAAAACTATATCATAAATCCACATAGTAAAGAACTGAGGTGAAGAAAGGGCTGTGGGCACCAGGAAATGGAATGTTTACTTCATGGACAACATCATACTGACATGAAGATGACATAGTGCTGGCAAATGTTTAAGACAGGCTCTCTGATAAAAAACAAAACTAAAATAAATTCTGTGTGGGTGTGTATGTGTGTGTGTGTGTGCTCACATACATATATAATTTTATTATAGACGAGAGGCCTGGTGCACGAAATTCTGCACTGGGGGTGGGGGTTGGGGAGAGGAATCCTCAGCCTGGCCTGTGCCCTCTCGTAGTCTGGAAGCCTTCGGGGGATGTCCACTCAGCCGGCAGTCAGATATCCTTAGCGCTGCCATGGAGGCGGGAGAGGCTCCCACCACTGCTGCTGTGCTTGCCAACTGTGTGCCCAGCTTCTGGCTGAGTGGCGCTCCCCCGGTGGGAGTGCACTGACCACTAAGGGGGCAGCTCCTGCATTGAGTGTCTGCCCCCTGGTGGTCAGTGCGCATCAGAGCAACCAGTTATTCGCAGTTTGGTCAATTTGCATATTAGCCTTTTATTATATAGTGTTTTATTGTGTAGCACACAATTTATAAGTGATAATAAGATATTTAATACTCTGTGTTATAAATTCTATATAAACAATTGATTCTCACAGAATGCTTTCATTAACTTTTGCAGAACTCTTGCATCCATGGCAATTGACAAATGAACATAGTTCCGACATAAACACTGGTTAATATTTTCATTTATGTTAACAAGCTAGACATAAGAAAGTGAAACAAGAAAAAATATGTTTAACTTTATACATTCATCAATGATGTGAGTGACTTTTTTTTGCTAAATCAGACATTAGACTTTGAATACTGAAAGAGTATTTTCTAAATTCTTTATACTATTCACAGTGTAATGGCTATAAGCACAACATAGTTTAAAGTTTAATTTGTATCATTAGCATTTTTTCCTTGACTTTCTTAAATCTAGAACACCAACAAAATAAAGAACCAAGCCCTGGTTTATAGTGTTTGCTGACTTTCATGGTGTGAACACTCCCACCATGGTCAATTTCAAGCTACCAACGTGACATCGCTGGATATGGGATTGGGAAGAGATCCCAAGAAGCACCATTATGTAGTATTTACAAGGTAAACAGGTACAAAGAAGTAAGAAACCCCAAGAGTATAGATAGGAGTGAGATAATTAGAAAGTGATGGATTTTGAGTGTTTATTTGACAGTTTCATTGAGGTAGAATTGGCATACAATAAATTGAACATACTTGAATTGAATGATTTGATAAATTTCACCATACCTATACATCTGTGAAACCGTCACCACCATCAAGATGCTGAGCATATCATTTCCACACTCCCCAAGATGTCCACACGCCCCTTTGTAATCTCTCTCTTCCACCGCTTCTTACCCTCTCCCTCAGACAACTACTGACCTGCTTCTTATAATTATACATGAGTTTTCTATAAATGGAATCACTTAGTGTATACTCTTCTTTTGTCTGGCTTCAGCATAATTATTCTGAGAGTCATTCATGTTGATTCATGTCTATTCCTTTTTCCCCCTGAGTATTGTATATTTATCACTTTTGTTTATAGTTTGCTTTTTTGTAAGTTCATGTTACTTAATTTTTAATAATGGATGTTGTTTAACAATCAGCTGGGAAAATTTCTGTAAATTTAACAAACGGCTCTTTCAAGGTGGTGCAAGCTGGCTCTGGCATATCTCTGGTGATCTGTGCATGTGTGAGTGTGAGTGTGTGTGTGTGAGTGTGAACGTGAGTGTGTGTGTGTGTGTGCGCGCGCACGCCTGTGTCTAGCTTTAGAGAGAAGGCTGAGAGATTTTGGAGCAGCTGCAGTGGTTGAGAATAATTGAAAATGAGTGAGAGGCAAGAGAGAATTTCTAACAGTTCTGTGTTCTCTCTTCGGTGTTCTTTGAGAGAAACTGCAGTAAAATGCTAATTACAAGTTTTGGATGCTGCCTCATTGTTTTAATTAATGCGTGACTGGACTGTGATACAGCTGGGGTTATTATTGAGGGTTTCATGAGAATATTCCAAAAGCCAGAGTCAACTTGCGTATGGCTCAAGGGGGCAAATGGATAGAGGGATTTGGATCTGATGATTGGGCACAAGAATGCTGGAATTTGGCCGCTCATCAACCAGGAAGTCATGTTCACTCATTAACCTCTCCTAGAATGCACTGGACGAACAGGTGTGTGGGAGAAGGCTCGGGCTACATTTGTGTCACTTGGAGATTGCCACTAGGGAGATATAATCTGGGATGCAATGTTCACTGTGTACTGGCCTTGATTTAATCAGAGCAACCCTGAAGTGTGTAATAGAATGATACCTACTCGTATTTTACAGGGAAGTTAGGTTCTTTGCCAGAGATCATACCAGGAAGTGGTGGAGCCAATATCTGAACTCAGGTCTGTCTGATTCCTCTGTCTTACCCCCTACATTGTACAGCCTTCTGGCTTGCCAAGCTGTAGGACACTCAGAGTACATCGTTTTAAAATAAGAATTACGGGCCTGGTTGGCTAAGGGCCTTTTCCCAACTCAATGACAGTATCCCTAGCTGCCTGGAGAGTGTGTCTGGGGATGACACTAAAGCCCAATCATCTTAAAATTTTTTTTTTGAAACTTATATTCTTTCCGGGAAGCAATAGAGATACCATTGATAGATTTTAGTGTGGAGGAACGGGCTCAAGCCTGCATTAGAGAAAAATAGGATGGAGGGTAGTTTTATGTTTGAGGTAGAGGTACCTGTACCATCTCCTTTTGACAAATCATTGTATCTATTATCCTGCAGATCAGGTTCAGAGAAGTTAAGTAACTTGCCCAAGGTCACACTGCTCCCAAGAAACTGTTAGGATTTAAGGCTATACTTAATGCAGTGGAGGAAGGATACCGCATCCTCTGAAATCCTAGGAAGAGCAAAGGATGACAGAAAGTGGAAGGAGTGGGAGTGATACGGGGAGGAAGGCTGTGGTAACAAAACAGTTACAACTATAGTGGCTTTAGTAAATAAAAGTTTATCTCCCAAGAAACAGTCTAGATGAGCTATCTTAGGCTGGTAGGGAGCTCTGCTCTAAAGAGACATTCAGAGGCTCTGGTGCCTTTCATCTTCTTACTCTGTAATCTCCTTGAATGTCCACGTGGCTGATCCTGGCTCACGTCCACACTGGTGGTCTAGCCTGGGGCAAGAAAGAAGTGTGCAGGTCAGTCTTTTAGGAGAACACCCAGAAGTTGCTCCATGTTTGTCCACACCCCATTGGTCTAAAGCAGGGGTCCTCAAACTTTTTAAACAGGGGGCCAGTTCACTGTCCCTCAGACCGTTGGAGGGCCGGACTATAGTTTAAAAAAAACTATGAACAAATTCCTATGCACACTGCACATATCTTATTTTGAAGTAAAAAAGCAAAACGGGAACAAATACAATATTTGTAATTGCATGTGGCCCGCGGGCTGTAGTTTGAGGACCCCTGGTCTAAAGTAAGTCACATGGCCATGCTTAGTTACAAGGGAAGCTGGGGAATGTAGTTTCTTCTTGGGTGATAATATGCCTAGCTAAATAATACTCGGGGACTCTATTATGGAAAAGAAGGGGAAAATGGATTCAGTGTGATCTTTCTAAGTCTTTTGTTAGAATTGCTCCTAGGGAAGTCATGTGGCAAAACAAAGTCTGCCCACGTAATAGACACTTAAAACAAAACAACTAATGAAAACAATATTCTGCAATAGTTTTTAAAATGTGTCCTGTGGCAAATGGT
The DNA here is from genome assembly GCF_963259705.1 of Myotis daubentonii. NCBI lineage: Eukaryota > Metazoa > Chordata > Mammalia > Chiroptera > Vespertilionidae > Myotis > Myotis daubentonii. The sequence continues at coordinate 46,362,856 of NC_081853.1, read as the reverse complement.
ATTTCTAATAGACTTACAGAATACACTCAGTGTCCTTGTATCTGTATCCTCTGTGGCTCTCCTAGTATTTTAGCATCTTTTGAAGATGGTGGCAGTATCTCTCATAGCCAGGGCCTTTTGCAGATCAGTCAACAATTGGTCGTAATATTCTGCCAGTGCTCATGAGAGGTGGGAACTAATAGTTTCATGTTAAAAGGAAATGAGTGATGCTGGCTGATGGGGACAGTCAAGGTTGGAAAGAATGTGCCCTGGGCCACTATTCCTCAGCGTTAGCCATTGATTTCCATGAGGGAATTTGACTAGGGTTTCTAGGAATTGGAAGTTCTCAATAAAATACAGAAATCCAGGTTTTAAGCATGTAAGCTAATTTTTAAATGTTGGTTCAAATATTTTAATGCCATTCTGTGGGTTCAAAAGAACATCCCTGTGAGCTGGGTCTCTGGTCTCTGACTTGAACTCTCAGAACCTTATTTCTTCATTTGTAAAGCAAGAGTGATACTCACCGAAAAGGGCTGTAGGAAGAATGGAAGAAAATAGTGTATCTTCAGGGCAGATAATCATTATCAGACTGATTTTTTTCCCCCATGATGAATCTGCCTTAGAATTAGGAAATTCTCAGATCCCATTCTAGAAGGTAGGAAGTTCAGGATAGATATTCCAAAGAACACTAAGAAGATAGAATCTACAAGATTTGCTGGAATTGGCTGTTCTGATGCAGGTCTTTAAAGCTGTCCTAATTTAAATTTTCCAAAATTTCCTTTTGGAGGTGTGATCAAGAGTTTGGGTCTAGCTGGTTTGAGCAACAAGCTTAGATGAGAGAGAAAGATAATTAAATTTGTCCTTACTCATCTTCTTGTTAGTTGTGTGACTTTGGCTCAGTTACTTACCATCCCTAAACATTAATATTCTTATTTTAAGAATGGGAATAATAATAACTTATCTCATAAAATAGTTGTCAGGACTCAACCCTTAGTGTAAATTGCCTCTCATATATAGTAATTATTCCATAAACATTACTTGTAATTACCTATTATGTCTTACCCTGGTGGAAGATATATATATATATATGTGATATATATATATAATAGGTTTTTTATTGTCTTGGGTTTTGGTCAAACTTGTCTTTTCAGGCAAACCACCTTATTTAGTCACAGTATTTTTTTTTCTCTGGGAGAATTGTTATAATGTAATAGATGAAATCTTAGAAATACTGCTTAAATTATCCTGTGTGCAAGTCCCTTTAGTGAAAGGATAGTGTTGGGTGTGAAGTGTTCTAAAACAACAAAGTGACCTTTAAAGAAAAACAATTTATTCATAAAGTAAATTACCAAAGAAAAGAGTGAAAAGGTCTTCTCGGCTATTGCTAGTGTCGCGTCTTTGGGCTGGTGCATGGTTTTGCATTGCTTGTGCGCTGTGTATGAAGAGTTTCTTATGTCAGAGTTAATGGGTCCTGTGAAAAAGGAATATTGAAATTTACTTCCGTAAAAGATATACGACCTGTTCTACAGAAAGCCCCACAGGCAAAACCAGTGGATACAATATGCAAATGGGGGCTGGGTACTTCCAAAAAGGTGTCAACCAACAATTAAGCTCCTTTTCAAAAATAGATACATTTTCACAGTATGGTTGATCCTATTGATTAGCCTTATCTTTATTACTATTATTTCTAGTAGTGGCAATAATAATAATTACTGATGTTTATTGGGCTTTTCCCTGGGGGCCATTCATTGGGTAAACTGCGTTACAGGCTTTATCTCACTGAATTCTCTCAATGACACTGAGTTAGGGGATATTATTACAGGTTTCCGCCCCGCTATCCAAAAGGTGAACATGCCTATGAAATCTTTCATAAGTCAAAATGGTGCAAAGTGAAGAAACAATGACCCGAGGACCCATCTTGCTAACCGATGCACAAAATAAACTGAGATAAAGCACAGACACTCACACAGTTCAAAGATGTGGAGCTTGATGCTGAGTGGCTGATTGTCGTTCCCAGAGAAGGAGCCTAACAGGGCCACTTGCTGCACAGGATGTACGCTGGCTCTTTAACAACTTGCCGCGAAGCAGACACTACACAGTATTTTCACTTTTCGCCTCTTTTCATAAAAGTGAAAATCCTTTTCAGATTTCTTTCGGTTACCGAAAATAGGTACTAATGTAGGTGTTTCGGAAAAAAAAAAAAAGTGAAGTGGCATAAAGTGAACTTTTGAAAAGTTTGGGGAGGTTGATATTGTTTAGGACTTTTAACATCTATATTCCCATTTTTCAGATGAGGACACGGATGCTGAGGAATGTTAACTAACTTGCCCAGTTTCACTGGTTTGTAGGTGGCATGGCTTGGCTTGTAACCTAGCACTGCCTGGCTCCAATGCTCATGATCGTATGAGGACAGGGACATTTTGATGAATGAAATGGGGAAGAGAAAACTTAATTTTAGGGCGTTCAGCCCTTTCCCAGAGGGTATGTCTGAATTGAGTGCCTCGTTATGGGGCTTTCCACAGACAGAGCAACTGGGCTGCGGGAAGAGGGACAAGGTTTGAGGGGGAAGGCAAACAGGCGATGGAAGGCTTTGAAGACCAGCTTTGAATGCTTTGCGATTTTGGCAGCAGTGTTGACAGCTCACGCTCAGGCTTTGATATCCAGCGGTCTTTGTTCTGACTGAGAAAGAAGGGCTTTTATGATCTACCTTTGTGATCACCACTCTGGAACTCCTGGGTAGTCCTGCTTTCAAATACCCTGTTTCACTGTCCTCGTCAGGACACTTACACTTGTCAGACTAAGCCTGGGAATCATGGTCTTGCAATTTTGGGCACGGTTTCCAGAGCTCCTCAGTTCTAGTCTGTTGACTCCAGCTGGCAAGGTGGGTCCTCTCTCTGAGTGTTGCCAGCCTCTGTCCGAAGACAAGGACATCCTAGTGACAGTTCTGACAATCTCCCACTCTCCTGGGTGGGGAGGGAATGTTGCTTAGGACTCTGTACTGTTGGTTATTTTATTGGCAGTGCCCTCATGCTTCAGTCATGTGGTTTAACTAAATAGTCTAAATCCCTTTCATTAAAATATATACCCTTACACTGATCACCTTTAAACACTATTGGTGGTTTGGATGAATTTATCTATAATTATAGAATGTTGTCCTTGAGGATGTTAAGGAGAATTTTTGACAAAGAAACTACTTCAATTATGAAGTTGTTGACCTTGAATTAGATAAGATACAAAGTAGACACATACTCCTAGAAATAAAAGAGAGCAATATCGTTCTGTATAAATAGGCTTGGGGAAAAAAATCCAGAGATTTTTGTCGTAGTTAAAGCAAAATACTGTTTTCATGTTGGGATTGGAGACCACCAGCCACATGTTGCTAGATATTGAGCAGTGAACATTGGGCTCTACTTAAAAGCCAGAATCCTTGGGTTTTAAGTTGCAGAAAGGGCAACTCAAAATCCCTTACGCATAAGGAAGTTTATTGTTTATGTAACCTAGATATTCAGAGGTAGATCTGGCCTTAGTTACCTTAGCGCTGTAAACTATGTCATCAAAACAATTTCTTTTCATCTCTCAACTCCCCCTTCTGCTTGTCTGGCTCATTCTCAGACTCCAAATGGCAGCTTAAAGCAGTTCTAGTCTCGTCTCCTCCCAGGCTCTTGACCACCGTGAAAGGGCAAGAATTTTTCCCAGTGGGTATAAGTTTCACTCTGATGGGATAGACCTAGATCCATGAACCAATTACTGAGGTGCTTCGATAGACTGTGTCTGGATGGAGCCTCATCTAAACCCCATAAAAGTGGGGAGGGGCGATCCCCTGGCAGACACTGGGGATGTTACAAGGAAAAGAAGGAATTTACACCAGGGGGTGTCAGTGCCACTCACCAATTGTGAGACCCTGGGAGGATAACCAAACCTCAGCGAAAAATAGAATTAATAATGCCTACTAAAAAATGGGTTCACATTATAGACTACATATATGAATATTAGTGCTTCATAAACTATACAGTGCTATCTGATTTCGTATTATTATTTTTAGAAGTTTCTCTGGGATTTATATCTAGGAGTAAAATTGAGTTAGACTATAGACATCAATGTAACCTTCCCAGGAATGCCAAGTTGTTTTCTCCCATTAGCAGTGAATGAGAGTTCCTGTTGTTTTACAAACACTTGGTATTACACCTTTTTGTTATTTTCTCTTTTACATTTGTTGACTATGTCATAGTTACTGGTTATATTTGGTGATGTAGTTGTTCATATATTTTGTCCACTTCAAGCACTGGGCTGTTTGTTTGCTTTCTCAACCATTCATGGGGCTCTTTGTATTTCCAGGATACTAATATTTTGTTGATTATCTTATTGCAGATAAGATAATCTGCAATAAGTTTGTGGCTTGCCTTTTCATCTTTTTAATGGTGTAATTTGATGAAAACATGCTCATGGTTTTAATAGTACATTTACCTGTCAATCTCCTCCTATAAGGTTTGTACTTTTTGTGCTTTGCTTAAGAAATCTTTCTGCCCCTTAAGACTTTGGGTCATAAAGATATTCTTTTCTAAATGTATTCTATATGTTGTAAGAGAGGTATTCAACTTTAAGTTTCCCACCTGGAAAACCAACTGGCACCATTTATTCAATGACTGTCTTTCTCTACTGCTGTGAAGAGCCACCTCTGTTATACATCAACTAGAGGCCTGGTGCACAAAATTTGTGCAAGGGGCTCGGTCCTGGCAGGTGTGGTGGCTTGCCTTGGCCCTCACAGCCCCGCGTTCATCTGGAAGGACATCCGGAAGGTCATTCGGCTGTCTGGTCTTATTAGCATTTTAGGCTTTTATTATTATCGATTGTCCTTATAGGCATGTGTCTGTTTTAAGCTATCTGTCCTATTCCTTTGGCCCATTTGTCCATCCCTGCATCAATAAATGTTTGTTTGTTTTCTTAAACACAGGACTTAGAGGTACTACCCATGGGGTATGAATAGAGTGTGACCTAGAAAATCAGTGTTGCACCCACGAAGGCCCTTCCCACGTCTCATCATATATCCCAACAGGGATTTTCTGATCTGGTTTCAAAAAGTTTTATTAAATTCTACCTAATAGGTATCATTCCTAATCCCTATTCTTGTTCACTCATTTGTAACAATGGGATTGTTCGCTGTTTTTATCACTTGTATTTGAATTAAATGACATTGCGTTTCCAAATCAGAGAGATTTGGAAAAGGTTCTGTATGTCTTTTACCTGCAGGGAACCTAGAGAGTGAGAAATACCTCTGGAGAGGGGAACTGAAAAGATAACAGTTTCAAAGTGGAGGGTTCAGTGATCGGGAAAGCCGGGCGAGAAGCAGAAGTGAGAAAGGGCTGCTCACAAGCTGGGGTTTCAGGACAAACGGACCCTCCCAAAAAAACCCAGGAGGAAAAGGAATATTATGGCTCAGTTAGCCCATGGAACACTTTAACCACTCAATGTAATATAATGGGAATAAAATAAAAGGAAGATAAAAGTTAGCTAGACAGGATGTAGATAAGAAAATATATATAATTTTTGTGAATATGGTAATTTAGCCTGCAAAATATTTTTCTGTCTGTGTGAACAGGTTTAACTATCACTGTATGTGCTGACTCAATATGATTTTATATTAACAGGACAAAATAGCATGATTTTCATCTCCATACTTTAATTTTCTGGCTCTTCCCCACTTGCAATGACCACCTTTGTTGTTCCTGGAGAAAATTTCTTTGCCTGCAGCACTCCCAAAGAACAGCTTGAGAGGAATTCCAGGGAGAGGCATTTTTAAAGGGCTAGTACCTGCTTTTAAAAAGCTAACCCTATTAGGAAAAAAGTGGGAGAGTAAGCTTTTAGGACTACATGATTAAAATAGAAACTAAGTTGTTTAGCTCAGACGTCTTTTCAGGCTATACTGTCTGGCATGCTGTGTGTGTGTGTGTGTGTGTGTGTGTGTGTGTATGTGGTGGTTATTGATAATAATTATAAGCATGAATTGAGGAATGTGTAGACAAGCAGCTGTCCTAAGATGAGTTGGACCAGAACCACAGTGAACAGAGTCTGACTAATTAAAAACACTGGTCCTTGTTAAAATCACCATGCCATTGAACAGAAGCCAGCCAAGGGAACAGACATCAAGGCTAAAGATTGCATGTGCAGCTCAGATGTCAGCTGTGCTCTTGGCCTTTGACTTCTGCATCTGAACATGCTGACTCTTAACCAGCTTGGATGCAGACATCAATCCTCTTCTATTTCCCCAACCTGAATCCCTCCACCCATAAGCAGTACCAAGGAAAGAATTGTACAGACATTTTGTAGAGAAGGTGGAGGATTGAGGTTTACATCTTCATATCCCACTGCAAACTAGTTTAAAAGTCTCCTTAAATATTCTGATTTGCCCAATGTTTTGGGCCCACCCCAAAGGAAGACCTTTCTCTCAGGCTCCTTCCAGGTACCCCTAGACATGCTGGACTCTTCTCTCTATAACCTGCCTTTATTTTTTTCCCCCTCATTCTTTAGAGCATCTCAAGTTCTCATTATCTTCTGCATAGCATGTGAGCCACCATGCTTTATCATTCGGTCATGTTGTGGAGACTCTTATATCCACCCTAAGGGGCTTATTCATCATTCAACAAGGGTTTATTGGGTGCTTTCCCATGTGCCAAGCACTATTCTAAGAATCTGGGCAGCCCAGCTAGTGTGGTTCAGTGGTTGAGCATTGACCTATGAACCAGGTCACAGTTCGATTCCTGGTCAGGGCACATGCCTGGGTTGTGAGTTTGATCCCCAGTGTGGGGTGTGCAGGAGGCAGCCAATCAACGATCTCTCTCATCATTGATGTTTCTCTCCCTCTTTTCCTCTCCCTTCCTCTGTGAAATCAATAAAAATATATTAAAAAAAGAAAAGAATCTGGGCATCCAGCATTGAGCAAAACAGACAAAAATCCTTACTATCAAGGAGCTTATATTCTAGTGGAACGAGACAGACAGAAACAAATAAATAGAACAAATAAATAATGAAAAAATATAATGTCCAACATTGATAAGAACTCTGCACAAAAATAAGGCAAGGAAGAGCTAAGGGATTCTGGAGGGGGCTTGCAATTTGTACAGGGTGGTCAGGGACGATTTTTCTGACAAAGTAAGATTTAAGCACATTACTGAAGGAGGTAATGGAGTGAATCTTGGCTCAAAGAATAGAGCATGGGCTCTCAGGCAGAAGTGTACCTGGCTTGTTTCTGGGACAGCAGGAAGGCCATTGTGGTTGAAGCTGAGTAAAAGAAGAGTCATTGGAGATGGGGCTGGAAATATAATTGGGCAAGATCCTGAAGGGTCTTATCCCATGCAGATTTTGGTTTTCATGTTGAGCAAGATGGAGAGACACCGGGGGATTTAAGGCAGATACTGGTAAATGACATGATCTGACAAATGTCCCTGTGGCTAATGAGCTGACAATAGACTACAGAAGGTAAAGAGAAACTGGTTAGCAGGCTTATACCATAACCAGACTAAAAAATGACAGTGGCTTGGAGAACAGTGAATGAGATGGAGAACAGTGGTGAGAAGTGTTAGATTCTGGGTACATGTTAAAAGGAGTGTTATTAGACTTTGCTGATAATTTGGATGGGTATATGGGGGAGGGGGCGGGGGGAAGAGGAGGGTAAAGGATGATGCTAAGATTTTTGGCTTAAGTACCTGAAGGAATGGGTTTTTCACTCTCCAGGATGGGAAAGACTGTGTGTGGGGGAGCAGGGGTGAAGCTGGAGAAGACCAGGAATCTTATTTTGGACACCGTAAATTCGAGATACCCACTAGATAAGGGGAGATGTTGACTAGGCCTTTGGGTATAAGATGCTGAATTTCAAGGGAAAGATCTAGACTGGAAGTATAAATATGGGAATTGTAAACATCTAAGTGATAGTTAAAAGCATGAGAATTGTTGAGATCACCCAGGTTCAAAAGCTGGTGATTCAAAAGCTACCAGAATATGTCATCTAAACAAATGAGATGCTCCTCCTGAGCGGATGTCTGTCTACGTGTTACCCTGGTAAGGCTGAAGACACATACGACCCTCCATACCTGACCCATATTTCTTCTCTGACCAACCTCTTACTCTTCTTGCCCTTGCTTATTCTCTTCCTGGCACATTGCCTTCCTGGTTGCTCCTCGAACATGCCACACATGTTGTAATTTAATGTCTTTGGCACTTGTTTTTCTTTCTGGCTGAAAGGCTTTTTCTTGATTACTTCCTTTAGATCTGTTGATATTACCTTATGTACTAACTTATCTCTTGCTGCATAAAACATTACTCTAAAATGTAGTAGCTTAAAACAACAAACATTTATTACCTGACCTTTTGAATAGGCCAGAAATTTGAAACAAGCTTAGCTGAGTGGTTCCAGCTAAGTGTTCCACATGGGGTTGGAATAAGCTGGAGTGAAAGTCATCTGAAGGCTGGAGATTCCACTTTCAAGGTGGTTCACTCATATATCTGACAGATTAGTGTTGGTGGGTAGTCTGACTTCCTCTCCACATTGGCCTCTCTCAAGGCTGCTCGAGTGTCCTCATGACATGATGGCTGGCTTGCCTCAGGGTGAGTGATCCAAGAAAGCAAAGTGGAAGCTTCAGGGCCTTCTACGACCCAGCCTCAGAAGTCACAGACCTTACTGTCTGTTTTGTGCTACTGTACAGAGACCAGCCCTGACTTATTGTGGGAGAAGACTACAGAAGGGTATCAATGTTAGGATGAGGGCCACTGAAGGCCATCTTAAAAGCTAGCTACCACATCTTATAAAATATGCCTTTTCTGACTATCCTGTGGGCTAAATGTATGCACATGTGTGTTCCCCAGGAGGCCCCCCAATTCATATGTTGAAGCCCTAACCCCCATTGTGGCTGTATTTGGAGTAAAGAATGATTACAGTTAAGTGAGGTCATAAAAGTGGGCTTCTGATCCAGTAGGATTAGTGTCCATATACAAAGAGACACCAAGAAGATCATGTGAGGACAGAGAAAAGGTGGCTGTATGCAAGCCAGGAAGAGGGCTCTCATTAGAAACGGAATGGGCTGGTATCTTGATCTGGACTTTCAGCTTCCAGAACTGTGAGAAAATAAATTTCTGTTGATTAAGCCAACCTGTCTATGGTATGACAGACTAATATACTTTAGAAAAGAGCAGCACTTCATTCCTCAACATTTCCCATTCCCCTAATTCTGCTTTATTTTCTCCATAGTACTTACCACCACCTGACATTTTCTCCATTTATTTGTGTATTGTCTGTTTCTCCTTCCTTGAGTGTAAATTCCCTGAGAGCAGAGGAATTTATTATTTGACATAGTATTGTATCCAAAACAATGTGTGGCACATAAAAGGTGCTCAAAATTATATGTTGAATGATAAATGAATAGATGAATATCGGTTCTTAATTTAGTTTTCTTCATCATCTCCTTGGTGGCTAGGATTGTTCTTACTTTAGTTAAACTTGATATTCGTTATTCCCAAGCACCAATTCTGAAATCAGGCATGGAAGAGAAATATTTTGAAAAATCTCAGTCTAGTGTTTGTATTATTCATTGTAATGGGCTATATGAAAATTAACATGGTGAAATATAAGCCCATTTGAGGTAATTTTAGGATGCTCTTGCCTAAGCAATAAACTCTTGGAAACCTGGAGTTCTTGGGGCTGTTTTTCTTGCCACATGGTGAGAATTCTGTACCTTTGTAGAGAAGTGGAAAGAATATATAATGACTAATCCTGATGAAATACTGTGTGTGTTTTTGTGTGCATGTAATCATAAAAGAGAGTGAGACTGGAAAGAAATACAAAGCACATTTTTGTATATTCCAATTTTTCCACCATCCTTATGTACTACTTATTTCTGTAAATAGAAAAAAAGTTTTAAAAGACGAAATAAAGTGAAAGAAGAATAATTTTGAAGTAGGATAAACTCATGCATATCTGTGCTCTGCCTCTAGTTTATTTAGTTTTTCTGAGTCTTAGGTTTCTTCTCTGTAGAGAGGAGACAATAATATGGAACTTTAGCCTTGACTTAAGTAGAAAAATGTCATACTGTTGGCTCATTCTTACAGCTTTCAGTCAAGTCTTGAAACAATGGGACCAAGTGTAACCTAAGCTGGCTCTTATGAGAAGAAACAGGATATAACCTTGCTATGCAAAGTTCTTTCTGTTCGCAAAACCAGGGTCAGCCAGATTGACTGACCAAGGACATTACTTCATTGCCAAGGACAGGAGTTCCTGCCAGGCCTCTCTGGCTGGATATAGAATATGCCAAGGACTAGTTGTTCTGGTTGTTCTATTTGCTTTTATCCCAAAGGAGTCTACTGTAGTTACCTTATTTCCTTTCTATATTATTCTATTGAGTATGGTGGATTGGAAATATTTAAATTTATCATGGCTGGACTCTGAGAAGTTATACATGGACCTACTCAGAGGAGGGTACATTTAAGAGATGTTGGGCTTAAAGCTATATGTAGAAATAGGGTGAAATTTCTGGTTGTCTCTCATACAGCCCTTTGGCCCAAACAAATGCTGCCATTGTCATCATTATTATTACTGCCACTATTTTCTCGCCCTCTGCACCACCGTTACTCTCACTTCATTTGGACTTGCTTATACTTATGGGTCCAAGATTGCATAGAAACATGGTCATGCTTACTGCTGAGATTTTTAAAAAGCTAGAGCAACAGGAAATCAGCATATATTCAGCAACAGGGTGATGGGAGAACCTAAGTCAGTGGGGATAAATCAGTCATAATTTGGATACTGATGGACTCAGAAGATTCTAATCAATAGGATGGGAACACAGGGTATTCAGAAAGACGGATCAATAAATAAGAAAAAAAACTACCTTATAATGGTTGGACTTCCCATCTTTGGCCTCTTTGCTGTCCTCCTGAGGTCCATCAGTACTGCAGTCCTCTGCTTTCACCTTCCCCCTGCTGGGTTCCCCTCGCTGGGTTCCTCCCCGTGTTTACCTGGATACCACCTTTATATCTCTTTCTCCCACCTTGACTTTTTTTTTTGCACACTCCCGCCCCACACTTTTGAGTGGGTGTGACAGACTTCTCATAGCATTTAAAATCTATTAATCAACACATACTGTCAAGAGAATTAGTTTTTTTTTTTTAATTGACTGTTGTAGTCTGAATGTTTGTGTCTCCCCTCTTCCAATTCACATGTTGAAATCCTAACCCCAAAGATGGTAGTATTAGGAGGTGGGGCCTTTGGGAAGTGCTTAGCCCATGAAGGTGGAGCCCTCATGACTGGGATTAATGCCCTTTTCAAATAGGCTATGGAGAAATCCCTAGCCCCTTTCACTGTGTGAGGACACAAAGAGAAGGCATGAATCAGGCTATGAATTGGAAGGGGTGCCTTCACCACAGGATGTGACCATGATCTTGGACTTCCCAACTTTCAGAATTTAAGAATTAAATTTCTGTTATTTATAAGCTACCCAGTCTGTGGAATTTTGTTATGGCAGCATCAACAAACTAAAACACTGTCTTTACAAATACTATCACATTTAATTGTCTTGGACTTTGGGTGAAGATGATAAAATCCTTTTCCTTAGAACACCAAATCCAAATATTTGCTACTCATCTAAGCTCAGCTTAAAGTAAGTTTCTGAATTTCATTGATTAAAAACAGCCATCCTCTTAAAAAATTATAAAGTTATATTATTGTTGTTTTTGCCCACGTTATGTTGTCGGAAGATTTCTATTAGTTACTTACTTTAATCAGGTGAAGAAATTTTACATACTATTTTGGATTTCTGAATTTTCTTGAAAATCAAAAGATCTGGCAACGCCAGGCCCACATTTCTGCAGGCCAGTGGCTGCTGCAGATGAGTCATGGCTTCTCTCCATTCATGTTTGATGGGAGCCCTTCAGGTCAGCATGATCTCACCTGGACAACTTCCTGCATTCATGGCGCTTACCTGGCTCCTACAGGCCTTTCACCATCTGACCTCACTGTTAGAGAAAATGCCCTGCAGCCACCTTCTTCCTGAATCAGACTTTAGGATAGAGTTGTGCACAGAAATTGGTGAGAAGTGCATTGATTATGATAAAAGAGCAAAAGTCACTTTGTTCAGAGGGCTCACTCATCTATTCATTCAGTCATTCATTTCTATTACCCTACTTTCTATCATTGCCTATTGCTTTAATTCTTAGATACTAGAAAAAATGCAAACAATACAAAAAGGATTATGTAAAAGTGGAGTCTCTTACTCAAATCTCCTAATCATCCTTCCTGGAGGCTACCTCTCTTACTAGTTTTCTGTGTGTATTCCTTCCCAAGAAAGTCTATACATGTACACAAGTCAAAACACATCCCCCTTCATGTAATACCAAATGGTAGCAAACTGCAGACTGCTCTGCCTCTTCCTTTCTTCACTTAATATATCTTGCAAATTATTTCACATCAGTATAGATTGGCCTCATGCTTTCTAAAGCCTGGCTAGCATTTCATTTTATTCATGCACTCTGATTTGTTTAAGCTTATTGGTGGGCCTGTAGCTTGTTTTTCATCTTTTCTGAATATAAACAATGCATCAATGTACATTTCTGTACTTATTTGAGAAAGAAAAAAATGTGGCAGCCTCTCTGTGGAATAAATTTTGAGAAATGGAACTGCTTAGTCACAAGATGTAAGCAATAGTGTGCTGGAGTCAACTTACATAGGCCCATGAGGAGCAGATCAAGTGCATCTCTTCTCAACTCCACGATCAATGACATCATGTTGTAACTTGAAACTTGACGTAGTGAGAGTATCGCCATCATGGAAATCTGCAAACATTACAAACTAGGACTTTCTCTCTATCTCCTGGAGAGCTGATTGTTAAACACAGCAATACTGACACTACCTAGAGTTAGTGCAAAATTCCATAAGTTAAAGGCACAGATGCCCTCATGTCAGATGCCAGCCTCAAGTCCAAGAGTTCCAGACTACCCACGCTTCTGACTGATTCACTACAAACTTAGGCATTCCCATGACCTCTTCAGGTTCGATAATTCACTAGAATGATTCACAGAATTCAGGAAAGCACTACAGTTATTACAGTTTTATTATGAAAAATGCAAATATGTAAGGTCTGGCAGGGTCCTGAATGTGGAGTTTCGGTGTCTCCTCCCTGTGGTTTCAGGACACATCACCTTTATGGCATACCAATGTGTTCACCAACCAGGAAGCCCATTGGAGCCTCAAGTGTAGACATTCTGTAGGCATGGTTGATTGAATCACTGGCCATGTAATTGAACTCAATCTCCAGCTCTATACCTTCCCTGGAGGTCAGGAGGTTGGGCTGGTATCAGGTGGCCAGAGCCCCAACCCTCTAATCATAAGGTTGGTCTTTCTGGCTTGGCCAGCCCCCATTTTAAAACTTTCTAGGAGTCCATCATGAGTTACTTCATTAAGAAACTCAGGTGTGATCCCAGGAGCCCACCATGGAAAACAAAGGACTTCTATCATTCAGGAAATTCTAAGTGTTTACTAGTAGAGGCCCAGCGCACAAAATCTTGTGTGGATACAGTCCCTAGGCCTGGCCTGCGATGAGGGTCATCTTCTCCTGCTGCTGGCAGCTGGCCCAACACTCCACGCTGCCACCCACCCCCAGTTCCCTGTTTGACATCAGGCAATCAGAGCCTGCCGGTGGGGGGGATGAACCGAGAGGTTGGCCATTCCTGCCCTCTCACCAGCCCTGCCCCAGCCGTGGGCCACCCTCTGTGTGTGGGGCAAACGGCAGGGCAGGGGCCTTGGCCTGGTGCCACCCACATTCCCCACCACCCACCCCTTGTTCCCCATTCGCCACTGGGCAATGGGAGCCTGCCGGCCAAGGAAAGGGACAGAGAGATGGTCAGTGCACCTAATAGTGACTGATTGAGCGATCATTCTGGTCGTTCTGCCGTTAGGGTCAATTTGCACATTACCCTTTTATTATGTAGGATGAACACTTAACAGCAGACTACTGGGTTTAAGCACCGAAAGTGTTGACAGACATTTCCAAATTGTCCTCTAAAGGGGTTGTACCAAGTATATAATCCCACCAGCACTGAGTGTTTCAGAGGGAGAATTTTGACCAGTGATGATTCATCATACCGGATCATTAGAGAATGCCTCGTACTTATTTGAGATTGAGCACAAGGAACTCTAGGTTATTTATATGTCTCAGAGAGGATACATTTATATTCTGGCTGAGATTTTCAGATGAAACCCAATACTTGCAAACAATCCTTATGGGTCTATACTCTCACTCCTTATGCAAATAGTTGGTGAAATGTGCCAGCTATTAATAGAATAAGACTTCAAATGCCTCATATTCAGCCTTTAACCTTTCTATAATCACACTTTTTTATTAGAAAAATTTCCCTAAAGATTGTATTGTAAGACAATATTCTATGTATGATAAAAACTTCCCAATTTGGGGGAGGCCATTCTGAAATAGTGACAAGTAGAAATAAGAATGTTTTGAAAATATTGTGCACTTTTAATGTTTTCTTGCACATGATGATGCTAATTTGTCTCAAAGCAAATCCTACTGGGTAATGTGTTAGTAGACTAGATAAGAAAAAGATATTATCATTAAATAAAGGTGACTTATCATCATTGAAGTTCAATGAGTTTGTTATTCATACAAATTCTAAGTGACTGACACCTATAAACTTCTTTAGTCCTCTCAAAAAATCTATAAGAAAGGAGGTGACACTATTACTATTTTACAAATGAGGAAATTGAGGCAGAGAGGTTAAGTAACTAGGTTAAGGATATATAGCTAGTAAGTGATGGACCCAATACTTGAACCCAGAAAATCTGGCTGCAGAGATCATGTCTTCAGCTGCAACACCACAAGGCCTCTAAATTTGCATGAAAGCAAATAAAAATCATCTGTGAGCAGTAGTTTTGATTTCCCAAATAAGCACATAAAAACTGAGATGAAAGGTTCCGGGAAGCTGAGGATGGGGATGCTCAGGTGAGAGGACCAGAACTGGGTTGCCACGTGGAGAGCTGTACAATTGGCCGAATCCCTTCCAGGGCTGGGGCTAGGACCTGGGCTGGGCTGCTGCATGGAACCCTATCCTCCACCTGAAGAACATCTCCTTCCATTTCAGTGAACACACTATAGGGCCACACAGAGGAGTTGTGTTGACAGTTCTTCCTGGTACTGCTGGGCCTTTCACTGGCAGTGACTGTGGACCTTGTAGCAAAAGGAAGCCTGGGATTTTGTGACACTTTATTGAAAGAGCCAGGCCTAATACCATAACTGGATTGTTCTATGATTAGCTTGGTTAAGCTGGGAACTATATTTCCCAGAATCCCCTTCTCTCTCTGGTTGTTGCTTAGAGTTGGCCAAGGGAGGACCTAGCAGGAAATTTGGGAGGCAGAGGGCCCATCCCTCTCTGAGGTCTTTTCATAGTCAGATACAAGAAGAGTCACAATCAGAGGGGCCCAGTCAGTGCTCTGGTGACATCCCCTCGGGCTCCTTTGACCTTTTTTTTCTGGGTGCTTTCCCCCAGCTTCAGGGTATTTTTGTTCCCAAAGGTTCACACCTGCAAGTCTTCCTTAGGGGCCTGTTCTTAGGCTACAGAGACAGTCAAATTGCTGGGAGTTAAGGCCTCTTCCTGCAGCACTTAGGAAATGACTAATGGGTGCAATCATTATGAAAGCCCTAAGGCATAGATTACACTGCAGAGCGCCCCGGGGGATCAGGCTGGAGTGGCCTCTGAGACTTTACCTGCAGCTCCTGCTTACCTCCTCTCTCTCTCTCTTTTTTTTTTTTTTAAAAAATGTTTTATTGATTTTTTACAGAGAGGAAAGGAGAGGGATAGAGAGAAACATCGATCAGCTGCCTCCTGCACACCCCCTACTGGGGATGTCCCCGCAACCAAGGTACATTCCCTTGACCGGAATCGAACCTGGGACCCTTCAGTCTGCAGGCTGACACTGTAACCAGTAAGCCAAACCTGTTAGGGCACCTCCTCTTTTATAGGCTCTCCTAGTAGCACTCCTATAGAAAGCCACTAATGCTTGAAACCTCACCTCGGGGGCTATGCCTCCGCAAAGCAACTGAAGGACCATGAGTATCTAAGAAGGAACAGTGGCTTCCAGTCTGGTTAGACGTGTGTTGCCAAATTCTAGCCACCTCCCCTTTCTGGGGCAGGATCCTACTTTGATTCCTTTAATCCCAATGAAATAAGATCCATTAAACCCAGGATAGTGAAGTAGATAAAGGGTTTCACTTACTCCCTGCTAATAAACGCGAAAAGTTCAGGTTTTATCAGTCTGCATCTTAGTCAGGAAAACAGAAACTGCCGTAGGTGTTCAAAGAGGGAGCGGGTTGCAAAGGCGTTAGAAGTCGAGGAGAAAAATCGGAAAGGTAAGATTTCTCAAAGATCATTAACTGCCGGAAGCGTCTGCCACCTCCGGATGGGAGAGAACGAGGAGAAAATAATGTTACTCAGAGTGCACAATGTGCTGTTGTCAGAACCGCGTTGGCAGACTTGGCAGAAACCCAGAAGCCAGCACCAGCCCACAGCTACTGCCGCCTCCATGGCCGCTCCTTCATTGCGGTGGCCCCCTCGGCAAGAGCACAGCCAAAGTGACAGAGAAAAGGCTACCTCCTTTCTCTCATCTTCCCGGCGCCTGCCCGGCCTCCATCGCTAGCACCTGACTGGAAGCCAGGGGGAAGGCAGGTCTGGGAAGTGTAGTCTGCAGCTTTCTGTCCTGGGAGGAGAGAACGGGCTGGAGAAGGGGAGTATAGGGCTGAGACTTATCAGATGCTGTCAGGCATCTCACCCCCCAAGCTTCCACCCTCTTCCTGATGGTGAAAATCAACCAAAGACTCCCAAAGCTTAAGAACTGGCACAGGATGACCTTTCAGGGATGATTGACCCGGGTGGGGGTGGGGCAAGAGACCGGACAATGAATGGGACAGCGAAAGGCAGTGCCTACAGCCTAAGACAGTGGTTCTCAACCTTGGCTGCACATCAGAATCACCTGGGAATCTTTTTAAAATCCTGATTTCTGGGCCTCATCCTCTGGAAATTCTGTTTCTTTGTTACTAATATTGTGGCCTCACCCCAAAACAAAGAAACAGAATTTCCGGAGGATGAGGCCCAGAAATCAGGATTTTAAAAAGATTCCCAGGTGATTCTGATGTGCAGCCAAGGTTGAGAACCACTGGTCTAAGAACACAGTCTAAGAACACAGGAGACTTCCAGGCATGGACAGGTTAGTCCCTTTCACCATCGCATGTAGGACAGATTATCCTTAAGTTTTTTTTTTTTAATCTTAATGTGAGGATATGTTTTTTTATTGACATTAGAGAGAGGAAAGGAGAGAGAAATATTGATCAGATGCCTCCCTTACATGCCCCAAATGGGGACTGAACCCAAAACCCGAGCATGTGCCCTGACCAGGAATCAAACCTGCCACCTGTCGGGGCACTGGATGACACTCCAACCAACTGAGCCACATGGGCCAGGGCAAGAGCCACACCTTCTTTTATCTTTTTTTGGGGGGACACTTTTGTGAAGTGACTAAGCTTTTTTTGTGAATAAGCTTTCCTGTAAACTCTCACAGACCCTTATCCACATCCCAGGAGCAAGCAAGCACGCTTTCAAACACAAGCAAGTTTTAAGAGGAGATGTGCAGAGTTGGTGAGTCCTCTCATTTGGTTGCAAAATGTAGCACATCTCCTGGAATGGGCCCAGAGACCTCAGCATGTGCTGTTTAAGAATCAGGGTCACAGTCGGTCAACCCCAGCTGCTTTAGGGAAACAGGAAAACCTGTGTGCTGGTTCTCAGGCTCCAGCAAGGCCTGCTCCCCTGGGTCTCGCATAGGTCACTGCTCTGAGAATTTTGGCTCTATAGTAAGAGGGATAATTTAAAACCCCACTGTATGAATTTTCTATTGCTGCTATAACATGTGATCATGACATCAGTGGTTTAGAATCACACAAATCACTATCTTGCAATTCTGGATGGGTACCATTGGTCTAAAATCAAGGTGTGGTATTATTATTGTTATTATTTTAGGTAAGTCTGTGCTTTTATTAACTACTTGAGAGGGATGAAGCGGGAGGAGTGGGTGGCTCCGATGCCAGGTCTGCAGTGCTCCCCTGGCTTGTAGGTGATGGAGAACTCACCCAGGTAGTGGCCCATCATCTTGGGCTTGATTTCCACCTGGTTGAAGGTGTTGCCGTGGTACACGCCCACCATGCTGCCCATCATCTCCGGCAGGATGATCATGTCCTGCAGGTGTGTCTTAATCACCTCGGGCTTCCCTATGGGCGGAGCCTCCTTCTTGGCTTTGCGCAGGCGCTTCAGCAGCGAGTGCTGCTTCCTTTGCAGACCCCGGTTCAGCTGCTGCTGCCGCCATCAGGCACTGTACCGCTGCATCGGCTGCTCGTCTGACATGTCAAGCAGTTGATCGAGATCCACGAGATCCACGCCGAGGTAGGTGAACCTGCGGAAGGGCCGCGTTTTCTTTTGCTCCACTTCCGCCA
Organism: Myotis daubentonii; assembly: GCF_963259705.1. Taxonomy (NCBI): domain Eukaryota; kingdom Metazoa; phylum Chordata; class Mammalia; order Chiroptera; family Vespertilionidae; genus Myotis; species Myotis daubentonii. The sequence goes on along the minus strand of NC_081853.1, from coordinate 46,344,350 downwards.
TCCCGTGGGTTCTTGGGAAAGGGCCTCAAGGTGTGATTTTAGACCAGCGGCTTGCGTTTCTTCTGGAGGCTTTAGGGGGAGAAGTTGCTTGTTTGCCTTTTTTCGAGTCTAGAATAGAGCCTGTCTGTTCTGTGACTCACAGCCCCTTCTTCCTTCCTTAATTAAGGCCGGCGGCACCACATTCTCTCCTCCCTGGCCTACACCTCCATCCTCTCTGACTCTGAGCCTTCTGCATCCCTCTTACGATGACACACTTTAACAGCTGATAGCTCAACTTTGAGAAGGAAATGTAGTTTAATTAACACTGCCTTTATAATTATTCCAAGCGTGTGTATACATTTTTGTGGGGGCACCTTGTATGCGTCTACACATGCCTGCAAGTAGCACTCCACGCTTTGGGGATAGCTGTTCATTCCAGGAAGGGTCCATAATGGGCTACATGAAATATGGATTGCTATATTTCATCTAAACTAAGACTTTATCAGTTTTAAGGTGCACTATTACTTTTTGTACGACTATGAAAGAAAAAAAAAGCCAATTAAAGTTTAACAATGATACGCCATCTCATTTCATAGATGTTAAAATTCCTGGGGAAAAGGGGAAGTGCCATGTTGAAGTGCGATTATTTCAAGATTGCTGCTTCCCATGAAAGAGGAAGCTCAAGTTCTGGGATGAGTTCAAGTTTCTTCCCGACAATGTTAGCAGGTGATTGTTACACTTGGCACCCATGCGTGGAACAGCAGAATCCAGTTCTGTGTTAGCACATATTTTGTATTGCATTGATCTCTATCTTGCTGATTAAAAAAGCAACGTTTTCTCGGATAAAAGCCACTGATGATAGTAACCAAATTGAGAATTAGGAATAAGGGTAAAAGTTTAAGAAGAAAATATAACCACAGGAAGGACAGTGTCTCCTCTGTATCATTTAAGGAGCAACAGGTTCAGCAAGAAAAGAAAAAAGAGAACTGTCCTATTTATTGTGGAATTAGCCAGGAAAAGTGCCTGCTGATACTTTATACTCTGCAATATCTTTTAGACTATGAAAATTTAATAGGCAGATATCACCCTAGAAGCTTAATAAATAGCATTGGAAGACATGTACAGCGGCCCACGCCACTCCTAGACTGGAACACAGAGCAACTGGATTTGGAAAGCAGATTAGCAACCAACATTATTTGATGGCAGTGATAAGATTTTTGTTTCCAAGGCAAGAGGTGATTTGATCAAGGGTTATTATTTTTTTTCTCTTCTTCACAGGACACCTCTCTCCACACACACTCAGTGTGAACATACGTAGCTTGAACTACTTAGAACAGTGGTTCTCTGCCTGAGCTGCACATTAGAAATTCTAGGGGAAATTAAAAAAGCAAACAACCCAAAATACCCACGTGTAGGTCCCATCCATCCAATTAATTCAGAATCTCTGGGTTTTGTAAGAGACCTGGACAATTTTTTTTTTTTTTAAAGTTCCTAGGTATTTATGATGAGCAGGCAAAATTGAGGTCCCCTGACTTAGAGCTACACTGCTTTCCCTGAGGGTTTTGCAAGTGTCAGGATGGAGACTTGGGTTTGGCCTGTGGTAGTAACCATCCTTGGAAGAAGAGGCTGGAACCTTTGGATTGGGATTACCTGTGTCTTAGGTCAGGTTCCCCTGAGGCAGATGGTGAATGAGTGTTCAGGTACAAGTGGTTTCAATTAGTTCTCGCAGGAGAAACCTGTGAGGGAGTAGGCGGAGTGGGGGTGAGTATGGGGTACGGAAGTGGTTGTGGGGGTGGGTATGATAGCTGGTCTCCCAAAGTGGCTGCTTTCCATTCCTTCCCTTTCTGTTTGCACATGACACTCCACTGGCCAAGATGCGATCCATCCCCCCCTTGTCAGAATTGGCCTTCTAACCTGCCTCGGACAATAGACATGGTGGAAATGGTGCTGAGACAATGCCAAGCATATCTTTTATGGGGTCTCTAGCAGCTTCTTCTTGTCCTTAAGGGTAGCTGGCTGTCATGTAAGAAACTCAGCCACCCTGAGATTACCAAGCTATGAAGAAAGCCAAGTTAGTGACTTGGAGAGGTCACAGGGAGAACTGAGGAACCCAGAGGACAGCGTCATATGACACCAGTCAAGCCATCCCAGCCAGTTCCCCAATCACTTGAGCAATCCCAGCTGAGGTCCCTAAACATCACGGACAGACATCCCTATCAGGCCTTGTCTGAATTCCTGACCAGGAAAACGATGAGCAAATAAAAGAGTCATTGGTTTTGTTTTTGCTGTTTTCCTAACCGGGAATTGAACACACCACCTTTTGGTATACAGGATGATGCTCCAACCAACTAACTCACACTGGCCAGGGAAAAAACCAAAACAAACAAACAAAAACACTCCCCCACCCCCACCCCACAATCACTGTTTTAAGCATTGGGGTAGTTTGTTATGCAGCAATAGATAATTGAAGTTTGCAGTAGTTTTTTACACAATAGATAACTGGTTTTAGGGTAGTGTGTTAAGCAGCAATAGATAATGGAAATAAGAAGAAACTCAGTAGGGGTAAGATTTCAAGCAAAACCCTATGGGTATCTCTAGCCCGATCCCATTGGGGAAATCTGAATTTATTTATTTATTTATTTATTTATTTATTTATTGCTTAAAGTATTACAAAGGGTATTATATATGTGTCCTTCCCCCCCCCCCCGCCCTTAAAAATTTTGTCTCAGAGTTATCTTGACCTTAGAATTCCATATTCCTGGTTATTGGATAAGGACCACTCTGGTGGGCAGAGACTCTTCTGGCTTACTAGGGAGCATGGGCAGGGCCAGTTTCCCCTGGCCTGTGGCATGCATTTCACCAATATCAAAGCATGTAGTAATAACTGTTGCCTGATACTATTTCTCAATGTTGAAGACTATGCAACTCACGCAAAAACACCATGCATGTGTTCTCAGGCATAAAGCTTAAGTTTGATTAAGAGGAATCAGGACTTTATTTAACAATAACAAACTATGGAAGGAATCTTTGTAGATAGAGGAACAGGTAGGGGCAATTTCTTTCTTTTTTGCAAGATGGGGGGGAAAAGCCCTGAAAAATAATGCAGGTGCAAGATGCTTGCGTAGCAGAGCACAGGAAAGCAGCTTTGTGACAATGCTGAACATTTCCTGCTGTTCAGAGAAGCATGAAGCGGGAGACGCTAAATTGTTGACAGGTGTGCTTGACAGTAGTGTTGGCACAACTAACTTCCTAATTTCTGACCCAACTGAAAAAATGCCTGTGGTCTTTTTTTGTTGTGTTCAATTAGGACATAATATTAGCTATCTTTGAAAGTGTAAATTGGTTAGCATTTGATTACTATTTCTACAGAGAGAATTAATTTTCAACACAGTGTTTTGGAATAACTCTGCTGGCAGTTTTAGGAGGTAGGTCTCATTTTTTAAAGGCAAATTTTGGCTACCTCTATCCTCTCCCTTCTATCTCAACACTTTTAAAAAAAGCAGAAATAGGTTATTTATTTTTAACTCATAATATAAAGTGGTAAGTTCTGTGGCATTCTTTCCTAGATTCATCTACAAAGGAAAACAATTCCTGGTATGTGCTTTTGAACATGCAGATGTCCAGAATGAATGAGCTTTACATACCATGTTAAGAGCTGATCTACTCCACTTATTGCAATATACAACCTGGACCTCTGCCGGGCACCCAAGGCTCTGCCATTGGGTTTTTTTGCTGGGTGAATTGGCAGCTTTGGGCAGTGCCCAAAAGGCTGACCTGCTGGGGTTAAACTAGGAACTCTGGGTACATGTCACCCTGAAATAGTTGCTGGCACCAAATCCAAATTCCCAAAGGAACCACTTACCCTCAGATGGCTGGCACAGTAGTATCACTGCTGGAGTGCTGGGAGAAAAAGACCTGGTCAAGACAGGCAGGAGATGATGCTAAAGAACAAAATATATGCCTGTTTTCTGGGTACTTATTTCCCTTCGACAAGCTCCAGCCGGAGGGGCACAAGATCTGTTGGCCCCAAGTTAGCAGCCCTCCAGTACCTGGGTGTCATTTCCTTCTTCATTCAGATTTCTTATATGAAAAGAGTGAAATTTAATGGGAGACAGTGAAACCCCCAGAGATTTCCAAGGGATAGCTGATGGAGAGAGGTCTTCTAGGGTTGCAGACACAATCACTGCTCCCGTCAGACCTAACTGTGATTGCTCACTGCTGGGGGTGATTGGAATTTGCAAGTTGATTAAAACTGGAGATTTAGTGGTTGAAATATAATTTGTCAGATAATTGCTGGAAATGGGCCAGTGCCTTTGCTGGCCTGAGCTCCATGTGGCAGATTACATGCTCTGGCAAACCAGATCCACAAAAGACAAGAGCTTCTTAGAGATGAACCTTCTGAAGAGGTGCTTCGTCTTTTGAGGAGCAGAGCAAGAGAGAAGAGCGTGGGGTGTTCCTGTGTTTCCCTGTCTTTGTGCTCAGGTAGTCACCAAAAGAGTGTCAGGCCCGTTCAGGTTTTTAAATTGATATTTGACCCCAAAGCCTTAAAGTTACAAATGGACTCCTTGGGAATGGGCGCTAAAGAAAACGAAATCAAACTGAAGGTGAGTCTATTTTCTTCTGAAAACAATTTCAAAGGGCATCCTATTTCTTTTTCCGCCAGAATATTTTCTTTTGTAATCACATCGTTTTCTCCTTGTAAATGTATGTGTCTTTCATGATTTCTCTGGTATAAGAATATATCTGCCCCTCACAGTGGACCAGGATCTAATTAAAACACTATGCCAGAAAAGCTATTAGATCTGTATTCCCAAAGCAAGACACAAAACAGCTTTGGATTGTGCCAAAGTTGAAAATATTTTAAGTGGGATGCTTGGAAGACTTAAAAAAAAATTATACCACCCAAGATTGGTGAGAGGGCCTGGAAAAAAGTACCCGCATACCTTGTAACTTCCCCCTGAAAGCCATTTAGCAATATTGATCAATGGCCTAAAAAATGTACATGTACTTTGATTTAACACTTCTCAACTTAGTCTTTAGGAAATAATCAAGGATGTGAGCAAAGATTTAGGTTCCCTTCTGTTTGCGGCTGCCTGTCTAGCAAATGTGTGTCTAGCAAAATCTTGTCTAGCAGATCTTGGCGACAGTGTTCAACTTTGGAGGGCCAGAAGAGTGTATATTCAGTAACAGTGAAGGTAGTAATGCTACCAGTGGTCGTCTCCATATGGTGGAATTACAATTTTATATTGCTTATTCGTATTTTCTAATTTTTCCTCAATGAATATGTTACTCCTTTTTTGTTGTTGCTGTTGTTAATCCTCACCCGAGGATATTCTGCCCGCCCCCCGCCCCCCCCCCCCCCATTGCTTTTAGAGAGAGTGGAAGGGAGACAGGGAGGGAGGTCAGAGAGAGAGGGAGGAAGGTGAGAGAGAGAGAGAGAGAGAGAGAGAGAGAGAGAGAGAGAGAGAGAACATCACTGTGAGAAAGACACATTGATTGGTTGCCTCCCTCATGCACCCTAACCAGGCTGGGGATGGAACTTGCAATCCAGGTATATGCCCTTGACCAGGAATCAAACCTGCAACCCTTTGGTGCATAGGCTGATGCTCTAACCACTGACTAACACCAGCCAAGGCTGTGTTACTCATTTTTAAATGTTTTCAAAAATTTCATTTGAGCTGTAAAAGAGGATCATTGTAGAAGTTCGACTACTGATATGAAAAATATATTCACAAAAATCCTACATAATAAAGAGGTAATATGCAAATTGTCCATCACTCCAACACACAAGATGGCTGCCCCCATGTGGTCAAAGATGGCTGCCACAGATGGCCAGCAGGGGAGGGCAGTTGTGGGCGATCAGGCTTGCAGGGGAGGGCAGTAGTGAGGGACCAGGCCTGAAAAGGAGGGCAGTTGGGGGGAACCAGGCCTGCAGGGGAGGGTAGTTGGGGGCAACCAGGCCAGCAGGGAGGGCAGTTAGGGGTGACTGGGCTGGCAGGGGAGGGCAGTTGGGGGCAACCAGGCCTGCAGGGGAGGGCAGTTGGGGTGACCAGGCCTGCAGGAGAGGACAATTAGGGGTGACTGGGCCAGCAGGGGAGGACAGTTAAGGGCGACCAGGCCTACAGGGGAGGACAGTTAGGGGTGACCAGGCCGGCAGTGGAGGGCAGTTATGGGTGACCAGGCCGGCAGAGGAGGACAGTTAGGGGCAATCGGGCTGGCAGGGGAGCAGTTAGGCATTGATCAGGCAGGCAGGGGAGTGGTTAGGGGCAATCAGGCAGGCAGACAGGCGAGTGGTTGGGAGCCAGCAGTCTTGGATTGTGAGAGGGCAGTCGGACATCCCTCGAGGGGTCCCAGATTGGAGAGGGTGCAGGCTGGGCTGAGGGACACCACCCCCCCTCCTCTGTGCACGAATTTCATGCACCGGGCCTCTAGTAATAAAGATAAATGAAAGGGTGTGATGATTCTACTTTTTCAAAAAAGAATGAAATTTGTTCTCTCTTGGCCTCTTTTTCTCTCTCTCCCTCATGACACACACACATGTCTGGAGGCACATACACCAATATATTGCAGTGGGTTTGTGTTGGTAGAGAGATACGGTAACTTAATTTGTTCTCTTTGCTCATGGTATAATTTATAATTTTCTTCAATGAACATTAAATACTTATATAATTAGAAAAACTAGAGCTTAATTTCACATGCATTAGACAGGATGCCGGAAGTGTATGTATGGAGGGGAATGTTGGGTGACTCTGTTCTCTCTGCCCGTCACCCCCTTCCCTATGGCATGCTGATGTAGGCATGGGACTCTCTTCTTATCAGGTAAAATGCGACTTTCCATTAGCTGAGGGGTACTCTGGGGGTCAGAGAGCCTCTGAGGGCCACCAGGCAGCTACTTGGTAGCCTTTGGGATAATATATAAGCAGGTATAGATAGTCAGGAAGGTGATTTGTAGCCTGCCTCCTGTAAAGATTGCACCCAGTGCCTTTTTCTGCCTAATCCAGCCCAGCCCACTGGTCCTGGTGGTGGCCTCCAGCTCTCTCCCACCTGGGCTCGGCAGGAGGAAAATGGCTTGTACAGGGGTGTTGATCTATTAGAAAAAGAAAACTTTCCCTGGGCTCTCATAAAACATACTGCACTTAAAGTCACTTCCCTCCGCCATTTATTCCCCCAGACAAATCTAGTCGCTGCCCTCTATCATTTATTCCCCTGGACAAATCTCTAAGAGGGAGAGACGGAGGAGGTAATAGAGCAGAGCTTCCCATAGTTGGGGACTTGGCAGGACCTTGGGCAAACATTTAACTTCTCTGGACGTGGGTTTTCTCATTTGTAAATTCGAGATGATAATGTGATGATTAAATTAGGTGATACCTGTATAGCTCTTTGAACAGAGCCTGTCACTTGGCAAGCACTCAGCTACAACTTCCACAAATGTTGTCATCTTTGTGTTCCATATGTCCTTTTCTATGATTTTAATTACTTTTTGAATAGAGAATACATACAAATGGTACAAATTCAAAATATAAAGAAAATTATGCAGTGATGTTATAGTTCAAATAATGCCCCCTCCCAAAGATGTCTTCTCCCTAATCTTTTGATCCTGTGCATATGTTACATGGCAAAAAAGACTTTCACAGGTCATTAAGGTTATGAACCATAAGATAGGGAGGTTATGCCCGACCAGTGTGGCTCAGTGGTTGAGCGTTGACCCATGAACCAGGAGGCACATACCTGCCCAGGTTGTGGGCTCGATCTCCAGGAGGCAACTGATCAATGATTCTCTCTCATCATTGATGTTTCTATCTCTCTCTTCCTCTCCCTTCCTCTCTGAAATGAATAAAAATATATATTTTTTAAAAAGATATGCATTATGTAGCCCATCTAATTAGATGAGCCCTTACAAGCAGAGAATTTCTTGAGTTGGAGAGGGATTACAGAAGAGGAAGGCAGAGAGATTCCAGTGTGAGCGAGATTGGAGCAGCCATGGTGAGAGCGTACCATCTGGAATGTGGGCAGCCCCTGGAGCTCCAAAACCAGCCCCTGGCTGACAGCCAGCAGGGAAGCTGGGGCTTCAGTTCTACAACCACAAGGAACTGAATTCAGCCAACCACCTGCATGAGCTGAAAACCCTGCTGCCACCTTGATTTGAGCCCCATGAAATCCAGAGCAGAGAAACCAGTCAATCCAAACCAGACTTCGGTCTATGAAATGATTAATTCCCATTGTTTCAAGCTGTGAAGCTTTTCATGATCAATAGAAAACCAAGCCAAGTGAAAATGCAAATTTCACTCCCACTGTTGCTTCCCGGTCTTCATTTCTTTTTCCTGGAGACAACTTCCCTATGTTTAGAGGGGAAATCAGAACAATTTGGAACATTTTAAACCAAAAGATTTTGTTTGGGATGATCAAAGATTAGAAAGAATGATATTTCTTGTATGTTTTCTTAGGGGAATCTTTAATGCTGCATTGTGTCCAGTGTAATACTATCCACCTGAAAATGATCAACAAAACAGTAAGAACACTTGAGATATTTATGAATCTTTATGGAAAAGAAAATCTCAACTACTTAGAAAATGTGGGTAATTATGAACATAACAGTGAACTGAAAAGATTTGAAAGTATCATGAAGGAAAAATTCCTGTGTGGAAATGTAAGATGGAAATTTTTTGTTTTGTTAGAGCCATGAAAAAGCTTCTGACTTGTTCAGTCATGTTTCTCCTAGAAGCCAAAACCTCTAGAGAACTGTGAGAGAGATCGTGGAAAGGAGAAAAAGAAAGAGACCATTAGTCTATTTGAAGAAGAGCATTACATAAACAGAAAAGAATTGTAAATATCCAAAGTAGAACCTGAGCTGGAATCATTTCAAACAGGCCTGGGACAAGGAAGACAGAAGACGGTCCTTTGGATAGATTGGGGTCATTTCATATGTCTCTGCTTTTACCAATAATCAGTCTTCAGCCTTTTATTTCTCCTACTGACATTTGGAAAGTTGACAATCTGTCAGCTAATATTTATATTTTAAACCTGGTTTTCTGGGGATTTTATTTTTCTGGTGCTGGTTGGGAGAAGGTCAAGAAAGAAATGCAATAAGCCATCCAGTGGATGTGCTAGCATATTCTTTGGAAGAATGACTGAACCTAACAAAAACCAGAGAATGCTGAAAACTGACTTACATGTTGAAAACTCACTGTGTTTCACTGGATCCAACGGACTTATACTTGAGAAATCAATTTTTAAGATGCCTTATGAATATTTGGAGGCAATAAAGTATATTGACTAGTTGGAGGAATAGTAGCCCCAGTGGAAATGTTACCATCCCTATATCAGATAGATGGTAGAAATAATAATTGTTCAAGTCACATTACATATAAGGTAAAATGCAGTTATTTCAGGACAAAAACATCAGAGTATACCATGCTACTGTCTGAACAGTTTATTTTTAAACAGAAAACAAAAAGAAAAAATCTTACTGCTTTGCTATAATTTTCTCAAGAGATATCTTCCCCAGAAGAGTAAGACAGGAACCACAGACTTCTAGTTCCACCCAATAAATGTATTACAACCTGGGAGATTACCTAGGAGTTCGCTTCTAGACTTGTAGATCTCCAAACTTGAAGCTATAGTTACATTTACTTCAAAGAAAGGCCAGAAACCATTTCCCCTGAAGTCTTTCTGCCTATTTACACACACACACCACAGAGCACCAGGCATGATATACCCAACAAAAGAATCTCTGGGAGTTGAGTAAGTGCTTTCAACAGACAAAATTCCTGAGAGGGTTTGCTCTTGGCTGAATAAGAAAGGTGACTCAGCTAAGGAAGGTGACTTTGACCAATAGAATGCCTTCAAAGTTAGCGGAGAGAGGGTGGTTTAATTTACTTTGGCAGAACAATGGGAGCAAGTGGCACCTATCATAGGTAAAAGGAAAAGGTGGCCAGATGTCCTTGAGATACCAACACTGTGGGCGAGTACGCTATGGTCATCGAGTTAGGATTTCTTGAGGCCTTCTTGGGTTCATCCCAAGTTCTTTCGTGTGGTTAATGAGGAAGACACTCCATGTGCTTAAAATAACCCCCAGAAGAAACAGGCATCCTACTAATGAGAATTATATCAAAGAACACTTTTATTTATTATGACCACACATCTTCAGAAGACACATTTTTAACACTAATGCAGTGTGTACATTGCTTTTAATTTGCTGAATTTTTCCATACCCAGCTTTGTCCATTGGATCAAACTGCATACATCTGGTTGCCAACTGGAGTACTGCTGGTGAAACTGGGTAATTGCTCATTCCTGAGAAATATGGGATTGAATACACCCATTCCAACTAAATCATGACATTTTAGAAAAGCAATGTACAATTTTATTTTTAAATGTATTGACTGTTGACAACACCCACTGTTAGTTTTTTCTTTTTACCAGTCTTAAAGGAAAATTTTGAAATACACTTGTCAAACAATTGACAAGAAGTTCCTCCTTTTTGTTCCACTTATAAAGCTACAGTTTCGTATCTCATTATTTTTAAAAGACTGTTTCAAAAAAAGTGAAGCAGTATCCTTGATTGTGGGGAAGTGTAGTTAGTTACCTGTGATCTTGGCAGAAGTTAGTGACTATTTTATAGACTCCAAATTAGCTCACTTCTGTGATGACCCATCTAGTAAACTTTGGAATTTTCCATTTATACTTTTTTGGACTGAAAATAGTCCTCAACTTGTTTCTCCATTTGTCTTATTATTTGTGAAGGGGGGCAGGATATGTGACCCCAAAATATGCCATTTGGCAAATGGATTGTTTTGAGCTGAAGGCAATCCAGACCCAGCAGACTCAAGAAAAACAATTTTTTTAAAAAATTTTTGATTTTAAAGAGAGAGAGAGAAAGATTGATTTGTTGTTCCACTTATTTATGCATTCATGGGTTGCTTCTTGTATGTGCCCTGACCAGGGATCAAACCCACAATCTTGGCATATGGGGGTTGATACCCTAATCAACCGAGCTACCTGGCCAGGGCTCAAGAAAAATTTATCTCTTCTTTAATGACCTGAAAGAAACAGAGAGAGAGCAGCTATTAGCAGAGGTAACTTCTTATCTGAATGACCGATCTATGTGGCAGGGCAAATAATTCTAATTACCGAACATCTGCTCTTCTTATTGTTCTATAATTACCCCCCTCTCCTTTGAAGCCCCAGGCCCCTATCCCATTTTTTAGCTCATGATGGCATATAAGCCTCCATTGCCTGACTTGCCTTTGGGTCTCATGTTTTCATGGGGCTCCCATATGTACGAAATTAAATTTGTTTTTTTTTCTCCTGTTAATCTGTCTTATGTCAATTTCATTATTAGACCAGCCAAAGAACCTAAGGGAAGAAGGGAAAAATTTTCCTCCCCTACATCTGCCTAATAGAGTCAGGTGGGTGGTTTGCTGCTGAGCTTTGATGATTGGGATGCACCATGCCTTCAGGGGCTTCTTGGGTGGGAAAGTGGGGAGCTGATGACAGTGAGAATCTCCATGGACAGTAATATGAGCTGCCATGTGTTTTAATTAGTATTCTACAAATCTTTTAGGTTTCACTTCCAAGCCACTTCCTCAAGGAAGTCTTTTCTGACTCCCCAATATTAAGTGTCTTTGTTCTCTGTTCCACAGCTCTGTGTAGCTCTCCATTCACAATGCTCATCCAAATATTTGTCTATCTTTCCCCATAGACTTTAGGCCCCATGATGGATGGGAATTGTGTCCATCTCGTTCATGTCTACATCTCTAGCCCTTAATCTCTTCATCGTGTGTGGACTGACTTTATGCCCATCATTCTTTCCTTTATGACTGTAGCATTTGCATCTTAGAAAGTATCCATTTTTGCATTGTATAAGGCCATCTTTAGAGTATGGCTTTAAGAAAAATTTCCACTTTACCCTTACGCTTTCTATCAGGTTCTTCTAGGTTTCCTTGGTAATAAACTTAAGCTAATGAAAGGGCAAATGTCTTATGGGAGGGATTTACCTAAGACTGCATGGGAGCTTGTTTATTTGACTGGTTTGTCTGTATGTACACCTGCTCGGAGGTAGGCATGAGGCAAGTACCTCATTGCCTGGTGGGTAAGTAAATTCTTCATCTAAAGTCATTTTGCAGCCTACGGATGCTTGGTAAATACTTGCTGAGTTTAGAAATTAGTGGGAAAGGAAGTGGTAATGTGGGCTAAGAAGCTTAAGTTTGGGAAAGCACATTTGGCCGCCCACTTTCAGATCCTGACAAAAGGTCCTCAGATCCGTAATGACTCTCTATTTTTAATCATGTTTTCCCATGGAATTCATGTGTAGTGGTCTTCTAGTAAAATGATTTGGGGAATTTCAATTTATGTCTCTTTGGGGCTGAAAACAAACTAGTGAAAATAAACCGTGACTCAGATAGTCTGCCGATCTGGCTAATTGCTTTAAAAGCCTCAGGATTCCTCCACCCTCCTCACCCCAAATGGGGCTAAGTGCCTCCCTCTCTGGGGACAAGAGGATTCCTTCCCTGCCCGCAAGCATTTGTGTATCCACAGTCCTCTGGTTCCTGCCCCAGATCTTTACCAGACACATAGCTGCCTTCTCCCATCTGTGTGTTTTACAATTTCTACTGGTGAATTTTGGGAGAGATAAAGTAAAGGTTAGCATGGGTGGAAAGTAATTCTAGTTTTCAATTGCTAGTCTTTATCTCCTTCTAAGGGAGTGAAGAAAGAACAAAAACCTTCCTGATGTTTAAGATGGTGTAAACTTGTAGGTGCTCTTGGAGGCTGTGGGAGAAAGGGAGGCTCTACAAAAGGAAACAAGTCCCCCTCCTACCCCCTACACATAATGCCTGGAAGACAACTTGAGAGGAAGATAATTTTAGGAGCTTAAAGGACATTTGTTCATCATTTCCATTTCCCAGGATTTCAGGTAAGCTGAGTGAATTTCCTTTCAGCTACGTAATGAAATGCAGAGCTAATTTTAGAAGTTATTATTCATCAATCAATTGAGTCGGGAAGTTATTTAATAGCCCCCGAAAAACAATTTTCTAAGCTTCCTGTTTCAGTCACTTTGCCATGACGAGCAGGCAGGGGAAACTTGACCTTGGGACACAGGTCGTGATACACAGTGTGAACGTCCATCTGCTTTGCGAGGAAAATATGTGACGGGGCTGTTGCAGCGAGGACATGGGAACAAAATTGATTCTGAGCTTTCCGGTTTTCTTCCTTTGCTTATTTGACTTTTTAGCTGGAGACTATCAATTTCTTGCAGATATGATTTTTATGCCCAAACTCTCTTTTTATTTTGGTCTCTAGGGACCAGATGAAGTTGATTGTATTGCCCTTTGTGGTAAATTGTGTCGCTGTTCAAAATGTCAATTGGCCTTCCCTGAAGGGCCCTCCCTGTAGTGCCCACCCTGCTGGGGGGGTGTGAGTGGGGTGGGGTGGTGGTATATGTCTCCGCCCCTTTGAGGTTTGCTTTGTCTAAAGCAATGGGGATAAAAGTGAGGTGTGAGACTTCCGAGCAGAAGATCTGAGGGCTACTGTGTGGTTCCACCATAGCTCTTTCCTCCTGCTACAAAATGGCCAGGTCACAGACGGAGACTACTCCATCAGCCGAGTCCTGGGGTGAAGCTGACCTGGAGAAGCATCATGGCTGATCTGTGATGGACATGTGGCATGAATAGGAAATAAGTCACTGAAGTTGGGGTTATTTGTTACCACAGCACAATAGCCTATCTTGACTGATACAGTAGTGAAAACCTTTGGGATCTTGTCAGTGAAATAATTATTGCCTCTCTCCCTTTTTACCTTATTTCTTTTCACAGAAAGCAACCCTTATCACCATATGCAAGGATACTTTTCAAGGTCATTGTGAAGGCTTAGGGAAAAGCTATAAAATCACTCACGGAAGAACAAGGCTTCTACATAGTCATGTCCTCCAATTAATTTCTGGGGAAGTGTTAGACAAGAGAATGGTTCCTCCATGAGGGCCAATATCATGTCAGTCTTTGTCTTCTTTCTTTCTTTCTTTCTTTCTTTCTTTCTTTCTTTCTTTCTTTCTTTCTTTCTTTCTTTCTTTCTTTCTTTCTTTCTCTCTTCCTTCCTTTCTTTTTAAATATTTTCATTGGTTCTTAGAGAGAGAGGAAAGAAGAGGGAGAGAAACATTGATGTGAGAGAATAATGTTTCTTACCCCCTCCACCCCCCTGCCCCCATACTGGCATGGAGCCTGCAACCCAGGTATGTGCCCTGACCAGGAATTGAACCAGCAACCTCTTGGTGCATGAGATGATGCCCAACCAACTGAGCCACACCGGCCAGGGCATCACTATATTTCTGGTGCTTAACAAAGTATCTTGCCCATAAGTGCTCCATTATTCAGTGGATACTGAATGAATAAGCAAGAAATTGGGCACCCCATTCTTACAGGTGGCATGTAGCATTTTTAATGAAAAAAATTTATGTCTAGAGTTTGAAAAGCAAGTTAAATCAAATGAGAAACCAAGAGGCTAATGTGGGTCTAAAGGAGTCCGGGGCCTACACCAGGTATCACAATCCCACAGCCACTTGGGCCTATACCAGAAACATCATGAGTGAAGCAGGCTGCATCACGTCAGCACAAAAACAGGCTCCCCACCTTTTTTTTGGAAACATGTGTTTCTTTTAGTTTTTCTTTGATTTCTTCACATTTTGATAGAGACATGCGTGAGAAGCATTTGTCTCCTAACTTGACTATGAAAAAACGAAACCACAATTATGATGACAGTCACTCATGGTTAACCTCAGCTGCTAGGGGACAAAGGCAATGTTGACGTGAAGAGCACATGTCCTAGCAAAAGGAGTCAGGTATTTCTCAGCTCTTGCTGGTGCTGCCACATTGGAACATGGGCTCAGGTTTCTCAGAGCATCCTAAATTTTAGGAGAAGCTGGCAAGCTGGCTTTTGGTTGTGAATTTCCCAACTTTAAATATTGGCAACTAAAAAAACAACACTAAGTTCAGTGAGGGATAATATACTCTGGGGGGCCGAGTGGACTTGAGGCCACCAGTTGCAATGTCTGACCTTGGTCTTTTTACAAGTAGGGCTTCTGGGATGAAAGCTCTGAACATTAAGATTATATTTGCATCCGTGTGTTGTTTCTTAGAAAACACCTGGAGGAAGGGCTGCTGAGTTTCCACTGTCCCTAAACCACAGGTCGGTGACTCATTACCTGAGCTGACACGAGAGTGCAGGAGGCTGCTGTGCATCCTTTCTGAGTCTCTCCTTGATTCTGGCCAACGTCCTTTGACCTTGACTATTTCTAAGATGAAACTGGAGAGTTGGGTACTAAACTACCTATTCAGAGTATCTTTGCCAAAATGAAATGTTCTATTTGTGTGCAAGCATGCTTGTTTCTTGTTTGTTTTTCTCAGATAACATTAGAAAATGTCCAATGCCCTCCAAGAGAAAACTTGTAGGTCTGGATTAAAATGCCAAGGGCTTAGGATCTCAGGACAAGGAACATTCTAGAAGAGGAGAGAAAAGCCTGTGTATGAGGAATGTCCCTGTTGTTTTCAGGCTTTCTAAAAGGGGTGTGCCACAGCAGTGGCTACTGCTTGAAGATGTCCATGATCTTTAGGATGTGCCCAATTGATGGAGTTCAGATGACAATTGTCTTATTTGTATTTACCCAGCATCACTGAAATACCTTTCTTCTAATTTGGAAATTTCCCTCATTTTAATCTCACCCTTTGAAGATCGAAGGCAGGTGTCATGTTCCTGGCCCTCACTTTCCTTGTGTGTCTCACAACTGGTGTTCAGGCCAGTGACCTAGGCTCTGGGTGATGGGTTTCTTCTGTTTGTCCCTCCAGATCCTCTCCCCACCCTTCTCTACCTGCCCTGTCCCCCAGGAGGCTGACACTTATGGATTATATCACCAAGATTTCCTTGCCTCTGACGTCTACTTGGGTTTAGCCAATGGGAGGCAAGAGCAGGAGGAGATTGGAGAGTGAAAAGAGAGAGCATTGAGACCCTATTTCCCCCAACTCCACCTATGTCTTGAAGTTCTGAGTGTTGTCACTGTTCCAGGAATAAAGAGTAGAGATAGTAGACAGTCATAGAGATAACTGATGACCTTGCCAACCTGGTAGACAATACAGATGAGATGCTTCACACTGAAACCAGGTGTGTGGATATGGGGGACAGAAAGTCTGCATCTTGTGGGATGATAGCAGCGATTTTATTTCTGCTTGTGGCTATTGTGGTCCTTGGAGTCTGGCTTACCAACTAGTGCTAATAAAAGGACCACCAGCTGTGACACCTGCTAATGATGGAGAAAAGCTCAGCATCCCTTTGGTACATGAAAGCTGCTCTCAATAAATTCCCCCAAAGCTCTGAAACAGAACCAAAGAAAACAAACAAAAAAACTATGTACTCTCTCTACTGACTATTCCAGGAACAGCTCCTTCCACTTGGGGCAGTAATGATTTCTCCTGTTGTTCGTCCTTGGGTGTGTGACCATCCATTACCACATGATGGTAAACAGTCCTCTTAATAAGCACTCTGCAATTAGCATTCTGTGTGTGCAATATCTTTCCTGCCTGGACACCCAAACATGACTCACTGTGCCCCTCAAACATGTCTTTGCCAGATTTTGACACAATAGCTGGTAACAGAAGGGAGCTGTTTTAGGTCTATAGCAAAAGTGAGTGGAAAGTACAGAGACTTCCCATGTACCCTCTGCCCCACACAGGCCAGCCTACACACTGCCAATATCTTCCACCAGAGTGGTGCATTTGTTACAATTAATGTACCTGGATTGACACATCATTATTACCAAAGACTAGTTTATATTAGGGTTTACTCTTTGTGTTGGATGTTCTATGGTTTTGAGAAATGTATGATGACATGTACCTATAATTACAGTATCATACAGAATAATTTCACTGCCCTAAAAATCATGTTCTCTTCCTATTCATTCCTCCCTCCCCACAAGGCCCCGGCAACCACTGATCTTTATCCTGTCTCCACAGTTTAGCCTTATCCAAAATGTAATATAGTTGGAATCATATAGTATATTGACTTCTTAGATTAGTTTCTTTCACTCGGTGATATGCCTTTAAGTTTATTCCATGTCTTTTCATGGCAAGATAGCTCATTTATTTTTGGTGCTGAATAACACTGCACTGTACAGATGTACCACAGTTTATTTATCCATTACCTACTAAAAGATACAATTTAAAATAATTTTTAAGGAGATGGCACAGAGTTCACATTTAATTTTAGCAGCTGTGTAAATCAGGTGAAGGCTAAATAGCAGGAAGGAGTAGAATAAGAACATAAGCATCTTCCTGATTAAAACTTCGGTTTCCTTTTCTCATTTGTACTGCATGACAACCTTTATGTCTTTGTTGCTCCCAAGGCACATATTTCTGAATATATCCTGCTCCAATTGTATTAAGAACTCTTGCCTGCCCAGGCATGGCACCCCAGAGGGCCACATATGAGGGCTCTACTCCATCTATTTTCCTAGTCAATATCTAATAGGAAAATAGGGATCTTTCTAGATATTATAAACAGAGAGATTTAATAGAAAAAGTTGGTTGTAAAAGTCTTGGAATGGCTGGATAAACAATAGAAGGAAGATGGTGTTGCCTAGAATTTAAGAAGCTGCTCCCAGCAAAAAATACCTGACAAAACAACAACAACAAAAAACCAGTCTGGAGATATGGAGCAAACATCAGAGACAGATTCAGAGATAGCAGAAATTTTGGGGTTATCACACCAGAAATTTAAAAGAACAGCAATAAATATGCTTAGGACACTAATGGAAAAAAGTGGACAACATGCCAAGAACAGATGGATAATGTAAGCAGAGAGACAGAAACACTAAGGAAGCATTAAAACAAAATGCTAGAAATGAAAAAACATGGTAACAGAAATGAAAAATGCCTTGTGTGGGTTCATCAGTAGACTGGATATGGCTAAGGAAAAAACATCAGTGAGCTTGGAGATGTGTCAATAGAAACTTCCCAAACTGGAAAGAGAAAAAAGAAGAAAAAAAAAGGAACAGAATATCCGTAAACTGTGGGACAAGTATAAAAGGTGTAACATATATGAAATGGGAATACCAGAAGAAAAGAAGGAAAGGGACAGAAGAAATATTTGAAACAACAATGACTGCGAACTCCCCCAAATTAATATCAGACTCCAAGTCACAAATCCACAAAGCTTAGAGAACAAGAAGCAGGATAAATTCCAGAAAAACTACACCCAGGCATATCATTTTCAGACTACAAAAAATCAAGATAAATATTGAGAATGTTTTAAAATTAATGACAAACATGAACCACAGGTTCAGGAAGCTTAGAGAACATCAACCAGGGTGAATACTAAGACAGTCTACCTAAGCATATCATTGAGACACTGCAGAAAATTAAAGACAAAGAGAAAATCTTTGTCTAAAAAATATATTTTTATTGATTTCAGAGAGGGAGGAAGAGGGAGAGAGAGAAAGAAACATCAATGATAAGAGAGAATCGTTGATTGGCTGCCACCTGCACACCTCCTACTGAGGATCGAGCCTGCAACCCAGGCATGTGCCCTTGATTGGAATCGAACCTGGGACCCGTCAGTCCACAGGCCAACGCTCTATCCACTGAGCCAATCTGGCTAGGGCCAAAGAGAAAATCTTGAAAGAAGCCAGAGGAAGAAACCCACCTTACCTACATAGAAATAAGGATAAGAATTGCATCAGACTTCTCTTTAAACACAAGCAAGAAGCGAGTGAAATAAAATATTGAAAGTATTGAAAGAAAAAAAGCCACCCATCTGCATTTTTGTATCCAATGAAATTATTTTTGAAAAGTAAAGGAGAAATAAAGACTTTTCAGATAAACAGAAATTGACAAAACTAATTGCCAGTAGACCTGCCTTGTAAGAAAAATTAAAAGAAACTTGGCTCCACATATAGGAAGAGTGTTACAGAAGAAATTATAAAAGTACAATAAAATCCCCGACTTTTCTTATTCTTGATTGATCCAACAGATCATAGTTTGTCTAAAATAATAATAATAGCAACCATACATTGGATAATGATAGTCATAGATAAGCTAAATTAATGGTAACAGTGTTATCAGGGATGAGAGTGAGAAACGGAAAATGCTGTATCTTAAGATGGTTGCATTACCTGTGAAGCAGGACAGTGTTACTTGAAAGTGGATTTGGATTACTTGTAAATGTAAATTGCAAACTTGAGGGCCAGCACTAACAATTTAAAAAAGAAGTATAATTGATATCCTATGAGAAGTGAGAATGTCACATAAATTTATTTAAATGCTCAATTAAAACCAGATTAGGCAGAGAAAAAGAGGCAATGAAAAAAAGAAACAAGGCAACAAATTAATGCGTAAGAAATGAAGTTACAAATATGGTGGCTATTAATCCAGTTCTATCAATAATCACTTTACTAGGGGTAAATGTGAATGGTCTAAAGACACCAATTAAAAGAGACTGTCAGAGTGGATTAAAAAATAAACACAAGACCCAGCTCTATGTTATCTACAAGAAATCACTTTAAATATACAGACCCAGACAGATGAAAAATAGAGATAAAGAAAGGTATGCCATGTTAATGCTTAAGAGAGTTGGAGTAGCTGTATTAATTTTAGACAAAGCAGACTTCAGAACAAGGAAAATTATCAGGGAAAAACAGGAGTGTTACACGACGATAAAGGGTCAGTTCTCCAAGAAGAAGAAACAATCCTTGATGTATATGTACCTAAGAACAGAGTGTCAAAATAAGACTATACAGGACAGAACTGCAAGGAGAAATAAACAGATCTGGACAGAGCTCCCTCCACCTATGGAGGCAGAGGGAGACGTAGACAATAGTTCTGTGACATTAAAAAACATCCAAAACATTCAAACCTGTAAAGAATTTTTATAACAGTTTATTTGAGCCAAATTGAGGACATGCCGAGTAGCGTGATCCCAAATTCTCTGAAGAATAACAGTTTCACAGTTTCTTTTACGCATTTAAAATTAAGGAGGGGATATAAGGAAGATTGCATGGAGGTGAGAGAAAGCAAGGCAGGGTGGGATGACAGGTTAAGATTATGTGCTCTTTTGAGGGGTCTGAAAGGCTGAATTAGAAGGAGGAGTCTGGAGAGAGGCCTTTCAAAGGTGTGCTAATTTAGATGCACAGAAACAATGGATAGGACTTGCTTGAAGCAAAGACAAGCCTTTTCTAAAGAAGTTATATGCCTGTGTGTGACTATCCACCATGACCTGAATTTATGATTAGATCACCCTGTGAGGTTCAGTTCCATAGGTACCTCCGCCCCCCACATTTTGTTTTTGGTCCACAGTTTTTACCAGCACCTCCAACCCTGGAGAATTCCCATAGTCCCGGAGAGCACCCATGGCTCCCTACGCACCTCTAAGCAGTCTCTCTCTTATTAGTTGTACAGAAAGTGGAACCGCCTAGAAGAGACCTCTGTGTAGACTTTATTTGCCAGGAAGGTTTGGAAAGCCCATGGGAACCAGGCAGGCACTTAGGGCGCCTGACACACTAGCCCGTGGTGGTGGGTAGGCTCTCAGTCAGGGAGGTCAGGTGGCTGTGCTGATGTCCTATTGTTCCTGCCTGCTCCCTTGGTTTGGAGGCTCCAGGCCAGTGATGGCGAACCTATGACACGCGAACTCATTTTTTGGTTGATTTTTCTTTGTTAAATGGCATTTAAATATATAAAATATATTTAATAAATATATATATAATAAATATATAAAATATATAAAATAAATATCAAAGATATAAATCTTTGTTTTACTATGGTTGCAAATATAAAAAAATTTCTCTATGTGACACGGCACCAGAGTTAAGTTAGGGTTTTTCAAAATGCTGACACGCCGAGCTCAAAAAGTTCACCATCACTGCTCCAGGCGATGTAGTTGTGACTGTGCTATGGTGACCTTGCAGGCAGCCAGAAACCCCCATCGAGCTCTCACTCACCCCATCAGAGTGAAGGGAAAAGTGAACAATGGCATCACCCACTGCAGAGAGTTCCTGCAGCTCCCAGAGGGCTCCTGGGCTCCCAACCTTCTCTGTTGGTCTCTTTCTCTGGTTTGTTGTCAGAAGCTGTCTTTCAGCACTCCGTTGTCTCGCAGGAGTAATTGCTACCTACATCCATGCATATTTGATTTTGCTCATGGGAGTGAGGGAGTTCAGCATCCTCCTATGCTGGTGCCATCTTGGACCTAGCCTGGTGTGTCTTTCTTTTTCTATCTCTGGTACTAATATCTGAGTGAGAATCTGATGAGTCACTTCCATCATGGATCACCCCCCAAGCTGTAGATTGACTGCTGAGTCTACTCATGTTTCCTCTGTGCTTACCATTCCAGTAATTGCCAGCCTTGTGCTACTCTAAGTAGCTGTAATTCTCTGCCGAAGGGCTCTCTCTTGACCCCAGCGTATGGGCAGTTTGGCAGTGCTGAGGAATTGTCCTACATCAATGGCGGACGGGAACTGGCAGATATGTCAGGTTGTTTGCATTAATGGTACCAATTCTCTGATCCTTTCTGAATCCATGCCCCTGGCCCCATGACTCTGCAGTTTCTCTCACTAAAGAGATGGCATCTATTTCCCCATCACTTGAATCTGGGTTTCCCGTGTGTTCATCGTCTGTAGGTTGTTAGCACATTTGCTACAGAGAAAGACTTTGTGCATTTCTACTTTCTCCCCTATTCTTCTGGGATCCCCATGAGTATGTGGCCAGGCTAACCTGTCAGGAAGACATATGGAGCAGGCAAGGTCTTTGTGGAAAAGCTGATAGTCAGATGACCCGGGGCATATAAGAGAGATCCCAGCTAAGATCAGCAGAGCAATGAGCCAATCCACAGCTGGACTGCAGATGCATGAGGGAGCTTAGCTGAGATCAGAAGAATCTGCCCCGATGACCTGCAGACTCATGAGCAGAATAGATGTTTATTTTAAGCGACTAATTTCTCCTTGAACTACCAACCTGGAGGCTTGTGATTCAGGAGGAATGGTTATATGCTTGACTTCATTGGCAAGAGATAGGCTCAAGCATTGGGCATTGAGAAGGGGGATATTTCTAAATTCCTTTAGTTCTTTTTTAGTATAGCAAAAGCTAGTTTCCCTAGAGTTTTTCTTTTTTAGTAAAGAAAGAAATACTTATATCCATTAGGGCTTGTCCTTGGGGCTGGAGTTGGAAAGAAGGGGAACATGACATAGAAGAAAGCCTGTCCCTTCTGGTGAGATGTTTTAAGGGCGAAGAGGAGGCAGACATAGAAAAAGACACCAAGATAGAAAAGGGAGCTTGTAGGACAAGCAGGTCTTGATATTTTCTTTCATAAATATGAGGTACACCATGAAGGAGACTGTAGGTCTGAGGACGCCACTGTGTCATTGCTGTGAGGACACTTGAGTCTCCTCCTTATACCCACACGTCATAAAAAATAATGTTTATATATGTGAGTGTTGATGTGTATGTATGTGGGTGGGGGAATGCCATAAATGAGAGAGACTAAGAAGGATAGTGACTACTTCTGGGGGGAGAAAAGGAGTTGTGATCAGGAAAGGACACATGAGGGATTTCTGGGATAGTGGCAGTTTTTTATTTCTCTTCTTCCTCCTCCTCCTCCCCCTCCTCCTCCTCCTCCCCTCCTCCTCCCCTCCTCCTCCTCCTCCTCCTCCTCCTCCTCCTCCTCCTCCTCCTCCTCCTCCTCTTTCTTTTAGTGTAATAGTCATATTTATTTTGATGGTGGTGATGGTTTCAATTGTATGTACAAATCTCACCAAACTGTACATTTTAAGCATTTGCAGTGTATTATATGTCAATAACATCCAAATAAAAGTGTTAAAAGCATTTCTGCAGATCATGGAACCATAAACTTAAAATACACATACACAAGCATGCAGAATACACACACAACCTAGGCACATGCCCTTGACCCAAATCAAACCTGCTATCCTTTGGTGCACTGGCTGACGCTCTAACGACTGAACACACTGGCCAGGGCCAGAGACATTTTTATTTCATTAATAGAGACAACTAAAAATTGAACATTACACATCCTTATACTTAGAAAAAGCTTTGCCCATTTCGGTGCTTTGGGTTTCAGCTGCTATCCAAATTGGGTGGCGAGGCCAGGCGTGTGATGTGTAGCGTGTGCACTGCGAAAAAGTATCTGGCAAGGGAGGTGAGTGAGGGTAAATACAGCCTGTGATCTGCTTCAAACTGTGAGCCCTACTAAAGGGCTGTGTACTCAGAGGTGGTCCTTTTCTCTAATTAACCCACTCAGATGGAGGACATTTCCATATGTTACCCAAAGGCCAGGTCATTTGCTCATTTTACTCTCTTCCCTCTGCTCTTTCTATCTAAGGAGCAATAAAAGACATTCCTCTATAAATCCACATTCCTTTATCCTACAGCCCTGGCACCATACATTTGTTTTCTGGATTCAGAAATTTTCAGAATGTAGAAAGGTACACATTCTTTGGATTATGTAACCACTTCAGCAGGGCCTGGGAAAGCACTCTGTAATTAAACACATTAATATTTTCCTGGCAAAACTCATGATTTTTCACACTAAGTGGGATGAATAAAGACTTTAAATAGTTGAGTCTTGTCACCAAGTGAGTTCAAGTCAGGTCAGGTTTTGTTGCCATTGAGTTTTGAAAAAACTTTCAGATTCTTTTGGATTTGAGAGTAAGGGATTCTGGACCTGTATTTCCTTATGCAGAACCATTGGGGTCTCTCCAGTTCCTGTGCACAAACTCAGTTCAGGGTATTCTTCTGCCCATTCAAAACCTTGCTCTAGATTTCAAATGAACTCCCGCTACAGTTTGATTGGCTAGGTTAGATTTTCAGACTGGTGGGCCCCTAACTTTGCTGCTCAATAGAATCACCTGAGGAGCTTAAAAAAAATTCGGGTGCCCAGGTTGCACCCCAGACCAATGAAATCAGAAAGCAGGGGAGTGGGGGGTGAGAGCCACTTTTAAACAATTTCTAGGTGATTCCAATGTGAAGCAAAGTCTAGGAACCTCTGTTTTTGGTGAAAAGGGGAAATCACTTGGAAGGATGCTGGGGCAAGTCTCTGAATTACAGGGAGGGGGCTAATCTGAGGCTGGAACAAGAAACTAAAAAACCCCCTCTTGCATCTGCCCTGCAGTCTGGAGGTGAAGGAGGAGTTGGGTTTTTGCCATCACCAACCTGCTGTCCTGGGGCAGAGTGCCTGGGCTCTGTGGTGAGACAGTGGGTCACAGTAACAACTTTGGCCTGGGACAGTCTTAAGTAAGATGGATGGCCAAGTGGGAACCAGCCAGGAGAACCTGCTCTTCCAATCACTCTGCAATGACCCTTTGAAGTCCCAAAGCACCTTACCTCACCCTTAGCTCAGGATGGCTTATATACCCATGTTCCCTTTCTGTCTCTGAACCTTTCTAGCATGTGGGGGTCTCTGACCCTCTCATGTATGTGGGGTTCCCATACACATATATGTATTAAATTAGGTTATTTTCTCTTGCTATAGTATGTCTCATGTTTATTTGATTATCAGTCCAGCCAAAAGAATCTTGAGGGTAGAGGAAAACTTGCTTCTTTCCCATCTTACTCATCCCATTTGATCTGATTTTGGCTCCTAGGTCTCCATTTGGCTGGCATCCCAGAAGCCCCCTTAAAGGTTAGAAAGCAGGCAGTGTACAAATGGTCAAAATTATCCAGGTTGCCGAGTGTCAGACCAGCAGCTAGGGTGAGGAAACCTCAAGCTATGTAGTGCAAGGAGAAGCAAGGGAAGAGAGGTGTGATATCTTTTAACAATTGTTCAGCAAATAATTCACTTTGCTCTCCCATATGGGGCCCCCCTGTTGCTGTTGGCCTTGGCTGTGTGACTTTCTTTGGCCAGTAGAATGTTAGCAGATATAAATGAACAGAGACCTTAAATATGCTTGCGTTATTGGCACCCTAAGGGCTAGATATCTGCTGCCTCTTCAGCCTGGGGTCTGGAAAGAAGAGAAACATGGAGCAGACCTGAGCCCAACCCATAGCTCAGAGTCAAGCCGGCCAACCAGAAGCAGAAAGTGAACCACCCCAGACAACTTGAGTGAGAAAAGTATATGTGTGTTGTTGTAGCCACTGAGTTTTGGGGTGCTTTGTTATGTGGCATCATCATGGCAATAGCTGATTAATACTGAGAGAAATGAGGGGAGTATTGAAAGGTCATTGGAAGTCTCTCTGCTTTTCAGTCTGGACTTAGGGCCAGTTCTAGGGTAGAAGTAGCCTAAAGCTGTCAGGTAAAAGGAGGTGAGCCACACTGAGTTGCTAAGATGTAAGTTAGCCCTTGATGGAGATGGGAGGAATAGAGAAGAGAATTAATTATGACAGTTTCACACTCAGAACTTGTTTGAAATGGACATGAATCTGGGTAAGCAACCCAGCAGCTCCTTTTCATAAGAGTAGCTTGTCCCAAACAATAGGGAGCAGACAAGCTAGACCAGAAATCAATCAAAATCAGTCACTTTTCAGAAATATTCCCCCTGAGCAGTGCTCAGTGTTTCTGTTGTTTTAGAGTGTCAGAGAATGACCTCAGTGTGTTTGTGCTTTTTATGTTTGTCTTTATAGAAAAGCAAGTCTGACCTTGGCCTCTGGCACAAGAACAATAAATAAAAAAAGATTTACATCAAACAGAACCTCGTTGGCACTTCAATCCAGTTTTTCTTAAAGGAACTTGTCTTAGTCCAGACTATTGAAAAAGAAGTTCACTGTTGTTTAATTCAACATTAAAATACTGAATAAGCAAATACGTTTTTTCCTAATTAAATTCTACTATAATATACAGTGTGATGAAAGCTAATTGGGACGACCCAAGATGTAAGTATTAAGAATAAAAGGATTATGATGAAAGAAGTCAGGGAATGTTGGGTTAAGCAACATTTAACAGCTTTCTTTACTGCATGACTTTTCAGAGCCTTTGCTAAGCCAGTGGACATTGAGTCTCTAAGATGAAAACATTTCCCAAATTAAGTTGAACATAAAGCCCCTCCCCCAATCGTCTCTTGGGAGTAGTGTGGAAAATGCTTTATTAGGAGATGCTGTATTAGATAAATGTGCGGGCTCATTATAACCTTTTCTGTGATTTTCAAAGGTTATCCCTGGGTGGGTGGTACCCTCTGGAACGGAGATCCTGGTCAGCCTCTGCCTGGTTTCCTACACCTGTGGTCATCCCTTGATCAAGGGCCGTGTCTTTCCTGGGGCTACTCTTTAGAACGTATGGAACAGATCTGGCAAGCTTGTTAATGTCTAGGTATTTATAAATATGTAAATATTTCACCTCTGCTGCTCTCCTCTGTACAATGCAGGCTTCCTTGTGAAGGCATTTGTACTGACAGACCTCAAATCCACTGGCACCCCCACATCTGTCACTGTCTTTCTCCTGGAATTTAATTGGCAGGAGAGACTCATGGGACCTAATTTGTCAGCATTCTAGGAGGGACTCTTTCTTCAAGGGTTCATGTTCCCCATGTCTGATTCTGCCCTGTGATTGACAGGAGGGGCTTTTAATCTGTAGCCCCTCACACAGGGCTTGCCATGCCTCCACATCTCATCCCAGTGGTGTGTAAGGATTCTGGTTGGTTCTTGATACACTGTAGGAGAGGCTGGCTGCTTTCCATCTAGGTCCCTCACACCAATGTTTCTTTCATCACCAAGTCTTTCTTCTGTTCTAAAGAGAGGAAGGCTTGCTGGGGCTGAGACAGAGGGCTTATTGGTGGGGAAGATCAAGAGAAAAATTGCAAAAAAGGAATCCACCTCCTCCCAAATTGGGCATTTCTCAAGGTAAAAGAAACACCATTTTTTTTTGGTGTCCACATCTTTTATCCATAGTCATGTGGAGTTAGGCTTGATCATTCCAGCTACTTAGCACTTTTTAGTGCATGCCAGGGCCAAGGAGCTCAGACACGAGAATTCCAAGTAGCTTTGTGATAAAATAATTAAGATAAAAAAGAGCATTTGCCTGAAAATGAGAGAGCTCTGAAGAGTATGATGATGCCAGTAGATGATCTTTTACTAAGGGGTGGAGTCTTGCATGATTTGGGGCCACAACATCAGAAGTAGATTTGTGCTGATGCAAATTAACCTTTAGGATGCATTTTGCATTTAGTTGTTCTTTGCTTTAAAATTGCAGGTAGCCCTGGCCAGTGTGGCTCAGTTGGTTGGATTGTCGTTCTGTACACCAAAAGGCAGCAGGTTCGATTCTGGGTGAGGGCACTTACCCAGGTTGTAGGTTTGATCTCTGGTTGGGGTGCAAGCAGGAGGCAACTGATTGATATGATGTTTCTCTCTCTCTCTCTCTCTCCCTCTCTCTCCCTTCCTCTCTCTGAAAAGCAATATAATTAAACATTGCAGATAATTGTGTGGAATTGGGCATTTTGTGCTTTGGTTTTATTAAGAACTTCCTGTAAGAGTGCATTATTACAAAGGTATTTACCCTCCAGCTTGGAATTATAGGAAACTACCATGCATTCCTACAAACAACTCCTTTTCCCCTGATAATATTTCTTTATATAAATGGGTTTCCTCACAGAAGCGTTGGCTCTTTTAATCTCTGCAAGAGAGCCATTCTCTACTTGTCATTGTGTTTAATTGTAGCAGGTAGCTTCCTTACCACAATTCTGAATGGCCATTGAACTTAACTTTGATTTGCATTGTCCTCATTTTTCCATTTATTAGCAGGCATATTGGCTCTGCCAGAGTCATGTAATTATCTTTGTGTCTGCCAGATTCGGGCATATGGTGTATTATTTTGGGAAGGCAGATAATGCTCCCATTTGGCGTGGCATCTGGGCAGTCTGAACCCGCCTTAGAAAAGGTTTCTGTATAAATTAATTTTCCCTCTCAACTGTGTAATGACAGTATATTAATTTTTTGCTCTTTGAGGCATGCTGACTTAACTCGGAAAGGATTTTATAATGGTCTCCCGCGATACCATTGGCTTGGCAATTTGAATATCAGCCTAGAGATTGTATTTTTAAGAAAGTAAGCTGACACTCTGGTGTGCCCCTCAGATAAAAGTCACCGAATCAACAGTGTTGAGTCTAAAGAGAAATAAGAGAATTGTCGGACACTTTCCACCCCTTTCAGAACATCAGATTTTGTGTCTGAGAAGGCGAGGCCTTCCGCCAGAGGTAAAGATGTCAACCCATTGGTTAGCGACTCCTGCTGGATCTCACCTGTGGGTTCTAATTGGTGTCCTGCTGCTAAATCCCTGGCTAGCACTTTGGAAACTCAGAGATATATCTGAAAGATACCTTACTTAGCCTGAAAAAAAAGAAAAAAGAAAACAGGGGGAAAAAAAAGGTCATGGACAATATTTTTAAGTAAAATAATGAATTTTTTTTTCTTATTCTTTGTTCATTGAAGTGCTATGTTAAAAGAAGATAATACCTCTACAGCTAAAAGGCACAACTGGTGCCAGAATACTCTTCTTTTTATTCTTAATTTTGTGCTTTCCCCCAAAACATCATGTAGGTTACTCTGCTTTTAGAGATTTGTTCACAAATCATCATTCAGTGTATATTAAGGATGTTTTGATCTGGTTAAGATAGACATGGAATATACAAGAACAATGTCATAGTAATCTAAATACCCAACCAGCACTCCTCAAAACTAGCAATGTCTGATGTTGGAGAACTGTCACAGCCAGGAGGGGACTAAGGAAACATAACTAAGTGTAGTGTGATATCCTAGATGAAATGCTTCTCGGTCTGGGTTTGACTGGTGTTTTTCTCAGGTTGGACTGGGGTTATATTATTTGGGGGGAAGGAAGACCACAGAGATAAACTGCCCTTCTCATAATATTATTTAAAGGGTACATATTGTCAGTCAAGATGACTTATCATTGACGATGTCAACCTTGACCACGTGGCCAAGGCAGTGCTCACCAGGTTTCTCCTTTGTGAAGTAACTTTTTTCTCCTTTTACCTGCTGTACTCATGTGCAGCAAGCCAGTAAATGCAGCCATGCTCAACAAGTGGGGAATTAAGTTCTTTAAAAAAAAAAAAAATCCTCACCTGAGCATATGTTTCCATTGATTTTTAGAGAGAGTGGAAGAGAGAGGGAAAGACAGAGAGAAATATCGACATGAGAGAAATACATTGATTGGTTGCCTCCTGCATGAGCCCTGCCTGACCAGGGCTGTGCTGGGAATGAGCCTGTAATCGAGGTACATGGCATTGGCTGGAATTGAACCCAGGACCCTTTAGTCCGCAGGCCAATGGTCTATCCATGGAGCCAAACCGGCTAGGACTAGTTCTACTTTCTGAAGAGAAGAGTATATCCACAAAATATTTGGAATTCTTCTGTATAGAAGATTGCCTTTTACCCCCCATTTGTTTTTTGATTCAATAATTTATATCAGTATGGTCTCATGGATTTTTTTTTTACACTTTGGATTTTAATTCAATGTTGCATTATTTTGTTTTTTAAATTCTTTCAGCTTTGGCCATTGGGAGCTCCTTTAGGTTGGCTCTTGTGTCCCTTTGCCGTGTCCTCATTATTATTACTTTTTGGAGCACTTTCTTACTTTCTGGTACTACAAGATGCTTCAGGATCATCTTCTATATTTCTTGACCTAGTCTCAAAATGAACTATATCTCCAAGAAGCGCTGGTTTCTTTTATTGGAAAGTGGTCTTAGAAACAAGTTCTTCACACTGGATGACATGATGGTACTTTTAATAGAACCTCAGCTAGGGAACAAGTTGATCATCTGTGCAATTAATGAATAGTATCATGGGGCTGTTCTAAGATTTGACAAAATAAAAACAACAACAAATTTAGAACGTACAAGTCAGTGCTTCCCTTTAAAAATAAGCTTTTGGGATATTAGGGTGGAGAGTAACCATCTGTTCTGTGTAATAGGAAGAGTCCTTTATTAAAGCAATATATTTTTTTTAAAGAGTGATGCCACTATATTTTTAATGTTCTGGTTCTCAAAATCTTGATTGCAATCACCATGACGGCCCCTTTCATTCTGCTCTCTTTATACCAGTGGACATTGTTATCTTGGGACTGAAGGGAATTACAGAAGGATTAGTTTGGGACTGACTAAAGGCTGATGTGATTACAGACTTACATGGCCTCTCTTGAAGATGTTCTTCCCTACAACGAACTCCTGTCATCCAAAGTTGTACATCTTATACAGATGGAGTCTAAGTTGAGCTGGAGCAACAGTTTAGTTTTAAAAAATTTAGAGAAAACGTATACATCATTTAAAATATTTCTCTATTAAGGCCAATACAGACATGTGCAAGACTTGAATGAATTTTAAAGATAAATATTGAAGCCTCAAATATTTTTTTCAAAATTCCCAAACAATAAAAAGGGCTATGGCTCCATACAATGGACAGTTCAGCAGTAAAAGGAATTAAATACTGCTATGGGCTACAGTATGGATAAACCTTAAAAAGATTATACTCAGTGAAAAATTTCAGATGAAAAGGACCACATATTGTATCATTCCAATTATACAAAATGTCCAGAGAAGGCAAATCCATAGAGAGAGGGCTGGTGGTGGGCATGGGGATTAGCTGTGAACAGGCATGAGAAATCCTATTGTGGTGATGAAAATGTTCTAAATCTGGATTATCGTGATGGTTGTAGAAGTCAATAAATTTCTTAAAAAGTATTGAATTGTAAGTTTAACATTTGAATCTTCTGGTATAAAAATTACACCTCAGCAATGTTGTTTACATAAAAAAAAGTAGGTAAGGAAGAGAGAGATAAAAGGCTATGGCTCCCAGGACCTCTGGGTATGTGTGCTCAGCTGTTGGGGTGCTCAAAGGAAAAGTTTTAAGAGCGTAGCTGTGAAGTAACTTGGAGGTGTCTAGTCCTGCAACCTGAAAGAACCTAGCTAAGCAATATGTATTTTGCTTACTGCAAAAAAGAGCATACTTTATTTAAAATAATTATGAGTTCTACACAATAGATTCTGATGTCCATTTCCAGTGCATTCTCACAAAGGCACCAGTGATAAATAAATCAGATAAGACTAAGAGAATTATCTGTCTCCCGAAAGGGGCTACAGCAGTGCTTTTGAAACTTTAATATGGTGGTCTTGTTAAAATGCAGATTCTGATTAAGTAGGTCTGGGGGAGGAGGGTGCTACCTGAGACTCCCCATTTTAACAGGCCCCAGAGTGATACTCATGCTGTTGTTCTTGGTCCATGAAACACACTTTGAGTAGCAGAGGGCTAGAGCAGTGGTTCTCAACCTTGGCTGCACATTAGAACCACCTGGGGAATCTTTTTAAAATCCTGATTTCTGGGCCTCCTCCTCCGGAAATTCTTTCTTTGTTATAGGGTGGGGCCCCATAAACTAGAGCATAGTGGTTAAGGGTTAAGAATTTGCAAACAGATGGTGATGGATTCCAGTCTGGACTCTGTTACTCACCTGCAGTGTGATTTGTGCAAATTGATTGAGGTTGCAATGCCTCAGTTTCATCATGTGCAAAGTGGGACTAATTATGGTACTAGGGTTTAATGTTTGAGGGTTAAATGCATATCCATCACTTAGGAATAGTCCTGGCACACAGTGAGTGCTCAGGGTAGTTGTCAACATTACTCAGTATTCCGATGCTGATCGCAATCCTCTTCTCTTTGTTCCCTTTGGTACTCTGCTTGCTGGGACCCTTTGCTCTGTCTTCGTTCGGTATTGGATTATTTGATTTCTTCTTTCTTCCTCCTCTCTCTTTAAGATCAAGGCATTTATTCATTAAGGTTTATAGAAAGCTGTTAGAGTCTGCTTACATGCTTTTCAAAGGTTTACTCTAAGTACCCACTCTTGGCTTAAGA
Source organism: Myotis daubentonii (assembly GCF_963259705.1). Classification (NCBI taxonomy): domain Eukaryota; kingdom Metazoa; phylum Chordata; class Mammalia; order Chiroptera; family Vespertilionidae; genus Myotis; species Myotis daubentonii. The sequence goes on along the minus strand of NC_081853.1, from coordinate 46,312,545 downwards.
GGTTTGCTTTCCTTGCACATTGTCTGCAAAATGCCTGGCCCTAAACCGTCCCTTCCCCAGAAATGGCTTTTCTCTGGGTGGAGCTTGGGCTTCCAGCCTCCCGGTCCTGTTTGTGTTTTCTGGACTTTGGCGCAGTGAGGAGTTTTTCAGATGTTCCCCTCTTTTTTTTTGAAGAATGATTTCCTGATCAGGGTTGGAGCTGAAAATGGAATTTTCCCTTTGTTGAGTAGCAAAATCCTGGAAGCCAAGACGATTCCTGTAAAACAACATTAAACATCTCCCAGCTCCGCCCCACTACCCCACCTGTAACAGTTCAAAGGATATTCCTGTTTAATAATTCCATTTTTAATATTGCCTCGCAGGAAAATGCATTTGAATAGAGAGGCTAATGCTTTTGTCTTGATTTGAATTGTTCTACCAAGATGTCTCTAGGTCACATAAAGAGTTGATTATTGCTCTAGACAATTTGGCTCAGTGGGTAGAGCATCAGCCTGTGGACTAAAGGGTCCTGGGTTTGATTCTGGTCAAGGGTATGTGTCTCTCTTACATGGATGTTTATCTCTCTCTCTGTCTCTCCTCTTCCCTTCCACTGTCTCTAAAAATCAATGGAAAAATATCCTCAGGTGAGGATTAACAACAATAAGAACAAATAAAGAGTTGATTATTAAATACTTCTGCTTTCTATAATATATTTAGGTGGACTATATTGTACTAACTCTATGGTGTGTGTGTGTTTAATTAAAAAATACCCATGAGAAGCTAGACCACCCAAGAAACAAAAGCCAACTTACTCTGCTCCACACTGGTGGCCAGAACATGAGGAAATCCAATGCAGAAAGCCAAATCCTGGGCTGTGCGACGGAAATCCCTGTAGTGTTATTTTAGATTCCAGAATGATTAACCCGTGGTTTAGTAAAAGTACTGCTAGGGGATATTTTTCAAAAATCCATTTCACAGAGGTTTCATTAATATATCATTAAATGCAAGCATTCTATGTGTACAATTCATGAATCTTGACAAATGTGCGCACTCATGTAATCACCACTATAGTCAAGATATAAAGCATTTTTGTCACTGCGGGGGATCCTTAATCCTGATAAATTCCTCTGCTGGGGGAAGGCTGAGCCCCACCCCTGTGGGTGGGAATTGGACTGTCCTCAAAGGGGCAAGGGGAGTCATTCGGAAGGACTAATGGAGAGGATGGTAGTGGACCACAGGAGAAGGGAATGAGCTAGGAAGTAAAGATTTCCATGAGAAGGTTCCAAGTGAAGGCTTTTCTGTTTTTTTTTTTCTTCTTTCTATTTTACTTTAAGTCATATTTAGTATTTGGTGTTACATGTTGCCAACTCTTTCACAAAGGCACAGACTCTATATTAGCGGTGTTGACAGGTGTCCAGAGGCAGGCAGCAAAGGGAAATGTCACTAGCTGTGCATCACCTCTTGGCCGAGGCCAGCAAGGCAGAGCTATTCAGGACTAACAAGAGCCTTGGAGGCCCTGGAATGACCAGGCACAAACAGTGATGGCTCAGGATGGAGCTTAGAATGGTGGAGAAGGGAGTGTGTGATGAAGAATAGCAGCTGCATTTTAGACTGACGCAGAAGCAGATTTGAGATAAGTTCGGCAGAGGTAACCCTTGCAATGATTCAGATTAAGCAAATAAAAACACAGCATGTCCAGTTAAATTTGAATTTCAGATAAACAATGAATAATTTTAATAAGTATGTCCCATGCCATATTTGGAAAATGCATATTCTGAAAAATTTTGTTGTTTATCTAAAATTCAAATTTAACTGAGGATCTGTATTTTACCTAACAGTCCTACTTTAAAAGAAAGAAAGACCAACAATTGGAGTGCAATGCTAGTCATTTAATCAAAGTGATTATAAGTGAAATATGACAAATAAGAACCTATATTTTGGGGAGGTTTGATTAAAGAATGGTGTGTATGTGTGTGTGTGTGTGTGTGTATTGACTTGAACACAAAATGAACTTGATATTTATTTGATTTGAATCTGTTTTCTAGGAAACTATGTTTTTGCTTTTTAGTTTCAAACTGGTTTAATCTTTAAAAGTCTGTTTGAGTGGATAATGGTTTCCTTGGAGACTCTTGAACTGGGCACCATCTCAACAAGAACGATTTTGTACCTGTGAGCATTTGTTGATAGAGAGTGGATCACAGAAGACAGTAATCTTTCTTATTCCTTCCTCATAGATAAAAGAACATTCTATGAAAGTTTTAAAGGTATAAAAATAATTCAAGTCATGCTAAAACACTTATTACAAAAAAGGCTCTTTTTAAAAACCCTTTTTTATTTTCTACCTCTAATCCCTAGAATTGACCACTTTCAATCACTTGTATAAATTATTTCTGATATATACTTCAACATGTCAAATGATATTCTTATGTTGCTATCTGTTAACATTATTTTTTTATTTCTTGCTAGGCTGTTGAGAATTTCACTGTCTTATATGCCTCTCCACAATTCTCTTTTCACTTCTCCTCTCTGCCCAATTGATTGCAGATTTTGGTTCAAACAACAGTTGGTGTTTACATAATTTCAATTTACAAATGTAATTCACTGTTCAAAATGTAGTACATTGTGGATGCATTTTATACACTTTTTTTTTTTGTTTTTCTTGGAGATAACAGTTGCCTCTGTTTTTTTTTTGTTTTGCTTTTTTTAAAAAAATATATATTTTATTGATTTTTTACAGAGAGGAAGGGAAAGGGATAGAGAGTTAGAAACATCGATGAGAGAGAAACATCGATCAGCCGCCTCCTGCACACCTCCTACTGGGGATGTGCCCACAACCAAGGTACATGCCCTTGACTGGAATCAAACCTGGAACCTTTCAGTCCGCAGGCTGACGCGCTATCCACCGAGCCAAACCGGTTAGGGCGCCTCTGTTTTTTGAATTAATTTTTTTATTAAGGTATAATTGACATATGACATATTAGTTTAAAGTGTACAACATAACTTGAAACTAATTTGCAAAATTCTCAAAATTCTCATAACTAGAATAAGTCTAGTTAACATCCGTCACTATACATAGCCACACATTTTTTTTTCTTGTGATGAGAACTTTTAACATTTACTCTCCAAGCAACTTTCAAATATGCATTACATGATTATTAGCTATGGTCACAATGCTGCATATTTTACACCCATGACTTACTCATTTTACAACTAGAAGTTTATACCTTTTGACTCCCTTCTCCCATTCAACCTACTTTCTGCCTCTAGGAGTGCAGTACCACTGCATATACTTCTCTCTATTTTTTTTTCCAAATGATCAAACACATCAAATAATCTCTGTTCCATTTTTTTTCCTTTTCACTCTGGAGATCTCTCTACAGACTTCTGTCTTCCTATTCCATCTGAAATGGTTCACCTCTAGACCTTCAACTGCTATCATCGTGAATCTTCCTGTCACCATCTGCTTGTGAAATCCCTTCACATTTTCCTTCTGTTGATCTTTCTAGAGCCCACAGCCCCCTCTTTCTTTTATTGAAGCATATAATTTAGTAGCCTCCCATCAAAAAGATGCATGTGGGGGGTTGTTTATTTCAACATTTTCATGTTTGCAAATGTCTATTTCCTCCTTGTACTTGATTAACTTAACATAGAATTTTAGATTAAGAATGATGACTCTTGGAATTGGGAGGTATCTACTATTGCCATTCTTTTTCCCCATATTTGTATGTGACATTATTTTCTCTCTCTGAGAAAATTAGTCTTCATTTATTCCAGATGTTCTGACTTTTCATCATGACATGTTTGCGGGTGAGTCTCATTATTATCCATTGTATTTGGCACTTAGAGAACTAGAGACTCATGTCTTCAGTTATGGGCTACTTTCCTATACTGTGATAATTTTACCCATTCCTTTCCCCTGTTATTTCTTTCTGGAATTCATATTAATCAGATATTGGGCTTCTTGGAATGATTATCTAATTTTGTTTTATTATCCTTCCCATTCACCATGCCTGGAAAATTGTTCTACTTTCTGGGTAAGTTCTATTTCCTACTTTCTAGGTAAGTTTCTTAAGTTTATCCTCTAGCTTTTTCCATCATATTTTAAATTTCAGTTAAATTTAAAATGATAGCTCTTTATTGTGCTTTGATTGATACTTTTTGCTAGCATCTTATTGTGATCTCATAAATGGAAATATCTTCTCTTAGCTTTCTAAGATATGTGCTATAGATATTTCTCTATTTGTTGTCTCTATTGACTTTAGATTCTACTTTTCTTTCTTTTTTTGGTGTCTTTCATGCTATGATCTTTGGCTTTCCATATATAATTGAGAGTAAAGCATTAGGAAGGAGTCTGGAAGCTGTGCTTTGCGGGGAGGAAGCCTTCCCACTGGTGGCAATGAGGTCACGAGGGGGTATTTTTTATTGGGGAACTTCATATGTCTCAAAACATTTTTATCTCTATATAGTTCAGCTTTCAGCCTGAAGTGGAATGAAAGAATAATAAGTTACCTGGCTATGGTCATTTCTGGGACCAGTAGAAGAAGAAAGAGGAACTTCTTGCAGTTCATTATGTGGTTTATAATTGCTCTGTTTTCAGTCCCATCTGTAGTTCCATCCCTTTGCATTCCCTTCTTCCACTCTATTTGTCCTTTTGGGTTAACACAATCTTTTATTTCTTTACTGGAATTTCAGGGGGGTGTGGCAAGGAAGGGGAGAAGACCTAGGAGGATAATCCATCTTTATTTGAAGTTTGAGACAACTACTTTTCACAAGCAATCTATCAGGCCAGACCCCTTAATTTCCATCTAAATAGATTGTGTTGATTTTAAGGAGTGGGATATATTACTTTCCTTTTCAACCAGACTCTGAGCTGTTATCTTGCTCTCTCTATATTATTGAGTTTGACTAATAATTCTAATATTTCAGGTCATCCTTTGCTTGTTGTAAGCTCATTGTAATGGATAGAAAGAAATAGGCCAACTTAGAAATGGCTCAAAATGTAGGTTCTGGGAAGTGGGATGATGAAAGACATGTGAGCACGATTAAATGTTCAAAGTTGCATTGAGTGCTAAATAGAGATTCTTTGACATTGGGTACTGCAATCAAGTTCAAATAAAACTCTGCTGAAGTGAACCTATGCCTTCATTATTAGGAAGTAGGATAGCATTTGAAGTACAATTGTCAAGCAGTGAAATAAATCCAAGAATCCATGAAGCCGCCACAAGGCTATTATCACCCATAATGGATCTGAATATAAAAAAGTTGATTGAAGTCTTTTGGACATCTGTGATTGCTAAATCTATTTATGATAGCTAATGACATTCCTTGGTTGTTATTAAGAAACTTCCTAGTCCTCCCCAGAGGGAAGAGAGATTCTTAAGAATGCCTTGATGTGTAATTAGGTGGGAATGCAGTTATATTTCTCTTTGAAAGTTCTGAGGATAATCCTCTAGCTTGCCAACTGACCTTATTATAAAGCTATTATACTTATAGAAATTGGTGAAGCTTTCATGATCTCATAAGAGTATGGAGAAGGCAGTAAGTGGGAAAATATTCCATCAGATTAGTGCAGCAATTTTGGAATGCCTAAGTGAAAAAATTTTATTGAGTGCCTTTTATATGCTAGGCATTGTGTTAGAATTTTAAGTGCATTGTCACGATTTAAATCTTTGGAATAACTTCATAAGGTCAGTACTTGTGTACATTCTATAGATAACACTGAGATCACATAGGGAGTATTTATTTTGAAACTAGGTATTTCAGTTAGTCTGTGTAATGGGTAATATAGGTATTCTGTCCAGTCCTCTAGGATCTGATTTTATTGGTGTGTGTGTATGTGTGTATGTGTGTGCATGTGTGTGTGCTTCAGTGTGCTTTTGCTTCCAATAGTTACCAACTGCAGCTCTTTTTCCGGAGGACTGCACTCAGGATACTGGAACCCACTTTTCCTGGTTGGCTCTCCTCAGTCTGACTTGGGACAACCACACTATACATATATTCAGAAATTCAAACTTTTAACCTTGGTCTTAAGGGCCCACATGATCTAGAGTCAACTTACTGTTCCAACTTAATCCGCTGTCATAACACTCTTCCCTTTCCCATGCACATAGCCTTCTGTTCCTTGAATGCCCTAAGGTTTTTACGGCTCCAGGGTATCTATACTTATTATTCACTTTCTCATTATTTAGGTCTCACTTCAAATGACACTACCCTAGAAAAATCTCACCTGACCACTCTATCTAAAGTAACCTCCAAAGCTCATTTAATTAAAACAAAAATTACCTTATTCTGTCATATTTTCTTTCCAGCATTTATTACCACATGAAGTTGCTTCATTCATCTGTTCACTTCCTTGCTCATTGCCTCTATTTCTCCATTAGAATGTTACCCCCATGAGAAGAGGGATCATGACTGTGTTGTCCACAGTCATAGCCCTAGTGCCGAGGTTAGTGCCTGTCTCACATCATGCTCAGTGAATAGGTGAAGAGCAGTGGATATGCTGCCTCCACTGAAAAGGCAAAGTAAGCTCTTCTTCATTCTATGTCTTTTGCACTTTCTCCTCCCCATTATGTTGTTTGTCAAGAATATAAGTTTAGCCTGGCCTGTGTGGGTCAGTGGTTGAGTGTTGACCTATGAACCTGGAGGTCATGGTTTGATTCCCGGTCAGGGCACGTGCCGGGTGTTGCAGGCTCGATAGGCAGTGGATGATTCTCTCTCAATCATTGATGTTTCTATTTATCAACCTTCCTCTCTGAAATAAATAAAAATGTTTTTTTTAAAAAATAGAATATTGATTTAATAGAGGTGGGAATAGAAATCTATGCTATATCTATCTGAAGCACATAGCAAGGAATAACATGGTCCAGGATATAGACAACCGAGGTGGACATTGGGTGCATTCATGATATCTGATTTGTGTCCAAAGTAAGTCCATGTTGCCCTTTCTGAAGCTTGGTTCTAGAATTTCTGACTAAAACTTTCCTGGGAACAAAGGGAACATCTTTCTCTCCTACCCCCAAAGGTACTTTTCATTCACTCCATCCCTTTGTAGAACTAGCTCCCATTCCCACATCTTCACCCTAGCCCTTGATCCTGTCCCTAGAGGGGTTCAATGACATTTTCTTATTTTCAAGTAGATATTTTGGTTAGAAAGTGACAAGCTTCCACTGGGACACTTGAACTGCCTACATATGAACCACTGGTTGATTTTTCTTGTTCATAGTTTATAGTTTTCAAGAGCATTTGTGACACTTGCATCGGGAGTGCCCCATCACGTAACTCTATGTGGAAAGGTGAATAGTATCTACCACCAAACACCTGCTTCGTTAGTGTATTTTCAAATGAGAAACCAGCAAACCCATACCAATTCCTGGCTGAATCTGTACAATTCTGTGTGCACATGTTTCTGGCATGTTATGGCCATATCCAGGTACTTTCTGTTTTTCAATGTCATTGTTTCACAGTCAATGTGTTTATGTCACAAGGTCCTTTCATCTGAAGAATTTGGGGAGGGTTAGCATGAAACCTACGTAGTTACAGGTCAAACAGGGTACAGGACAATCCAGAGAAGGGGCCAAGTGACAAGACTTTGCCTGCAATTAAGAGAGGAAGGAAAGAGGAAGTGGAGTAATAAACACAGGTACTCCAAACCCGTTGTCCAGGCAATGATGGGACCACAAGGAAACAGAGCTTGTTGTTAAGCTAAGACTGGAACATGATACAAGAGGAAGGCAAGCGCCACTGGTCCTCATCCAGATAAGGAAAACAACAATAAAGGTGAAAACGGGTTATTGAGGACTTTGGAAAATGGGTTACACATGCTTCTTTTTGTTTACTCATCTATCCAACCATGCATTTCCTTATCAATAAGGTATGTATTAAGCACTTACTTTGTTTCATCTAGAAGAGGACCCTGGTTTATGTGTTAATATTTGTAACTAGTTCACCTGGGTTCCCCAAAGGTACTGGCAGTTGAACTAATTTGCAATCTAAAAGGTTTCTCTAGGAGACAGCACCTTACCCTTCTGACTTCCTTTTGCTGGTTTTGATCTCCAGTTGGGGAGCTGAAGAGGTAGTTAGAGAAGAGGGGATGTGGTGTTTGTGGTGACAGTGTATGCAGTGGGGGATGAATGGACTGGACATTGGACAGGGTGGTGGGAAAGGGGAAGTGTCTCTGTTGGTTAATTCTGGCAAGAACTCACATAAGTCTGTGGCATTAAAGTTTCATGGGGGATTAAGAACCAACTATCTAAAAAGACTTCTGGGGAAGGTGATAATGCAAAATAGATTGAGAAAGCTGATCTAGCTTATCTCAAATGATATAGTTATGAAGCATATCATATCTGTTTTTTTTTCTGTCCCTTTGTCTTTTTTCCCCTTTCTGTGTCACTGCTAGAACACTTTTGCTACCAGAGCCAAGATGAATATATGCTTGAGACATTTTAAGACAAGCCTATTCTTAAATTTTCTATTCCTTTGTCCCCATAAGTGTTTTAAATTTTTCTTTTAAAAAAAATCCTCACCAGAAGATTTGTTTTTATTGTTTTTTTTTAGATAGAGATACAGGCAGAGAGAGCCAGAGAGAGCCAGAGACAGAAAGAGAGAGATAGATGAGAGAGAGAAACGTTCATCGATTGCCTCCCATATGCGCTCCTACAGGGGATCTAACCTGCAGCCTGGGTATGTGCCCTGACTGGGAATTGAACCTGTAACCTTTTTGGTGTACACCAACTGAGTCACCAGGCCAGGGCCCCAGGCATATCCTTGATTTGTGACTTGGAAAATTATGTTCAGTTTACCCAGGGCCTTGATGGTCTCTTGACTTCTCTTGAATAGAAGTGTTCCTAACATTTTCTTAATGTTCTTTTGTGGGGGCTATAGAAAGAAGAGCCACGGTCAGCTTATGCATGTGGATTTTCCAAAAGTTTATTTTGCCTTGAGGTATAATAAAGGAAGATGCACATTTAATCTTTCACTTACGAGATTGAGAATGTTTGGGCTTAGAGGGTATAGTAAATCAAAGATAGTTTTCCTGTCACTGATACCTGGTTAATAGAGTGATTTTGAGTTGAGAGATGAAATGCTGAACACTAGCTCTGTAAGTAAATAGAGGAGGCAGATGTCTGTGACAAAATATCTCCCCAACTGGAGAACATCGTCTCCTGCGGGACTAAGCATGTGAGGCTAATATAAATGAGCCCCTGTATCTCAAAACTGTTAAACAAACCAATGAGAAGTAAGATCCTACCTCCAGGGTAATGCCCTGGAAGTGAGCCAGAGCTCTGATGGACAGAAGGGATGGAAGGGAACACTGTAAGACGCTAACACCTAGCCAAAGTGTGGGACCATGATGGTGACCTTCTGCTTGTTCAGATGATGCTTTGAGACTCGAGTTGACCCCCTTGGCATATAATCATTGCTCAGTAAATATTTATTAAATGAATGCACACATGAGGAAATGCCTGTCATCAACCATAAAGATTCCCAGGGAGAGCAGTTAGATTGAGAGGATGTCCTGTCCTGGACACAAGGGTAGAGCAGTAATGGGGGATGGACATCCTGTGCCCCTTTCTTTTTTTCCTCACTTTATCCACTGCTCCCAGTAAATAGGCATCTTTTCTTTTTTAACCTGAATGCTTAGTTTGAACTGTCCCCCTGGGTGGCGACTTCATTAGCTAAATGTAGGAGTTCTTCTGAAACAATTCCTGTATTCTTTGTCCTGTTATTCTACAAATCCTTGCTACTCAAATAGCGATCTGTAGACTAGTAGAATCAGCCTCACCTGAGAGCTTGTTAGAAATGCAGAATTTTGTCTGGCTGGTGTAGTTCAGTGGTTGAGTGTCAACCTATGAACCAGGAGGTCACGGTTCAATTCCCGATCAGGGCATATGCTCAGGTTGCAGGCTCAATCCCCAGTGTGGGGCATGAAGGAGGCAGCCGATCAATGATTCTCTCTCATCACTGATGTTTCTATCTTTCTATCCCTCTACCTTCCTCTCTGAAATCAATAAAAATATATTGAAGAAAAAAAAAAGAAATGCAGACTCTCACCCATTGAATCAGTATCTGTGTTTTATCAAGATTCCCAGGTGTGATTCATGCAAATGAAAAATTGAGAGAAACTGCTGTAAATGATTATAGTGACAATGACCTCTTATAAGTAATAAGACTGTAAGACAGTGGTTCTCAACCTTCTGGCCCTTTAAATACAGTTCCTCATGTTGTGACCCAGGGGTGGGCAAACTTTTTGACTCGAGGGCCACAATGGGTTCTTAAACTGGACCGGAGGGCCGGAACAAAAGCATGGATGGAGTGTTTGTGTGAACTAATATAAATTCAAAGTAAACATCATTACATAAAATGGTACGGTCTTTTTTGTTTTTTAGTTTTATTCATTTCAAACGGGCCGGATCCGGCCCGTGGGCCGTAGTTTGCCCACGGCTGTTGTGACCCAACCATAAAATTATTTTCGTTGCTACTTCATAACTGTAATGTTGCTACTGTTATGAATCGTAATGTAAATATCTGATATGCAGTATAGTCTTAGGCGACCCCTGTGAAAGGGTTTTTCAACCGCCAAAGGGGTCTCGACCCACAGGTTGAGAACCGCTGCTGTAAGAGAAAGGAAAAATGGTACAAATAAGCAATTATTTCCATCTATTAGCCAGAAAAGGAAGTTTTATATGGAAAGATGCCCCAGAGACACCCTACCTCCCCCATCTAGTGAACCAGTTATTGCACTTCTTCCTTTGAGGTTAGATGTCCCCCTTGGATGTGATGTTCATAATGCTGACTGCCTCGGAAAGAGAGCTGAGCTGGACCATGCCTTTCTGATAATGATATGGTAAGGAAGGAGTTAATCTTCTCTCGATTTCAAATTCACTGCTTTTGAAAAGGTTAAAGACAAATCTAATAGGATCTTTTAAAAAGAGTAATTAAAGACTCCTTGATATTAAAAAATATATTTTACTTGGAAACCATTTTATGATCAGAACATTTCCTTAACTGAATAGTTTATTGCTCACACGAGCACAAGAACTATCCATGTACCATGTCCTATTGTAGGATTGTATAAATGCTCACTGTGGATCCATGAAATGCTATATTTTACAGTGTGGTGCTTCTCAAACTTAAATATGCGTCATATCAACTCTGTGTTCATGCTTGTCACCTCTTGGTCACAATTTGGCTACTGTGGGTCCAGGCATCACCATCACATTCAAAGGTTGAAGCAATGTTCTAATCAGTGTTAAGAGAGCACATCTTATGTTGACCTTGCTTTTTCTTTTAAGATGGGAGCAAAATATCTCCCCGCATTCTTTCCTCTTTGTAGATGTCACTTTGTGGCTCACTAGCCACTACTAGCCACAAGGGAAGCTGACAAATTGGGTTTCTGGTTTTTCACAGCCTCTGTAAAGAGAGAGCAAGGAATAAGCAAGTTGGGAGAAATGGCTATTGGATAAGTTGACCAGTTGTGCCTGTCACACTAAGAAAGAGGGTTTTGTGGTATGAACATAAGGAGATCATTTATTAACAACTTGAAAAAAGACGAACCAGTCATGATGATAGTATTTTTTAATGACACCTGTTGAGGACAGTTAATATCTTGGATGACAGAATTTAGTTTCAAAAATTATATTTTTTCTCAAAGATAATATCCTTACATATAGATGAAACACAAATTCCCTGAGCACAGAGGCATACCTGGCTTGACATCAGTTATGTGAAAAAGCCATGGAGATTGAAATTAATCACTAATTCCAATATGAGTAACTGAGAGTATGTGACTGAATTCACAGAAATAGAAATACACAGATTGTAACTTAGCTACAGATAGTCTTAATCTTTTTGTGTGTGATTATATCTCTATTCTATTATTCATTCATTCATCCATTCATATACCTTCATCGAGTATATCCAATGTGCAGGACACAGTGGTATGGTACAGGCACTGGAGAAACACCAATGCAAAAGTTAGAAAACAACTAAGTAGTAGAGTAATCAGCAAGCATGATAAATTCTACAAAAATAAAAAGTTATGGGAACTATGAAACTGGACGAGAGGAGGTTTGGACTTGCAGAAGATTTCTCTGAGGAAGTGGTAATTCTGCTGAGACTGCAAGGATGTAAAGAAACTGGCTAGGCAGATTCATGGGGGAAGCAGGTACAGGCAGAAAAAACCCCACGCTTTTGAAGGTGCTGATGTGGAGAAGAGCAGGGTGAGCTTGAGGAGATGAAAGCCCTGTGTGGTTTGCAAAGTGGAACTGGGAGGGGGCGTGGGAGATGGGAAGGTAAGTAGAGGTGAGGCTGTAGAATTGTGCAAAGACACAACTTCACAGCTTTATGGGCCACGATAAGGTTGTCGATCTTTACTCTAAAAGCATTAGAATGCATTGCTTTGCCCTGTAGGAAGATCCCCCTGGCTGATGTGTACAGAATGAACTGGAGGGGGCAGAATGGATGCAGACACTGGTCAATAAGACATAGAGATGCTGGCAGGCTGGTCGGTGGAAGGAAAGAGAAAGAGAGATACTTAGAATTTGGAGATGGAGTAGCTGTGGGATGAGGCAGAGGGGAGGTTTCCAGACTGATTCCCAGTGTTTCTACTTTTGAAATTGAGCAAATAGATCTACATTCGCTGAGAAAGGACATTGGAAGAAGGGATGGAGGTCAGTTAGGGACACACTGAGTTGGAGGTGCCTGTGAGACATCCGAGGGGCTCTGTCCACTGGTAGCTGTACTGATGGGCCTGTGGCTTTGAAGAAAGGTCTGGATGGAGATCAAATGTGTGGCCATCTGAGTAGAGATGGTGAGGAATGAGGGTGTGGGTGAGATTGTTGAGGTAGAAAGCACATCAGAGAGAAAAAATGCTGGCCTGGGACCAAGCTTTTAGAGGCAACATTCGAATATGAGTTGAGGAGGAAGATCTGGCTAATGACCCTGAGGAGTGGGATGATGGGAGGGAGGAGGAAACCAGGAGAGTTTGGCATCGAAGAAGCCAGAAGAATGGTATTGAACAGGAATGGGCAGACTGTAGAATGCAGGCTTCACATGCATGACGTCTGGTGGACTAAAAGGCCTCTTTACCTGCCCCTCATCTGAAATTGAAATACATTCTCCCAAATTGGCTATACCTAATGAATGTTTAAAATTCCCTATTCTGAACATTTAAGTGGTGTGAGTTTAACCTCTGATGAATCTCGACCTAAATTACTTTTGGTGATCATTCCCCCCCCCCCGCCCCCCCCCCCCCCCCCCCCGGTCCCGTCCCCCCCCCCCCTTTTGTGAGCCACTGGCCCTGAATAGAAAACAAAGTTTCCAAACCCTCAGCTCTGGAAGTTTGCACTTCAAAACACCCTTCAGGGGCTGCCCTAGGCCTTGGATGGGTGAGCAGTCAGTCTTGGTTTTTCACTTCCTCTACGGGGAAGAGCGGTGCGGCTCACTAAAGGAGGACAGGGTGTTGACCTGGAGTTGGCCCCCATCCGCTGTGCATTTCAAAGCAGATTAGGAGACACTTTGAACAAGCCCTTGCTGCACGCAGGTGTCCTTCCCAATGCCTGAGGTGGAACCAGAAATGAGTTCCATGAATTGTTAATGCTGATCCGAAACAGGGCTTTCAATAATTCCTGCCCTCATCTCTTCTCTGGCTGAAGCTCACATTCCAAAGGAGGGCAAGAGGCAGTCCTCACAGAGCAGCCCCAGAAGTGATCACTGACAAATTAGAGAGCTCAGAAACTCAGGGGCAAAATACAAGTTCGTCTGGTTCCTTTTTAGGCCACTAACTTTCCATTCTGAGTGGATGTGTACACATCTCCCCCACCATCCTTTCCTGACACGTCCCCCTCCTTTCTGGCAGCTGGGGGTGATCTCTCATGAAGCGTTTCGTGGGGGCATCATTAACATTTTTGGTTGCTGTGCTCGAATAATAGCTTTGGTTCGGTGAATTTTTGTGTATCCTAAAGCAATTTAAACACATGCACATACAACTACAGCTTACTAGACTTTTTTTTTTCTTAAAGAGAGAGTAGAAGCAAGGAAGGGGTGGGGGGGAGAGAGGGAAACATTGATGTGAGAGAGACATATTGATTGGTTGCCTCCGGCAAGTAAGTGTGTCAGGGCTGAGGATTAAACCTACAACCCAGATATGGGCTCCCACCTGGGAATCCAACCCCTGACCCTTTGTTCCATGGGCCGATGCTCTAACCATTGCACACACTGGCCAGGGCTAGGTTTTTTATTTTTAATTAAAAAATGCTTTGTATCTGCTGACTTTTCATAAATTCTGCCCTTCCAACACACCCCCTCCCCTGCCCCCTAATCCCCAGCACCCCTAGCATGTTGTTTCTGCCCTTGGCAGCTTTTGCCCCTTCCGGGCTAAGTGAATTCTCCAGGCACAGTGACATCTGGCAGTACAAGAAAAAATAATCAACTGCCACTAAGAAATGTTCCCCAGTGATACTTGCAAGACTGAAGTTTCAGCCTAGTGTCACGGGGAGAAGCGAAGGACTGCTTGCAGGAAGTTTCCCTTTCCAATCTGAAAAAATATTTAAGCAGAGAGTACACAGTCAAGGATTAGGAAGAAGTTGGATAATGAGGCTTTCTCAGTATTATCAGCACAGGAATCCAAAGTCATAGGGTTTAGAAGGACCTTCAGGGGTCATTTAGTTCAATCCCCTGCCTCTAGGCAGGATGGAATGGGAATTATTTTAGACAGGTGGTTGTCTACATCTGATTCTAAATGGCCTCTGGGGGAAAAATTTCACAGCTTTTCTTAGTAACGAATTCCAGTCTATAATAATAGTGATAGCAACGAGAATGGTTTACTCTGAGATGTCGGACCACATCACTGTCAGTTAACGAAGAAACGATGGGTAGGACTGGACTGCGCCACGTGTGAGTTTCTCTAAGTTTAGTCCCTTTTCTAGCTCTCTCATTTTAGTCTTCATTTTACAACCTTGACAGTCCAAAGGCTCTTTCTTCCCGCTCCTCACCAGTCCTCTTGCTGTATTTTAAACAAGTTTCTTTTTGTTTGGGCCTTGGGGGAGAAGAGGCTGCTGGCCTGCCCCTTCCTGCTCTGGGCTATCTTTCGCAGCCTAAGGAATTGTTATTTCACATCTGTCTGAATTTTATTCTTTGCTACATACTCAATCTGATTGGAATTATTAATGGGAAGCACAACAAAAAATTAAGACAAAGCCGCTCACAATTTTGCCACATCCATGGTTCAAACGTTTCATTTTTAGGGGCTTCTTTCTAGTACATGTCCATATATAAATTTAGTGTTTTTTGCATAATTTTTATTAGCTATACCTTAAGATTTTGTGTTTTTTTTTTTAAAAATGTAATATTATAGGTTAAGCATTCACCTCTTCCTCAGGATGATTTTATAAATCAGTGCGTACAAGTATAGTACAGCATTGGTTTCCCCATAACTTACATAGCCATTCTTCTTGGTGGGCATTTAAATAATTTCCAGTTTTTAAAAACAACATGAAAAAATTGGTGTCAGAGCAAATAGAACTCTTCAGTAACCCCCCCCCCCCCCCAAATAGGCAGCCGAACGGAGAGGTGAAAAGCAAAGAGAGGTCTCTGGAGTGTCCCTGATGTTCACATTCTAAGACATGATGCAGGCAAAGCCCGGATCCTTCCCTCAAAGCATTTGAGCAAAATCTCACTAAATGAGCTGCCAATGAGGCTCCAATTCAGCTCAAGCATAAATTAAATTGACTCACTCCTGTGCCCCTCTCCCACCACCATGCACTGGCAGCCTGACGGAGGAATGGGCATGCTCTTTTCAAGGGTAAATATTATTGACTTCTGTCTCTACTGTTCTTTTGCATACAGTAATAAAAATAAACCATGAGACAAAGTAGGAAAATATGACATATAAGCCAGAGGAAAAACAGTCTAAGGAATTGACCCACCTATGACACAGAGGTTGGAATTAGCAGTCAGGAACTTATAAATAGCTATTATAAATCTGTTAAAGAATCTAGTGGAAAAGCTTAAGAATCTAGTGGACAAGTCTAGAATCTTAGCCAAAAAGTAAAAGGAAAATGTTAAAAGGAATCGAATGGAAATCCTAGAACTGAAAATATCTATCAGAATTGATTTTAATAGTTGAATTGCTAGATTTAAAGGCAGGAAAGGATCAGTGAATATGGAGACAGGTTAATAGAGATTATACAAGCTGAAAACAAAGGGAAAATAAGAATAGGAAACCAAAAATAACAGCTGAGACCTTTGGGAGAATATTCAGTGATCTAATATAAGTATTGTAGAAGTCTTAGAAAGAGGGGAGAGTGATAATGGAATGGAAGAAATATTTGAAGAGATAATGACCTTGGATTTCCCCAAATTGATAAAATATAACAACCCACAGCTCCAAGAATCTCAATGAACCTCAAGCTGAATAAATTCAAAGTAAATCATAGGCAAACATAGTCAACTTCTGAACAGCAGCAATAAAAGGATTTTGTAAAATTAGCCTGAAGAAAAAGATACATTACTTACAGAAAAATGGCAGATTTGTCACCAGAAATAATGTATATAATATACATATCTACACACACACATGTCCTTTAAAAGATTATTTGCTCTTTAAAACAGCAATAAAATGTGTTGTGGGGCAACATGTAGAAGCAACTTATATGATGACAAGAGCACAAAGATTAGGAGAAGGCTAAATGCAATTAGACTGCAAGTTTTCTAAATTATTAATAAGGTAGTTGAACATTCTTTTACTGTTGATAGCTAAAGAAAATACTTGTACGGCCTTTTTTATTCCCAACTCACACATACACATGTGGACATTCTCATACTGACCAAAAGCTCTGGCACTTCTGCAGGCAGGATCATGCCTCCAGGACTATGAGAAAGGTGTAGGAGTGTTGGTTCATGACATGAGCAGGAGAGCCCTTTACTAGTACAGCAGAGCTTCCTGTTGCTCAGCAATCCCAGGAGGAATAACGTGTGGGAAGATGTAGACACTCAGCCCTCCCAGCTGCCAGGAGGAGTCTGTCCCTCAGCCATGAAGAGGCTACCATTTCCCCCAGTGACCAGATTTATCGGTGTGCCATGATGTAGAAAATGTGGGAAAACTCTGTTCTGTCATATTCTTCCCTTCCCTTCCTTATCTCCCTCCCACTGCTGGTCTGTTCTGGTTGCCAGGCACTGGCTTATATTTTTTTATTCTTAGTGTAGATTGTTTATTGTAATATAATTTATAAATACCTTGCTGTCTTCAGTAATTTAAACAACGGGCCAATAATTTCTTCTGACCAGCACAGCAGCAAGGTAAAAACAAAATCAGCTGGCTGAGTTTTCCTCCTTTACCTCTTTGTCTGAGGATGAAACTTGATTTTCATTAATCCAGAGCTGCAGCACTGGAGATGATTTCAATCAACTCCTTTGTGCTGACAGCTTGGCCTATGCGGTTGAAGGTCAAAGTCAATTTGTCGATCACCTTAGAAGCATTCTTGCTTGCGTTGTCCATGGCCGTCATGCTGGCATTTTGCTCACTAGTGGTGTAGTCCTTCAGAGAATAGTAGGTGATATTGGCCAGATGTATTTCTGGTAATTCTCCAGCATGTCAGCATCAATGTCGTCATAGGTACTCGTGCACTCAGCACTTACAATGGTATTAAGAGAAGAGAAAAGATGGGCTTTTCTTTTGTCTTGTAGGAGATGACAGACCTGAATCGATTAAAGATAATAGATCCTTCATCAAGTTCATATCCAGAATTTAGTAATTCCAGGGCAATGACTGACACATCTCCAAAAGTAGGGGGTTTTCTTCCCACTTCTTTGAAGGTGACCAGAAACTGGTCAGAATGAGTCTTATGAAATATAACCCTAATTTTATCACCGATTCCAACCATCTTAACTTTCCCAGCTGCTGTGAGCATACCCACCTCCCTTTTTCATTTTATTTTATTTTATTGATTTTTTTAGAGAGAGAGGAAGGGAGAAAGATAGAAACATCAATGAGAGAAACATCTATTGATTGCCTCCCACATGCCCCCTACTGGGGATAGAGCCCTCAACCAGGGCAAGTGCCCTCACGAGGAACTGAACCAGTGACCTTTTGGTTCATGGGTTGATGCTCAATCACTGAGCCATACCTTCTGAGCTCACTTTTCATCTGTTTAGCAACCAAGAAATGGGTAGCACTGCAAAGCACTCTATCTGAGGACACACTGATAAGGAGGTGTGTAAAATTGGCAGGCACCAATTTTTCTTCTTGTTTGCAGGCACCTTATCACAAGCCTGTTCATACAAAGCCGAAGATCCAGTTCCACACATTCGAGCTGATTGCAGCTCCCTTTCAGCTCGGGCATATTTTGCTGCCGCTGCCATTTTCATAGACTTGCTAATTTTCAGGATGGTTTTAATTGACTTCAGTCACCCGGGAATGTCTTTCAAAGTTGCCATATTTCAAATTTGGATCTAGTTGCACAGCCCAGGCCCAAAACCCTCAACGACGCCTACCTGAGAAAACTTGGAGGTCCTGGCCCTGCTGAAGGTCGGTCAGACAGGCCTCACTGCGCATGTTGGCTTATGTTCTCAGTGGAGCATTCTGTAGTGCCCTGTAGTCTCTTGAGGTCAGTAGGGCCCTGACAATCTGAGGCTGTTCTAGTAACCACTGGTGCCACAGAGGGCCTGGTGATGGCTCCTGGAGATGCTGGGTGGGCTGAGGGCTCCACTTGGAGGTGTGAGTCCTGGTCCAGCTCTTGGTGATGCACCTGCTACCTGGGAGATGGTGACCTAGGCTTTTAAATGTTGGGAGAAAGAGCTTGGCATAACTTACTCTGCCCCAGATTTTTAAAAAGCAAAATTTTTTGAGTTTGGGTATATTAAGAGAGATTATGAAGCAATGGAGTCCTTTTTGAAGGAATTCAATCTTGAGACCAAAGGATCAGAAATGCTGGGCCTGGAGGCAAATAATAAAAAAGCTTTAATGGTTTCTTCTCGAGGTTAAGATAGACTTGTCAGTAAAAGGATGGAGGAAAGAGAAATCTAAATGTCCAGGATGAGCATCACAAGGATGCTTAGTGACTAACAGATGGATCAGAAGCCATTCAATCCCAAGTGGTACTAGAAGAATGAGAAACAACCAATGATGACATCAAAGGTGTGGATGAACATGCCCATTTTCAGGAAAGCACAAAACTACTTTCATAAGACAATGAAGTATAGAGTGAAAAGCACAGTTAAAATAAAAAAAATGGTTGAAAATTCTAAAGCAACAGTTCTCAGTTTTGGTGACAGGGTCCTGTCATAAAAATTATTGAGGACCCCAAATGGCCGTTGTTTATGTAGGTTATATCTATTGATATTTACTGTATCAGAAATTAAAATGGAGAAATGTTAAGAATAGTATTTATTCATTATTGCATTTGTTATAATAATACAACTACTCATTATAAACTCCTATCATTAAAAATAAATAACAAATGTTAATGAAAAATTGCCAAATTTCTCCAACTCCCCCCTATAAATTAGTGAGAAGACTGACATTATTTTATAGATTTGTAAATTTTTAAAAGATCTAACTTAATAGAAAATAGCTGGATTCTTATATCTGCTGCATTCAATATGTTGCAGTATAATGCTATAATTCAGATATATGAAGAAAATTCTGTTTTGTGCAAAGATGTAGTTGGAAAAGGGAGAAATATGTTAACAGCCTTTTTAGATACATGTGGGTATTCTTTGTTACTATACTAAAACTTGACAATTGTTTATTAAAGGGTAGTTGCAATGTGGAATCTGACATCATATCAATGAAATTGTCATACTCTGTTACATTAAAATTCATTGATCTATCTTGCACTTTATATAGATCTTTTACCTATGCATGATTTTGTAATATCATATATGGTCACTTGAAAATTTTTGGTTTACTGACTTATTCACGCCTTCCAAATGTTGACATATTTCATTATTAAATATAAAAATATCATGTCTGTTAATAAGACCATTGATTTAATCAGAAAAGGTTTTAAATATTGGGAAGCTGTCAAGCTCATGGTGATAGATACAATTTTTCTCAAATTCCAATATTCACTTGACACCTTGAATTGGCAAAATATATGCTGTCAGTTATTTTTCCTTGAAATGACAGGCGTACTTTTTTATTTTCAAAAAATTGTCAACTAAATACCTAAGTCTGTACAGTTTATTAATTTTTATTTCAAGTGAATATAGTGTTCAATGGAAAAAGTAGCTAGTTCTGCTTGTAACTTAACAAATTGTACACAAGCTTTCACGTTAGATAAGCATATACCTCCGAATGAAGCAGAAGTGTTTTATGTGTACTTTCCATTTTGTTGTTCAAGAATGATATAGAGATCAAAGGTCAACTTTTAATAAAATTGTACACCACCTAGATGACCAGTCAGTATGAGCTTTGAGAAGACTGATTGATGCCATCAAACTAAATGTTTCCTTCTAAACCCTTGCAGAAGAAAGTAACCAAATATATATTTAAGTAGTTGGAGGAGAAAAAAACAATCACTAACAGGTTAGACAGCACAATTCTACAAATAAACAAACAAGAAAACAAAAATGCATTGTTGGAATCAGAAAATGCAAAGATTAAGTGGGGTTCCAAAGCTTTAGCCTATACTTAAAGACCAAACTGTGTCAAGACAAGAATAAGAAATCTCCCAGGAAATTTTCCTGCAGAGGAAGAAGAATAATTTAGCCGAATTTCAAAGCAGATAAAAACATGAGCCAGGCCATGAAGAGCTGGTTACCAAGACAAAACACACATACGAAACCAGACAAACCAAAAATCAAGCCAAAGCTCTAGGAGAAGAAATGGAAGAACTTACTTGTCCTCTGACAAGCCAGCTTATTGCTCTTGATTATAGTAAATTCATGTGGAAGGCCAAAATTAACCACAGATGTATAAACTTTGAGATTTTAGAAAAGGATCCTCAAGGACTCAATGATTTAAGGCCCATGAGAACCAGGGAATCTTCTGGATCAGTGCATCAAGGCAGGAGGTATGTCCAGCTAGATGGTTCAGAGATTCAGGGTTCAGTGTTTCCCTGCATCACCAGATGTCATCTCCCTAGGACCTAGTGTCCAGGAAAACATAGTGTCTACCAGGCCATCTACATCCTGGTCCACCTCTTCCTTAACAAGCACAAGACACAGTTTTCATTTCTGCTTCAGACACTGGCTATCTTTTCTACACTAGCAAGATTTATAAGTTTTTTTTTTAAAAATGTATTTTATTGATTTTCATACAGAGAGGAAGGGAGAGGGATAGAGAGTTAGAAACATCGATGAGAGAGAAACATCGATCAGCCGCCTCCTGTACACCTCCTACTGGGGATGTGCCCATAACCAAGGTACATGCCCTTGACTGGAATCAAACCCGGGACCTTTCAGTCTGCAGGCCGATGCTCTATCCACTGAGCAAACCTGGCCAGGGCAAGATTTACAAGTTTTAATGGGCCTTCTTTAGAAGGAGAAATTGGTCCATATCTTTAAAAAAATGGGATCTGGTGGGACTCATCCTGAAGATGCTTTTGGTAATTTAGGTCCTCCTGATCCATCTCTACTACTTGAAAGTGAGGTTGGTGTAGGCTTTTTATTCTTGTCCACCTCATCCAGTTGAAGGTTGCATGCTGGGAATGGATCCATAGGGTATGTTACAAGAGGAGAACCTCATCTGTCATCTTCTCCAGGAAACCTGTACGAATTCTTGATATTACTTCTCACAGGGGATTTTCCTGGCCCTTCAATCTCCATTAGTGCCGAGTAACATCTGCCCACCAAGGGGGTTTCTATGTGATTCTTGTTCAAGAGCTATAGCCAGCCGAAACCGGTTTGGCTCAGTGGATGGAGCGTCGGCCTGCGGACTGAGGGGTCCCGGGTTCGGTTCCGGTCGGGGGCATGTGCCTGGGTTGCGGGCATATCCCCAGTAGGAGATGTGCAGGAGGCAGCTGATTGATGTTTCTCTCTCATCGATGTTTCTAACTCTCTGTCTGTCTCCCTTCCTCTCTGTAAAAAATCAATAAAATATATTTTTAAAAAAAAAGCTATAGCCAAAGTGTGTATTTCCTAGGGCTGAGCCAGCCTTCGGAGAGCCTCCTTCTGAAGGGCTGAACTAGGGCAATCATGTTAATAATGTTCCTGTCACTCTTCTAAAGACATTTTGAATTTTTTTTTTAGTGTAACAGCTGTTGTCTAAGTGTACATTTGTTCAAATTAAAGATTGATAGAATTATAATTCTTAGGGTAGTATTTTAAAAGTAGTGAATTTGGTTTATAAATTAGAATCTTATGAATGAATTATTTCCATTCTATTATACTCTCTACGTCGTAGAAGATTTGTATTTTGATTTGACTAACCAGTCTACCATAACATAAGCCATCAGAGGCATTTTGCGTGAGCAACTACACACATTTAAAACTTGGAAGGCTGATTTTTTTCTGCAAAGAACTAGGTTTTCTATTACAGTATTGAGAAAATGGTGAAAGTAGTTTTGAAGTTTACTGAAATAAATTTTATTGGTTTTTAACAAGTAGTAAATAAGCGAATAGAGTGGTGTCACAGAATGCCTTTTTCAGAGCTGCAGCTGGGGTAAAAGAGTGTTGTTAAGTGTCCATGCATCTACAGAGGGGTTGCCTGATCACCCACATGGTCCTTCCTAAAGGGAGATCCAAAAAACTAACTCTCCCTACCTAGCCTATGGCCCACCCCTATTCTATATGTATTGGAAGGCAGAGGAATTAGGGGATATTACTAGTGAGATTCTCTTTGGGGAGAACTGAAAGAGTGCTTTGGTTTTGCTCATCCCCCGCCCCCCAACTCAAGTGATGTGAGGGGGTCCACGGTAGAACTCCTGCAGGCGTGTCTTGTGTTGGAGAACACAGAGGCTGGTGTCTGGTTCACACCCAGAAATAGATAAAGGTGAGAGGCTAGTTATACCTTCCTTTGAAGTCAGAGCATTAAGAGTGCTTTCAGCTGTGGGTGGGACAGTGTTGGTCCTCGGAAGGTAACTGGCCTTGCGTTGAATTTAAAAGATCCTGCCAATTATGCTAAGTGAAATAAGCCAGTCAATAAAGGAAAAATACCACATGATCTCACTCATTCGTGGACAATAGAGACCATTATAAACTTTTGAACAATAATAGATACAGAGGCAGAGCTGCCTCAAACAGATTGTCGAGCTGCAGCGGGAAGGCCGGGGAGGGTTGGGGGGCAGGAGGTAGGGGGGTAAGAGATCAACTAAAGGACTTGTATGCATGCATATAAGCATAACCAATGGACATAAGACACTGGGTGATAGGGGAGGCTAGGGGACTGTCTAGGGCGGGGGGATAAAATGGATACATATGTAATACCCTTTGTAATACTTTAAGCAATTAAAAAAAAAAAAAAATAAAAGATCCTGCCAAGAGGTCTACCGAAAACTAAGAGTCTGTGCTTAACTGGAACAGAGTAGGGAGGCCCCCAAGTGAGGCGTTTCCTCCACAAAAGGGACTAAGGAGAAAGGGCTACTAGTATTCAGGTATCTGTAACACACAGAGGGCTCTGACCCCACATTTACATTGGTCAAGTAAGACTTTTCACCGGCTTTACCTCTCCTCTCTTCTCCCGGCCCCGTGCTGAGCAGGGAAGTAGGGAAGAAAGTAAAACAAAATATAGGAAAAGCTATCTCCTTATCCCCAGCTCTCTGCTGCTTCTCAGTCTTCATTACAGGTTTCTAAGCTCAGATAAGATCAAGAGTTTTAGTTAAATGAGGTTAAAGTTTTGATTTAGATTTTATTAAACATTTTAATAACCCAAATAAGACTATTTATTTTTAATACTTTAAAGTGATTAACAAGCTCTAGGATCTGCTTCAAATATCATCCAACTGACAGAAAAGTTAAGAAAAAAGAAGATATTTCAATATTTTACTCCCACTTGGTTTGGATTGTTATAATGATGAATATCTTTGGGCCTGGACCTTTGTTCTTCATTGGAGCAATTTCCTTAAGATAACAGGCCATGTGTGGAATAATTGATCAAAGGTTATGAACATCTTTATGGCTTCCGATAAGCAATGCTAAACTGACAACCCATATGTTTACCAACATAAGCTGCCACTAGCAACATAGAAAAAAATCAATTTTATGCCAGATTTCATTGTACCATAGTCGCTTTATTTATTTATTTATTTTATTGTCTAAAGTTTTACATGTCTCCTTTTCCCCCAATTGACCCTCCCCCCCCCCCAGCCATTCCCACCCTGGGCAAGCCCCCACCGCCCCAGTGTCTGTGTCCATTGGTATGCTAATATGCATGCATACAACTCCTTTGGTTGCTCTCTACACCCCCCCCCACCATCAAATTATGTTGATCATTATATCCCACATATGAGTGAGATCATGTGATACTTATCTTTCTCTGACTGGCTTATTTTGCTTAGTATAATGTTCTCTAGTTCCATCCATGCTGTTGCAAATGGTAAAAGTTCCTTCTCATAGTCACTCTTGTGAGAAGATGTCCCAAGTGTGGAATGTAGAACAGTACTCAGAGCACCTTGTTTTCTCTCTGCACCTATGACTATGTCTTTAGGGAAAAATATGCAAATATGCACACAGACTTTTTTTTCTCAAAAACAAAATGGTGATTATATAGTACATATTTATATTCACAGTGTTGTCTTTTTCCACATCAGTATGAAAATTTCTACCTTACTCTGCTAATGGATGTTCCAATTTATTTTCTTTTTAAAAAAAATATGTTTTTATTGATTTCAGAGAGAGGAAGGGAGAGGGAGAAAGGGATAGAAATATTAATGATGAGAGAGAGTCACTGACTGGCTGCCTCTTACATGCCCCCTACTGGGGATTGAGCCTGCAAGTAACCCGGGCGGGTGCCCCAACTGGGAATTGAACCCGTGACCTCTTGGTTCATAGGTGGACACTCAAGCACTGAGCCACACCAGCCAGGCTGTCTCAATGTCTTTTAACAGAATCAATAGCATACAGTAGAAGTCAACTTTAGTCAAAAATCACATTAAATTTCTCAATTAATGAATTGATTGATTGATTTTACAGACACTGTAGTCTTTTTTCCTTCCTCCCTCTAGGGTCCCTCTCTTTATTATTGCATCCTGTATTGTGCATTATTTGGCATGAATAAAACAAACATAGCATCTGCCCTCTGGAGTTTGCACCCAGTGGAGTTGTTTTTCTCTTTCTACTTTGCCTTTTAAGGGTAAGCTTAATATTTAAGCCCAAAATACACATCATCTTATATTGCTTGCTAGAAGTTTGGCCACTAAAAGTGTTCTTTCTAGTAGCTAAGGCAAAGTGGGAAATTTAATCAGATACTTACGTTATAGTTGCTGAAGAAATGAATAGTTATTCAGAGTTCTGGGGATGGAGAGAATTTTTCCTGATTTTCATTGAAAAGGTACCTTATGATGTACTAGTAGAGAACTCTGTTCTTAATATTATCTCATTAGCACAAACTGAATGTTACAGCACTGTTTTCCATTATGTTTTAAAATATAGGTCAATGAGCTAATGGCAAATGTAATTCAGAAAAATAAGTTTTCTAAGGAGTACAAAGCTTGTAGACTAGGCATACAGCTTTCTGACTTAATTCAATGACATAATTTAGAGGGTCTGGACCAAGCATGTCAAACTTGCGACAGGCAGGTCACATGTGTTTAAATGAGGCATGTGGTCTGTGGGCCGCGAGTTTGACATGCTTGGTCTGGAATCTAGGCTCCAGACACTAGAAGAATACATGGACCACATTTGTTTCCTGGAATCCTCTATTAATATCTTGTGAATTGAACTTTCAATAAGAACAAGGGACAGGGAATTAGAGAGTATATTTCATGATGAGTGGTAAATATTCCATGTCTCTAATTTATGGCAAATATGGATAATAGGCTCTGCAGTGTGTCAAACATGATGCTAGAAACTGGTGTAGAGTGTGGGTTTGATACATTCCTACCCACAATGCTCACAGTCATTCATAAAAGGAGCCAAGATTTGTATACAAATAGCTGCAAGACACCAAATATCAAGGGCCATAAAAAGAGTCTAGACAAAGTGCAATGCATTCATTAACTAATTTGACAAATATTTTATTTAAGTGCCCATGCTTGATCTACAGCTCTTTGTATGTAAAAAACAATTGCATTAGAAACTTTTTGTGAAAATTGTATGGAAATGTAAGAGATTTAGGAGAGCTGCAGTAAGCAGATTGAGCCCCAAAGATGTCCACACCTAATCTCTGGAACTGAAAGGGCAAGGGCTACGCCCTCCATCTTACCCTGAATCCTCCATTTTTGGGCAGAGCCATGTGCTCAGCAAAGAGCTTCTTCCCGGAAGAAGCCCAAGCCTCTGCTAGCCACACCTAGGATTTCTTTAAACTAACCAATGATAATCAAGGGAAGTACGCGCCATAGATATGACCACATCCTGTGTAACAAGACACCAACTTACGCCTGGCCAATTGGCAGGGCCCACAGTCCTCTCTCCTCCCCTTACTATAAAATCCCTCTCCCCACAAAGCTGGCTCTCTCTCTGCCACTTGCTGATGCGTCAGTAAGGAGGGTCAGGGAGCCAAACCCGGGTTTGAATAAAGACTCTTTGCTTTTGCACTGGACTCGGCTGGCTCCCTGGTGGTGGTCTTTTGGGGATCTTGAAATCTGGGCATGACAGAACCTGTGACTATGTTGCGTGATATGGTAAAAGGACTTTGTAGATGTAATTAAGGCCATGGATTTTAAATAAGGAGGTTGTCCTGGTTTATCTGAATGGGCCCATTCAAATCATATGAGCCCTGGAAAGCAGATAACTTTCTTTGGCTGAAAGCAGAAGAGAGGCAGCAAGGAAATTAGAGGATTTGAAGTACCATAAAGATTCAACATGCCATTGCTGGTTGAAGGTGGAAGGGGAAATGTGACACGTAGCTTTCAAGAACAGACAGAGGCTCCCAGCCGACAGCCACAAGGACACAGAGACCTCAGTCTCATGGCTATAAAGACCTGAATTCAGCCCACCACCTGAATAAGCTTGAAAGCAGATTCTCCCTAAGAGGCTCCAAATGAAATTCCAAGCTGGCTGATGTCTTGGTTTTGGCCTTGTGAGACCCAGACCAGAGGAACTAGCTGAGCTCATCCAGACCTCTGGTCTACAGAACTGTGAGAATCAATTTGAGTGGTGAATTGTTATGGCAGCCATAGAAAACGAATACAATGCCAAAGGCAAATTAAGAACAACACCGGAGGACTTACGCTCCAGAAATCAAAGATCCTACCTTCTTAAAATCTATACTTTAATGCCACGAGACTTCAAGGAGGAGGTGGTACTGCATTTATCAAAAATTGTCAGGAGTCATGTTAGGTACTTGCTCATCATGACCCTTTACAGCCAGGTCTCACTATCTCCTCTATGGGCCCTGCTCATTTCCTTCTTGCCAACGTCATTGTGCCACATAGAATGTCTTTCTTTCTCCCCTTGTCCTACCTAAATTCCACTAATAATTCCAGGTCACATGCTATAAGACACAAGAACAACAACAAAAATAAATTTTCTTGAATATTTCGGATGACATTGATCACACACTTTCTTGGACTCTTATATTCAGTCAGCCTCACAGAGTTTAGCATTTAATTACCTGTTTCATGGGTGTTGATGTAATCAACCTATTTGGTGGTATCCTCTCAGTCCATACCCTCATTTCTAAGGACTGTTCCACTCTTCTTTCAGGTTCCTGCACTTGAATTTTTTTTCTTTTCTAATTTCTCTTCCGGGGTCTCCAGCCCTGGTAAATTCCACAGACTGCTTTTTCTAGTTCTTATTTGGATGAGCTAAAATACAGGTATTATTTTGTATCTTGTTTAATTTTATTCATAACCTTTCCTGTACTATCTGGCTTCCTTATTTTCCTGTTTTCTGTCAGGTAGTTTCTGATGTTTTGATCATTAATATTTACACTAATATCTATGTCTAATTTATATTAAATGACCCTTGTCATGCACACTTGAAGAAATGGGCTATTTGTCACATACTGCTAACCAAGGTTTTATTTTTTCTACAAATACTGACTCTTTTTTAAAAAAATACTCACCTGAGCATATGTTTTTATTGATTTTAGAGAGAGAGAGGGAAGGAAAGAGAGAAACATTGATCCATTGCCTTCCATATTCACCCCTGCCAGAGATCGAACCCACAACCTAGGTATGTGCCCTGATTGGGAATCGAACCCACAAACTTTTGGTGTACAGGACGATGCTCCAACGAACTAAGACATGTGGCCAAGGCCAATTACCAACTCCTGGTGGGACATTTATTTATAACAGAAACTTGGCCTCTTTTAAAGCATTGAGATCTGAAGGTTTGCACTGAATTCTCTCCAAATTCACACTTCCTGGAGTAATCTGGAGTTTTCCATATTCTTTGGTAATTCAGTTCTGCACAGGCAGAATTTGGGGACAAAAGAGATGGCTTTTCTTGTACATTAGGCAAATAAGTATTTTCTTACTACATTTGCTCACAGAACGGATCCTTATCTCAGAATCCCTTAGCCATGTTATGAGATCCCTAGTGACTTAAGCTTTGATGGAGTGAGAAATTAATCAATTTCTGCCTCCGAGGTTTCTGTTAGCGCTACCAGACCATGGGTCTCACTGAAGCTTTGAATTGATATACAGCAATAACATGCAGGAAGACAGAGGCATTGAAGTGGGACTGCGGGAGATCTTACAGCGCGAAGAATGGCTTAAGAGTCCAGATTGTGGTGTTGGTATTGGCACATTTGCTTCTCCTTTCAGGAAAGGCTACTCTGAAAATTGGGAATTTGCTGGTAGGTGTCTTAGGTTGGGGATCCCTCAAAGCAGAACCCAAGATACCATAAACTTGAATGGGGGACTTACTGAATAGGAACGGGACATCTTTATTTTTGGTTCAAGAAGAGAAATGACTACATTATTGTATATCCAAAGAAAAGAAGACAATCACAAGGTCTATGTCCATAACACATTGTTTTTAGGGATCAAATTTGCTCAAGAAATGAAGGAAATTATTTAAATCAGTCATTGGTTTTACTATCAAAATAGGAGCAAGCAGGAGAATAAAAGGGGAAAAAGGAAGACAACTGGCTAAGGTGGAAAAGGGAGAAGTTTCTTTAACATCATGATTGAGATCTTAGTGCATAATCTAGGCAGATATGAAATGGGAAATGAGATCTCAGAGACCAGGTTAGACACATCTAAGAGTAGAAGGGAGATGCAGATCCATCTATCTGCTCCTTAATAAAACTGCTCTAAGATCAGAAAAGGTAACTGATCTCAAGGAAGAGATATGCATAATCCTCCCAGAGTTCCTGGGTGTAGGATATGATTGAGGGATAGCTCTATAAACTGCAGCTAAATTCCCTAATCAGGACAATTGGGTATGTCCCCTTCAAGGACTGAGACAGCCCCATGCATAATATTTGGACAGAGTAGGAAGCCTAAGAAACCAGGATAAAATTCTCAAGGCATTGAGTCATGAATTGGCAGGTGGTACAGTCACCATAGATGGGGAAGCAGGAATTGCCTGTGTCTCGAGGGAACCTGCCAAAAAATGTATGGAATTAGGATCCTCTCGAGGGAAGGCCCAGAGGAAATAAGACCTACTCCAAGGGAGCCAGCAACAGAAAACTAAACGAGGTCAGTCCTGAGTTGGCTAGTGATCTGATGAGGTCATGCCTCCTGAGTGGGATTGAACAGCTCAGGAAAGTGAAGATAGACAGATCTGTTTGAAAATTGTGCGTTTTGGAAAGTTGTTTACTCCTTGACTCAGTATAGGGTACTCTGGGGGACCCCAGAAAGCAAACTCTAGAGGAGTACTTTCAAAAGACAAATGTCTGGGCCAGAAAAACAATATGAAAGCGAACAGAACGAAAGGACCAAGCCAAGCAAGCAGTTTCATCCTCTCAATGGGGAAGGCTAGCAGTCTCTTTAAGAAGCAGGTAAAACTGCTGACATTTCAGCTGAGGCTATTGAGGGGAACAGGGGATGTGGAACACTGGAGGGCCATCACACCCGTGCAGAAAGCAGATGCCGCAGAAGGCGATATTAATGGCCTGAAACTCACAAAAGCAGAAGAAAGAGAGGAGCTCCAGGAATATTCAAAATTTAGCATATTTTAATTAGTTTAACATATTTCTTGATATCTTATTTATTTTGAGGAGATTCATGCTTAATGTAGTGGAGTGACATGCAGACCTAGATTCTAACACTAGTTTTGCCATGGACTTATTTCTGTGCTTTTAAATTAATACTGAAATTCTCTGGGACTGTTATTTTTATAATGACAGAACTATCATCGACCTCACAGGGTTGTTGTGAGAATTATTATTATTTTTTGTTGTGGTGGTGGTTGTTAATCCTCACTGAGGATATTTTCCCATTGATTTTTAGAGAGAGTGGAGGGGGGCAGGGAAAGAGAATGCACAATGTGATGCATATATACCATGCCTGTTGCTGGGATGGTGAGACACATTGATTGGTTGCCTCCTGCATGCACCCCGATCAGGGCCGGAGAGCCTGCAACCAAGATATGTGCCCTTGATCGGAATCGAACCCTTCAGTCCGTGGGCTTATGCTCTATCCACTGAGCCAAACCAGGAAGGGCATGAGAATTAAATGAGATAACATATATAGAGCACCCACACTTTTTGGAACATTATGACTGCTCTATAAATGATAGTTCTCTTTCCCCCTTAGACCATTGCTCTGCTCTAAGACAAAAAACAAAGCATTTCATACTCATCCAACAGTGATATCCTTGTTTGGAAAGCTTTGCTCTAATGATTTCAAATATATTCATTCATTCATTCAATATTGTCTTAAATGTAACCCAGTTGCCATTTATCATTTATTTTGTCATTGCTCTTATCCTGGTAACCATTTTGCCATAAAGAGAAGTCGATTAATATAATGTGTCAAGTTCTGCTTGATAAAAGTAGAATACTGTGTAAGGTATTGTGGGGCCAGGGAAAGGGTGGAAATAGATATTAGAAACACCCTTTGTCCAGTATGAGCTTATAGTTTAATCAAGAAACCAAGATATATATACTAAAAAGAAGTAACGAATGTATAGACAAATTGGCATAAAAATGCATACCAGGTAAGGTAGAAAGTAATGACCTATTTATACTGAGGGTCAGCAAAATGTACATATCGAAGAAGCTCATTGCTATATTTCTACTAAGAATGTGGCTGAAGATGTTGATCGCATTAGCTTCCCTTTTATAAAAATCTAAAGGAGAAATACTTGTCTCATTTTTTTTTTCAGGAATAGTTGTGGTTCTTTGAAGTCACTTAAAATTATTTTTATGGGCTCAGGAAACCTGGTAACACCATGATTTGCAAATGCTGGTCTGCAGACTGTTATAAGTTGATAAGAAATATCAAAAGAAATTTGTGTGTGTGTGTGTTGTTAGGGATTTTTGTATGTCATCTTTATATATTGCACACACAATATTCCATCTGTCACAGTATTCAACTTTAGAGTGTGTTATCTCCCAATTGGTGCCGTACTTGAATCTTCATTGGGCTATTTCAGCATTCTTTTATGCTAGTTGCTTCTGTGTAATGTGGAAGATGTGAAGATCAGTAAATTCTAAGTGCGTGACATTATTATTGTGGTATTTTTTCCATAAAATAAATTCCTAGCTGAGAACTAAAGTTGTGTGTGAACACTATAATGATGAGTAAGGTATTCTGTAAAACATGGATGATGGTGTTGCTGGCATAAACATTGAGAGCAAAGTAGGCAAACCCACAATAAATGTCTATTACAATGGACACATTGATGCCACCATGAAGATGGAAATAGTCCAGTGAAACCAGCCTGCCTCAGCTAACTGGCTGGTTCTTAGGGACTGGTGCCACTGGATGTAATATGTTTCTCTTTTGCTCCTATCTTTGTCTTTTGACAGTTTGATTATGATGTATTTGATGTGGATCTCTTTGAATTTATTCAACTTGGACTTCATTGATCTTTACTTTCTCCATCACTCTCTGTCCAGGTAAAACGGATAATCAGAGGTACTACTTAAAGTTTTGCCCAGGGAATGATTCCTCATTATTTTAAAGACATTTCAGAGTGAATCAGTAATATTTTCTTTTGGCTTGTGGCACAATATCGTATAGACCATCTATAAACCAGACCTGCATTTTCTTTTTTTAAATTGGTTTAGAGAGGGAGGAAGTGAGAGAGAAAAGAGAGATGCCTTAACTTATTTAACCATCTCCCAATTGATTTTGATCATTTTTTTTTTTTGCTATTAAGAACAATGCTGAAAATATGTCCTCTGTATAGGTCTATATGATAAATTCGCTTATATCTATATGTTAAATTCTTACAAGTTCATTCATTTTTAGTTTAATTTGGCTCATTGAATATATAAAGTCCTGTGCACATAAATAATTATATCTACAAGGTAGTTTCCTACAAGTTGATTCATGTATTTCTAATTTAATTCCAATCCATGTTGGATATATAAGTCCCCTTAACCTTTTTCTAACATCGTGAGTTACAAAAAGTAAGTAAAACAAATGAAAAGAACAGGATCAATAAAGTAAGTCCCTAATTACATATATAATAATTTCTCACTTCTACATTTGCTGAGCTGTATTTGCCTACTTTGCCCCTGTTTCCAATAAAGTTATCATACCACAAGGTTAACAAAAAAAGATCTGAACATGCTAAAGTGTTTACAATATGTTAAAACCAATAAAGCAAGTTTCTAGATATCTTTCCTTCACCCCTATGGATCTGTTCTCCATGTTTTCTACCTTGCTCTGTGGCCTGGGAAGCTAACCCATATGGTCTACACCAGGGGTTGCCACACTATGACCGGCAAGCTAAGTCTGGTAACCTCCATTTGTTTAAATATTGTCTGCAGCTATTTTTAGGCTACACCTGTAGGCGTATTTGTGACAGAGACCATATGGCTCACAAAGCCTAAACTCTTCGTTATCTGACTCTTTGCAGAAAATGTTTGCCAATCTCTGGTCTATACCACTGGTTCCTTTGGGTGCAGTCACTGGGGTGCATAGCAAGAGATTGAAGGGAAGGAGAAGAGGGGAGTTGGGGACTTGATTTCTGTCTCCCAATGTGATTGCCACAGGATGGCTCTGTTTCTGGAGTGAGAATCTCAGGTTCTGTCAGGGGCCTCTCTCCTGTCAGCCTTCTCTGTTGTGGGTTCTGATAATCTTACCCCACCCAACCGCTTTCAGCCTCGGTTATGACACCTTGTTGTTCTTATTAGCCTGGGGGCCCTGTAGTTTCCTCCCCCTGGTTTCCTGAACCTTTGTCCAGACCTGTGCAAAGAGCCCTTTATTAAACTCTCCTTAATTTATCTTAATATAAGGATATCTTCTGCTCCTGTTTGAATTCTGACCAGTATAGTAGATTATAATACCACATATATGGATAGATATGTATTCTCTGATCCTAATTTTATAAAAAAGACAATACTGAAAACAATTTCACAAAAATGAATAATAGTGGTTATCTGTACATAGTAAGATTATCAGTGACTTTTATTTTTCTTGTTTTCATCGAATCTATTTGATGAAGATATACTACTTTCGTGCTAAGAGAATAAATAAATAATATAATAAATAAAAAAGGCTAGAATCTTTGACCTTGTAGTTAATTGGGTTAAATCTAGCTATCCCCTAAGACTCAGCGACAGATGTTGCCTTTCCTGGAAACAGTGTACAGACTGGAGAGGGCACTGCCTTTGGCATCATCGAGCTTGCTCTGCCACTCAGGGATTGGTTATGAAAACGGACAGAAGACTCAGATACACACATTCATAGGCACATGCCTGCTCTTATGCACACACCCACAGACCTGGAAAGTTGTGTTAGCCCAACAGCACCTTCATTTCAGTTGTTTATTTCTGCACAATGTGATGCACATATACCATGCCTGTTGCTGGGATGGTGCCCATACTCGGTAAAACTGCCCAGTGGCAGAGCTAACGTTTCCTTAGGCTCAGGGTTCTAGATTTCCTAGTTTGTGCATGCTCAGCCATTGCTCTCCAAAGCAGGCCACCATACTGACTGGCTGGACCCTGAAGGACCTATAGTGTTGGCCCTGCGCTATTCCAGATTCAGCCATCTCCCAAGACCCTTCTTACTTCTGTTTGTTTGTATTTGGATCACCAGCCCAGACTATAGATTCCTCTGGCTCTCCTGTTGAGTTCTCCTTTGGGGTACTGGTGGCCAGGACCACCCTGACCCAAACCTATCCTGACAGTCTTCCTTAACTTCAAATCCCTAGAATCAGTAAGTAGGGTCTGTTTATTTGTCTTTCCAGAAGACCTAGAGCTCATGCAAATTAATCTCTGGCACCAGTTCTGAATAAAAAGAAGCCTGCATTGGTCAGGCCACAAAAAGCTCCAGTACAGCCCTTTTGCAGGTTGATGATCTCTGTGAAGAGTTGAGCTAGAAAGAGCTGAGCTTCTCAGTGTTGAGGTGATCAATTAAAATAAGCCAAAGTGAAAGCAGCGGTCTAGCCTTTAATCACTTACTGTGACCATAGAAGTAAGAGGCTAAGCAGAAAGAAAGCACCAGATCTCCCTTGTTTCATTTTTTTGGGAACAGTGTCACCGGCGAGTTGGATGAATTAGCACAGATTTGGGGATTATCTCACTACTGGGAGAATACTGAACAAAAGGCTTCTGCTGCTTTATGGACCAGCGGACTGAAGGGTAGGTGGAGAAGAGAGGGAAGGGTTAGGAGTCGAAAAATATCAAACATCGAGGCAAAAAAGTGTCTTCATTGCCCACCCGATGTGGTGATCATGGCAGAGGTGCCTGAGAAGGGCCATGGTTGAGGGCTCCCCAATAAGAAGGTTTCCACGTGGAGGTGCCTGGGTGAGAAATGCTGGTACGAATATAACTGAGCCCTGCAGCAAGCCCGAAGAATGGTCCACCCACCACCTACCCCTCAAGGCCTGCCAGGGAAAGCCTTTGTCATTGCCTGTGGTCAGGCCTGAAAGATCACACATAGGATTTTGACCTGGAGCTGGACCCCCTCAATGTCTACTTGCTCACACTAGGTAACTAGGGAAGAACATTCTAGTAACTGCTGTCTAGCACAAAGAATGTCACTCCAAGGTGACTCGTTAATGCCTGCACACCAGAAGCAGATCTTGAGGCAAGAATTCAAGTACAAGGAGTTTATTTGGGAAGTGAATTAAAACACCAGGAGGGGAGAGGGGAGTTGAAAATGGCAAGGCGCCAGGATAAGTGGTTTCACTGTGTCATGTCAGTTATTCCCATTTTACAGAAGAGGCAACTAAAATGGAAGGAGGTAAAGGAGCTAAACCAAGGCCCACAGCTTGTAAACAGCAGAACCTTTTCTGATGGCAAAGGCCATTCTATAATTCTATAACCACTGCACTCACTAAATTCTGTCCCTAATAAAAAGTCAATAAGCATCCGTAAATGAAAAGCTATAGTACGGGTAACAAACTTTTTTCTAATCTAATGTTTGGTTGGAAGTTGATTTTCATTTAATCTTAGTTTTTTCAAAACAAATGCATTTAGTACGCTTTTTCACAGGAATTCTGGGAAGCTCGTAACTGCTGAGTGTGAGCTCTGGAGTATGTAACTTCCCCGGGAGAATGCATTTTGCTAAAAGCTTGGACAGCGGAGAGAGAAAAAATGATAAAAAGGACCATGTTGGGCAGATAAAATGCTGATGGCAGAGGACCAGAGGCAAAAGGAAATGGAATGAAAGCGAGAGAAAGAAATGAGAGAGAAACGAGGGCACTGAGAATATTCATGTAGGTCCCCACGGAAGGCAAACTGCCTTAGACTTCTAGAACAGAATGTAATTGCAAAAAGTGCTGAGTCATAAGGGGGCCTTCTTTCTAGGAACCGACATCAGCATAGACAGAAGTGTGATCAGCCCTGAAAAATGTTCCCTGTGACGTGTCATCAGGGAAAATGTTCAACATTGCATGCTCACTCTCTGCTTAAATGTGGGTAGAGGATGGGTGAAATAGCATTGAAGGTCCATTCAACTTGAATTTTAGCTTTGTTTCTTTGTAACTTGATATTTTCAACTATTTGCTTAAGAGTTTCTTTATACCCTCCATCCCTCCCCCAGGTAGGTTTCAATTACTACTTCCCCGACTCTGTCTTTTTCTATCTCCCCTCTCCTCCACCCTCTCATATACTTTTTAAAAAATATCTCCCATTGTTTCAAGTTCTGAATTATACATATATTTTGCTTTTAATAATTTTCCCGTTGAGTGATTGAGGTTTGACTGCTAAGAGCCATTGATGCTTCTTGCTATTTGTGGAGCTTTCCTACTAACGTAGAAGACAAATTTCTGCAGTGGCAAGAGGAGAAATTTAATTTAGCAAATATTTATTGAGAACTGGCTATGTACAAGCTATGACAGAGGCTTCCAGGAACCCCTAGTCTAGTAGCGGGTAAAATGCAGCATCCAATGATCGTTAGCCTTAGCAAAGCAGCAAAGCCAAGATCTAAAACAAATGAAAAAGGCAATGAAAAAACCAGAATTTTATTTTTCAGAAAGATCAAGCAGTGAAATAGTCATGCTTTAACTTTATTCACACAACTTTTATTATACTTAACTATTACTGATATTTTTATAGTGTTTTTTTTTTTACATTGGGAGAACATTATAATTTTTTTCAGAATTTAGGATATTTAAAAGTCTTTATTTGGCCATGGTTATGAGAAACAGGGGTTCCTATAATAGTACTCATCTTAATTGCAAAGCACCTTATGGTTTGCATAGTTTCCACAAGTATCACTCATTTCAGCGTAATTTTGTGAGAGAGGGAATGCAGGTGGCACTCCTATTGCACAGATAAAGTTGAGTCTTAGGTTAAGTACTTCCTAGTAGCTACTGAAGACTATGCAGTTTTTAAAGATCAGACCCTAAGGGAAAGGCCCACTGTGGTTCAAGGGAAGGTCTACATGCACCTGAAAGGCATCCCAGAAGTGTAGGGTGTGTTGGAGGCAAGCTTTCAGGAACAGCAAAAGTTTTAAAAGGTGAAGATGGCGAAAAGGTCTTATCAGGTAGGGGCAATCACACTGCACTGGCACAGACAATTAGGCAGGAAGTTAGAGGGCTTTTCAGCAAACGGCATGTAGCCGAGCTGACTCAGAGGTAAGTAAAAAAGTGGAGAAAAATCAAGAGCAGGAACTAGCAAATGATTACCACCAGACCTTTTGAAGTTATAGTCAGATAGCTCTGGCTGTAGCTATTTTTGGT
Source organism: Myotis daubentonii (assembly GCF_963259705.1). Lineage (NCBI taxonomy): Eukaryota > Metazoa > Chordata > Mammalia > Chiroptera > Vespertilionidae > Myotis > Myotis daubentonii. The sequence goes on along the minus strand of NC_081853.1, from coordinate 46,275,273 downwards.
CAGATGACTTGTGTGTGGCTTTAGTAGGAAGGGCAGACAGAAGTGATTGGCAGAAGGGCCAGATTTCTTTTGTAATGGAGATGAAAAACTATTATGCTAAGTGAAATAAGCCAGTCAGAGAAAGACAGTATCACATGATCTCATTCATAGGCAGAATCTAATGAATAAAGTAAAATGATGAACAAAATGGATCCAGAGACACAGAAGCATGGAACAGATTGTCGAATCTCAGAGGGAAGGTGGGGAGGGTGGGTGGGTGGGAAGAGATCAACCAAATAACTTGTATGCATATATGCATAACCCATGGACACAGACAACAGGGTGGTGAAAGCCTGGGGAGTGGGTTAAGGGCAGGCTAGAAGGGGTCAGAGGTGGAAAAAAGGGGACATATGTAATACTTTCAATAATAAAGATTAAAAAAATAAATAAATCAGACTCTTGAATCTTTTCTTTCTATGTTCATTCTAATATCCCCCTGCCTCCGCCTCCTGCCCAGTAATTATCTTGTTGGTTTGGCATCTTCCCCATGGTTTTAGAATTCCCTCTGCTTTTTTCTTCTGTAAATCCCTATCAGCAATTCTGAAAACATTAAAGGAAAATCATACCGTATTATAATAAGAGTAAAAGAAGCCCCTGAATCCACAGAAAGATTGTTTTTGTTTGATGGGATCATACTGAATAGAGCACTAAGACTAGACCCAGAATCAGATCAATTCCCTTGGTCTTTCCCATAAGTCAGAATCAAATACACTGAAGATCCCATATATAGGTTTAGAGATAAGCCAATAAGGAAATATTCCAGTAGCTTCTGTGCTTCCATCTGGTTGTTTAAAATGAAGACATTTACCTAGATTTGTCTATTCATGCAAACATTCTTTAGTATAATGAAAAGTCATTGAAAAACTAGAGAATTTCAGAAGCACTCTTCTTTCAAGAACTGTACAGTCTAGTGTTTCAGTCATAGCTTCCTTTAAGATAAATTGTTGACAGCCAGTCCTAGGATCTGAGACCGTCAGGGATGAGACTTGGATGAAATGTGTTCCCTTGAGACCCAGCATTTCCATCCATTTTCCATGTTGACTAGTATAGAAGACTGGGTGTCTGCTTGGGGTCCTACTGCATTCCAATTCCCCTTCACGTACTTACCATCTCCATCTAGATCTGGGGCTTATCCTTGAACTCAGAGCACCTCCCCCAGTACCTGCCTTGCACTGGTATATAGTTCAGGTCTTTCCTTCATCTGCTCTGTGTTCCTGTGGATATTCCCACTGTGCCTTGTTCCTAAGATGTAATAACAGTTTACTTGTCCATAAAACTCCATTGCCATTCATTGCTAACCCAGTATAGCCCTCATAAAGATGATAACCACTAAATAATAATATGTAAAAAGATAAACTCAGTCTTCATTTCACACAGGTGGCTGTTAAGCCAAAGAAAATCTTAAGTCCTTAAAAGGAATCATTAAGGTATGTTATTCTCAGCTTGGTCATGGGTCCCCTTTCTTCTTCAAACCAGATTGATGAAGCTTTTGTGGTTTGGTTTCCCTCATTATTTCAGAAACGTAAAACCTTTGAATCATGTCAAGGTGTCTGTCTAGAGAAGAATATAATTTCTTTCTTCTGGGTGACCTATCCGGATCAGACATTAATGACACAGCTTGATGCTGTTGAGAAGGATTCATGAAAAAGGAACTGGTGATAGCTGGGACCACTTCCAAGCTTTTGCTTTTTTGAAAAGCCATAGGCATAGGTCACTCCAGTCAGCAAAGCTAACAAGTCCTCCTCAAGAATGGTTAGGGGAAACTTTAGAATCCTGCAGGCAACTCTGACTGTGAGATTTAACTCTTTCCTAAAGCCTCAGGGTCATGTAACTCTTTCCTCCCAAGAGCAGAAGAAACTTCCAGGTGGTCCAAGGAAGCCAAGATGAAACAAAGAGGAACTTTTCCAACTGGATTTTTGAAAGCCTTTTTTTTTTTTTTTTTACTAATATTTGCTTGCCAAGAGAAAGAAAAATAATGTTGTTTCTTAATAATGTGTATCAGAACCGTATAAGAATAAGCAGGACAAATGTGGAGGGAGAAGGAGCCAGAATTTTCCTAAGAGTGTAAAGTACTTTTTCCTCTATTGTTTCTGCGTTTGCCCACTTGGTGTGTTTCCCACACAATAGACAGAGTGGTCCTTATAAAATTTGAGTCTGAACATGTTAGACCTTTGCTCAGAACTCTCTGGCTGTTCATCTTCCTTAGCAGCATCCCTGGCCTCTATCTACTAGACATCAGTAGCATCCTACCAATTCTGACAACCAACTGTCCTCTGGGGGCATAATTGCCTAGAGTCAGAAACACTACTCTAATGTTTCAATATTAAATTGTTTATAGGCTCAATTTTCTTGTGTTTGTACTCCTTGTGGGAGGAAAAAATTAATACAAGCTTTCTGGAGAGCATTTTGGCACTGAGTATCAAAAACTTAAAAAATATTTCTTCCTTTGACCCAATTACTTATTCTCTAACAATTTATCCTAAGAAAATAATCAAAGGTGTGGACAAAGATTTATGTTCAGGGATGTCTGTTGCTGAATTATTTATGATTGTGAAAGAATTGAAAGTAACCTTCTGTCCAATAATAGGAATAGCTCAAGAAATTATAACTTATTATAGGATGGGATTTGTTTTCTCTAGAAAAAAATTATGCTCTTGCCCAGCCAGTGTGGCTCAGTGGTTGAGTGTCAACCCATGAACCAGGAGGTTGTGGTTCCATTAGCAGTCAGGGCACATGCCCGGGTTGCAGAATTGATCTCCAGTAGAGGGAACTCAGGAGACAGCTGATCAGTGATTCTCTCTCATTGTTGATGCTTCTATCCCTCTTCCTCCCTCTCTCTGAAATCAATAAAATTATATTTAAAGTTATGCTCTTAAAGAATAGTAACAGCAACAATAGAGTAGATAAGAGCAACAACAACAATAGTTAACACTTATATTCTAATGCCTTGGGTAGCCATTAGGACTGTTAAAAAATATATATTTAGTGGTTTTTCTCTCCTTCTAGGGACATGATACATGATTGGTATTTCTCCAACCCCTATGAAAGTAGACATAGCTATGTGACTTGCTGTGACCAGTGAAGTGTTAGTGAAACTGGTAGGATGATTCCTTTCTGGGTAGTCTTTAAAAACCTTATGACTTTTGCCACATTTTTTTATTGATTGTAGAAGCATGTACTGAGAAGCTAGAGATCCGAATTGGATAAGTAGCATGAATAAGGAATAAACTTTTACTGGGTTAAGTTTTTTGGTATTGTTTATTACTCAAGCATAATTGTTTAAGCATAGCACATAGGCACTGTACTTGCATTACAATCTGTGAGGTGGTCAGAATTAGTAGCCTCATTATCATGAAAGAGGAAACTGAGGCACAGAGGGGTTATGTCCAAATTCACATTATTGGTAAGTGGCAGTGCTGAGTCCAGGTTTCAGATCCAAGGAGTGGTTTCCAAATCTAACTGCTAAATAGTACAAAAAAATAAGGGGGAAGCAATCAGAGAAAGGTACTTAGATAAAGATATTTGGTGATGGTGGGTAGAACCTTGAGGAGCAGCACTATGTGGGATGGTTTTGTACACTCTGCTGCTGTGTTTGGTTTTATTTAATTGCTTTGTTCTTTTAGTTGCTTGCTTAGAGGAGGAGAGAGACTGTATGTATCTCTGGATATGCTTTTGACATTTTGTATTTCATGCCCGTGAAATCGTGGAGATTTTTTAATTGGTTGATTTTTGAGAATAAATACAGAAACTGCATTTAAAAGAATTTCTGCATGTCACATGGAAAGTCTTTGATGATGTGTTGGCATTTGAAGAATTAAGCACCCAAATGAATGGATAGCTGTTGCATGTGACGGGGCAGAATTTAAATGGCAGCAAGGAAGGACCGAGGAATACCCTCTCAGGTCCCTTTTGGCCCCTGTATCCTTTGAACACTTAATTGGGTTTTCCTTCAAACATCTTTTATTGTCTCCTGCAGTTTGAATGGGAAGCAAACTCATGGAGTATATTCGTGAATTATGAACAGTCATGTTTTGACTTCGGGAGACAGGTCTGAAGCAGAGCTGAGGAAGAGTATCCCAGGAGGCTCTGAGAGGGAGAGAAAGTGTAAGAAGTTGGCTCCAGCCTGTCCATCTCCCAGGCCTCAGGGACATCCTCCTCTGAGCCCTCCTGGCAGTAAGGTCTGTACCAGTCGTCCTGTCTGTACCAAACAAGCTCTGCCTGCTCATGTTCACTAGCTTCTCCGTCCTTTGTCTGTTCCCATGCTTTCCATCAGCCCATAAACAGACGTCCTGTAGTTGCCACTTTGATTCAATCCCTGATATAGAGCTCTGGATGTAGAAAACAGTATTTATGAATTACAGTTGAGCAGGAAATGGGGATTTATTGGGAAGTTGGACTGAACATGCTTGCCCCATCTCTATGGTATCCTCTGAGAGATTTTTCTGTAGGAAAGAATAATTGACTATCAAAACCTCAAAAAGGCCACCAGAAAAGTCTGTTGGTCAACAAAAGCTAAGTTTATTAGACTTCCTGCAGTTAGGGAAAATGCTACCCTGACAGTGTTAACAGTATCTAAGAAGGGGAAGTCAGGGAGGGTACTTATTGGGTTTAGGACCTGGAGTGGCAGAGAACTAATTGGTATTGGGCAGAGTTTATGACATAATATTTTATGTAATATAAAGGTGAGGGTCTTGAGGTATATATTTGATGCGAAAACTGTTAGTTTTGTTGCTTCATAGTCTTGTCTTCTGGGTGCCAGTATTTTCTGGATCAAGTAGCTATTTTATTTGTTTAATTTAGCCTGGTCCCAGTATTGTTTCGCACTGAGGAGAAAAATGCATTTGTGCATAAATATTTTTCAATTAAGTTGACAAGCACAAAGAAAGATTGTTTAATCCTGGTATTGTTTAGCAGAGGACAGGAAAGTTTGCTGGTTTCAGTTCTGAGGGTGGATAGAGAATCTGGTTGATCTTTTGGAGACTATGTTTGTGTCCCAGCCATTAGCAAATATCTTTTCTCTAACCCTCCCCACAATTAGGATCTGCTCCATTTACATGGTACTGATCATGAAAGTATGAACTGAATTATTTAAACCAACTGCGGTTAAGCTAAGGTTTATTGTCTTTAAGGTTTAAGTCTTTCCTCTGGCAGAAAAGACTTAGTTTTCTGCTTTTCAGACTCACAGCCTAAATGAGTCAAGTCTCTTTCAATGAGTGCAGTGGTCTATTTATTTTGTTTCTGGTCAATCAGAAATAATTTGACATTTGCATTTGTGGTAGCCCCTTTTCCAAAGGGGTTGACCTTACATTGCTCTACAAATGGTTCTTCCCCAATTGGCAGTGTTTCCCCACAAGAGTTAATAAATGTGGTTACACTCTACTCTTAAGTAAAACATTGCATGCTTCTTGCATGTACTGGTACAAAGACCTCTTTCTTAGGGAATACACTAAGTAGAGTGGATTATTTTATTTATTTGAATCATTAGCCATTGCATCCTAGCCCCCAACTGGCATAAAGACAAAGTTGAAAATCATTTATTTAAATTAGTAATTTTATGCACCAGTGATTTGCGAAATGCAGGCAGAGTAGAACGGAACAATAAAGAAGTATGCCTGTGCCCACAGAAAGATAAATTATACAGTCAGCATCTGGAATTTAAATGACATGTTTTCATCTTGGCTTGCAAATAATAGTTAATGGTGATAAGGGCATAGCAATCCTAATGTAATTTCTTCTCTGGAAATATGTGTTAAAATGATGAAGCTATTTTCAGTTCAAAAGATGACTTTAAAAGAACTAAGTTAGAGGGCTACCCAAAACAAAATAAACTCAGAGAGAATTAATGTGTTTTCTTTGAAAAAGCAACTTTTTAGTCCTCCTCTATTTATTTTTGTTTTCTTAGGATATCAGCATTTTCTATGCATAATAAATAACATCATCATCATCATAATTATGTCATTTGTTGAGTAACTACAATGTGATAGGCATAGTACAAGACCATTTAATTGCATTACCTCAATCAATCCTGTTAACAAGTCCGTGAGGTAGGTATTATTACCTAATTTTCAGATGATAAATATGAAGGTCAGAGAGATTATATTATTTTCATTGCACATTGTTTCTCTCAAAGACTCATGAGTCATTGAATATTAGAGTTAGAATTCAACTTAGAAACCATCCAGTTTTACTGATAAGGAAGCAGAAGCATAAAAAAGGAAATGTCTAGAGTAGAATATTATTGTGGGTTGCACATTGTGGTGGAACTAGATATTCACCATCCATACTAGGTCAACATTGATATTCCCCCCCTCCTCTGCCCCCCGCCCCATTGATTCAAGAAGATACAATTATAGTCAGTGAAGTGTGAGAGTAAGAATGCTGTCGGACTTCCAGGAACAATTTCACTGATCCTTAAAGAACTACAAGGAGAGAAGGTAGCCATCTTTCCATTAGTCCAAGAAATGATTCCAATCCTAAGGTTGGTAGAGTGGAGAATAGAAAGCACATATATTTCTTTTCTTTTTTCATTTTTATAGGCTGGGAGGTAAATGAATAGAGCAATGTTTTCTATCCAAACATCTCCCCTTGCCTGTGTTTCAGTGTCCCAAAGTTTAATTAACAGAAAGCACTTGTATTCTTGATGTCATTGTTGGACCTCTGATTCAATGAAATTTGAACCGTATCCTACTTCTGGACTCTATAGTTATATACAAGATCTATAGTTATATAGTTATAAGTATATGGTTATAAATACATTTTCTAATCACTTAATTCAGTTTGAATCAGGGTTTGTACTTGCTGCTGAAAGGATATAAACATTTGACTTATAATTACCTCTCTCTCTCTCTCTCTCTCTCTCTCACGCGCGTGCGCTCTTTCATCATCAGGGGGAGTGCTGGAAAAGAGAGGAATGAAATTTGAAAGCAGGTCAAATTACTTTAAGTGGAAAAGGATGAGACCAGGAGGGGCAGCCTGAGAAGATGAAGAAACCAGCAAGAATTGAGGTCTGGAGAAGTGGGAAGAAGAAGAGAGAGAAAGAGTGGGAAAGAGGAAAAGGAAGAGAAACAGGTGCTGTGATGGGTAGCTTTGGAGAGACTTGAAGTATTATTTTTTGGAAACTCTGCTTTGTTGTGCCATGTGAAGCCCTGGTTTCCGGCTTCTCAAGAGACACTTTGGAATTGATTTTATCTAGTTCTAAGAAAAATAGTCAGTGTTTTTATTCCTATCACATTACATCACATATATAAATTTCTTTTGGGAGAATTGACAGTCTTCCCATAACAGGACAGAGTATGCATATTCATTCTTTCAATTTTTCTTACCTCAGTTTTTTTCTTCATGCATCTTGCATGTTTCTTGTTAATTTGAATCACTTCTATTCAAATTTATTCCTAGATATTTTATAATTTTGTTTCTCTTGTAATAGGTATCTTTTTTCCATGATATTTTCTAACAGCTTGCTGTTTTTATACAGGAATACTGTCTATATTGTATATTATTATTATATACTACCTTACGTGTTTTTTATTGAAATCATTATGACATTAGAGTTATGATTCTCATAGGCTTTCCAGATATACAATCATATTATCTTCAGATGGTAATTTTATTTCTTTCTAATTTTTTATACTTTAATTTTATTCTCTTAGATAATTTTATTGGCTTGCATCTCCATATTAATGTTAAATAATGTGGTATCAGTGGATGTCATTGACCTATTACCAACTTTATTGATATTTGTAGTGTTTTTCTGATGCTGCCTTAGTTCTTTTTAAAAAAATATTTTTATTGATTTCAGAGAGGAAGGGAGAGTGAGAGCGAGAAAGAGAGAGAGGAACATCAATGATGAGAGAGAATCATTGATTGGCTGCCCCCTGCACGTGCCCCACTGGGGACCGAGCCCGCAACCCAGGCATGTGCCCTTGACTGAAATTGAACCTGGAACCCTTCTGTCTGCAGGCCGATGCTCTATCTACTGAGCCAAACCAGCTAGGGCTGCCTTAGTTCTTTTAAAGTTGAAATGTACTAGTATGTATAATCATAGCTATCTTTATCTCTATCTCTATTAAAAAGGAAGTATTCATCTATTTCTACGGAAATCACCATAACCAACTCATCCATTTTGCCTGAGAATTTCCCTGCTTATCATTGAAAGTCCAGCATCCTGGGAAACTCCTCATTTCCAGACAAACCAGGATGATTGGTCACTTGAATTAAAGTCAAGATTGGATGTGAATCTTTTCTAGTCACTTTTCGGCATCTATGTGGCTACCTTATGATTTTCAATTAGACTGATTTATATGATTAATTGTATTATATGTTTTATAATATAGAACTGTCTTTTTTCTCTTGGCATGGATTCCAATTAATCATGTTATATTAGTTCTCTCCCTGATTACTGGATTCTGTTTGCTAATATTTTATGTTAGGTATTTTTGTCAGAGGTCAAAAATGAGATCAGCTTGTGTTTTTCATTTTTATGTGTGATCTTTGTTGTGTCTGTGTACCAATGTTGTAGTGATTTAATGCAAAATTTTGGAATCTTTATTTCTTTTTATGTGTTCTGAAACAATTTAAATAACATTGGCTTTGCTATTCCTTAAACTTTTGGTGGCTTTCCCTGTGAAACCATCTGGGCTTGGTCTTTTTGCAATGGGTAGCTATTTGATAATTTTTTTTTTCAATCCACATCCCCTCCCGTTTGCAGTAGCGGTTCATTTAAATTTTCTATTTCTTTGTGGTTTTATTTTTTAGTAATTTATGTTTCATTGAACAATCCGTTCTTCAGGTTTTCAAATTATTTTATTTTCAGGTTTTAAAATATTTTAATAGAATTGCTCAAAATAGTCTCATGATTTTTTTCAAATGGGACTACCTTAAATTAAAAATTTTTGCACAGCAAAAGAAACCATCAACAAAATGAAAAGACAGCCTACTAAATGGGAGAATATATTTACTGATATATCTGACAAGAGGTTAATATCCAAAATGTATAAAGACCTTATAAACACAACACCAAAGAAATCCCAAGCAATCAAATTAAAAAATGGGAAAAGGGTCTGCATAGCACTTCTCCAAAGAGGACATACAGATGGTCAATTGACATATGAAAAGATGCTCAACATCACTAATCATCAGAGAAATGCAAATTAAAACCACAATGAGGTATCATCTCACTCCTGTCAGAATGGCTATCATCAATAAATCAACAAACAAGTGTTGGTGAGGATGTGGATAAAAGGGAACCCTTGTGCACTGCTGGTGGGAATGCTCATTGCCGCATCCACTGTGAAAAGCAGTATGGGTTACCTCAAAAAATTAAAAATGGAACTGGCTTATGGCCCAGGGATTCCACTTCTGGGAATATATCCAGAGAAACCCAAAACACTAATTCAAAAGAATATATGTACCCCTTTGTTCATTGCAGCATTGTTTACAATAGCCAAGATTTGGAAGCAGCCCAAGTGCCTATCAGTAGATGAGTAGATTAAAAAAGATGTGCTACATTTACACAATGGAATACTACATGGACATAAATAAAGAAGGAAACCTTACCTTTTGGGACTACATGGATGGACCTTGAGGATATTAATACTAAGTGAAATAAGCCAGTCATAGAGAAACAAGTACCATTGAATTTCACTCATATGTGAAATCTAATGAACAAAATAAATTAACAAACAAAATAGAAACAGACTCAGAGAGAACAGACTGACAGCTATCAGAGGGGCGGGAGTTTGGAGCTAGAGGGGAAGGGTGAAGGAATTAAACAAAAAAAAAAAAAAAAAAGGAAGACTCATGGACACAGACAACAGTATTGTGATTGCCAGAGGGAAGGGGGAAAAGGGAGGTAGAAGAAGGGAAAGGGGATAAATGGTGATGGAAGGAGGGAGACTTGACTTGGGGGTGGTAAACACCCAATACAATATACAGATGCTGTATTGTAGAATTGTATACCTGAAACCTACATAATTTTATTAACTAATGTCACCCCAATAAATTCAATTAAATATATCTACTCTATATATCTGTAAATTTTTCCATTTTCATTTTTTATGCTTTGTACTTTTATCTCTTAATTTAGCTTATGGTTTTCTATTTTTTCTCCCAAAACAAATACCTTTGAGTCTGCCTCTTTTCCTTATCTATATGTTTCTTTATGTAGTTTTCCTATTTTCTTATTTATGTAATTCTTTGATTTCTGTTTTGATTATTTATCATGTAAGTACTTAAGAATATGAACTTTTCTCTGAGAACACTTTAGCTATGGCCCATAGATTCTGACATGTAGTGTTTTCAAAGAGTATGTCATTCATTTCTAGCTTGAAGTGCATTGTACTGGGAGAATGTTATCCATATAATTTCCACTTTAGTGTATTTGGCCCCCTTTCTTCTGTCATTCTGTGGAATCTAGGGAAGTTCCCCAGACAGCTCACATACCCCTTCCCTGATCCAAATAAAGGATTGTTAATTTTGTCCCTCAAGATTCACCACATACTTTGTAATTTCAGCATCTTCCATAACTTTCATTTTCTCCTCTTTTGGCACGTCTTCCTCGTGGTTCAGCTTTACAGACGCTCCCTCCTTCTGTCAGAAATGGAGCTTGTGTTCTGTCTCTCGTTTTCCTTGTTGTTTTGGGTGATATCCAAGAGAAAAGGGGGTCAGGAACTTCTTTACTCTGCCATCTTAAAACTGGCAGGCGTGGGCATGCTGTTCTGCGGAGGACTTTGGGAGGTCATCAGTTCCACACTCATGCCTCCAGGCATCCCATTTAAACCAGACTTGTCTGCCAAGCCTGCTCAGATGGAATCTTTCAATGTGTGTTCACTCTTAACTCAGACAAATCAGATTCATTTCCCTCAATTGCTTCTCCAAAAACTAGTTGCTTTGCATTTTCCCCCTTATAGTTCTCCTCAGCTCTTCAGCCTCTGGGGAAGGAGTATTTAAGCTGAATCCTCTGAGAACATTCTAGGTGAGGGGAGAGCATGTGCAAAGGGCTGGAGGTGAGAAAGAGTCTGCATGTTTGGGGCACTGCAAGAGGGCCAATGTGAGTGGCTCATCTCAGCGAGGAAGATGAGGATGAAGAGGACAGGATAGTAAGCCATAGTAATATGTGAGGATTTTTTAAAAAAGCTATTAATCTTGCTTACCTGTACCTGTTGTACATCAGGGTCTTTAGGAGCATTGTTAAGGCTTGACTAATGATGGGGATTAAAAATTCCACGACAGGGAAGTTTTTCAGGGTTGGAGATGTTAGTTGTTTTTTTTTTTTTTTTTTTAAGATCACACAAAGTGGGTATTTCTCAACAGGGTGGTCCTGCTAGGATGTCCTTCTTTGCCCACAGACCAAGGAATGTGCAATTCTTAAGTAAATGTGGTTTTTAGTCACCGCTTGAGTAACCCGCCTGCTTTCAGGTAGCCTCCTCCTGTTGAAGGCTCCCCTGCCAGTTCTTGGCACGCACCCGCCGAGGAATAGCAATGGAGGGATCGCAATGAATTCTGTGAAATTACATGTATAGATACCATTCATCCCTGTATAGGAAGCAACTAACTTTTAAGATGAGGACCCCATTTTTCCTAACAAGGGCATTTGGTTCTCTTTTTCCCTTCTGCTTCTTAGCACCTTTCAAGTGGTAAGTGTAATGAAAATAAAAATATGTATTAGCCACTTGTCACTAGCTCTTTAATAATATGTGATGGTGGTGGGCTTTAGCATAGTAGGGGATAGTGCCAGATCCAAAGGCTTCTCTCCTGTTACCACTCCACTCCACCCCACTGCAGCAACTGGTCCTGCTGGAAACTGTCCCTGTGACACATCTGATAGCCTCTGTGCTCACCCCGTTCCTGTTCCTTGTCCTCATCACTTTCACTTCTGCTGTCTGCTTCTTGCATGTTGATGCTCGGCAGGCTCTGTCTTCTGTTCTTATTCTCTTTGGGCTCCGAGTTGTGCCTGGTGGCCCCGTCCATGTACCTAAGGAGAACTATCACCCAGGTTCTGAGGATGCCCATGTCTGTGTTCTCCTGCTTGGAACCCTGTTGGGCACGTGAACTGAATTATCTCCCAGCATATCAGCATCACCAGCGCCCTGCACTCGGCCAGTTCCACATGCAGCCTGCTGATGAGAGTGACACCACCAGCCACATAGTCACTCAAGGCCAAAACCTAGGAGTCATCTTTCATATCACCCTCTCTCTCCCTTACCTCACATCTCATCAGTTACAAATCCTGCAGACTCTGCCTAGAAACTTCTCTCTATTCTCTTCCTCCCTCTCTACTTCCACTATCACTACCTAATTCAGACCAAATTCATCATTGCTTCCCTGGACACTTAAAACAACCCTTGAGCTCATCTTCTTGCCCACAGTCTTTGTCTGCACCTCTCCACCACCACCTTCCACCCTATGGCACAATTATCTTTTAAAAATGGCCTCATCCTTCCACTACCACCTCTCCCCAAAGACAAAGGAACAGAGGGGAAGTGACATGTTAAGCCAGCCACTATGATTAGAGGGTGACCAAAGGTCCTTTGTTTCCCTTCCTTGATTGTATGTTAACCTCTCGAAAATGAGACACAACTGCAGGGAAAACCAGGCTACTTACATATCTGTCACTGGGGCAGAATGAGGGCCAGAAATAGAATAATCTTGAGTTATAGAAGAAAAGTTTATCATTCTAACACACCTGAGATTCTAAAGGCTGCACTAGTTCTTTTAATATTTTTGTCTTCACTAGATGGAAAAGCCCTGAGGGTTCATGTCTAACTCATCTGTGTGATCACTGAGCCTGACTCAGGGCCTGGAACATAGTAGGCAGTCAATATACATGTGTAGAATTTTTACATATATTTCCTACCTCACTGCTCAAGGGCTCCTGACTTGGGTCAGTGAGAGAAGCCTTGAGAAACCTGTTCTCTTTTAGAGAAGGTTGGGCCTATACCTAGATAGGTAGCTAGGAAAAGGAGCTGGAGAGGGAGGAACTTGGAGGGAGGGAAGAGAGAGATAGAGATAGAGATAGAGATAGAGATAGAGATAAAGATAGATAGATAGAGAGAGAGAGAGGGAGAGAAAGCATGTGAGCTGCTCTTCTCTGAGTATAAAAATTGCAGATTATTATTCAAGCACTTCCAACAAGAGCATAAACTGGGTACTTTTCAGTGGATCGGCTCTTGGCTTGGCAAGGAAGAACCTGGGTAAGGCCAAGCAAGGCTCACTCCAATTATGTATTCCTTCTCATTGTGTGGGGAGGAAATTATCATTGGCCATGCATATAACTGTGAACTGGAGCATGCAGTCCTGGCTAATACTAATGCAATGAAGCGGGTCTGTCCTTTGGCTCTAGCATCCCCTGTCCTAAATGGAAAAGCTAAGGACAGCCTGGGGAGCCTCAGCTTTCCTCCAGACTTCCCACACTGCTCTCCCTCTAGGTAGTGGTAGACGTCTGGAGCGTTACTGTGACTTGTGTTTGTTCTCAGTCTTCCTTGAGACAGACGTTTTTGCTCATAATCCCAGAGATTTATTCAGAATGCTCAGTCTTGCCCCATATCCTACTGTTTTTGGTCTTTGCAAGCTGGCCAATTTGTTTAAAATTTATTACCTTCCCTAACCTTAATGTGGCATCACTTGCATTTTCAATAGGCTTTCTATTACACAGAAGTCCTGCAACATATAAAAAATGTATTTTTAAAATATCAGGTTCCAGGCTATGGACAATGTCCATAAACCCACATATCACTTAAGCAAATTGCCCGAACTCTTTCCCCATGAGAGATAGTTTAATGAGCAAGATACCTAATGACTCAATGACAGCATAGGTATGTGACAGGCAGTGGTCCACAGGTAACTGAGGTAATTTGGTAGTTACCATGCTGCACCAGTTCTCACCAACTCTCATAGACCGAGTTCTATGGCTGAACATTCAACCTGACCCCACGTGTGGTGGACGCTGCTGCTGCCTTGACCAGGTCCCCTTTACTAGGCTAGTTGTTGGGGTTGGGCACTGATGGCTCTCAGCTGCTCCCACTGCAGAGAATTGTCCCAGGTGGAACAGGAGCAACTTCCACTGGGACTTTATGCCTCTACCCACCCATCCTGCATCCCATGATTGACTGACAGAAAAGTGGATCCTTACCATAAGCAGGGACCAACTCTGTGGTGCGCCTCATGGCCCAGAGCTCCAGCTGAGACCATGTTCTCACTCAGCTTCTTCTCTAGCCCCACCCTGCTTCCTTCACTCCCTTTCTCCTGGGATCACTGTCTCTATAAACCATGTGAAGGCAAGATACTGGCTCAGGATCTGTCTTTAAGGTGCGTGACCCAAGACATCACTCATGTACTTTCCACAAGAGGAAGAAAAGTGTAACCTGAAGGTTAGGTGGTGGAGCAAATTAATCAAAAGGGGACAACAAGAAATGATGAAGGATTGGGGCAACACTTCTTCATGTCCACCTCTTATTTCAATTCAATTCCTCAGCCATTTTTTGAGCAACCAACCCCTCACTGTTGGACATTTTGGTTATTTTCAATATCTAGCCATTATAAATAATGCTGCAACAAGTACTCTCAAACATGAATCTTCAATTGCATCTCAACTCTGATTTTTTAATTTTTGGGGGGCTAAATTTAAATAAGGGAAATTACCAAGGTATGAAAGGTATAAGTAGTTTTCAAACTCCTGATACATAATGTCAGATTCCTCCAGAAATGGGATAATCACTCACTCCATTATCCTTGATATGAAGATGGCCCATTTTATAAATCTGCTATCATTATTAGTTTTAAGAAAAGTTTGACACTTCCAGAGGAAGATAGTTTCTAGGTTTAATTTAATTTTCTTTGAGTACTTATGAGGTTGGCTATTTTCTTTTTATGGTTATTAGAAATGTTAATTACTTTTCTTGTCAATTGTCTGTACATGTCCTTGCTTATTATTCTGAAGGACTATTTTTCTTCTATTTGCCCTTAATGGTAATAGCTCATTTTAACAAACTCTTGCAATGTGCAGGTCATGGAGCTAAGTGTTTTGCATATATTATTTTGAATCATTTCAGTGTAATCATTACTTACATTTTACTATATTTTATTTAATTATGATCAGTTCAATGCCAGCTCATATGGCTCCTTAAAACAAGTGAGGAAATGTGCCCACTATCTCAGGTAGGAAAATACAGTCATACTCAGGGGTTATAACTTGGTAAATGGAAAGGGAGCTGGATTTTAGTTTCCAGTTGTTCCCTCCTCTGTGCTCTCTTGTGCAATGAACAATCCACACAACTGTACATGTTGTTCTTAAGTCTCACAATAAGTCTCTGTAGTAGGAATTATTTGGTCTATTTTGTAGGTAAGATCATTGAGGCTCAGGCAATTTTTAAATTGACTTGTTCAAGGTCATACACCTATAGAGTAAGTCAGGATTTGAGTACAAACCTGGGTGATACCAAAACCAGAACCTCTAGTCATGGTGCTATTGCTGCCTTTGTGTAGCATGCCTTAGCCTAGTGGCAGAAACACATCTTTTTAAAATATTTTTTTATTGATTTTTTTACAGAGAGGAAGGGAGAGGGATAGAGAGTTAGAAACATCGATGGGAGAGAAACATCGACCAGCTGCCTCCTACTGGGGATGTGCCCGCAACCAAGGTATATGCCCTTGACTGGAATCGAACCTGGGACCTTTCAGTCCGCAGGCCGACGCTCTATCCACCAAGCCAAACCGGTTTTGGCAGAAATAAATTTTTAAAAACTATTTTGTCTTTTAGCTTAATTTTTGATGTACAGAAGATTTAATTGTTTATGTATTCAAATTAAGCTATCTTTTTTTGTTTAAAAATATTTTTTGGTTTTGGTTTTATGTTTGGAAAGGGATAATTTTTTAGGTTTATAAGTCTTTTCTTTGACTTGCTATCCCAATTAGGAGCTATTTCAGCTAAAAATATTCAATATGGTATTTCAAAGTCAGTGTAACATTGCTCAATATTTCTACAGGTTTCTTTTTGGGAATTGTACAGTTTTTGCCTAAAACAGGTGGTCCAACTAGTACATCTTTTTTAGAAGTCACATTATATTGCATCAACTTACAAACGTTTATTCATACGCTTGCATAAGGTGTCATGTTAGGGAGTAAAGCAGTTTCCCTTAACACATTGTACTTCAGAGTCAACAAGGTTTAACATAGGAAAGAGGAGCTCTGTGAAGATCAGAATCATGAGTTTAGACGTGTCTTTGAGGATTTCATCTGCTTTGTACCAATCACACCTCCATGATGATTTTGAGAATGAACTGTTCTTCCTTCCAACTCCAACCCAAGCATTCTGAGTTTTAGCTTATGAGCAATGAGGATGACAGGATGGAATAATAAAAGTTTAATTTACATAAACATAAAAAAAGAGCAATGAGGAATCATGGGTACATTTTCAGCAAAGAAGTTATACAATTTGCCATTTCAACTTGTTACCACAAATAATAATGCCCTCCAGGGATGACTTTTTCTTCTCTCCACAGGTACATTAATATAACCAAACAATGTAAGAACAATAATGCTATATTCACTTAGCAGGAGACACACAGAAGTGATGGCCAGCTAATGTTTGTGGAGCATTCACTATGTGTCAGCTACTATATGAAGGGCTAAACATATCTCATTCGATACTCATAACACCCCAGGCAACTGAACCTGCTTCATCTTTATCTGTACTGATGAGAAAACGAAGGCAGAGGCCATGACTGCATCATTAGGAAGTGGTAGATCTGGGATTTGAACCAAGGAAGCCTAATTTTGTACCACGCCCTTAGGCAACATGCTGTCCTGTGCTGTAGACATTAGCCCATTACATTCTAATCAGAATTTGAGAAGGTTTTTCAGACAGATTGGTTTTCCCTGAAACACAGTCCCAAGAAGATTCAGACCAGAGACATAAATGGGCAAAGTTCAGAAAATAGGAGGAAGGCCTCATTTTGGGGCTCAGTCACCATGTGGAACCTATTTTGACCTTCATATATCTTTCTAGGTTTTAATGAAATATTTTCTGAAATGGTCCCAGACTCCCAGCCTTGTTTGTGGTGGTTTGGGTTTTTTTTTTTTTTTTTTTTTTTTGCCAAATACAAAACCCTACAAAGAACCCCTGTCCTTCACTTTGGGTTTCCGTTGTTGATTTTCTCCTCCTTCACTTCTGATTCCTCCTCCTTCCCTGACCACATTCCTGCTTCTCCTACAGGGTCTCACTGCCTCTTTTTTTTTGGGTGGGGGGAGCATAAGGCAAAGATAAAATCAAGCCACGGAAAGGAAAAGTCTGCTCCTGTCTACTACAGGAACCGTGTTAAATACGCCTCCTATAAAAGCGAAAGCTGACACAGAGCCTTCCTCCCAGGATCCCCAGGGCGCCTGCAGCTACACCACCAGGGCTTTCAGGAGCCAGGCCCATTACAGGAGCCAATCACAGGCATTATTGCACATCCACAGAGATGGGGCCCACTTTGCAGAAGGCTGCTTGCTCTGACCTTATTTCTAGTCCTCCGGCACCTCAGGCTGCTGGGCTTCTATCCATATTGTACCCTCTACCTGGAGCCTTCCTCTCACCCCCTCCGTTTTAGCTCTTGCATTTACTAGTCTCCTTTGTGCCAAACACCTTACAGCCACTCTCTACAATCTATTCAAAGGAATTTTTTTATTGAGACATAATTGGCATACATTATATTAGTTTCAGGTGTACAACATAATGATTTGATATTTGAATACATTGTGAAATGATACCACAATAAGTCTAGTTAACATCTGTCACATAGGTACGCATAGTTACAGAATGTTTTTCTTGTGATGAAAGCGTTTAAGATTTATTAGTAACTTTCAAGTATGCCATGTGGCATTATTAACTGTAGTCACCATGGGTACATTAAACCCCTGTGACTCATTTATTTTATAACTGGAAGTTTGTAACTTTTGACCCCCTTCACTCATTTCACCTGGTCCCCACTCTTGGTCACTAATCTGTTCTCTGTATCTTTAAACTTGTGTTTTTGTTTTTTATTGCTTTTAGATTCCACATGTAAGAGAGATTGTGCAGTATTTGTATTTATCTGACTTATTTCACTTAGCATAATGCCCTCATGTTGTTGCAAGTGGCAAAATTTTATTTTTTTATGGCTGAATAATATTCTGGTGTGTGTGTGTGTGTGTGTGTGTGTGTGTGTGTGTGTGTGTGTGTGTGTGATTTCCTTTATCCATTCATCTGCTAGCGGAGACTTAGGTTGTTTCCATATCTTGGCTGTTATGAATAATGCTGCAGTGAACAGGGGGTACAGATATTTTTTTGAGTTAGTGTTTTTATTTTCTTCAGAACTGGAATTGCTGGATCATATGGTAGTTCTATTTTTAATTTTTTTGAGGAATCTCTACACTGCTTTTTATAGTAGTTGCAGTGATTTACATTCCCACCAAAAATGCACAAGGATTCCCTTTTCTCTACATCCTTGCCAGCTTTTGTTATTTCTTGTATTTTTGTTAACAGCCTGGAAAGCCTGTTTAATAATGATGACATCACACTTGAGTTTTGGAATATTAACTCTGGTTGCCAAGTGGAGAGCATTGCAAATCTGTCAACTTCTTGCCATCTCCATTCTAAGCCACAAGCACATCTTGCCTGAACTACTATAATAGCCTTCCAACCAATCTCCCCACCTATAGTCTCCTCATGATAGAAAGGGTCATCTTCTCAAAACTTAACTGAATTATATTACACCAAAGGCTCCTCAATATACGTAAGATTAAACTCAAACACTTTCTATGACTTACAAGGCTCGACACCCACTAGCTCGAGCATTGCAC
The DNA here is from genome assembly GCF_963259705.1 of Myotis daubentonii. NCBI lineage: Eukaryota > Metazoa > Chordata > Mammalia > Chiroptera > Vespertilionidae > Myotis > Myotis daubentonii. The sequence goes on along the minus strand of NC_081853.1, from coordinate 46,256,418 downwards.
TTAGACATTGCCGGAAGTATCCTCTTTCTGATCTTTCTCATCAGACTGTAACTTTCTGGAGGCTGGGGCCATGGTGTTTGGTCCACCACTGTCAGTGATTCCCTGTCTAACCTCGTGCTTGGCATTAGCAGACGTTTCAGTAAGTGTTTCTTAAGCTGAATTCAAATTAGATGGAACCGAACTTGGACAGCTAAGGATTTCTGATCTGCCTATCTCAAAGATTAATGGCCTCCATTTATATGCAGAGGCAGTGCCTACTTCTCCACCTGCTGCATTTTTCTCCTCTCTTTATTTTATCCGTCTGCATGGACCCCTAGGCTTTACTTCTGGCTTCTCGGGCCCTTCATTCTACCGTCTGGTGTGTGTGACAGGTTCTGCCCGTGCTACCACGTTTGGTGGAGCCTTGCCTGGTCTGCCTAAGGATGATCAGCACCGTAACATCTGTTTCCGGGAATGTACTGCATTTTAATTGCCTCTTAAAAGCAGAGGCATCCTGTACTGAGTTACCTTTGGGGGATTTGGTGTGGAGTACTATCGATTGATTTATAATTCATAGTCTACTCACTTTTGAAAAAAAAAAATACCTCGAAGCTGCTGGCGAACAGTGCAAGTGTATTTTAGAGAAGAAACAGTGGTGGTCCTTGATTTGAATTCTTGGTTGTCTCTAACTCACTGTGTGACCTTGGGCAACTCGTCTGACCTTCTGGGCCTTGGTCTTCCTCATCTGTGAAATGGGAGACTGAGTATGTTTGAGTGGGTGGTGGGTGAGTGGATATATATTTATGAGGTGATGTCCACGGTTCGCTCTTGCACAACATTCTATGATGCTGTGAGTATGGATGTGTCAGAAACCTTGTTTGATATGCACAATTACAAGACAGAAGCTACAGAAATGAACTGTGGAAACCCAGGAGGAGAGCTCACTTATGAAAAGTAACCTTTTAATCTATTCTGCACTGTGGCATGTTTGTATTGATTGACATAACGCTTCAGTAACCCACTAAATGCTGGCATCAATTGTATTGCTACCACGTGTCAGACCTGGAAGCCCCTTGAATATGATCTGACTTTATTATTTTCCTCTCTGCTTTTGTTTTTAATAATGATGACACCCCACAGATAGATAAAGACATTTTAATAACTCTCTTTAGCAAAAATGTGTTCTGGCACCTGCATCATTGCTGACAGCCAAGAGCATCCATACCATTTTCAGAGATCACGCAGAGAGAAAGCCAACTTAGCTTCTAAAGCAAAGTTATGGCTATAATTTTCCTCAATTGCAGTCTAGTCTCATTTGATTTGTGCCCAAGGGTACTTCAATTGGATTGATTTCCACCAGTTGGAATATCTTACTACAGCTGGGAGCCTGAAATGGAGCTCACTTCCCTGATACTATTAGAAACCAATGTATCTGGTATACGGAGTGATCCAGGAGTCTGTCTCCAGATTTGGGATGAGTAGGAGGATTGGGTGGGTGGACATCAACCTGAACTTGTATGGTATGTTACTTCAGTATAAGAAATCTCCAGGTGCAATCACAGCTTTTCCCTTTTGAGGGTAATTCACATGATTTTCTTCATTTTTATGACTGGAAAATAGCAATGACCATTATGATGAGAAAAAGACCTGACATGAGCATTTGTCTGTAGGAAATTCCTATAATTATGTATGTTAATCAGTCAGCATTCTGCCTTCTTTCTATTTTTAGCCAAAGACCAGCATCCTCACAAACATCTTTCCCACAAATTCTTGTGTGCTCTTTTTGCCAAAAATTACAAAGTCCATTTCAATCCACAGTTTAATAAAAATGAATCTCCAACACTGATCCGAAGCCCCTTGCATCTCGGGCAAGTACACAGGCCATACATCAAATCCAGACGGTCCCTTAGCACTAGGCTGCTGGCACCATTCCATGGGAAAGTGAGTGACCAATTGAGCTGCTCTAAACTGGCATCTGCTGGATGCTTCCTTTCCCTCCCTTCTTATTTTATGATAGAGAAAACAGACGCCAAAATAGATTTGTATTCATGAATCTTTCGTCACTTGTCAGGATTATTTTCTTGTTCATCTGAAGTTGTATAAATTCATCCAGAACATTAAGTTCTTAAAGGTAGTTTTGTTCCCTTGAATCCACTATAAAGGATTTGCAAAAGAAAAAAAAAATAGAATTATGGTACAGAACGGAAAACGATTGATGAGCATATAGAGCCATGCAGGGTATATATTTTAAGAAACAGTTTTCAAAGCGGAATCCATCACGGCAGAGCCGTGAAGTGTATATTCTATCACAGAAGTTCTAGACTGTAAAAATCAAGATGGTTATTTTTTTTCTCCTTTAAAAAATATTCCATTCAGGATATAAAACCAGAAGCATTTTTCTTAATAGTGCTAGCTGGTCATAAAACTAACACAATAAAAAGCCCACCTAACTTATTACTTGTGGCAGTGGACATATAGAGAAAGGCAGATGGAAAAAACAATTATTTTCTCAAATCCTATGTCAAAATAATCTACAATTTTTATATGGGTGGAGAAGAGGACTAAGAGAGATGGCAGAATTTGTGTATTGGTCAGTATGGGTTAAGTTATGCTGTGGTAACCAAGAGCTCAACATCTCAGTAACTTGTAATAACCAATTTCTTTCTGTGTGTTCTACATGACCATGGGTTGTCTGTGAGGGTGTTTCTGGATGAGATTCAGATTCGATTCAGTAGACTGAGTAAAGAGATCCACACTCACCAATGCAAGTTGGCATCATCCACTCCATTGGGGGCCCAAATGGAATAAAAAGGTAAAAGAGGGGCAAATTCTCTCTGAGTTGAGATACCCATCTTCTTCTGCCCCATGGACATCAGAGCTCCTGGTTCTCAGGTCTTTGACTTTGGACTGGGTATTACACCACTGGATTCGCTGGCTCTAAGGCCTTTGGAATCTGAATGAATTATATCCATTCATGCATTCATCTATCATCTAGCCCAGTGGTTCTCAACCTGTGGGTCGCGACCCTTTTGGGGGTCGAACAACCCTTTCACAGGGGTCGCCTAAGACCATCGGAAAACATATATTTTATTACATATTGTTTTTGTGATTAATCACTATGCTTTAATTATGTTCAATTTGTAACAATGAAAATACATCCTGCATATCAGATATTTGCATTACGATTCATAACAGTAGCAAAATTACAGTTATGAAGTAGCAACGAAAATAATTTTATGGTTGGGGATCACCACAACATGAGGAACTGTATTAAAAGATCGCGGCTGTAGGAAGGTTGAGAACCACTGATATAGCCCATTGGTTCTTTTCTCTGGAGAACCATGACTAATACAGAAGGTGATTCTAGGAATCACAAGTAGAGACTTGGAAAAGTGGGACATGCAGAAGAGAAAAACTAATAAAGAGTTAATGAGCCAACTGGGGCTCAACCTTATTGGGAACCTTTCGAGAAACTGTGTGGGACATTTAAAAATTATCCCCCTGGAGGACATGGAAGCTGAATATTTAGTCATTGAGTACCTATCACAATAACTAACAATGCCTATTACAGTGAGAAATGACCACATTAGTTGAGAGTTATCACTTCTAGGACATTAATTTCTTCACTCTTCTGGGTGTACCTGACACAACAAGTTTCCATGGAACCTCAGGTGGAGAAGTCAAAGGATGCTTGAACTCAAAGGGTGGAAAGCTCAGCCTGCTGGAAACTCTGTACCACAGCTGTGGTGGACTTAGAGGTAGGTAGAAGGGGCCTTGACGCATCTGCGAAGACATATGTAGAGAAACAGGAGCAGGAATTGAAAAGACACAGAAGAACATGAAGCAGAAATTGCCATAAGTGAGGAGAAAATATCAAGAAGCTAGTTCTGGGAGCCAGAAGACGCTGTGAAATAGAAGAAGACAATAAAGTAGGGAAAAATACATATACAGGGTGGGGGAAAAAGTAGGCTTACAGTTGTTTGTATGGAAAATAGTACAATAATTAAGAAATAATAGAAATAATAATACTCTGTATTGAGTAGCTAGTTAGATCATTGATAGATTAGTCACTGGAAAGTTTGAGGACCAAAGAAAGTTTCGTTCCACAGTGGTGTTTATTTAGCAGGGGTGGGACTTGTTCAGGAACCCTAAAGCGATTGCCTTGAAGCAGAATGTAATGACAATATTCTTTCTTGGCAACTAGTACAACATCATACCATGAAATATTCCAAACTTCCCTGTCTATTCTCTCCTCTTTCAAAATACCCTGGGGCAGTGTTCCATTCCCATGGTGCTTATCTAAGGTGCTCAAGGTCAGGTTTATGGGAGCAGGGATGGGCTCACTGGCTTTTCATGGAGAACCCCTGAAGATACTGCTGTTGCAGTTTGGACTCTGGGGGAAGCAGTGGCTGAGATGAAGTTAGGAGTGAAAAAAGTATATTGGGGAATTATACCTGTAAAAGAAAATATATGAAGGAAGTAGGAAAAGATTTGCAGTGGAAGTCATCAGACTATGATGCAGAGAGGATAAAGCTTTTGCCAGCCCAGTTGAGAACTCCAGAACAAAGATGACCACCCCAACATTGTGTGTGTGTGTGTGTGTGTGTGTGTGTGTGTGTGTGTGTGTAGGGGGGAGGGGTCCTGTTTTAGGTGACAATGACTAGATCCTATAAGACTGTTTTTTTTTTAAAAAAATATATATTTTATTGATGTTTTAGGGAGAGGGATAGAGAGTTAGAAACATCGATGAGAGAGAAACATCGATCAGCTGCCGCCTGCACACCCATTACTGGGGATGTGCCCGCAACCAAGGTACATGCCCTTGACCAGAATCGAACCCGGGACCCTTTAGTCTGCAGGCCGACGCTCTATCCACTGAGCCAAACTGGTTAGGGCCTATACGACTGTTTTGCTCAGTTATTGCCTGGGGGCCACCCTGAAAAGAGCACAACCTAGGCTTGAACGTGGAGGCAGACTCTAAAGACATTCTGAGAGAGAGAACTGAGTGGTGCATCTCCGTGTCTGCCACATTGATTGACAAAGGAAAAACTATAATGTAGAAACTTCAAGGCCTGTGGTGAGCTTCGAAGGGAGAAATCTTTCGTGTTCATAAATGTTGATTCGGAGTCTACTTTGTGCTGGATGCTTTTACCAAGCAGTGTTTGCTGACACTTGGAGCAAAGGAAGGGAAAGAAAAAAGAGATCACTTTTCTTGTTGCTCCCTTCCCACTCCTTGTTGTCTATTGTTTGGTAGTCTTGCTTGGCAGACTATTTAAATGCTGCTTATCTGTCAAGGCTCAGATCAGAATTGTCATGGTGACAAAATGTTTAAAATTGGATTCTCCCGGAAAATCAGAGACTTACGTGAAAGCATGTGCCCTCGAATCGCCAGTGCTGGCCAGCCTTGTGGATTTTCTGTAGGTAGAAATTGCTTTGTTTTTGTTTGGTCTGACCAGCACCTTAACCTATTTTATGTTTCCTGACACAATGACTGTTTAGCCTTCATCACTGGGGCAAGGTGTGACCTTAATGCTCCCATTACATCTCGGTTGATTTACCTGGATCAAGTCTTTACATTTTTAGGAACAAATTCCCTGTTCTGTCTTGACACATATTGACATCTATCTTTCCTCCCTTCATAATAAAGATTCAGAGAGGAATTTTGTTTTTTAACGTTTTGTGTGATTTTTTAAATTCCTTCTCTAAATCTTTTCTTCTGCACCATTCTCCTTGGCGCCAACCCCCCACACCCTTCAATGGCTGCAAGGATCTCTCTGGTCCCACATGCCCACACGCCCTCTAAGAATCTTGCCACTCCCTTGCTAAGAAGTGGAGCTGAATTCCATTCCCTTTACATCTCAGTGGGCTTGTAATTGTTGCTATCCGTAGGAGGCAGCAGAAGTGATGTTTTGTGACCTCGAGGCTGCATTAGTTAAGGCCATGCAGCTTCATGGTTCTTTTGGGACTCTTACACTTGGAACCCAGCCACCATGCTGTGAGGGAGCCCAAGCATCCCACGGAGAAGCTCGTGTGGAAAGAAGCTGAGGCCTTAACTCCCAGCCCTGGTAGATCTCTCAGCTCCTTTCCAAGCTGCCAATCATAGAAATGAGCTGCCTTAAAAGGAATCCTTTGGGCCATAGTCAGGCTGATCAGGCTGAAGCCATGGGAATCAGAGACGGGCTTTCCTCACTGAATCCTACACAAATCACAGATGGGTAGGCAAAACAAATGGTAGTTGCTCTTTGAAGTCACTGTGTTTTCAAATGATTTGCTATACAGCAATAGTAACCAGAATACTAGAACCTTTACTTTGTGACCTTAAATGTGATATATTTCTGCCCTTTTAGTGACCGCTACAATGGGTAATTTTATTACATTGCACTGTGCAGTGATCTCAAGGGAAGATGACAAGCAAGTTAATTTTTAAATGATTGCAATGTAGACTTTCCAGAAATGCTTTTTCATAGTGGTGGTAGCTGAGGAGTCACATTCTCTTTTATTCTTCCATCGATGGTTCAGGAGTCTGTAATGTTCCCCTGGTCATTTTCATTGATGGCTACATCTTCATAACAAGTTTTGGGAGATTTACATGATTATGATGAGAACCAGTGTCATCTTTCATGATGCTGTTTTTCTAAGGACCTCTAAAAGTAAGAATTCATATTTTTTAAATCTGCCCTAGATTTCTACGAAGCTCTGACTTATAGGAATACTCTCTTCTTCCACTTTACTTACCCCAGGATTTTCCAAACTCTATTCTGTGGGGCCCTGTTCCCTTGACCATTAGCAGGTTTTCTGCAGATAGGCGAATTAGTTTGGGAAACACTGCATACTTTATTATTCTCTTAGAGATTGATGATGCTCATTAGCATCTAAGAGTCATGCAGTAAAGAGGCTCATTTCAATTATTTATTCATTCACACAGTCTTTATTGAGCACCTCTCTGATTCAGGCTTTGTGCAGGTGCTGGGTGTACAGCAGTGAACAGACGTACATGGTCCTCCCCTGAACAATCTGGTAGGGAAGACAACTAATTTATAATCACAAATTGCAATGTCTATTATGAAGGAAAATAACTATTGGACACGAGAGAGAATGGTAGGTGGTCTACATTAGAGTGAGTGACAGGAAAAGCATCTCCAAGAAAATGATGCTTCAGGTGATACTTGATGGAAGAGCTGGTGTTGGCCAGTTGAAGAGTTTTCTAGGCAGAAAAAGGAGCACACGCAAAGGCCACGAGGCAAAAAAAAAAGAGAGAAAAAAAGAAAGACCTTGGCAATGAGAACAATGCTGACAATGGAGACAATGAGGAAAGGCCAATGTGAGGAGAGGAGAGCATAGGGTGAGTTAAATCAGCCTTTTGCAGATAGCAGTAGACAGGTGCCAGGGAGGCCTGCCTGAAGGGAGGAAGCCCAGAGCCCAGAGCCCAGTGATCATGTGTTTGTAACAGCACAGAATGACAGAGAGGCTGGTAAGACCACATCAAACTTTAATGTGCACACGCTTGAGATTCTGATGCAGGAGACCTGGGGTGAGACTGGAGACTCTGAAATCCTACAAAAACTCCCAGCTGATGACTGTGCTACAGGTCCCAGGACTAAAATATGAGAAGTAAGGGTATAAGCTACCTCCATCAGGCCAACTTCTTCAATTATCCCTTCTCTCTGGGGTCCTGGGCACCTGGTGGAGATAGTAAACTCTACCCTTTGCAGCTCAGATAATGGGCTTCGCAAGGTGGCATTGTAAGGAAACCTCAGGGAAACTTTCTTGGAAGTTTTCCTGGGACAAATACCTTGGGCAAATACTAGGATGTCTGGTCATCTTAGGACAAGGAAAAGGCTAGCTCATAGTGCACCCACGATGAACATTCCTAAAATATAGGGTGGAGTGGGGGCCTGTGTCCTTCTGCAGTTAGTCTTTACCACGTCTAGTCCCTGCACTATTGATATGGATGGTTTTCCTTTCCCCGTCTGTTAAATCTTTTTTTTAAATTGATTTTTTTAGAGAGAGGAGTGAGAAGGAGAGAGATAGAAACATCAATGAGAGAGAAACTCTGGGGATTGAGCCCCAAACCTGGGAAATGTGCCCTGACTAGGAATTGCAATAGCAACCTCTTGGTACATGGGTCGACACTCAACCACTGAGCTACACCTGCCAGGCTGTTAAATCTTTTCTTTTTTCAGTTTTAAACTCAATTCCTACAGGAAACTTGTTCAGACAAAGTGGGATGAGGTGTGGACTCTTGTTCTAATGTGGCTTACATGAAGTCCATCTACCTGTGTTTTGACTTACTTTTAATTGTTTGGGGTCCTGGTTCTTTAGAGTGCGGAAGCCCACCTTCGCTAGTTGAGGCAGAATGTGTAACACCTTTTTCATGCCTGAGAACTGAGCTTAAAGAAGCTGAGTATCAAAAGTCACAGAGTGAGTTAATAGAAGCTCAGGACAGAGAACTATCTGTGCCAAGGTCTTGCTAATTGATTTATTGCGGTTCTCATATTTACCCAAACTCCATGTGTATTCATTGACTGGTTGTAAATATCCTGAGGCAGTTTTCCCAACTAAAATGGGGATACTAGTAGGGATATATGAGATTATTTGGGAAGGTATACAGATGAACAGATTTTATTTTAGGGGTTACATATTTATTTTAATGACTATTAGAAGAAAGCCCTAAAGTATGAAACCTATGACTCAATATGTCCTATTTCTTAGCATAATGTTAAGATAAAAAAAAAAGATTGACATCAAGTCAACTTTTCTTTTATATCCCTAATATGACATCTTACTTTTTCACTCAAAAAAACAAAAGTTGCTTAATGTAAGGCCATGGAGTGAGACGAGGGTTCAAATCCTTGTTCGGCTATCTAACCAACATTTAGCAGGAGACTTTTATACCTGGTTACTCTTTTTTTTTTTTAATTTATTTTTCAATTATAGTTAACATCAATATTATATTAGTTTCAGGTTTACAACATTGTGATTAGACATTTATATAACTTACAAAGTGATCACCCTGGTAAGTCTAGCACCCATCTGACACCATATACTGTTATTACAATGTTATTGATTATACAGACAGTCCTTGGGTTACATGGGACTCGATGTATGTCATTTCGTGGTTACATCACCATCTCCCATTTATTTATATAAAAAAGTTCCGTCATTTTGACATATGTACATATGTGCTTTATGTTTTTTATTATTTATTTACCACAAGTAAAGGTCAGGAATTGTTATCTTTCTTTTAAATTTTTTTTTCCTGTTTCCCTTCATTACTGCTGTGTATGTGCTCCATGTGAGTGACGTAGGTGCTTCTGTAGGTGGGTTCCAACTTACAGCGAAAATCGCGTTATGTCGTGCCGTAGGAACAGATCTCCGATGTAACCCGAGGACCTACTGTATTCCCTCCTGTGCTTTGCATCCTCGAGCTATTTTTATCACTGGGTATTTGTACTTCTTAAGCCCTCCACCATTTTTCACCTACCCACCCACCTCATACCCCTCCCATTTGACTACCATCAATCTGTTCTCTGTATCTGTGAGTTTATTTCTGCTTTGTTTGTTCACTTATATTGTTTTGATATAAACTTAACTGAAGGAAACATAATAAATAAGAGTACAGGATGTGAGAAAAAAATCATGAGGGTCATATACAAATAATGGAGTTCTAAAGAATTCAGCACCACCAATTTAAAGTGTTATCCTACTCAAGAGAACTGCTCTTTGATGGAGCATATTTATTTATTTAACATACATCTATTAGGATGAATGTGATATGATGTTTGCCCCTGAGGAGCTAACAAGAAAAACAAACTCACAAACAAATAATTACAATACAAAAAACCCAGCTAACATGTACTATGGACTAGTCATCTGTAAGTGCTTTGCATGTAAATTATCTCATTCATTTTCATAAGAACGCCCAAAAGTAGATTTGACTTTTATATCCATTTTACAGATGTGGAAACAAAGTAAAAGGGAGATGAAGTAACTTGTCTGAGGCCACCCACTTGGAAGTAGCAGAGCCAGGATTTGAACGCACGCAGTACAACTTTAGAGCCATGCAGGTACCCTAGTAGCAATGTATACACTGGACCATGAGAGAACAGCAGACTGAGTGACAGCCTGGGAGAGCCAAGGAAGGTCCATTTGGAAAGGAGTGAGTTCAGAGAATTCTCTATAGTGAGGACAATAATTGCAAAGGCAAGAATACAAGCTAACGTGGATTGAGTTTGGGGAATGGTGTAAGTAATTCAGTGTGTTGTGGAGTTTTGGAGGGATATTGGGATTACTGGAGAATAAGTTTATGATTTTAATTCCTGCTGTGGTGAGAAGACCCAGGTTGATGAGTATCTTTGGTTAGGTTTTCCTAAAGCAGACCCTAGCTGTGGGTCTGGGTGCTGAGTGACATGTCAACAAAATGCTCCAAGGAGCATCCAGCAAGGAGGTGAAGATGAAAATCAAAGAAGGAGAAAAGGTCGTGCAATTGTGTGATATCAAAGTTCAAGCTGCTTTTGCAGGTAGGGGACTAGTTAGTCTATATTCTGCTCTATGAGCTTCTATCCTGGACTGAGTGTATGGTCACAGAGGTAAATCTGCTCTCTCCTACTTGGCCTGAGTTCCCATGTGCCTCTTATAATATGTCCCTCTCACTACACTGAGTGTGTTTTTTGGTGACTGGAGGAGTGCATTATTTCTTACAACATGATTTCTAACACAAGCCAGCTGCTTTGTCTGGCACTTATTCCAAAAAATACTAGTCACTGGTTCCATTGCTGGAGGAACACCTGCCTCTGATGAGCTTGGTGAGGGGTACCAGTGTATTGGTATAAATATCGCCATCAAGATGCAAGAGAGCCCAGCAGGTATGGCTCAGTGGTTGAGTGTTGACCTATGAATTAGGAGGCCACGGTTTGATTCCTGGTCAGGGCACATGCCCAGGTTGTGGGCTTGATTCCCAGAAGGGGATGTGTAGGAGGCAGCTGATCAATGAGTCTCATCATTGATGTTTCTGTCTCTCCCTCTCCTTTCCTCTCTGAAATCAATAAAATATATTTAAAAAAAAGATGTAATAGGAAAACATTTCTGTCCTTTATGGGCAATTTGATGCATTTTCAAAGATAATTTTGACTTTGTGATTTTTTTACCTTATGGAGAGAGTAAGTATAGCCAAAGCAGTTAGTCCAATGTAGTCAAATGAGCCATTCATTGCACAGCCATTTATTGAGCTTCTGTGATGTGCTAGAGATGGTCTCCTTCTTACCCCAACACCTACTTCATAGATCATCAGGACTGTCCTGCTACCTGAGTACACATCACACATCCAGCTCATGGATGGAATCACACTCAGCCCTGCTTTACCTGTTCATTTGTCCCTGTGCTCCCTGTCTTCCTTCTCAGAACTTCTTCATCAAAACTTGGCGTATCCTGCCCCATTCCCTCCAAACTCTGCTTCCTTCTTGCTGCACAGTGGCTGCCCATTTTGATGAAGAAGTTGGTCCTGTGGATGCTAATCCATGGATCTCTAAGTTGAGGTTTGTGTGGGGAGCACATGCCTGAACAGACAGAACTCTGTCTTCAAAGAAAAGACGTTGAAAGCAAGAATGAAGTTAGACAGCCCTTCAAATGGTTACAGAATTACCCCTGGAACGAGATGATAGAGATCAGACATCTAGATCTTACTGTTTAAGTGCTGGTTGGTGCCCATATGCAATAATGTAAAGGTCTTCTTGGCAATTAAACTTTGTTATTATAGCAATTCTTTCTCTAGATTTAGCCTTCGTATGTTTTCCTTGAACTTTCTGCCAATTCTTCCTCAAAATGTGGCATTGCAGACAGGAGCTGCTTGGAAACAGATCTTTTGCCTTTGAAGCCTATTTATCTTCCAGGCGCTAAAATAATAATTTGTGATGTCTTTCACAGAGTTTAAATGAAAGAATAAATTTAGCTTTTATGGTATTGTGAAGTTTATATCGTCAGCTGTAAAGTGGGATTTTTATAGTTCTGTGGACTTAGGCAAGAGTAGATGTGTATCAAAGCTAATAAAGATTTTGGCTTTTATGTGTTAAAAATGGAAAATTTACAATATACTCATAATGCAGGAAATGGCATCTTTTAATAGAGATTAAATGAATAAAAGCATCTTTTAACATAACATAAATTTAACATTTTCATTATTTTTCTCCAAACGTGGCGCTGTGATAGCTCACTTGATACTGTGGTGATGTTAGCTTTGGTTAGTAATTAAATACAGTTCTGAGAACTTTTGTTTCCCAGTAGATTTCTCAAGATTAGCTCCAGGTCTCTGTATTCTTGTTAGCTAGTGCATAGTAGGCCCATAGTATATATATGTTGAACCAACACATAACTTTGGGTCTGTCAGGTTCCAAGAGCTGTGATTTGCAAAAATAAGAAGACTTGGTAATATGATTCCTTAAATGTGAGGTATGAGAGGGCAAGGAAGGGGTCCAATGTATATGAGCACCTACTGTGTGCCGGGCATTCTGATAGATGTTGTCAGAACACACTGTATCTGTGATACTAACTTAGGTTCTGCAGAGTTATCTGTATCAATTTAACCTTTTCAGCCCTTTAAGAATGGGGGACAGACCAAATCCTATCAGAGCTCAGCCAGTTACTAGGAGAAATCACAAACAGTTAAAGTATTTCTAGGTTCTTGGTGGTTCCCTTATTTCAAGAACTTTCCAGAACAGGGAATGACCTTGCATTGTTCCCAGGGTTCACTCTAGTGGGACTAGCCTTGGAATAGTTTCTCAGTTATTGTCCACGTTTCCTGGCTCATTTTAGAGTCACTTTTGGCCCAGGGAAGGCGAGGAAAAGCTCTGTCCCAGAAGTCCATGTCAGAGTCATGAACTCCTTTCTAACTATGTTCCAGGGTTACTCAGAGTGGCTTCTGTTTTAGGAAAGCCACTATCAAATCCCGCCTGGGTAAGCTTAGACAGTTTGCCTAACCTCTCCATGCAAATGAAAATTCTGATATCTAACTTGCAGGTGGGGAATGAAATGAGCTTATTTATATGTAAACAGCTGGCAGATTGTATCAGTTATCCATCATCACAATAATGCTTTGTAACAAATGACGACAAAACCTCAGGGGCATATAATCATACGCATTTATTGCACAAGTGTTTGGATCTGCTGGGGGTTGACTAGATGGTTTTGCGGATCTAGGCTGGGTTTGCTCATATGTCTGTGGCTTGTCTAGCTGTCAGCTGGCTGATCTAGGGTGAAACAGCTGGGAACTTCTGCTCTGGTCCTCGTGTCTCTCATTCTCTGTCAGGCTAACCTAGGCATGTTCCCATGGTGACGGCAGAGGTATAAGAAAACAAGTCTCAGTGTGCAAACCCATTGTGAGCCTTTGCTTGTGGTACATCTGCTAACATCCCATGGGCCAATGTGAGCACATGAATCACATGAATGTCAAAGAGTGAGGCAGGTCACACTGCCCATGGAAGGAGGCCAGAGCAATCTATAGTGCAAAGGGCATAGATCCAAAAGGGGTGAAGAATTGGGGATGTTCTATAAATACCCCAACAGACATAGGGTGGTTTGAAAGAACAACTGTCAGATTTCTGGCTCTTTGGTATCTGAACTTCTTTTCTATGTCTGGGGTATTTCCCACCTTATAGGTCTCAGGCAGAACCCATTTTCTCCTAATGAAGTGAAAAAAGTCTCAATACTTTCTTTCCCAGCGTTTTCGATGCATTTTGTGTACAACTCCATCATCTAGTCCCAACTATCCTGATATGCTTGCCTGGAAACCTAAATCTGGAGGTGGGATGCAAAGAAGCATGGAGAAGCTACACAGGCGATGGTGGCAGCGAAGGAAGCCAGGCACAGTTTCCGGGCAGAAGTGGCAGAGGTGTTAGTGGTGGATTTCCGTGAGTGGTAGAGTGATTGTGTCAATGTTCCCAAAGGGCCTCTGTGTCAGGCCCTTTGTTGTGTGGTTTTGCAGTTCCCTTGCTAATGAGGCAGAGTCTATTTCTTCACTCCTTAAACCAAGGTTGATCTTGTGACTTGCTTTGGCCAATAAGGTGTTGGTGTTGCCAGTTCTAAGCCTAGACCTCAAGAGGCATATGTGCCTGTGCAATTCTTTTGCTCCTCTGCCCTCACCATGAGAACATGCCGGGTCTCAACACCCTGGAGGATGAGAGCCATATAGCATAAGAAATGTCCAAACATGGAGAGAATTTTGATACAAGTTAACTTGAACCAAACTGACGACATATGCTGGGGAGCAAGATCTCAAATTCTCCAGAGAATAACAGTTTTACAGCTTCTTTTATTTATTTGAAATTTAAGGAGGGAACATAAGGAAGATTGGATAAATTGAGGTGCAGATTGCATTACAGGACAGTTAACAAAACTGTGTGCTCTCTTGAGGATTAATACCCCTTTGAGGTGTATTACTTATAGTATTGCAAAGGTGTGTTAAACTAGATGCACAAGAACCATGGATAGGGCTGGCTTAAAACCTTTCACTAAAGACGTTATAGACCTGAGGCATGACTACCCACCATGACCTGCCCAATTAGGAATTTCTGATAAGATCACCCTGTGAGATTCCTTTCCATAGAACCCTTGTTTTTCATCCACATGAGTCATCCCAGTCACCGCAGCTGAGCCAGCCTAGAAAAGCCAATAGCTGGCCAAGCTGGAGCCTCATGATTGGCTCAGTCAAGATTGCAGTGCTGCCTACCAGCCTCTGAGTGACACCAGGCACATGAGCAACAAACACTTACTATCATATGTCACTGCGTGTCTGTGGTCATTTTTTAGTTGGCATTATTATAAACTTAGCTAACTGATTCTCTGTGTCCAGTGCTAGACTAGTTGAGTGGTGGGATTTCAAATGGTTCTGGCTGCCTAGCGTCTCTTTGTCCCTGTCCATTTTTCGGAGCCTGGTCCTCCAGAATTCTTGGCAAGTATGCAATTTACCCATTATCTTTTCAACAAATTCCCTTTGTGCTTCCATCAGCCAGAGCCAATTTTTGTTTCTCATACTTAAGAACTATCTAGTACCACGCAAGTAGAGTGCTAGTTCTGATTATTGTTCTCCCATTTCTGCCTCTGTTTGCACTTATCTGCCTGAACTTGTTTCATTTCTGAATTAAACAGCCTCTGATTGTGTCTTCCCAAGAAGCCCCTCTTGACTAGTTAGGAAGTCCCAATTTTCCCTCCTATCTATCTTCTCTGGGTGCCAGCATCTTCTCTGCCTCACTCGTTACCGTCTCCTGCCATTCTCTGAGCAACAGAAAAACAACTGCCATTGTTCTCATATAAGTGATTCATCTGCTGGATGTTTACAGAACCATCGGTGTCCTTCATGTCAACATTGCCTATTATAGCGAGTGGCTGCAGATGGTGTTGATTTAACTGATTTTTGAACGCCATGTGGGCATTCACTTGATTCAGTTGAGCGGATCAGTCTTTTGATGATGACGAGCTAATTCAGATATTGGGTAGAGACAGGGAGTTCATGGCCAGTCAAATTTACTTCAAAGGAGGTTGCCTGGGCTAAGCTGTGTCTCAATGGAATCTAAAAAGTCTTTTGGTAGCACTGGCACATTGGAAAGGGTGGGGACCTTGGCATCAAAGGGCTGAGTTTGTATCCTGGCTCTGTGCCTTGGGCAAATAACTTAGCCTCTCCAAGTTCCAGTTTCCTGAGCTCTAAAATGGGGACTCAAGCCAATACTGTCCCTGTTCATTGGCCAAAGTTGTTGTGACAATCAAAATAAATTCTGCTCACCACCATGCTTTGTAAGCTGTAAAGGACCCTATAAGAGCAAGGGAGTGATGACAGACATTAACTGTTGGGCTCTTTTGACCCCAGGTTCACTCTTTTAGGGAGATTAGGAGATAAGAGGTCAGTATAAGCCAGGAATCTGGAGTCAGTGTCCAGATTATTACTGGGTAATATGTTCTAAGTCCTAGTCAGGAACCAGTGGCCACAGACCTGACTATATTTGGCTGCAGACAGGGCATGGGGCAGGGTAATGCCAGCCAGCTGGGCTCTCCAATTCTCCTCCAGCAAGAAGGTCAGTAGAGAGTGATGCTAAAGAGTGAGTCCTCTAAGTATAGTATGCAGTGAGAGTTAGAGGGGGCTATGTCAGATAGGAGTTGCTTATGACCATGAGTAATGGAGGCCTGAAACAGAGTGGCTTGTGAAATCATAGGAAATATATATTAGTCTCTGTCCCGGGTTCCTCACACATCACTTTGTAATTTCATGGATGATAGGCATGTCTTTTCTTCTAATGAGGTGACTATGGGTGGACCTCCTGATGGTTCTGGATGAGGGCTGATCACTAGAAAGACCAAGCCATAGTTAGAAGCTTGGAATTCTCAGCCCCATTCTCTTGAGAATGGAGAAAGGCTGAAAATGGAGTTAGTGAGCGATCATGCCTATATGATGAAGCCTTCATAAAACCTTGAAAGTACAGGGCGTGGAGATCCTCCGTGCTGGGGAACACATCCACACCAGGAAGGTGACACCCTTAGCCCCCAGCTGCACTGGGACAAGCTCCTACCTCAGGACCCTCCCAACGCTCATTTTATGTATCTCTTCATCTAACTGTTTATCTATGGTCTCCTTTAGTAAACTGGTAAATATAAATAGGTGTTTCTTTCAGTTTTGTGAGCCACTCTGGCAAATTAATCAAACCCAAGGAGTGGGTCATGGGGACCTCTGATTTGTAGCCAAATTGGACAGAGGTTATGGGTAACCTGGAGACCTACTATGTGCAAGTGGCATCTGAAGTGGGTAATTTGCTGCCTCTGCCACAGGATTCTTATGCTATGACACCCCAATATCATGATGCAGAGTCCTCAGAGGGGAAATGTAACTTTTGAAAACAGTGCAGTATTATTGGCAAAGAGTCTGCATTTGGAGAAAGATAGTCTTGGTCTCAAATTTGCCCTCATCACTTACTAGATTTTTACTCAACTTTAATGAGCCTAAGTTTTCTTCTGCAAAATAGAGATAATGATACTATTTTTCTCATGGGGTTCCTGTGCAGAGTTAGTGGTTCAGCAGAGCCCTTAGTGCAGTGCATGGCACTCAGAAAACACTTGAGGAAGGTCTCTATAAAAGTGCATGAAATGAATTATTTAGTTGTCAGATGTGAGTCATAGTCTTTTTGTTGTTGTTTTCTTAATCCTCACCTGAGGATATTTTTCTCATTGATTTTTAAAGAGTGTAAATGAGGAGGGGGAAAGGGAGAGAGAGGGAAAGGAGAGATAGATGATAGATAGATAGATAGATAGATGATAGATAGATAGATAAACATTGATGTGAGAGAGACACATTGATTGGTTGCCTCCTGCATGTGCCCCAACCAGGCTGGGAATTGAACCCTCAACCCAGCTACATGCCCTTGACCAGGAATCAAACCTGGGACCCTTTGGTGCACAGGCCAATGCTCTAATCACTGAGCAACACCAGCCAGGGTGAGTCATAGTCTCTTATGCAGGGGTCCTCCAACTATGGCCCTCGGGCCACATGCGGCCCGCCGAAAACATTTATCCAGCCCGCTGGGTGTTTTTGCTGCCGCTGCCTGTCCTGCTTAGCAGCCGACTTGTCCCGGGCTCGCAGTGCGCATGTGTGGAATGTCTGAGGGACAGTGAACTGGCCCCCTGTTTAAAAAGTTTGAGGACCTCTGCTCTTACTGGTTCTACAATAGTGAGAACAAGACATGTTTTTAATCGAGATAGAATACAAGGCCTAAATAATTTATTATCTAACAGCTGGCACCAGAATTCTTAGGAAGGAAACTGTCTTTGTGTTGGAATTTGCCTTGCTGAACCTGATGGGGAATGGAATGGGGTGAGTCCTGAAAAAGGGACAACACAGGTGATGGTAAAGGAGAGTGATGTGAAAGACAACAGAATAGGCAAGAGATTGTCCAGCCACAGTTCTCCGGCCAAAAAAATTCTGGCCCATCATCTATTTTTGTAGGACCTATGGGCTCATATTCTATTGAGGGGATGGGGCCTGGGAGAGAAACAGGTAAATAAATAATTACAGCAGTCTGGCTGGTGTAGCTCAGTGGTTGAGAGTTGACCTATGAACCGGAGGTCAGGGTTTGATTCCCAGTCAGGGCACATACCCGGTTTTGTGGGTTCGATCCCCAGTAGGGGGCGTGCAGGAAGCAACAGATCAACAATGTTTCTATCTCTCTAAATATAAATGAAAACATTTTTTTTTTTTTAAAAGGAAAGATCCTCAAAATACATTAAGGGGAAGGTGCAGACCAGTGTGAAAGCATTTGTGTAAAACAGAGGGAAGAACAGAATATACTTTATGTATATGTACATAAAATCTCAGACAGAAAAGATACTTAAGAAGTTGTTAATATTACTTGCCTCTGGGGAGGAAACTAGATGTCTACAGGATAGAATAATATATTCTTTTTACTTTTTAAATTACCAATCATGTTAACGTATTACCTTTATATAAAAAATAAATAAAAGTTTAAACTTTTAAAATAAATAATTACATTAAATAAACATCCAATCTTTAAGGAAGACTGTTTAAATATACATGTCTTTATCATGCAAAGGGGTGCTAAGGAGATTTGTGTATGAATTA
The DNA here is from genome assembly GCF_963259705.1 of Myotis daubentonii. Classification (NCBI taxonomy): domain Eukaryota; kingdom Metazoa; phylum Chordata; class Mammalia; order Chiroptera; family Vespertilionidae; genus Myotis; species Myotis daubentonii. Next base: position 46,237,829 of record NC_081853.1, on the reverse strand, counting down.
TAAGACATCTGATGGGGAGAGTTGGTGTCAGATTAGATATCCTTGAATATTCTTAGAATCCTGGGCATCTATAAAAATAAGGGATTCTATTAGAGGATGCCAGAGTTCCTTTCAAATGCTAGAATTCTGTGATTCAGTAATTTTAAGAAATTGAAGGGGAGTTGGAGTAGAGGTTTGTGTATATATGTGTGGAAGGGAAACTTTAAAAATTACATGCTAGGGGCACTCTCGTTAACCATCCAATCTTCAAGGAAGACTGTTTAAATATACATGTCTTTATCATGCAAAGGGAGGCAAACCTCTACTGGTGTGTATGCTGACGGCTGGAGTTACAGCACACTAGCTGCTCAGGTGTTGTTCTGCCTCTTTAAATCAAAGCAAGGCAAGTAAATTTAGTACTCCAAGTGGGAGGCTTCTGAATAATTAAAGATTTTCCCTTTGTTTTCTTGAACACACCAGTTATTTTGTTAGCCTCCTGCGGTGGGAAATAGGCAGCATTGTGACTTTAGCCATTGTTGAAGAGGCTTGAAGGAAAAAACTTAAAGATTTATTAGGTGATTTCTCTGATTTTTAATAAACCAGGGAAGAAATGTTATGAGCCAAGGAGCAGTACTGGGAACAACAAGCTAAGGCCAGACACAAAAATAACCCCTAGAAAAGATGCTTACCTGTGGCAAACAGGATGCCACGGGAGCCACCTGCTCAACTCCTTTGTGAGGCTGGGCCTTCCCCCATGGTGGTTCCCAAGCGGAGCCTGGGAGGGTTGCCCTCTTGAACAATGCCAGAACCAGGCAGGCCCGGGCCACCCACCCTGCACACTCTGCCTAATTCACAGGAGTTCCGCTACAGCTGGAGTTCTAGGTATGGCTCCTTGTGCAGTTTTAGTGACCCCTATGTGGTAAGACTGGTCAGGTGTTTTATTTCCAATCTGAAAGGCTGAGTTTATGCATAATTCACCCTTAACTATTTCCCAGTTTTATTTCCAGCTTTCCTAGAAAGTCTTTAGTGTGATTTCTTTTTATTTTTTTTTTTAATATTTTTATTGATTTCAAAGAGGACAGGAGAGGGAGAGAGAGAGAGAAATATCAATGATGAGAGAGAATCATTGATCGGCTGCCTCCTGCGTGCCCCACTCTGGGGATCGAGCCCCAAACCCAGGCATGTGCCCTGACCAGGAATCAAACCTGATCTCCTGGTTCATAGGCTGATGCTCAACCACTGAGCCACACCAGCTGCATGGGAGGTTTCTCTAGGGAAGGGGAGCCCCATTTGTTACTGTGTCCCTAGGCCACCTCCTGGGTGAGTAAGAATAGAGGGTGTCTGCTGCACACTCAGGGTGGTTTCTTTTGAGGGACTTGTCTTCCCTCAGTCAGTTGGAAAGACTCCACGTTCCCAAGTTCATTTCCTAGAGTGGCCTGGTGGTCCAGCTGGACACCTATCCCTCAGCTCTCTGCTTCCAGCCCCAGAATTTCTGAGTGACATTGAATCTGCTTCTTGCCAGACTAGGTCTTCTACACAACTAACTAAACTACCACTGCTCCTTACCCCATATCATAAAAAAATTATTTTTTTTTTGTGGTAAGGTATATATAACATGAAATTGACCATTTTAACTGTTTTTAAGTATACTATCCAGTGCCATTAGGTCCAATCACACTGTTGTGCACCACCATCCTTCTCTAGAACTCTCATCTTCCTAAACTGAAACTCCGTATCCATTACACAAGCACCCCCACCACTACATCCCCCTAGCTCCCCGAAACCACTCTTCTACTTTCTGCGTCTATGAGTTTGACCACACTAGGTTCCTCATATGAGTGGAATCGCACCATGTTTGTCCTCTTGTAACTGGCTCACATCACTTAGCATGAGCTTTTCAAGGTTCATCTTTGCTCCAGCTTGTCCCCCCTCACTCCCTCCTTAGTTTTTATTCATATCCACACAGGCTCTGTGCCTTCTCCTGCATTCACCACTTTCCCTCTCCCCTCCCCCGACCCCTTGTCCCGTGCCCTCTCTGTGACCCTTGTTCTGAGGTAAACCAAATGCTTAAACTAGTCACAGAATGGGGCCCCAATCTTCACTTACCCTTTAGCAGGGACCCAGACCGCATTCTTTAAAAGTTGGACCTGGTGGACAGACAATAGAGTGGTGAAGGCCTGGGGTGGGGGTGGGCTAGAAGGGGTCCATGGGGGGTGGGGTGGGAAGGGGACATCTGTAATACTTTCAACAATAAAGATCAATTAATTTTTTAAAAAGGGGGAACCTTTGCAAGAATTGATTTGAAGGTCACCACTTGACAGGAGTTATGATAAGATTATCAAGAAAGTGGAGAGGAAGCAGCAAAACAAAGAGACCAGGAGACAAGAGGAAGGTGTTCAAAAGGCCGCCTCCTGACTTCATTGAAACGTGGGGCCCCTGGAGGCCACCACTCCCTGCAGCCTTTTTCAGGGATCACCTGGCACACGGCACAGGGGTCCCCTGGGACAGCCCCCCCTGCCTCGGGCTGTTCCTTTCCCATCTTTGTGGAATTGTCCAGGGTTTCCCACATGATGGCACAACAGAACCCGAACAGTAGGGAGGCAGGGGCGCCACAAATAGCAATGCCTTTCCCGAGGCCTTTATGTGAAGCAGCACAGAGGGTGGGGGAGCCCCAGAGCTGCCGGGCCTGTGTGAAGGGAGAGCTTTACAAAACCCTATGAAAAATATTACCTGTTATTGTACTTAATATGCTTGGCTGTCATTTCTAAGAAGAAGGAACCGCTGGCAGCCTGCTTGTGGAATTTCTCTGGAAGGGCTGTCTGTCTGCAGCTCACACTTGGCCATGCCTTTCATCAGCTACTTGTCCGGTCATTGTGTGATGGGTTAAATTGGACACTTACAAACAAGTAAGTTCTTTCCTATCAGATTCATCAGTCTCTCTGCTGGCTGCTGGTTTTTATTTGCATTCTCAGGCTTAGTGGCTGGTGGACGAAATATTGCAATTGTTTTTTAATAGCCGAGTTCCATGCCAGTGTTTACATGGCTCCCGTGTTCTGGTGTTTTGTTTTATTTTGGGGGGAGAGGAGGTTATTTTCTTCTTAACTGCCGTCACAGATCAAGGCAGCTCCAGGAGCCGGCTCCAGGCTGGTCTGGGCAAGGTTCAAAAGTCAAGAAGGAAGACGTAATTGGGTCTGAATGGGCTTTGGTGTTCTTACTCAACCTCGGCTGCTTGGCACTTTCTGAAAGCTGCCTCAAGGTAAGTGAGGTAGAAAAAGAACCTGAGTTACTGACTTCTAGGATATTGAAAGATAGCCATATCCATCTGCATCTTGCCCTCCCCCCCTCTCCCCCCACACACAATTAATCTGCTTCCCTACCTTGCCCCTATGAAAAGGACCCACTCATTGGCCTCCCCTTGGTAGACTTTTTCCATGCAAAAAGTCCTTGTTATTTGGAAATCTTCAGTTTTGCCTCACCCAGTTCCCTGATGCGGTGGTGCAAGCCCTTATTTTTACCGATAGACTCACCTTTCCTTGGAATGTGATTGCTAAACCCACCCTGCCGGGAGCCGGTCCATCCTTGCTGTTTCAAGGGACCTGGCATATATGGCATACGGTTCTTAATATGTTTGCTCACCTTCTTGGCGCTGTGTTTTAACCAAGGTCACCTCTCCGAGAAAGGTTGAATCCCCAGGTAGGGATTTTCCCCTGAAGTTAGGGAGGGAATAAAACCCCTCAACTAAGTGCCAGGCGGGTAATTAATCCCTTTAACTACGAACAATCATGCTTAGACTACATAATCTTTTCTCCCTGGAATGGAGATAAGAAACACCCTAACCTTTGTAATAGAGATTGATAGGATTGAATCAACTGGTATAAATACAGTTGTAACAAGACAGAAAAACTCAGAACACAGAACTAAGGACACAGGGCTTGGAAGACAGGACCAAGAGAGACAGAGCCTAGGCACAGAACCTACACAGAACGTTCTCTAGAGACAGAAGAACTTCGCTGGCGAGAGCATGCTGGAGGATCCTGGAGAAGGACTGGCCTCAGAGCCTAGAGACAGAGCCTAGCGGGAGAACATGGCAAGGGATCCTGGACTGAACCTGACTACAGAGATTGGCAGGAGAACCTGACTGGAACCTGGACACTGAACCTGACTGGAGAGCCTGGACAGAACCTGGCTGGAGAACCTAGCGAGGGAACATGGCTACAGAACCTCGCTGGAAATCCGAAGCAGAGCCTCTCTGGAGATCAAGACCAGAACTTGGCTGGAGATCCTGGCTAGGCTGCTGATCAACTGAACGCTGTCTCCGTGTCATTCCTTCTTCACCGACTCCGTCCACACCTTTGGGGACCCCTGGACCTGCTGGGGTTGGACCCCGGCACCACCCGTCCCTGAAATGGCGATGACTTACTGTAAATGTGATATGGCCCCAACCCAGAAGGAACACCTTGTATGGACATATACATTGACTAACCAACCAGCTCTCGCCAAGTACCCCAAGCCCTCATGCCTTCCTCATTCTCCTTAAAAAGAGTTCTAACCGCTGCAGGGGCTGCTGCTCTCCTTTGTGAGACAGCCCGGCAGGTCTTTCCTCTAATAACGCCTGTGTCACCTGGTTTTCGGCCACTGACTGATCTTTCATTTACTGCTTCCTTTTGAGCTGGAGAAAGCTAGGCACCACCCTCAGAGTGGATTTACTAAACCTCCCATCAACTTAGAAAATGAACATCATTGAGTCTTCCTTCCTTCTTATCTTCTCCAAGCTTACCAAAAAGTCAGTTTCCTTACTAAAATCTGGCATCCTTTGCCCACACCTGCCTGTGAGATCTAATTTGCTAAGTACACATTTGAAAGGGGAGGCTTTGGGTTTGCCAGTCCTCCCAGAGAAGGGACCTTTTGTGTCAGTAATTCAGTAATCCTTTTATTCATGGATAGGAAGAGGGCTTGCTTCCAAGGAACAGGGGAAGGATGGGTTAAGGGAATATGTATGAATGGGGAGTGAAGTGCTTAAGAGGGCAGGGTCTGAAGCCCAACTGTGTCTATTACATGTCATTGAATTAACTCTGACTCCTGGTGGCCCTATGAATGAGTGATGTCCACAGTGTTCTGTCCTCCACAGCCCCGCTCAGCTCCTGTGGACTCATGTTTATAGCTTCTTTTATGGAACCAATCCGTCTCCTATTTTTTTCCTCTTTTCCTGTTGCCTTCTATTTTCTCCAGCAGTATTGTCTTTTCCAAAGATTCCTGTCTTCTCTTGATATGCCCAAGGTAGAACAGCTTCAGTTTGTCATTTTTTGCCTCCAGCAATGCTTCAAGTTAAATTTGCTCTAAGACCCACTTGTTCCTCTTTCTGGTGGTCAAGGGTATCCATAGGGCTCCCCTTAAATACTGTATTTCAAACAAATCTATTTTCTTCCTATCAGCCTTCTCCACTGTCCGATTTCCACACCCGTGCACAGCAATTGGGAATACAAGGGTGTGGATAATGGACTGTGCATTGGAATTCTGGTTCTGCAACGTGCCAACTGGGTGACCTTGAATAAATTATTTTTACCTTTCTGTGCCTCAGTTTCTTTTCTATAAAATGGGATTGCAATAGAACCTTCTTTAGAGAGTTTTCCTAATAGGATTACAGGAGATTATACATGTAAATGGTTTGACACAGTACCTGAGATATGATACACTTAATAAATATTATCATCATCATCATTATTATTGTCATTCATTGACCACTAGACTATGAGTTGCTTGGTGACAGGAACTAGATTTATCTGAGTGTAGGAGGGGCTCAGCAAATGTTTGCGGAATGAATGATCGAATGTTGCTTAGTGTTAGTCTTTCCTTTTTGCATTTTCTTTTAGGATTTAGTGTGTATCAGGTATAGTATCTTGCATACATTTAATCCTTTCAACGATTTTAGGAAGTAAGCCATTCCATAGTATTAAAGCCACAGATGGTGTGACATGCATTTACACATATGGACTCTGGAGCCAGACTGCCTGCGTTTGAATCCTGGCTCTGCCACTTCTTAGCTGTGTGACCTTGAGAAAGTCACTTAACCTCTCATTTTTCAGATTCCTCACTACAATGATGATAATAATAATAGTGTCTACCTTATAGAGTTGTAATTGTGAAGTTTTAGTGAGCTAATATACCTGTACATGTAGACTAATGCCTGGTCTATAAAATTCACGTTAGCTTTTTTTTTTTTTTTTTTTTTTTACAGTTAAGGAAACTGAATTCAGAGATGCTAACAGCTTGCTCAGAGCCAGACAGTTAGTAAATTACAGTGCATCAACTATGTCACTTAGCTAGGGTTCTTTAATGATTCCCATATTATTGAGAAAGTATTTAGATTTTCAGGGTCTTGCCCCCTACTCCCCCCCCCCCCCCCCCGGAAATTATAAAATAAGAATGCACAGAAAAATAAGTTGCTACAGCAAATGTTGGTAGTGAAGTGTTAAACTCTGTCCAGGCAAGCAGAGACTCTTATCTAACAGACTTTGGGTATTGAGTTTCCACTGTCAAGTCCAATCTTAGGCAGAGAGAGAATTTGGGCTTTAGAGAGTTTAATACTTGGCCTAAAGTCACATGGTGCTAAGAAGCAGGGCAAAAACAACTTGGGTTTTTCACAGCACCAGGTTATTTCTCTAAGAACAATCAGTGATTGTTCATTTAAAGAGAGAAGGAGTGATCCATCAAAGATTAATTTTGCTGTGTAGCAATGACCCACTTAAAACTTAGCTAGGGTTTTGTTTTTCACTGCTGTAGCAAGAAGCACTAAGTGGTTCTCTTGCTTGTGCTTGGGTTGGAGAATAAAAGGGGAGGTAGGGAAATTATTCCTTCCTCTATCATGAATAGAGAGACTTCTCTCTCCCCTGGACTCTTGAAGGAGGTATGATGTCATCTTAGATGTTAGCATTCCCTATTGTTTTGAGAGCAGAAAGCCAGCAATGTTCATATTCCAGGGTCAAAAAGGCAAAGCTGACTGTGAGATTCTTTGTTTTGAGGGTTTGAATCCTTCAATCCCTACCAATGAACAGAGGAGGAGTAGAGGAAATCGTTTGTGCTCTCAGTGTTGAAAAGGGAGATGATAGGGAAGCATTTGAGATCTTGCTTCCCAGCAATTCTCATCAATTTGGCTCAAATACAATCTTATAGAAACTCTTTAAAGAAAGAAAGAAAGAAAGAAAGAAAGAAAGAAAGAAAGAAAGAAAGAAAGAAAGAAAGAAAGAAAGAAAGAAAGAGAGAAAAGGGAGATGATGGATGTCAGGTATGTGACTGTAGGTCCTGGGGGAGAAAATGGAATAAACAGTTGTTTTAATTGGCAAGTGATGGGCTCCTGAATGTATTTCTGACTTGGTTGCCTTGGCTGTAACCATGGGAAGAATGGCTCTCAGCCAAAGACCTGCACTGAGTGAGAGGCATCTGGAGCTAGACATGCAGTAGAGAGAATGGAGACATCATCTCTCACAGGACAGTGGTTCCCATGCTGGTAGCTGGAGCATGTTTTGGGTTGGCATCACCACCAGTTGGCCAGAAGCATCCTTTTGTCCTAGAGCCCCAAAAGGTGAGAAGCAAAAATAGCAGTGGCAGCAAATGGCAGAGTAGACCCCAGTGTTCTTGCAGTTGGTGGGGGAAGTCAGGCTGGTCTTTTCATTCTAAGGTTTGTAATCTTGAGGTTTGACTTTTGTATAATAGCTCATGGGAGGCAGGTTCCTGTGGGTGGGGAGATCGTCCGCATCATGTCCAAGGTGATAGTGGGGGCAGGTAAGGGAAGAAAAGGGACCTCTTCTCATTTGAGGAGAAGACATAAAAGAAATGCTTGAGTGTTGGGAAGCTCTCCAAGCCAGTTAGTCATAACCCCTAGGAGCTGTTTAAGAGAACATTACCAATGTCCCTGTTTTTCAAATGGAAAAAAATCAAGAATGCATTCTTCTGATTGACCATAGTATTTCTGCAGCACCCTCAAGAGAGCAATGGCCGGAGATGAGGATATGAAATTTTAAGTGTGAATTGCTTTTATAGGCAGAAGAAAGCTACCAAACTTTGTTCCTATTGCAAAACATATATATAAAAATCATGCAGCATACTTAATGACATGGAAAAATGTTCTCAACATAATGCCAAATGAAAAAAATCAAGTTCATTACCAAAATGTGAAATGTGATCTCCTTTTGCAACACTAAATGGGTAGATATCTGCAGAGGAAGGAGTCTGGAAAGATGTATGCCACCACATTCACTGTGCTTATTCTTTGTTGGATGCTTTAATGGGTGCTTTTAATGTCTGCTTTCTGCCTCTCTGCTATTTGAATGCATTTATGACACACATGTATTGCTTTTGTTGTAGAAAAAAAGTGTAACATAGGTTTTTATTTTAAAAAACTGAAAACAAATCTAAACAACAAAAAAACCCTGCTGCCTTTGAATTCAGGATGGCAGAGACGATGGCTCTTTCATCTAATGGGGTGTCGATGTCAGGGCTGGAGGACAATGACTCAGTGCTGGTGGAAATGTGACCCGCAGAACAAGTTTCAAACAGGAAAGTGCTTGTGGGGTGACCCCTGGGGTCAGTCACTGAGCTCACCACAGATTCCGCAAAGAGAGAAAGAGGCTCCAAAAGGGCAGGGGCTAGAATCAGTTGGGTGGGGGTGTGTGTGTCCCAGTTTAGACAAAGATGCTTTGATGTGCTTCCCAGCGGGTAGGCACAGGAATGCGCGGCCCTGCTCTCTCCTGCAGCCATTAGGGACTTATAAACACCCATCTCCAAAAGGGAGATCCATCAGCTGCACATCAACCACAAAGGAAAGATTTACAGGTAATTTTCCCCTCTCAGTCCAGAAGTGTGATTAAGCATATGCTTGGAAGGGTTTTTTTTTTCTTCTTCCCCTCTTTCCCTGCACTGTAACTAGAGATGCTTTGTTCTTCTCTCCTTCCCAGTGATGCTTATAATGACTTTTATAGACACATACTGATGTTCGGTGCTTACACTGTGCTTTCCTCACATCTATCAGGAGAGCGAGGTGTATGGAATATGTCATGTCTCACTCTGAGATGATGGGAACTAACTGGTCAGGAGTAGGGCTTGGAGCTGTGCTGACGATCTGCTGGCTCAGGGCGTCTTCCTCCCAGGCTCAGCCCTGAGGCCTCAGCTAGGGCTGAACTATGGGGTGAGGAAGGGAATACATCCCAGCCCCCATATTTTGGATCAATGGGCTAAGGCAGTGGTCGGCAAACCGTGGCTTGCGAGCCACATGAGGCTCTTTGGCCCCTTGAGTGTGGCTCTTCCACAAAATACCACGTGCAGGCGCACACGTACAGGGAATGTTGTGGAGTGAAAGAAGATGTAATGTCGAGGATTGAGAAAGGTATGTTGAGATGGTTTGGACATATAGAGAGGATGGACGAAAGGAGATAGACGAAACAAGTATATAAGACGAGTGTGGATGGGAGAGTTGGAAGGGGTCGACCTCAGTGAACATACCTCAATCAGACTGAGTACGTTTTTAGCAAAGGCCAGCTTAGGAGTACCCTAATTAAGTTAATAACAATGTACCTACCTATATAGTTCAAGTTTAAAAAAGGTGGCTCTCAAGAGAAATTTCAAGGGTTGTACTGTTGATATTTGGCTCTGTTGACTAATGAGTTTGCCGACCACTGGGCTAAGGGAATGACTTGGAAGGGGGTGGAGGTTTCAAAGCCAACCCTCCCTGAAAGGCCCTTTATGAAGACAATAGTGATACAGAGCCAAAAGCGTGAACTGCAGTTGGACAATCGTTAATTCGAATCCATGCTCTGCCACAGATGGGTTGTGTGATCTTAGGAAATTTAATACATTTTTCTGAGAATTAACTTCTGACATTAATGGGACAGAGATTCAGCTGAGGCAGTTCCCAACGACTCCAGCATTCCAGAGTGAGGTGTGCTATCTAGGCCAGCTAGGCAGGACTCTCGAGGAGGTGCAAACCTCCCCTGAGCACTTGCCTGGGAGTCAGTGCTTAGAATGTGTGCATGCTTCCCTCAGAACCTCACCTGCAAAAACCTCAAGCTCACAGACTAAGACTACCCAATTGCTCTAGGGAAATGCATGATGCCTGCCTCCTGGGCACAATTTATTTATTTAAAAAATATTTTTATTGATTTCAGAGAGGAAGAGAGAGGGAGAGAGAGATAGAAACATCAGTGACGAGAATCATTGATCGGCTGCCTCCTGCACGCCCCCTACTGGGGCTCAGGCCTGCAACCCAGGCATGTGCCCTGAGCAGGAATCAAATCATGTTCTGGTTCATAGGTCCATGCTCAACCACTGAGCCACACCGGCTGGGGCCTGGGCACTATTTAGGCCTCATGGGAGAAAGAAGCAGCTTAAGGCCACGTGGGGAGGGGCCGGTGGGGTGGCCTGCTGAAAGCCAGGGAGCTGTAGGGGTGGGCAGGAGGACGCACAGTCCCTGTGAAGGAGTGAAAAGATCCCAGGGATGGGTTGGGGTGGGTCGCGCGGCCTTTCTGTCTCTATAGAATCTGAGAACGTGCCCCTGTCAGCTGAAGAACAGTATGGACCAGGTAGGTGTCCCATCTCCAAAAAGAACCTTTTGGGGGGTGGGGGGTGGGGGAAGAAAGAGTTGCAGCCCAGGGCCTGCAGATAGCAAACCACGTGCACACGTGCAGCACAGCGGGCAAGTTGAAAGGGCATTTACGACCGGAAAAAGGAAGTTACCATAAGGCTGGGAGCTTTTCTGCAGTTCCCGCGAGGACAGAGTGTGAGAATCACTCCCAGAAGCCTTAGCTTCTCCCCAAGATAATGGGGAGATACTGTGCAGTTTCAGGTGTGCGAGATAATGTGTAATCTCAGCTGTAATCTTTATCACCCGTGCGAGGAAGACAGCCTCCAGCATCTCCGTCCCTGGAGACGCTGCGCGGTGGCTGCCCTGTCGGTGCGGGAGGGCCAGGTAGGACTTGTCCTGCAGGCATCTCTCACCCTCGCCCTCGCCCTCGCCCTCGCCCTCACCCTCTGCCTTTCCCTCTGGCACCCAGCACCCAGGCTCCACTCTTCCACTCGGAGGAGCTGGAGGCAGCCCAGCAAGTGGGGAGGGCGCCTGGGGACCTGCCAGCAAAACCGGAAACAGCCCCAGGCCCGCCCCGCTCCTCCCCATGCACACTGCGCGCCTCCAGCCTGCAGAGGGTCTAGGGTGGAAGGGGAGAGGAATTTGAATTTTAGATAACATTTGGAGTTTTTATTATTACACGTGAGTCCAACAAAATGCAGAGTGGTCTGTTTTGTGAGTGGAAGTGATGGGAGGACTTTTTATTATGTGAAAAATGACCATAAATACAGAGTTCATCCAAGTTTCCCTCAAGGGTCAGGATGAATCAGCCCCACAGAGTGGCTTAAAGGTGCCGAGTTGAGGAAATGAATAAAACTGTTTTCTAATTGTCCACTATATTAGAGTTCTCCAGAGAAATAACCAATAAGATATATAAATATAATACATAAATATAAAATTTATACATATATAGATTAGATGATTAGAAATACCGTTATTCATTCTCTCTCTCTCTCTCTCTCTCTCTCTCTCTCTCTATATATATATATATATATATATATATATATATATATATATATATATATATATGACATTTTAAAATAAGTTTGGCCGACATAATTATAGAAGCTGGTAAGTCCAAGATGTCTAGAGTGGACCAGCAGGTGGGAAACCCCAGGAAGAGGCAATGCCACCGTTCCAGTCTAAAGGCCATCTGCTAATTTATCTGGGGAAGTCCATTTTTGTTCTATTTAAATCATCAATTGCTTGGATGAAGCCCACGCTGACTGTGGACAGAAAGATGCTTTAGTCCATCAATTGAAATGAAGGAGTGGAGGGTGGTTGGAAAATGTGAAGGGGATTAAGAAGTACAAACTTTCAGTTATAAAATAAATAAGTCACAGAATGCAATATACACCATAGGGAATATATAGTCAATAGTATATGACTGATGGTTACTAAATTTAGTGCAGTGATTACTTCGTATTATACTAGTATAAATGTTGAATCATGATGTTGTACACCAGACACTCATTTAACATTGCATGTCAACTATACTTTAAGAAAAAAGAAATAATTAAGACAAAAAAATGTTAATCTTATCCAAATATATCTTCAGAGAAACATCCAGACTGTTGTTTGACCAACTATCTGGGCACTGTGGCCCAGTCAAGTTGATACATAAAATTAACCATCACATCCGCATCCATTGTGAATTCTGCGCTTCCATATTATTTTCTTACGCTACATTTATGGAAGTGAAATCCCACGGAATACATTTCTAGAGTGAAAAGTTTATACAAAATTATAAGATTTTAACATATATTGTCAAATTACCTTCCAGAAAGTTCTTTATTAAAAAAACAATTTAAATTTTTTTGTATTATCTGAGACAGCATGATTTTATGATTCTCCATACTCTCATGACCCCTAGATATTATCTTTATGAATATTAGGCATTATCTTTTAAAAAGACTTGCTAATGGAATCTCATTGTTTGAATATGCATTTGCTATTTTGATAATTGTGAAATCTAACATTTATTAGCATGTTTATTGACCATTTGTATTTCTCCCTTGTCTCCTGACCTTGTCAAGGTTTGCCAATTTTTCTATTAGCTTCTCTTAGACAAGTCAAATTCAAATGTATTTAACCCTGCACCCGTCTTAAAAAGAAGAGGCAAAATTCCAAATTGCACTGATTTACAGTTCAGGGAGAGCAGAGCCTTGGGAGCCTGCATTTACTTTCCCCATTGGGAAATCAGGACCTACGCACATTTCTCTCCCACTAGACCCCTTTCAGGTTTAACAAAATGACAGTAAGTATGAGAAACAATCTAAGGACAGGAACTCTCAAGGAAAAAACAAAGCTCATAACAGAAAAATGCCACCATTGCTCACAGATTGTTAAAAAAGAAAGATTCGCTGCTTGTGGAATGGTCTCATCTTATTGCACTATGGCCCTAGGAGCAGAAAGGGGGCAGATGGTCATTCTGCAGACAGGGCAGGACCCCAGAGACAATTGCTTCAGCGTTTTAGGGGTGAATTATTCTTATCACCCCAAGGCGTCAAGAAACAATTCTAGCATTGTCAATAGCATTTTCAGGTCCTGGCCCAACATTTTTAGAGAAAGGTCTTAAATTATTTTGTCATCAAATCAAGCTCAACTCCATCTTTCAACAGAGGATAAAAAAGCTCTTTGGCTACAGAACTTTTCAGAAGAAACTCCGGGTTTGGAGAATCGTGTAGAACAAAATGTTCTTGCCTTCAGACTATTTCTGAGGCTCATGTGATGGAAGCTCAGGGGGATAATAGGTGTCTCACTGTCTTCCCTCGGTATAGCCAATGCAACATGGGGTAGAGGGAGAAGCTATAATATGCTTCTTATTTTATCTTTCTCACTCCAACTCTTTGAGTTATTTAAGGTTCAGAATCTCTCAAAAATCTCCCAACCCAGCATAGACGATAACTTAGGCGGCTACTTACATTTCCAGGATAAGCTAAATTGCAAGAAAGAAAACCCCCAGTATCCTTTGGGTTTGTACCTTGGCTATTTTAGAAGCTTTTTGGAGCCTGTTTCTAAGGGCTCTGTTTCCAGAAAATAATTAGCAAGAAATGGAAGCACTGCAGGAAACCTAGGGGGCAGTGGGTGTTGACCATGGACCATTAACTTGGGAGAATTTCTTGGAAAACTGGAACCAACATCTTGTACCAATTCCATTTTCCTGATTGGCTTCTGGTTGAGTGCTTGGGAGAGAAAAAAATGGAAATTTGGCTTTCCTAGAGTTGGGGGAAGGAGAGTAGTCATATAATGAAGAAGGAGAATAACTAGAATATTTCTATGGTCTTCTCTCAGGAGTCAGTATTACTCAAACACTCCCATCAAGTGTCTCCCCTCTCCCCTCCCGCATTGTTTACCCTTTGCTACTTTCAGGTCTCTGCTCAAACATCACCTTATCAGTGAAGCCTTCCATACTCCTTTATTTAAAAGAACCCTCTACCACCACTGCCCAGGCGCTGCCTAATCCTTACTCTGATTTATTTTTCTGCAGACATACTGTATATTTACTTATTTTTCTGTGTATTATCACTCTTCCCCACTAGAATGTCAGTCTCCATGAGATCAGGATGTCATCTACATGATCCATTGTTTTATCCCCAGGGCCTACAATAATATTGGATACATAATAGGCCCTCCAAAAATTAATATATTTATGTGCGTCTATTTTGATGAATAAATGGGTGAATGAATGACTAATGATATGACTTGTAGATTTTCTCTATGTTCCCAAAGTTCTTCCCTTAATAAATGATCCACATGCATAGATGTGCCAATTTTTAAATATAAAGTAATTAGGACCAAATAAAACTATTAGGACCATTAGTTCCAATGAAGTCCTGTCCAAATAGGAGCTAGTTTTGTCTTGAGACTGTAAATGCTTCCAAAATCAGGAGTAAGATTCTTTTTTATATTGTGCATTTCTGCATGAAACTATTTTACCTTAATCCTTTGCTCACAGAAATGAGTAAAATACTTATTAAATATTAATAGGGAGTGAACTAGGTTAGCCTTTTCTAAAGTATGTCCCATGAAACATTAGATCCAGGTAGCTATTCTGTGAAAGAAGGGCAGTGCTATTTTTTGTTGTTGTTAATTCTTACCAGAGGATATTCTCCATTGATTTTTAGAGATTGGAAGGAGGGGAGGGAGGGGGAGAAAAGGGAGGGAGGGAGGGAAGGGAGAGAGAGAGGGAGAGGGAGAAGGAGATGTGAGAGAGACACATCTATTGGTTGCCTCCTGCACGTGCCCGACTGGGGCAGGGGATCGAACCTGCAACCCAGGTACTAAGACGGGCATTCTTAGCATGTGAGTTTGGGAAAGCTTTAAATCATGATAGTTAATAATTATAAAAGCTAACATTGGTTGGTTGTTACTATGTATCAGCCTCTTTGCCATGAACATGATAAATTTATCTCATTATTCCTATCCACCCTACTGAGTTGTAGTGCATATTAGCATATTACAGGCTCTGAGAAGTCCTGTAGTTAAGAACTTGCTTTTCTTTAGCCCAACATTTCCCAAACATATAGAACCACTTATGTTTCACTACCCCAGGGATATTAACACCTAATGGATCTATTTATTGTTCTGCAAAATATAAATTGGAAAATGCTGCTCTAGATAAGGGAATTAAGTAGAAAGGCAGAATTATGGCAAAATAGTTTATTGCAAGGAACTAAATAAGCATTGACCTTTAGGGTCTTTTAAATTAAGATAGCTGTCTGCTAAGCACTAGATGATAGGAAGCGATGCCATCTTCTTAGGCCCAGTGGCATAATCTCCCTTTAATTGTCTGAGAAAATAAAAATTGTGTTTGCAAAGATCAATATGTACCTAAGAAAAACTTTATCGTGCTCATGGGATAGATCCTATGGTTTCCACTCAGCTAAACCCTGTCCATTAAAAAAAAAATGTTGGTTTGAGTAATCAGGAAGGGGTTCTTCACACTTTCAGGTTGGATAAAAATGTTGTCACTTTAGTATGGAAACTACATGTGTAAGTTTGAAAGTAAGTCGAAGAAGTGTTTTTGTGAAAGCATGTGCATGAGTGTGTGTGCACGTGTGTGCTGTGCATGTATATGCATGTTTTTAGAGACTTTTCTGGTCATAGAATGTGGTCTTCTATATTGTGATACTGGTTCGGACCCAGAAGGACTCTTTTGCTAGTTCTGTAGCCAGTGGACACTGGAATTGGGGACATTAGTGCCAATGAAGAGTAGAGTGAGATAGACCTATTTCTCTATCTTTGTCAAAGAAATAAAAGTCTTTTCTTGCCAAACCGGTTTGGCTCGGTGGATGGAGCTTCGGCCTGTGGACTGAAGGGTCCCGGGTTCGATTCCGGTCAAGGGCATGTACCTTGGTTGCAGGCACATCCCCGGTGGGAGGTGTGCAGGAGGCAGCTGGTCAATGTTTCTCTCTCATCGATGTTTCTAACTCTCTATCCCTCTCCCTTACTCTCTGTAAAAAAAAATCAATAAAATATATATATAAAAAAAGTCTTTTTTGGGGAGTCAAATATTGAGCTTGGGTAGGGGGCTGGGAATAGAGATGAAAAGGAAAAGAAATTGTTTCCTAAAGGACAAACATGTCCTGAGAAGGGGTCTTACTCTCATGTCTGTTAGGAAAGACAATCTTATGTCTGACAGAGTCTGCATTGCTGTGTAAGTCTATTATTCTCAAACTAAAGTTCCATTAATGGATTTTTACACTAAGATTCTTCTTTAAAATTTATCTTTATTGTTGAAAGTATTACAGATGTCCTTTTTTCCCCCCATTGACTCCTTCTAGCCCGCCCTCGCCCCTGCCCCAGGCCTTCACCACACTATTGTCTGTGTCAATGGGCTATGCATATAAGACTTGATGATTCTTGCAATAACTTGTCATGATGATCCTTACTGTGACAATATGTTATTCAAGTTTCCTTGAGAATGCACCTGCTTTCTTATTCTGACTGGGACACGAAGCATTCAAAGGTGGTGAAAAAAGGAGCAGGAAGAATAGGAACAGATTATGAATCTCACTCCATTTAACTCTTCCGAAAAGCCAGGGGAGCGGGAAAATGAGTCTGTGCTTCTGTTTCCTCAAATAATTTTGACTTGACTTTAAAAAGAAAAAAAGAAGCGGCTCATAGATCACTAGGGAAACGTTTGAGCAGAAATATCAAGCCTGAAATCATTCATAGATGACACAGCGCAGAGCACAGAGAGCTCTGTGCTTCATGGGGACTCGTTCGATGTTGCAAGAGGGAATACAAGAGTGAGTCAGTGTCTAATTATTCAGGACATGTGCTTCCGTTTCTGAGAAACCTGTGTGTGGCACAAGAGTTCAGAATGAGAGTTAGGAAAATGGTATAAAGTAGGAAGCCCAGCTGTGCCCAGTGCCATGCTAAAGGCGTTATGTATTTTAACTCATTTAATCCTCAGAGCAGCTGTATGGGGCAGGGTGTATTGTTATCCTCATTTTACAGCTGAGGAGATGGAAGCACAAGTAATTGGTGACTTCCCCAGGGTCAAAAAGTTGGCGATGGAGCCAGGACTGAAACCCATAGGGGCAGACACCGGAGTTTATGCTCTTAACCACCGGACTACGGTGCCTTGGAAATGATGCAGGGTTAAGGGTACATAGCTTGGAAGCCATACCAGCTCTCCCATCCACTTAACCTCCTTAAACTTTAGTCTTCTCATTTTTAAAATGAGGACGTTAATTATTCCTATCTCACATGGCCATTACGATTATTTAATGAAATAAATGCTAACTGCTTAGTAGTTTGGCACCTAGAAAGCTCACAGTAACTACAAGCAACCTAAAAACTGTAAGCCTGGGAGGAAATTTGGACCATTTTACCCAAAACTATGAAAGGGAAAAGGTTCTAATATCTAGGCTCTGCTGGCCAGTGGAACACTGTGGTGATAGAAATGTTGAATATCTGCTCTGTTCCATATGGTAACCCCATGTGGCTATTGGACACTTGAAATGTAGGTAGTGCTACTGAAGAACTGATCTTTAATTTTATGTAATTGTAATGAATTTAAATGTAAATAGCCAAACAGTGGTTGCTTGGGATGAGGTTGGGGACTGGAACAGTGTGGGACTGAGGAGTTGAGGAGGGGCAGAGAGGGACTAGAGAGGGATTGCTAAGGGGCAGGAGGAAATTTTTGGTTGTATACTTATGTCAAAACTTATCGAATTGTCCACTTTATGTGCAGTTTGTTACATTTCATTCATACTGTAGTAAACCTGTTTTGTTTAACAGGTTTTTGTTTAAAAAACAGACTAGTCCATGATAAATCCAGCTTGAGCATGGCTTCCAACCGTGGTTTTCAAACTGAGTTTGGAGGGGAGTCCTGGGGTTACCAGGGCTTTTGGGACTAGAGGCTGAGGGGAGTGGTCAGCCTCCAACTCTGCTTGCACCAGAGGAGCTGGTTACTGACCTAGCTTTCTGGTGGCCACTCAGGGTCCCCTGGAGGAGTGGGCTTCAGAGGTCGGCAGGAATGAAGGAGGCAAGGGCATGGGAAAGGCATAGTAGCTGTGGGACTCGCCAAGCTGCCTGGCAACCAAATGTTCAGCATCATATCCTAATACAGACAAACTCCTCCAGGGGAATACTTGTGTTCCTAGGAATGGATACTGCACACTGGGGTTCCCACACTTCCAGAGAGCAGGACTTAAAAGGGCTGGGACACAGATGGGAGTGGGAGCAGGCGTCCACATGGAGTAATGAAGAGGTTCTTATATTGTGGTGCATGCAGGAAGATTGCAAAAATGTAGAATCCAAGCCCCCTCCCCCGAGACTTTGGCTCTGGGGCTCTCCAGGCTCCTGGGGTGAGTCCAGTGGCGCTGCTAGGGGAAAGCAGGTCTAGTGGGCAGAGCCCTGGCTGTGGACTCAAAGTGCCTTGGCTCTAGCTGTCAGCTCCCCTGGCTGAGTGTCCTTAAGTAAGTGACTTAATTTTATAGAGCTGTGGGATCCGCATCTGCAGTAGTTTCCTGTGGGTTAGATGTTAACCCAAGTGTTATGGGCTGAGTTGTCTGCCCCCATAATTCATATTTTGAAGCCCTAACTCTGAGTCCCTCAGAATTTAACTGTATTTGGAGATAAGATCTTTAAAAGATAATTAAGTTATAATGAGTTCATTGGGGTAGGCCCTAACTCACCATGACTGGTGTCCTAATATGAGGAGGAGATTACAACAGAGATGTGCGAACAGAGAAAAGACCATGCGAAGAGAAGGCAGCCATTCCTGAGCCCGGGAGAGGCCTCAGAAGAAACCAACCCTGCCGACATCTTGATCTTGGACTTGAACCTCCAGAATTGTGAGAAAATCAATTTCTGTGGTGTATGCCACCCTGACTGTGGGTTTTGTTATAGCAGCGCTGGGAAACTAATCCATATAGGAAGCACTGTGTGTCGTGCCTGACAAATAGTCCAGCCCAGCCAGTGGGTGCTGTCGCTGTTATTAGTACTAATGGTCTGAGAAAAATTTCCAGGAGTCCGCAGATACTAGGCATGAAGCCAAGAGGTCTGGCCGGGGCCACTCTCCTGTAGTGGTAGTTTTGTGACTGGGCCCTGCAGGCTGGAGCGTCTGTGCACCCTGGCAGAGTGGGTGGTGCCTGGTGTTGGCATGCTACCCCTTGGGTTGCGGAGAGAATGTTTCCCCAGGGAAGGGAATCTACACTGAGTGTAAACCTGTCACAGTTCTGGTATTGTGAAAGGCCAGCATCCAGGGGAATGGTGACTAGGTGGGAATAACGCTGACAAACCAGAAAAATGCTAATAAGGAGGCTGAGTATTGAGCGTCTAAAAGGCATGGGGGAATTTAAGCAGGAAATGAGCAGAAGTAGCAGCCAGGAGGAAATGGGATGCATTTGCCAACCTCAGAACGCTTTAGGGAGGTGTTGGATGAGCATTTTGTGAGGCTTTTTGCCTTTCCCCACCTGGGTTCCCACAGTGCCTGCCTAATGTTCTGAGCGTTTGCTCAGTGTCTTCACTTTGCTTGGTTGCATCTCTGCCACTGAAGCTGTGGACTCCGTGAGAACAGGGCTTTGGCCATCTTCATCTCTGTCTCCTCGGTGGGTGCTGACTAGATGCCCGTTCACTTGAGTTTCTGCATATGGTGCTCACAGTCTCCATTTAGCCAACACGTATGAGGTATTCATGCTGAGCCAGGCACTGCTTGTTCACCTTAAAAACAGTAACTCATTTAGTCCTTTAACCACTGCTTTGAAATACATGCTCTCAAAGCAGTGGGAAGGTAAGCATTTGCCCAGGTCTCAGACCTTGTAGGAAGGAGGATTCAGACTCAGACTGTCGGCTCCAGAATTTATGGGGTAGGGATCCTTCTCACAAACCTTTCTCCATCAAGGATTGTAAGCCTTTACGTGTCCCCTGCATCCTGGTG
The DNA here is from genome assembly GCF_963259705.1 of Myotis daubentonii. Taxonomy (NCBI): domain Eukaryota; kingdom Metazoa; phylum Chordata; class Mammalia; order Chiroptera; family Vespertilionidae; genus Myotis; species Myotis daubentonii. The sequence goes on along the minus strand of NC_081853.1, from coordinate 46,217,844 downwards.
ATGCCTAGGGACTCTTTCCTGAAATCACACTTTTAAAAAGCATTAAAATAAAGTGCCTGGGCTTACAAAGGAAACCAATTATAATGAAATACAGCTATGAAAATATGAAAAATATCCTAATGTGTTGATTTGTGAGATGATAATATACATGCCTCTTTATTAATACTTGAAACAGCAAGAGCCAGAAGTGGGTCTAATAACTATTGTAATTTCCGAAAAGTCATAAGTAATATTTGGAGAGATCAGAATATAAAATTTGGAGACATCTGCAATAATAATGAAGTGATATTGAAGAGATCTGAGCTTTCTGTTGGTGACAAAGTCACAGGTACTGCTCATACTACTGTGGTTTGTTGTCTACATTCATAATAGAAAGAAATAATAAATTTCAGTTAGAAATTAGTAAAGATAAAGATGCATATACTAGTATTTTATCACATAAGTTCACAGACACCCTGGATTCAAGAATTCTTTGTAGATCCAAGGTCAAAGACCCCTGTTCTAGACATGTTAGATGTAAACCAGCAGAATCTATATCACTGGGTACCTGGTTGAAATACAGACTCTCACCCCTCATCCCAGAACCACGTATCAGAACCTGCATTTCAACAAGATCTTTGGGTAATCTGTGTGCACGTAAAACTTTGAGAAGCAATGTGAAATATATGCTTGCTTAGTTAGGTCAGAGCAGCAAAGAGCTGTGTACTTGAGCGGAATTAAAAACGTATGATTGTAGAGTTTGTTTCCACGCTTCTCCCTGCCTTTTATAACCTCCTTCCCAGGGTGGGGTATAATTTAACTGGTGACATTGGAACGATGGCCACTGCTGGTATATCTAGCTTCTCAGTGCTCCCCTGGGTTCACCTGCCCTCAGGGCAAAGGTGTTCTTATTCTCTGAATTTGCAGCCTTCAAGTGATGGGAGGACTGACAGGCAGGTTTGGCTTTTTGGAGAGGGGGTGTCGGCAGTTGTCCACAATTCTACCTGTGGCTGGAGGGCAAGTGAATTCACTTCATGAGGATGAATATTTTGGATCTCTTATCCAAGTCCAGTTCACCAATTCAGCCTTTCCAGGATAAGAAGAGAAATAGCATTTTAATTTTCTTTCTGGCTCTGTTTCTGAATTGTTTTGAACCTTCTGAGGAAGGATCTGATTAATTAGCCCCCTCAAGTCCCAACAATATTGGCTGCTAGAAAACTTAGAGCCAAATGCATAAAACTGTAAGAATACATTTGTATAATAACCTCATTCCTGAATAATTTCTATGGCTCCATTCTTATTTTTTCTTTTATTTTCCTCTTCCTTTGAATTTGTGTTCTCTTTCTGCTATGTTATCTTGTCCTATTTTTTTTTTTAGCCTCCTTAAGTCATTTTTAGAATAAAAAAATTTACTTAGTCATAAATGAAAATACAAATATGAAGACAAATAGTGTTCATAGATATACAAGTCTTAATAGACAGAGGCTGACCTTCTGCATTGCACAACTATAGGGGACACTGTTCTTGCTGTTGTGTAAGTAGTGCTCTCTGAGCACAACCATAGACTGACGACAGGTGAATAGTGGAGTAATGCAACTGGTGGCTGTGATCCAGGACTTTTGACAAATTTAGTTCCTGTAGACTAGGTGGCAATTCGTTACTGAAAAAGATGAAAGAAGTTTCTGGTAACTAAGGACATTTAAGGCAGGCTGTTCATTTGTAAAAATGTTCTTAAAACATTTTAAAAGTGTTCTATACTCTTGGGATACATGGATGAATGGAGAGGGCCTCCCTCTTCACTTAGCTTAGAGTATTCAGTGATTTGAAAGTGAGGATGAGGCATTGCAGAGAGATGGGATTAGGCCATCCTCCTGCTAACTGAGTCGAAATGATTCCCATTGCACTTAGGACTCCTTACTTGGGTTACTGCCCTGTAAGACCCAGCTTCCCCTGCCTCTTTTACCAGCCTCCCATGGCACCACTCTCTCCCTTGTTCGCTAGGCTTTGGCCACATAGGCCATTCTGTGGTTCCTCCAACAGTCCACATTCCTTCCATCCTGCAGAGTCTCTGCATATACTCTTCCTTCTGCCTGGAACACCCTTCCCTGCTGCCTTCAACACTCCAGATCCGATCCTCATGCTTCAGGACTTGACTCAAATTTTGTTCTCTCTGAGAAGACTTTGCCGACTCCTTACCCCCTCAGGTCAAGTCCTTTGTTGCACCCTTCACAGCCCTTAGTGGGATGTTAATGAATAATTGTTTATGTCATAATTTATTCAGTGTTGTTTTTCATACCAAACTACCAGCTCCTGAAGACATGGATGACATTTGTCTTGTTCATTGCCAGCTAGGCCAGCAGTGCCTGGCACATAGTAGGGCTTCATTGAATGATTTGCTGAATGAATGAATGGGAAGTGGGGAAACAGATCCACAGACGTGACTAAAGCGTTGGAAAATACATGGAATAGGAAAAATGTAAATGTGAAAGGGAGCATATTTATATTATTTTAAAGGGAAAGGAGAAGATGCATTCCACTCATTTTCTGAACCTGGGGAGAAGATGTTGTGAGTAAGGTAGACAAGCTGTGGGGTTCGCTAAGGGAGATGAGCAGCTCTCCTATTTCAGGAAATGCCAGACAACAGAAAATAGGTTAAAATAGCACAAGAAGACAAGTTAGGCAACAAGGATATTTTGAATCTCAAGAATAATGCAGTTTGAACCAGAAAGGCAGTGTATCCTATTGGTGAGGAACCAGACTCTGGTTCAAATTATGGCTTTACTACTTAGTAGCCTTGTGATCTTGGACAAATTACTTAACTTCTGTGTCATTAAAAAACAAAACAAAATGTAATACTGGTGCCTCCCTCATAGGTAGGGGGAATATGTGATACAGTCTTTAGCCCCAGGCACTTTTGAGAAGTACAGGGGTGCTGGTAATAATTTTGCTGGGATAATAGGGGTAAATCGGGACCACACCCAGCACATGAAGAGGTCTGGTCACTCTACATATAAACCATTGCAAGGATTAAAGAAATTAATACACGTGACTCAGAGGCATGCCTGACACACAGTTTTGCTCTGTAAAGGCTAGTACTACTGTTCAGAAGCAATAGAATTTTCCTGGAGACTTTAGGAAAAGATGGACAGTTGATTATATGACATGGAGTGTATATATCAGGTTGCATCAGCATTTAATTGTTTGATTTTTTTAAACCTTTTTATTTTTTTTAAATTGAGGTATAACGCTCTTAGAAAAGTGAAGGTATCATAAGTCTATAGCTTGTTGAATGATCACAAAGTGAATACACCCAGAAGCCACACAGTAGCCACCACCCAGATCAAGTCCAGAAGCCCCTCTCATGCCCCTTCCCAATCACTAACCTGTTGCCTTTGCCCCAAGAGTAGTCACTTTTCCGCCTACCAACCCCACATTAATGGACTCTTTTGTGTCTGGTTTCTTTTGTTCAATGCTTGGTTAATGTGGTTCATTCATGTTGATGAATCAAGTAGGAAGCCATTTAATCTCGTTGTTATGTAATAGTCTGTTGTGTGAGTACACCGCAAGCTACCTGTCGTACTGCTGATGGATATTTGGGTAATTTCCAGTTGCTGGCTCTTCTGAAAAATGCTGCTATGATGATTCTTATTTTTTGGTTGCCCAAGTATGTATTCTCTAGGTATATATTATACCTTGAAGTGGAATTTCTAAGTCAGAGGATGGGTGCATATGTTAGCTTTAGTAGATTCTGCTGAACAGCTACTCAGGGTTGTTGGGCCAAATCACCTTTCCACCAGGATTTATGAGAATTCTGGCTGTGCCTCATTCTCATCACCCTTAGGCATTGTTATTCTTTTTGATTTTAGCCATTCTAGAGGTTATTTCTCATCCTGTTTTAAAGAAAATGCTTATGAATTCCATTTAATTATAACAACAAACACCACCATTTCCTGAGAGCCTTGTACATATTAGGCATCGAGGCAGGTGCTACCATAGACAATACTTCATTTAGTCCACACATGAACTCTCTGAAAGTGGTGTTATTGTCCTCCTTTTACAGGTGAGGAGCAGAGAGATTAAATAACTTACCCCAGGCCACAGAGATCATACATGTCAAGTCTCTGGTCTTGTTTGATCCAGTTCACTTTGATCCTAAACACAATCACTATTTTGACTACACTGTGGTGTTGACACCCCAGGGGTCAAGATGAAGGAGATAAAATGGGGGTGACCTCAGCAGATTGGTAAGGAGGCTCTAAAGCCAGCAGCTGACTTGGGAGCTGCCTCTGTGATAAATTTCCTGGAAGAGGTGGGGTTGGGGGACACAGTGCTTTCTTGGTTTCACCACAGGGCACCGTGTGGACTTCCCTCCCTAAGCCATTAGAGAACTGTCTTTTGTTCCCAGGGGACAAACACTTCAACTATCCCAGCTACAACAGAAGCTCATATAGGTTGCTCTATTCTTCTTCTGCTTCTTTCTTCAAAGGGATTAAGTCTTTTGTTTAAAGTACTCCCCTGTTTCCGGCTGGTGTGGCTCGGTGGTTGAGCATTGACTCATGAACCAAGAGGTCACTGGTTCCTAGTCAGGGCACATGCCTGGGTTGCATGCTTGATCCCCAGTAGGGGGTGTGCAGGAGGCAGCAAACTGATGCTTCTCTCTCATTGATGTTTCTATCTCTCTATCCCTCTCCCTTCCTCTCTCTTTCTGTAAAAAAAATAAAGAGGTCTCCTGAGTCACTCCACACTGAAGTGGGGGAGGGCTGAGGTTCTTACTTTGCCCAGAGTGATGTGGCTCTCATTACCCTACCTCTGAACAGGGGGTCCTGCTAGTGTCACCCCGAGTTTTAGGAGGCTGTGATGCTGCTTCCTGGAAGAAGTGGTGGAAACGAGGCCCCTACTTCCCCTGGGGTCTTTCTGAGTTCCCCACCTGCCTCCCTCCCTTCTCTGTCACAAGTGTGGATCTCTTAGAGCCACTGACTCCCTCGACACCACAGTGACCTTTGGCATGCTCCCCTAGTGCTCCATGTTCTTCTTGTGTGCCTGGGGTGTGGCAGAGCCACCCGGAGGCCTGTCTCCCACCTCCGCACTCCTACAAGCCATCCAGAGGCCTTGAAAAATGAGACCCATCTTTCATCCAGATATTGGTAACTTTTTAAATTGAAAAAAGAAACTTACCAAAATTACCCAAAGCAACAGATAATAAGTTATTTATACAGCAAACACCCTCATCACTACTGCTCAGGCCAAGAAAGAGAACATTATTGACCACCTCCGAGGCCCTCATGTGTCCTGATCCATCCACTCTCTCACCTTTGGCCTTGAGGGACTCTGTATAGTTTTTTCACTGAAGGGTGCATATCTAAGACAAGGTAGTAGATTTTTCTTTTTTTTGAGGAAAAAAGGGTGTTGATCCAGGCCATCAAACAGTGACATGTCCTGCAGTTCCTCTCATTCTTTTCCTCCTCTCAGTCTCCTGCTGGCTTCTCCTTCCTTTCTCCTCCTGCCCACACACTGTACGCCGCCCTCATGGCTCCACACCTCCCACAGCCCCCTGGCTAGTGTATTCTGGTTTCCCATTTTGACTGCCCTTTTTCTTCTGGGAGCAGCCCTTGAAAATCCTGGAGGGGACAGTTCTCTATCTTCTTTTTTTCTCGAAAACTCCATTTTACCCTTCAAGATCAGGGTCAAATGTCAGTTCTTCTATAACACTTTCCTAACTCCCTCCATAGACTAATTTTACTTTCTTGAGTGTGTCCTCAAAGCATATATTAGATGACTTAATTGTGTATTTTTTCTGGCTATATGGTTACATTTTGCTCAAATGTCAGTCTTCCAGGTTGGCAGGGTCATGAGGTATATAGTAGGTGAACAATAGATGTCTCTTGAGTGAATAAGGACAATAAAGGCCTATGAAAATTCTTCATAATAAAGATGCTGTAAAGAGCAAGATCGTACAAAAATAATAAATTAGGAGTGGGCAGAAGCAAGCATATTTTTAGCTGTAATTGTAATGTAACAAACTGAACAGATGTACTAAAAATATTGTCAGAGAAAATGGGGTGAAGGGACACTGTGCTCCAAAGAAGATAAAATAATGCTCTAATGGGAGCACAAATTTGGGGCAAATAGAAGAACTTAGTGTTGTTTTTTTTAATTAAATGACATTTTATAGTTCAGGAAAATCCTTACAATATGTCAACTACTTAAAAAAAATTACAGTAATATGTGCATAATAGTTAACAAATACTAGTATTCAAACAGTAGAAAGGGTGTAAAATGAAAAGAAAAAGGATTTCTTTCCCACTCCTCCCTTAAAACACTTGTCTAGTTTTCTAGAATCTCTTAAAGAAAATTGTTAAGCATTTCCTTAGAGCATCATAAAGCACCTCAAATATTTACTAGTATAGAGGAGGTGGTTTGGATTGTGGACTTTGACCTCAGTCAGATCTGGGTGTATCCTCAAAGCATATATTAGATGACTTAATTGTGTCAGTCCAGTACTTATTTCCTGTTTGACCTACCAGAAGCAAAAGTTCCTCTAAAATCTTGCCATTTTTTTCCTGATGTTGTTGTTGAATATTGTGGATCATTGAATGAAAAATCAGAAAACCTGGGACTCGTCCTATTTCAGCCTCTAAGTCTCTACATGATCTTGGGTGGGACCTTCAATCCCTTCTCTGTGGGACTTTGGCCAGCCCCTAGGCCAGCTGTGAGCAAACTACGGCCCGTGGGCCGGATCCGGCCCGTTTGAAATGAATAAAACTAAAAAAAAAAAGACCGTACCCTTTTATGTAATGATGTTTACTTTGAATTTATATTAGTTCACACAAACACTCCGTCCATGCTTTTGTTCCGGCCCTCCCGTCCAGTTTAAGAACCCATTGTGGCCCTCGAGTCAAAAAGTTTGCCCACCCCTGCCCTAGCCTCTTTGGGTCTGAGCTTTTTCATTTCAAAATAAATGGTTTCTACTGTATGGGTCCTTCCAGCTTCAAAATTGTATGGTTTTGTAGCTCAGTGATATAATGGCTTTCATGAAGCTAATCTCAGTCTGTTTTTCTGCAAAACTTAGAACACATATACACCCCAGGCCCTAAAATCCTTCTCAGAAACTGGGGTAACAAGCTCTTCCTTACCTCAGAAGGCTGTTGTGCAATTAATGCATTCACACTAGAATCTCTTTGAACTCTTCATTGTGGGAGAAGGGCGATATGAAGTGAAAACATTGCTTATTATTATTTTTAGAAATAGCCTGAAGGGAGATCAGACAGCACTGTCAGCAGAAGGCCTGCAGCAATCTCCTTAAACCGGAGCTTTCTTCCCTCAGCCAGCCTGCCCTGGATTTGAGATCTTGGGAGCACTCGGGGAAGAATGGTTCTGAGGCTCAGGGTGACAGAAGACTAGAAAATGAGTGGTTCTTCCAGAATATTTATGGGTCACTTTATGTTCCCCAGAGCATGCAGGGAGGCATGTTGCAAAAAGACACGTTTAAATCAATACATGGGATTTTTTTTTTCTTCAGGGCTCACAGTGATTTAGGTTTCTTAAATATATGTAAGGCTGTATTTCCAGTGCACTGGGAGATAGAGAATGCACTCAGTTCTTTTATGCCAGGATGGTAAATCACAGAGCTGTAATAGAGATATGAAATGGGCATTAAGCAAAAAACAAGCAGCCAGAGATGAACCCTTCTGAAGTGTCATAATCTATTTCAGTTTCTAAATGAAATTGGGTTTTCCTGTTGAGCCTAAAATATAGCTTCCCATCTCTAGCTAATATGAGCTCTTCCCAGCAGGTGGGGAGGGGAATGTGTGTGAGGAGGGGAGCTGAAGGGATAGGGTGGAACTGAGGGTTGGGAGAGGATTGGAGAGAAGAAAAGTGCCTTTTAGTAAATCTTATGCAATGTAAAGTGGGAAATAAAGTTGGCTTGTCACGAGCTGCATCTAACTTGTCTGAAAACATTTTGAAGCACTTCACAAAAAATTAAATCCAAATATCCAATAAGCTTATAAAAAGGTGCTTATCATTAGTCTACAGGGAAATGCAAATTTAAACCACAAGGAATACCACTACATACCTACTAAAATGCATTCAGTTAAAAGGACTAATTATATCAGATGTGGGTGAAGATGTAGAGCAGTGGGAACACACCTGCATTGCTGGTAGTTGTAGTAGTGCATGTTGGTAAAATAACTCTGTACAGATATTCTTGGACTTCTGCTTAGAGTACATGAAAGCTAAAAATATGCCTATTCTATGGCCCACAGCAATTCCACTAAAAGACATGTATAAGACCATTCTTAGCATCTTTATTATACTAGCTCTAAATGGGAAACATATGTTTATCAGCAGTGTAATGGATATAATTTTTGGTACATTTACACACTACACAGAAAAAGAACAAACTACTTCTCCATGCAACAATATGGACAACTCTCACAAATACAATGCTGAGAAAATTAAGCAAGATTCAAAAGCGCATTTATTGTGATTCCATTATATAAAGTTTAAGAATAAACAAAATTAATCTATAACAGCAATTTTTTCATCCAGTGTGCCACAAGAATTTTTAAAACATGCAATACCTTACTATTTAGTCAGGGACACTGACCTCTTTTTCCTTAGGTTGTCAAATAAAAGAATGACAGCAGCCAATACAACAATAGTCATCTGGTGTGAATGAATCAGAATTATACCTATTTTTTTTGTCAGATGGGCAAAAAATATATGTTTTGGTATGCTGCAGAATTTCAGTAATTAGTTCATGTGTGCCATGAGAAGTGATGATCTATAATGGTAGAAATAAGACCAGTGGTTCCTTTTGGGAATGTTGTTGATTGAGAGGGGTATGAGGGAACATTCATGAGGTCTGGAAATAACCCATCTTAATTTAAGTGGTAATTGCACATGTGTAAACATATGTAAAATTTTATTGAGCTTTATACTTTACATTTGTGCTTATTACTATGTCAATAAAATATGTCAATCAACAAGGAAAAAAGATCAAATTCTATTTGGCTCTAAAATACTGCAAATTAGACTCAACTGGTGTTCTCTGGGAAAAGGAGATTTGCCTGTGTCTTCCATTATATGGTGAGCTCTTGAGGGTGGGGGCTATTGAATCCACAATGTCTAGGGACATGACATGTCCACTGAGGACTTTGGTAAATATTTGGGCTCTGGATTCTGCTTGTGATCTGTATGTTAGCTGAAGTTAATGGCTTTGATATGTTTATTCTTTTAGAAAATGAGTACTTTCTCAAGTCCTGTCCCTTCTTATAGTCTTCAGACAAGGATGGGGTTGCTCACTTTACTCTTCCATTTATCATAAACTAGAGGCCTGGTGCATGAAATTCATGCACTGGAATGGTGGTGGTGGTGGTGGTGGTGGTGGTGGTGGTGGTGGTGTGTGTCCCTCGGCCCCGCCAGTGCCCTCTCGCAGTCCATGAGTCCCCAGGGGATATCTGTCAGTTGGACATCCTTAGCACTGCTGTGGAGGTGGGAGAGGCTCCTGTCACTGCTGCTGCTGCACTCACTTTCCAGCTTTGAACCCGGCTCAGGGTTTCTGGCCCATCCCGCCCCCTGCCACCACCTCTTGGGTGCACAGGGATAGTGTCCATGGGAGAGGCTCACACCGCTGCAACTGTACTCGCCAGCTGTCAGCCCTGCATCTGGCGCCTGTCTGTCAGCTGAGCTGGCACTCCCACTGTGGGAGCACACTGACCACCAGGGGGCAGCTCCTGCATTGAAGATCTGACCCCTGGTGGTCAGTGCGTGTCATAGCTACTGGCCGGTCGTCTGGCTGGCCAGTCGCTTAGGGTTTTACATATATGGATAGGATAATAAACATTAAACCATATCCTATATAATAAAGATGTAATATGCAAATGGTTGTTACTCCGTGAAGTGTAATGACCGACCGCGTAACGACTGGATCACAGATCAGCAGGAGGCGCGGGGGGGGGGGGGGTCAGCAAGCTACAAATGGGCAGCAGAGAGCTACAAGAGGGAGCAAGGCAGCAAGCCATGAGGATGGGTGGAAGGAGGGGGCGCGGGGGGAGCTATAGGAGGGCGGGGCAGTGGGCGGAGAGCTACTGGAGTGCGGCAGTGAGCTACTGGCAAGCTACTGGTGCATGGATTCGTGCGCAGGGCTACTAGTGTAATTATAAGGTTAATCATCCTGAGTTTGGATGCTTTAAGTCTATTGAAGATTAAAGTAGATGAGTATGAGAAAATGAGAATTTCATGTTAATAGCTCTTGAGGACTACCCAGTTTTGCTCAGGCTCAAAGGTGGACAAATAAAGTAAGAAGTGACAACTTGTGAAGGTTGTTGAGGAATGCAATGTTATCCTTAACATGTATATTCTTACCTCCTGTCAAGCTTTTTTCTTAGCCAACAACTGCCTAGACAAGCATTTCCCAAATTTTCCTTATGGGACATGTCCTCTATGAAACCAGCATCCCATGGACAGGGAAGTTTGGGCATCCCAGCATCCTTTGTCTTCTTCCTAGAGATTTATGTTTGCAGTCATGCAATAAAGAAATTCCCTGTATTGCCCTATCTGGTTTGGCTCAGTGGATAGAGCATCGGCCTGTGAATTGAGGGGTCTCGGGTTTGATTCCAGTCAGGGGCACTCGCCTGGGTTGTGGGCTCGATCCTTGGTGGGGTGCACTCAGGAGGCGGTCAGTCAATGATTCTCTCTCCTCATTGATGTTTCTATCTCTCCCTCTCCCTTCCTCTCTGAAATCAATAATAATAATAACAAATATATATATTTTAAAAAAGAAATTCCCTGTGTTGTTAAATCAGTGCCTCTTCACATGATTTGAATCCAGGACAGTTTTTGTATTAAGACTAATAATGGTCAGCCAGGACCAAGCTGTTCTGGGCAGAGGCCAATCTCTGGACTCTGGAAACGCATGTGTGTGACCTGTGTGTTGGTTAGAGAGTTGGGCTCTGTCTTAGGAGTGAGAGAACAGTTCTCAGTGCTTCTGAATAGCTGTGGGTGTGTCTGCAGTGTCCTGACTGTGCAGGACTGAATTGGGACTGGACAGGGTACGAGAGTAGAAGCTGGTGCTAACGCCTCACCCCTACCCTATCCTACCATGTACTGAGTGGAATTGCACCCAGGGCTATAAGAGAAGTCTCCGCATCTTGAATGTGTGTGTCGGGGGGAACAGAGCTTCAGGCTTGCATTTGTGTGCCATCTCCAGTGCTGGAACCTACAACCTGCTGAAGGTTGTGGAGTCCTCTGATTCCTGCATGGAGAGGCTCCCCGAGTTCAGGTACACCTGTGCATTAGACAGTGCCTGTGAGTGTCTGCACTGCTGGTCGGTGTGTGCATGTCTGTCCTCAGTCTGTGTGTCTGGCTGTGTATGTGTTTGTCTGGGCAGGATCTGTCTTTGTGGAATTGTCTGTGTATGTTGGTGTGTAGGGATCTATATCTGGGGTCGGGGAAGGAATGCTTTATCTGGGAACAGTGTCTGTTTCTGTTGCATGTCATTAAGCATCTTCAAGTCTGTATCCTACCTGCTAGCAGGGATGGGAAGACAGCCAGGATCTGCAGTGATCAACAAACAGGCTTATTATTATTATTAATTATTAATAGTTATTATTAATTGTTATTAAAAGTAGTTGTAGTAAGGATTGAGCCTGGCCTAGATGGTTGGGAGGGCACAGATTTCCCCAGACCCAATCCTCCCCAGGGTTTTGCAGACACAGCTGTGCTAGGAGGCAGTGGGCATCAACGGGGCAATATAAAAACACACACACGAGTAATGGCCCGTGGAGTATAATGTGGAAAATGTTGGTGTAGATACATAATAACAGTGACTAAAATCTAAAACTAAAAGTGTCTTTTCCCATAAATGTTACTTTCATACTTGGTTTTTTAGAGCTTTTATGGCATCTATTCAATTAAAATTATGAACTAGTCCAATTTATATTCAATTATATTATCTCTACAAGTTAAAGTCTGTCATCAATTCCATAGGAAACCTATTATTTTACTCTCTATTCATTTTGATTAAATGTAATATCCAAAATTCAATTATGTAAATAAAGTGAGGTGATGTTTGCCAATCTTATTCTCATTTGGAAGCATTCTCTTGTTAGCACAGGCTCCGTGCCTGTGCCATGTGTTTAAATCCATCTCAGTGTATACACATCTTTTTCAGGATACATTCTTCTCATCCTGAGTTCTCATACTGAGCACTCTACTGTGGACTCCCCGATGTAGTAAGAGGATCATGGCTTTAGAGTCAGGCTTAGTTGGTTTGAATTCAAACCCCGAGCCAAGTCTCTTTCTCTCAGTTTTCCCGTCTTTAAAGTCTGGATACTAACACTTACCTCATGCAGAAGTTATTAGAATTCAATGACATTTTCTTTTTTCATCTATCTATCTATCTATCTATCTATCTATCTATCTATCTATCTATCTATCTACCCATCCATCCATCTATACATCATCTATCCATATAATCTATCTACCTATTATCTATCTGTTTGACATCATCCTCATGGCACATAATTACTTTATAAATGGTTTCATTCTTCTTTCTAGTTGGAGCTGACAGCCTGCTAAAATGTGTCTGTTCCTCTCATCCTAATTGTCTAATATCTAAAACACACATTGAATTGGGCTTTGTTTTCTGTATAAACAGTTATTGCTGGGTATACACTGGCATGACATATAACTGACAAAGAGTAGCTCAGCTTTGTTTCCTGCCCTTAATAGATTTTACAGTTTTGTGGCTATATTTTTAAAAAGTCATCTTAGAGGTCCTGAAGTTGTAAATGAACAGTGAATGTCATGTTTATCTACTGTAGGTTGCCTGATAATCTTCCTCTGCAGTTATTATTTTGTCCATCTCATTTGGTGAAGATGTAGCTGATGGAGATTTCAGTTTTCTGATGGAAAAATGAAAATCTAAGGGAAGTAAAGGAACACAGACTTTATACTTCAATTTGCAACCCACTGTCCAAAGGAACAAACCTGATGCCCATCAGGGGCTTATTTTGTCTCATTCATTTTATCAGGAGAGAGCTCCAGACTATAACAGTGACTTCGTTACCAAGTAAACTAGCTTGAAATAAGTTTTCAGTAGTGAATTAGAACCCAACTGGGTTCTTTGCCATCCCTTTAAATTACGGAAGATTAAAATACATGATGTTCTATAGAATGTTTGAATCAAAAACTTCAAAGAATGGGAAAGTAAGTGGAGCATATTTGTGTATGTGTGTTTGAGACATGGGGAAGAATGTGTGCATATGTGAATGTGTTTGTGCACATTGAAAAAGGCAAATTTATTTTCAGGTGAAAATCGTGTTTACTGGTTTGGCTTAAAAGAGTATTGTGCCACAAACTAAGGCTTTCAAGTTCTTAATCTCCAGCTAAGACCTGTCTTTCAGGAGGCAGGGAAATGCCATATTTCTCTTATGGAATCTGAATGGTAGGAATTTGTTAATACATGATGTTTTTTTGAATATCCAAAATTGGCTTCACAAATCTAGTCTGAGAGGATTTTGTTTTTTGTTTTCTGTGCTTTTTTGGTATTCTTTTAGATTAGCACCTAATGTTTTGTTATTTACTCAAAAGATCAAAGCTACTATTATATTTTAAACTGGATAGTTCTATAACCAAGAAGCTGTCTGCCAACCAAAAAGATCTGGATTCTGCTAGTATTTATCTGTGGAAATATTATCAATAGAGCTTTCTGAAAGTTCTTAAAGTCTGGTTATGATGATCTTCCCTTGAAGGATAAGGAAAGGACAGCAAATACATACTGTCATTGTGTGAACCATAACAACGTTATAGGAAAGCCACCTTAAATGAATAACTATTGACTTGATCACAAAAATGTTTTTGTCAATGTAGATGAAAGTCTTAATGGTTGGGAAAACTACATGTTATAAGGCAGGTGGTATATAACAATATGATAACTTATAAATTATTATTTTGAAGTCATGTATGTATCATGTTTTTAAAGGTTGAAAACATGCCTATATATTTAATATTGCCAACAAAACATTTCTTAACGACAGAACAATAGGAATAAAGAACACCTAATGTCAGAAATGAAGGAGACAGATGGGAGTTTTCCATAATTGCATAAGAAAAAACCTTATGACAAAGCTATATTTAGCCTAGTCATCAGAGGACTGCCAAACTAAATCCTGTGTTCTGGCCAAAAGTCAACAAGTCATCAATCTAGTACCTACCAGCCTGGTAAGCTTTTCTGAGCTGGTGTTCATTTCTTTCTGGGTCTAGTAAAATTAATAAAACTTTAGAAAATATAAAAAATGGTGTATGGTGGGTCACTGAAACCCCAGGAAGCCATGGAAGTTGAATACTCTGAAAAGGATAAGCATCAAAAAAAACCACACAAAAAAACCCAAAACATGATTTTAGCAAAGTTAGAGCCATTTTTTTGTGCGTGAACAAGTTCACATAGTTTTGAAATCATTGTACTTCTGTTTGTTTTTTAAGGCATTGAAATCTTTCAGAAGAATCAACCATGCTAAATTTATAATTGAAATTTAAATTATATAAGGGAATTGAATTAATCAAACTTGTAATAAGTGACTAAATGCTTAAGAAAAAAGGCTTTCAAAGTGTCCTTTATTAGATATATGAATCTAATAAATTGAGCATTAAACATAATGCAGATCTAATACATGTTCCTCTAAACACACAAAAGCCCAGCAGACATTAAAGAGAGAACTTAATATGGCTTTAATTCCTGGAGTTATTAATCTTTGTCTCACTGAGTGAGATAAAGCAGTTGAGCCAATAATAATTAAGCATTTACTTCTAAGGAGTAGGGCTTAAGAGCTAATTAGTCAATGAGAACTAAGTTTCTCACTCTGATATAACAACCTTGGGGTGGGTGGGTGGATAAGTGTGGAGCTTTTGTGAACTGTGAATTGCTGGGGTAACCTCTTCAGTGCGCTAACACCATGGCTCATTGAGACTGGAGCCCAGGGAGCTTCACTAACTTTGTCTCCAAGGCCCACTGTCTCTAATCCAAACTGTGAGACTCTCTTCCCTTGGCCATGGGTGGGAATTACAGATGGATGTGGGTGAGTGATTTCAGTTCTTTCTTCCTTGTTCCCTAGATCCAGTACACAGGACTGGTTTGCTTTCATAAAAGACTGGAATCCAGAAGGTGCTTATCACATCCCATGTAGGAGGGTTACTCAGGTAAGTTGTCCTTAATTTCTCTGGCTAACTTTGAAGCCATCTGCATCACCCACTCCCAGCATACTAGGAAAAAGTTACTATCCTTGAAATAAATAAGTAAAATCTGAACATCTTGGAGGAGTCAGCCAACTCTAAAAGTATTTCAAGAGACTACTTGTGAAACTTTTTGCTGAGAAGTTCCAAGAACATTCTAATTCAGCCAAGGTGATGGTTGACTCTCCCTGTTTAAGAAGCATGACTAGAGAGGGGATTGTAACTAAGAAAGCTTAAGCATTATATTTGTATTGCACTTCTTGTGAAAGTTAGATAAATGAAATGCTATGAATCATGCTCACTGTAAAGGGAGGTCAATGTGGAGTAGCATAGGTCCTCACGCTTCCCTATTCAGCAGTACCTTTCAGGTTTACAAATGTAGCAGGATGGTATTTTATAAATGGATATATTCTCACTTCCTGGAATCTACAGCTGTTTCTAGTTATCCTTCCTCTCTCTCCCCTCATTCAAATCAATAGCATTCTTTGCTTTCAGAGGAAAGTGAATACAGCATGGGACAAAGACATCATTGTTATTTTTGACATTTAAGGATTTTGAGAGTCTATGGTGGTAATAATAGTCTGAAAACCAAGTTGATTTTGATTTGGGAGAACGAGGCACTTGAGATAAAAGGAGCTCTTCTTCTGAGTCTCCAAGAAGGCACAGCTTAAAATAAGTTTAGCTTGAGCCTGGAGGACTCAGATCTGAGAATGAACACTGGAGTATGAAAGGAAGAAAATCTTTCCCTCATGAAAAGAGATCCAGATGCTCGCACTGGGCAGGAGGAGGAGAATTGAGGAGGAAAGCAGGAAAACTGGGTGGAAGCCAATGTTTTTCATGGGGTGTAGAAACCCTGAGAGTGAGGTGCATGTAATGTCCTCCCACTGTCGCTGGTCTCTGGGTGCCACACATTGCTGTGGGCCCCGGAAGCCTGCCCACACCTCTCTAAGTAGCCACTGCATGGAAACTACTTGAACCAAGTGCTGGTGGATACTGTTTCCAGCCAGGGTCCTGATGGCTACAAGATCTGATGGGATCTGGGCTCAACTAGAGTTACTCACAGCCTTTCCCACTTCTAGGAATATATCCCAAGAAAACAGAAACACCAATCAGAAAGGATATATACACCCATATGTTCATAGCAACACAATTCACCATAGCTAAGATCTGGAAACAGCCTAAGTGCCCATCAGTAGATGAATGGATTAGAAAACTGTGGTACATCTACACGATGGAATACTGTGCTGCTGTAAAAAAGAAGGAATTCTTACCATTTGCAACAGCATGGATGGAACTGGAGAGCATTATGCTAAGTGAAATAAGCCAGTCAATGAAGGAAACATACCACATGATCTCACTCATTTATGGATAATAAAGACCATTATAAACTTATGACCAAAAATAAATACAGAGGCAGAGCAGCCTCAAACAGACTGTCAATCTACAGTGGGAAGGCTGGGGAGGGTTGGGGGACAGGAGGGGAGGGTAAGAGATCAATTGAAGGACTTGTATGCATGCATATAAGCATAACCAATGGACATAAGACACTGGGGGGTAGGGTAGGCCAGGGGATTGTCAAGGGCAGGAAAAAAAGGAGACATATGTAATACTCTTTGTAATACTTTAAGCAATAAAACAATAAAAAAAAAGGAAAGGGGGAGGGTGAAGAAAATGCAATTATGATAGATTTTGCTGGTCAACAGACGCTGTAACTAAATAATAAATCCCCAAAATGTAGCCTTTCCCTGGGATCACCCAGGTGCATTTTGAAGACTTGGTCTTCAGTTAAGCTCTGAGTTTCTCACATTGACTTACATTGTCAGTACAAAGGGGTGGACAGAGTTCAATGACAGGTGTCACCTGTTGGTGTGGAGGGAAACGGGTTGGATGAGGAATCCTAGGGCTGACTGTTATCCTTGCTTTTAACCTGCCCCGTGACCTTGATTGAGGTTTTCGCATCTCTGGCCCCATTTGAAAAAGGCAGGAATTAGAATGACTGCTTTCCTGTTAAGTTTCTATGACTCTTGATATGGCAGAACATGTTATTTGTGGCTTATGTGGTTGGTGGAAGGGGAAGGAAGGAGAGAGGAGGGCTGTTAAGGGTTTACAGCCTGAAGGATACTAGATAAGATCTTAACATTCAACTGCTCTGTAAATGGATATGGTGACAGCAGTCGGCATAATAGTTTAATACGTAAACTGTGAGGTGCATTGCACTCCTTGGCAAACTCAGCAGTTCTCCTGGGAGGCTTTGCTGTCACTTCTGGCTGCGGATCCTGCATGGGAAATTATGAACAGTAGCAGGCAAGCAGTCCCTCTTCATAAACCTATTTGCTGATCAGTGCCTGATTCCAGGAGGGAGAAATGACCTGAAAATCCCAGCTCTACACCCAGCAGCAGTTGAAGAAGAGCATTTCTCATTGTGGCGATGAAGCGCCGTAACAAAGGTGAAGATTACTTGGTAACATGAGAATGCTTTTCTCTCAAAGAGCTCTCTTGTCTCACAAAGTCCTGTTCTGGGTCTGCTCCCAGTCCTCCCCAGAGAACGGGAAGAGCAGGATGCATTTCCCCCTTTCCGGGATGGGAGAGCTGAAACAACAGGGGCCCTGGATTTGTCCAAGGTCATATAACTGTCAGGTAGCAAGAGGGGGCCTCCTAGCCTAGTCCTTTTTGTTGGCACCTTCAAAATACTACATTCTAGGTAAGCTTGATTTTGGTCTCCGTTTCCCTCCCCCTCTTTAATAGCTCTGTCTGTGAAGGGAGCTGGTTATTGTGGTGTGCTAGAGTTTCTTTGTTGAAGTCAAGCTTAGTCCATGAAACTCTGCAAGGTGAGCCCTCTGAAAGAATACCAGCTCAAGAGTAGATCTTTATTCAATAGCATCAATGATAGTAACTGAGGCTTGCCCAGCACTTACTGTGTGCCAGGGACTGTTCTCCTTATCTGTACGTTCTCCATTAACCCTACCAACCACCACACGAGGTAGGCACTGATATTATTGCCATTGTGCAGGTGTGGAAGTTGAGACTCAGAGAGATCAAGTAACTTGCCCAAGGTCACATCTCTGGTGGTTTTGTATGGTGTCAACTTGGCAACATTGGAATCATGTTCTTGGACTCCCCTTTCTTTTCATGGTCCCGGACTAGAGTTGACCAAAAGAGAAATTTGCTTGGGTTTCCAAGGTGGGATTAAAACAGCAGCCTTTATTCTTTGAAGGTGGTTGTGGTAAGAAGCAGTCAGCAATGGATGCCGAGATCCTACCAGCAGATTCAAGCTTTTCCTCACTACTCCCTCCTCCATGATCAGTTTTCCCTTCTAACTGCCAGGTTAACTGACCAATAGCAGCCCCAGGCCCACTATCAGAGGAAGGACAACAGCCTTCACTGACACTCCTTTTTGGGCCCACGCCAGCAGTTGGAACTGGCGAGCTTCCTGATTCTCCCACAGACTCCACTGGTCCCCACAAAGGGCTGGTTAGTGGCTTTTCTCTGATCCTCCAACTCCTGCTCTCAGATCCTACTTCTCCAGTTCTTCCCACAATTGTCTAAGGTCTTAGTACTATCTCAGTACCTTCTTTCGTAATGCCCATGATAGCCACAGTGGTTCTGCTTCCTTGATTGAACCCTGGCTGATACACAAGGCTGAAAAGAAACAGGGTGGGACTTAAAGCCGGATAAGGTTAAGTTCCAAAGCCCCCGTTAGTAGCTCCCTGCCTTTAGCTCTTTCACACATGATTTATAGAGATGAATGAGAGTCTTGGGGAGGCTGTGTGCTTCCGGAAGCCAAAACAGTCAGATGGTGTTACGCCGCCTTGATTCCTTCAGCAGTAGCTGCCTGTCAGTAAATAAAAGTCTAGATGTTTTACAGAACTAATGCGTCTCTTGAAGTACTCACACTCTTGGAGAGAAACTTGAGAAATGGGGAAATTGCGCTCAATATGTGTGAAAGAGCCAACCCCTCCTCCGGGGAAAGCCAGTATACATGTTTCAGAGAGGATTATTACTACACCGAGACACGAACACACAGCAGCTAAGTGAGAAATCATTGCTGTGAATATGCCCATCCTGGCGACTTGCTCCATTTCCCAGACAGTTTCATGAAAAACTCTCTCTCTGAATTGCCTGAAAGGAATCAATACCGACCGGATAAATCGGTACGGCCCACGCCTGCACCAACAGAGCTGGCCGGGAGGACTGCTCAGCAAAGTGCCCATCAGGCCTAAGGAGCACTTCCAACGGAGTGTGTTCACCTTGCCCTTGACCAAGCTCAACTCACACTTCATCCAGACAGACAAGCCCTGAAGTCTCAGTTTCCTGGGTCCAGCCACAACCTGGACTTGATGATCAATTTGATTTTTCGGTTTCCTGGGAAACAGCACAGATGCCTGTTTGTTCAGTATTTGTTTTTTGGTAATTCAATGCATTATATTTAATTCTGCAAATATGTCCTCACGGACTGCTCAGTGTGGAGTGCTGTGTTTGCCTTGAGCATAGGATGGTCCTGCCTCACAGGATCATGATCCAGTGGGAGACGGCCAAGTAAATAATCAAGGTGAGAGGGGAATGCTGCCCTGGAAGACTGCAGAGCTCCATGGCAACGCATCCGGGCAATAATTAATTCTTTCTTTAACTATCTCTTATTGAAAAAATAATATTTCTGATAAAAAATATGGGTAGGAACAAATAAAAATGGCCAAAATCCCACAGCACAGAAATAATAATTCTTGACATTTGGTCTATAGCTAAATTCGTGTTATAGCTATGCTTACATTTCTGCCTGTGCTTTTGCCTATGTCTACACCTTTATCTGTGCCTGAATACATGTAATGCTTGCATCTACTGCTACATTTTAATAACAAGATCATCCCCTATAAGTGTACATATGTTTTGTTTTATAATCTACTTATTTACTTGGCAGCATACTGGAAACATATTTTCGTGTTATTTAGTGTTATCATTTTAATAGCTATATATTATTCTATTGTATGTATAGAACTTAGTTATCTAACTGATCTCACATTACTCCCAATTTAATAATTTTTTCCCATTATTCCCCTATACCCTCTTCTACCTCTACCCACATCCCTCCACCCCCTGCTCCATGCAATCACCATACTGTTATTCAATTTAATAATTTTGTAGGCAAATCTGTGCATGAGTCCAAAATTTTGTCTTGGAAAAAATCCTAAAATAAAAGTATCAGGGTCAAAGTTAGAATTTCTTTTTCAAAGGACCCTTGGGGAGAATGGTGGGAACAAGGAAGGTGTGACATTGGAGTTGGGGCCTCACATAGCAGCAGGTGAGGCGGTCAGGTGGGCGGAGGGAAGAGGTAGGGCAGCCAATGAAGAGCAAATAGAGGTGCATGTGGGTAGGTGCAGGCTGTGTTCAGGAGTAGTCTGTGAGTGCCTGGAGTGCAGGGTGCTGTGGGATAGGGCCTGCTGGGGAGGCCTGAGGGTAATGGGGGCAGAAGATGTGCGCTGTAGGCACAGCTAAGGAGCACTGACGTCATCCGTGGAACCTGGGAGTCTCAGAGGAGAGGGGGAAGGGACATACTCCTTAGGGTGTATCTGAATCTTCAGGGCTTTTGTTTCTAAGTGCACATTCCCCGCCTCTCCCTCCCAGGCCTGAGATTTCTATCCCTTCTCTCTCCCTTTAGTAGATATGACCTCCCTTCCCAATTCTTTTGAGAATGCCTGCATAGCAAGAGGAATAACTGGTAGGCAGTGCTCCAATGGGAATAATGTGGAGGCAGGAAAAAGGTAAGAACCATTGTTAGAGCCCACTGGGAGCACTGAATGCTTGCAGGCAGAGAAGTGACAGATTCTGACTTGTGACCCATACAGCTCCTTCTTATTTAGTCTACCCAGGACTTCTCAAACCATCTGTGGAAAGGGACCAACTCTTCTGTTCCTAATATATTATTACACATGAATATTTTTAGAACGTGTAATAAAAATGAATTACTAGCAACATATAATAAAAAATATACAAAATGCAAGCACCAATTTTTAATGAGTAGTTTCAACCGATATAAAACACCTCTGCCAAATTGCTAAAAATTTCTAGTACGTCTCCCAATTCTGTTCTGGTTGCCAACCTGTAATCGGCAGTGTGTGGATAGCCCCACCCCACCAACTGCACTTGGAGCAGCACAGGTGTAGCTTCCATTCTGCATTGAAATATAGGGTGTCCCAAAATTCACGCAAGAAGTAATTTTGATAGAGAACACAGGTTTATTATTAAAAATTGTGAATTTTTTATTGATTCATAAAGTATACAGTATAGGGTTATGTATGGAATAGCACATTGGGTAAATGGCCTCCACGGCTTTGCTGGCACATACGCAAAGCCGTGGTCTTCATTGGTCTTCATTGTCCCTGCTCCTGGGCCATAATTAGTACTTGGTAATGCTTATCAAATTGCAGGGATTGAAATTAAAGGGCAACAGATATTAGAATCTGATTTAATAAACCAAGTAAAATTAGGCTTTTATTTATTTTTTGTTGTTGTTGTTAATGCTCACACAAAATTCAAATCTTGCGTGAATTTTGGGACACCCTATATTAGAGGCAGAAAGGCCACTTAGCAGACTGCAGTGTTGTGGAAGGCAGAGAGTATGGGGCAGACCTAAGGCAGGGGCAGGGTTGTGAAAAGGAGGCCGAGGATAATGAATATCTTTGGTTTTATTTACTTTTTAGCATTACAAGTAGTTTTCATTAAGTTTTTTAAAAAATGTGTTTTTATTGATATCAGAGAGAGAAAGGGAGAGGGAGAGAGAATTGTCAATCGGCTGCCTCCTACATGCCCTCTACTGGGGCTGAGCCTGCCACCCCAGGCATGTGCCCTGACTGGGAATCAAACTGTGACCTCCTGGTTCATTGGTTGATGCTCAACCACACTAGCTGGGCTTCATTAAGTTTTTTAAAAAATATTTGGCACCTCTATTTCTTCAAACATCAAAGGAAAAAAAAGAACTATTGTGTTTTGACTTTCCCTTCTCTAATATGAGAAAAATTATACACTTTAACTTCCTCCTACCATCTATATTTTACTTCTTGTTTTATGCCTAAATTCTTATTATTAATACATTCTTATAGCTTATATGCCTCATTTGATGATTGCTTTTGGTATTGTGTAAGCGTATTTATAACATTTATTTAGACACAGCTCTGTGTTTAATGGGGTTCAATGTTTACTGTTGGTACTTTTATACCAAAGATTTTTCTCTCTTTTTTGAAATCAAGTTGCTTATTTTGAATCATCTCTGGGATTGATTGATGAAAGCATTACGCAGAGTTCCGTAGTAACTGTTAGTGTGTGTGATATGAAAAGAAGAAAAAGAGCCAGCATCACAGCACCAATACCAGTATCCTGTTGGACACAAACGATTTCACAGAATGTCAGTATCAGAGCAGACCGCTTTGTGACTGTGATGGATCATGACAAGACCATTTCATGATCATTTCTGAACACAGACAAAACATGACTGTTGTGCAAACCATAAAGGTGACCAAACATCTCTTTCCTGAGAGCATCAATCCAGAGCTAAGCCCCGCACACAAAAATCACTTAAGCCTGAATCCTATCATAAGTCCTTTGGAATATCCTCTTCCAGGCTTGGGTTTTTCAAGGTTCACCCTCACTGAAATGAATAATAAAACCCACTTGTTTAGGCATATTAATGGTCGCCTATGGCTGGAGGGTGTTGACAAGTAGAGTGATTGCATCAATGGCTCCACTAACTGGCTTTCTTGTATCCATCTATTTGCTTAATAACTTCGTAGTCCCCTCTCACTTTGACTCTAGCTTGGTCATGTGACTTGCTTTGGACCAATAGCACAGTAATAAACTTGATGCAAGCTGAGGCTGGAAAATGCATGTGTCTGCCCTCTCCCCTGCTACCACCATGAGACCAAGCTTGCATGATGGAGAATGAGACACATGGAGATCAGTCAAGTATACCCAGTTGTTTAGTCAAGCCTGGAGACATGAGGTCGTTAAGCTCAGATCTGCTGACCTCATGTGCCAACTGATAATATTGGGAACAAAAATAAATGTTTATTATTGCATCTCACTAAGGTTTACGGTTGTTTTGCCACATTATCGTCGCAACAGGTAACGGGTACAGTTTACAGTCCAAAAATATGTTTCTGTTGACAGTTATTTGGTAGAGAATTATTAGGTCATACACTTTGCTTCAAAACTCTATAGGTTTGCTTCATTGTCTTTTACTGTTAGGGTTTTGCTTTTTATTCCGGTTAAAATGTTGTGATTTTTCTCTTGGTATCACCAATTATTTATAAGTTGGGTCTCTTATCTCTACCCTATTTATCAATTTCTTTTTTATCTTTTTAATCTTTCATTGCATTTTTGATTTTCTAGAATTTTTTGCTCTTTTCAGTCAGCTCCATTTTTTTAAATCTGAAGACAAAATTTAACTTCTTTCCCTCTTACATCTTCTTTCAACTCTTGTTTGATAGGTTCTATAACTTCTTAAATTATATTGAGTTGTCTGTAATAACTTTTCTAAAATATTTGTTATTGCTTTTCATTTTCAGGGAAACATGTTTCTTCTCCAGTAATGCAGAACTTTAAAATTGTGTGTGTGTGTGTATGTGTGTGTGTTTGTGTTTGTGTATTCCTGTAATTTTCAAACAAATGGGCACATGGGTTTTTCCTCATACCATTATTTTCCATCTGTGTGATGACTCAATCTTCCTTATCTCAAGTTGTCTCAGGTAGAAGAATGAATGGATAATCGTCACTCCTAACCACATTCTAGTGTCTTGCAGAGGCTTACCTGAGGAAGTTTTCCTGAATTATCTGCTCTTTTTTCTTTTCTGAATATGATAAAAAAAAGTATTTCTGAGTAATCTGTAGCGGTGTGTCATTCTTATGTCAGAAGCTGAATATGAAAAACTGCTGTATTCATTCTTCTGGTTTTACTCTTTTCTGATGGCTGCCTAAAATCCTAGAATGGATGCAATGGTCTGCTTCCTGTTCACATTCACTCTGGGCCAATGGAGTTACCATCTCCAATGGATGCAGAGTTGTGTTGTCCAATACAGTAGCCACTAGCTGCCTGTGGCTATTGTGCACTTAGAATACGTCTAGTCCAAATTAAACTATGCTGTAAATCTAAAATATACACCAGATTTCAAAGACATAGTATTAAAAGAAAGAATGTAAAATATCTCACTAATAATTTAAAAATATTGGTTACATGCTGAAACGATAATATTTTGGATATATTAAAATATTCTATTATAATTAATTTTATCTGTTTCATCTTGCCTTTTAATTGTGGTTACTAGAAATTTTAAAATTACTTTTCTGTTATGCATTATATTTCTGTTGGACAGCACTGATATAGAGAGATACTGATTGAGAATGGGGCAAAATCTATGGTCATTAAGAAAGCCATTTTCTGAACAGCACAAGCCCCATGTCTCTGATATGAGGGAAGGTTTCACTTTTTTCTTGATTACCTTTGCCATTTTGTTTCAAAGCTCAAAGCAAATGAAGGCTGCCAGTTAAATTTTGCTGTATAGCAAACTATTTGGGAAACAGTAATATCTGACAACTAGAGGCCTAGTGCATGAAATTCATGCACATGTCGGGTCCCTAGCGGCTGCTGGCTGCCGGCTGGGGTCTCCCTTCCCCAGCTGTTGGCCAGGGCCTTCCTTCATTCCGCGCCACCCCTGGTGGTCAGCGCCTGTCATAGTGAGTGATCAAACTCCCCGTCTCCTGGTCGAACTCCCGAGGGGACACAATGCATATGAGCGCTTCTTCTTTTTTTAAAATATATTTTTATTGATTTCAGAGAGGAAGGGAGAGGGAGAGATAGAAACATCAATGATGAGAGAGAATCATTGATTGGCTGCCTCCTACATGCCCCTTGCTGGAGATAGAGCCCACAACCCAGGCATGTGCCTTTGACCAGACTTGAACCTGGGATTCTTCAGTCCACAGGTTAATGCTCTATCCACTGAGCCAAACCAGTTAGGGCATGAGCTCTTATTTCTCACACATCAGAGGATTAGCTTGGGGCTCTAATCTAGGTTGGACTTGGATGGGGCATCTCAGCTGGAGCTTCTTTGTTCCATGTGTTTCTCACCTTCTAGCAGCCATCCTGGATATGTCCTCATGGCAGTGGCAGAGGAGTGAAAGTGAGAGTGCGCCCAATCTTACAAGCAGTTTTCAAGTTTCTGCTCACATCACATTTTTCTGAATCCCATTGACCAATGAATCACATGGCAAGCCTTGAATCCAAGTAGGAGGGCACTGTGAAATTACAAAGCAAAGAGCCTGGATACAGCAAAGATAAGGAACAGTGATTAGAGGGAATTCCTCCACAAGTTTAAGGAAGTGCTAATTGTCTAGTTTCCAATGATATTTCAATTTTGCCTCAAAAGGAAGGGAGGGGCTGTCATGACCTGAAAGTCCCTCTCCCCGTGTTTATTCAGAAGCATATTTTTAAGTCCCCCTTAAGCTGCTTTTGGGACAAGCGGTGTCATTGCAATATCAATAGACAATATTCCATCCTCCTTTTAGGTAAATGATGCAAAAATTTTTCTTGTGCTTTTAAGTTAGTAAAGATAGAGTTATACTTTTATTATTATTGTTATTATTTTATTAGTAGTAATTTTATTACTGTTATTCATCACATGGAAAAGCAGCATTGTCTGTGTCACTAAGGGCAAAAAGAAATCGGGAATTTTCCAAGGAGTGCAAAAAGAAATCGGGAATTTTCCAAGGAGTGTCAATTTGCCTACGCAGGGATGAGCTGGTTGGTGCCTTTGGAACAAAGGCAATGGTTTATTGTTGGAGCAGCCAGCTGGATAGAAGGAAATGTTCCGGCCAAATGTTTGCTTTCAGCCAGTCTGTTTGACCATATTGAGAAGGGGTTACCAGCTACAACATTTGCTATCAATTTTGGAGGATGATATGAGCCGTGGAGTAGAATAGTTTGGAGCCAGGCAAAAGAGCTTTATATCCTAACTTTGCCAGTCACTAGCTGTGTGATCTTGAGCAAATTCCTTCACCCCTGAGAACTCCTTTCCCTATTTGTAAAATGGGGCCAATAAATTTCCACCCAATGGGGCAATTGAAAGGATTCTGTGAGATAGCACAGCAGTTAGCAGGAGACATGCTCAGGAAGCAGGAACTATGTTTTGGGGATTCCCTTATGGCTCCAACTCTATCTTTAGTTGACAGTGGGAGTCATTTCGCACAGCTGAAATATTTCCTATTACATCTTTTACTCATTTGTACATTTTTTTTTTTACTTATTCACTTAAACAGTTATTGGTAGTTTCACAGGTTAGGTTCTCCTATGGCAGACACTGAGATGCAATTTGAGGAGCTAAGTATTCATTAAGGGCTAATATCTGTGAAGGGGGAGGGAGCTGGACTGGACCAAGGGAGAAGGCAAACTGCAACACAGGACAAGCTGGTGGGGGAATCTGGAGATGATGATGCCAGTTGGACTTGTCCTGGGGCCACAGCTGGCCAACATGGCCTTGCTTGCCCATTCTCTGGATGAGGGATCCCCTGGGGAGGGTATGACCTCAGGCAAGTGAGGCGCCACTGAGGCCGACTCTGAAGGAGCTTATTGCTGAAGGCTGCTGTCGGTGGACCCTGTGCCCAGATCTGGGGTTGCAGTGCCAAACAGGAAGGAGAAGGTCCCTCTATGAAGCTTATAGCCTTGCTGGTTTTGAGAATTTTCATTTGTCTCTATATTTCAGGTGAATAATCTTCTTTAGGTAGATTCTCTCTCCACAAAGTTGGGAGAATAGACCAATGTCCTCAGTTATATTCGGGAGAGAAAGAAAGCCACAGATGTCCCTGTTTATAACAATACAGATTCTGGGCTCTGTTGAATCCTCTTCCATTCATTTACTGATGATTTAACAGTTGAACAAATACTGACTTTCTGTCTTGTGCCAGGCACAGAGGGCTAAGGGTACAATGGGGACAGTATACAGTCTTATAGGAGAAACAGACACATAAAGGTCACCTCAACATAAACTAAGAAGCTACAAGGTAGTGACATGAAAAGATTGCTAAAGATATTCATGTATAAGACAACTTCCCCTGGTCTGGGGGTCACGAGAAGCGGCTGAGTGGATAAGATACCTGAGCTGAGACTAGAAGAAAGAGTGAGTCAGCCAGATAAATAAGGTCTCTACTCTCAAGTAATTTTCCTCTTGTTGCAATGAAAGGACAAATCAGAAGCCTTCAACACTTATGGAAAGAGAATCAAGGATATTTAATGGGACAAATGGGTTTTTTAATATCCTTAAGTGGAGGTTCTCAAGAAGTTTTCCTTCATTTAAGCCTTGAAAGCTTAAAAGGTTTTCCTGTGGGGCCGGAAACACTCACATTGGATGATGTTCGTTCTCTGTAAATAATCTCACTCTATGTGTTAAACTGCAATCATGCCTCTAAGAGGCCATCTATAAAAAAAAAATGTGTGCACTCTCCTAAATGTTATGTGATGCAGTCACTTGATTTAATTTGAGCTCTCTTTTGTTTTTTCTCCTACTAATAGCATTGTGGGATCCTGAGAGAAGAATGGAATGTTCCTCTAAATTCTCCTGACACTTGGGTCACAGATATAATTCTGAAAATTAGGGTTCTTAAGAGAAGTATATTAGATAGAGACCATGTTTCCTCCTTACAAATTTCAGACATGGCTGTCAAGATCCATGTGCCGAGACACATTTGCTAATACCAAAGCTGGGAAACTTCAAAGTCAGAAGGCCGGTTTGCAAAACCTGATGAGTATCAATCTGCCACAATAGCCTCTCTGAAACTTGTACATCGGTTAGTGGGGCTTCTGTACTGGTGGCTCCAATGTCAAGTGTGTGGAGGGTGTTGAGATTTCAGCATGTCAGGGCTAATTATAACTACCACCATGTACTGAGAATTTGCCACGGTGAGCTGTGTCATGTGTAACCCGAAATTAGCTGAGTTCATTCTTTCCTTATGCTTCAGAGAAAATGGACTCACCTCCTTATTTCTCATGGTGTTGAAGTCCCTGCTCCCCCAAAGATTTCTACAATTTCCTATGGCTTGGCATGTCTCTGATTCCTATTTCTAGATTTTGTTGAATCCTTATTCTTTGCTTATATTCTTGTTCTAACTCATTCCTAATGTCAACCCAACTGAGAATCAATGGTTCATTTTCCTGGAGTGTCTTTTTCTCCATCACCTCCCAAACAGCCCACACATCAACTACATGATTGCTTTCCCTGGAAGAACTGACATGATGTAGCCACTATCAAATGTATTGAATATCTCTATTCTTTCTTAAGACTCTTAACCATTTCTGCTGCTGGAGATTCAGATGTCTCACCATAGCATGGGCCCCTTTCTCTTTCAACAATCTCCAGACCTCTTTTATTTATCATCTGTTCATCTTATTTTGCCACCCAAGATTATTGTTGTTGATGATTTTGTTTTTCCTTGGGCAGAGTGATTTGGCTCTCTCGTTTCCTTCTAACCCAGTGGAACTCAACCTTGGGCTGCACACTTGAAAATACTAAGGCTTCAGTGCCATTCCTAAAACTTCTGATTAAATTGGTTTGGTGTGGAACCTGGAGCTAGGTCTTTTTAAAAAGCCCTTTCCTCCCTTGTCACCTACCCCATGTTTTGAAATAGGCAACCAGGGCTAAGATCCACTGTAAACCTAACCCAACTCATGACTTTAGAGATTAATCTAGCCTTATAAACACTCTGCCACCAGCTTAAAAATAGTATGGACACACATACTATCTTCACACATCTTATTAAACACAGACTCTTTAATTCTTATAACTTCTAAAGTTAACTTTCAATATCCGCTTCATACATATACGTGTTAGGAGACTGAGCCTAGGTCAGCCACTTGCTCAGGTTTACACAGCCAGGAGATAGTGGGGACAGGATTTCAATCTAAGATTATAAAATTCCAAATCTAGTGTTTATTTTAAAAAATTTTTTTTCTTTTTAAATTCTGCCACTGCACCTCTTGGCTCAAGGAGCAGAGGCAGAGTGGGCAAATGTTTGTGTTCAATGATATCACAGCTTCTTCCATCCATTCCTGTATCTTCAGCTCCAGTAACATCTTTGTCAGTTTATATCAGGCACATGTTGTTCTTTCCCCAAAGGATCTCCCTCTGTCCAAAGCCCAGGAACTCATGTATTCCAAGAAGTGTGTCTCCTTCAACAGCTGACGTTTATCGAGTGCTTATGATATGCCAGGCACACTGAAATACACAGAGGCTATGTAACCTGTCCAAGGTCACACAGTGAGGAAGAGCAGAGCCACATTGCAAACCTAGGGGCACTACTCAGACTGGAATCACCTGGGGATCTTGTTAAACTGCACATTCTGATTCTATAGATCAGGGCGAGGGGCCTGAGAGCCTGCATTTCTAGCAAGCCCCCAGGCATAGTCCATACTCGTAGTCGCAAGAACTAGATAGCAAGCACTGCCTGATTTTCTATTTTTTTTTCCTCTTCTATTTAAAACAGCCAGGGCTTTGCAAAGTGTCTACATTTCTCATGCAATCTCTGAATTTTTCTTTCTGAGCAGTAGGGTCAGGGGGCATTTTCGTTCCAAGACCCAGAACCACGACAAGGTCAGAAATTCCATTTAACATGAACTAAATTAATTCATTAAAAAGCAACCATTACTCAGATTGAAAAAGTAAGGTTTCCCCCAAGACAGGGCAGAAAAGATTGATGTAGGCAAGGTGATTCATTGTTGAGAGGTAAGACGCTTGATGTTGAATTGTGACAGTAGGTGTTTTTAATTTATTAAATTGAATTGATTGGGGTGACATTGGTTAATAAAAAGGTACAGATTTCAGGTGTACAATTCAATAATACATCATCCGCATATTATATTATGTGTTCACCACCCCAAGTCTAGTTTCCTTCCATCACCATTCATCCCTCCTTTATCCTCTTCTACCTCCCCCACCTCCTTCCTTTTTTACCCAGACCTTAGATGTTTGAAGTTCTGCACTTTTGTTCCTTCTTCATTCAGTTAATTTGTTGGGAAATCTGCCTTGGCCATCCCCAAGCTTCTAGGAAATGCAAACTGCAAGGGGAACTTGAAAGGCAGCTTCTCACAGTTGCATATCATTCCACAGAAGCTCTTTTACTGAAGGCAATTTTTGCCACAACGATTTTTTTTTTTTAGTTGCAGTTCTTCATTTTGATGTTCAGACTCACTGAAGCTCTGGGACTAGAGCAAGGGGTGATTAGTGCTTGGGGAAAGCCACTTGTCACTGAAGCCTGCTGCCTCGGAGGAAAGGGCAGGCCCGCCCTCACTAGCAGGGTGCAGGCTGCCAGCCAGCATATGGGAAAAGGCTTTCATTACAGGAATGGGCAGACCTCTGATTTCCCCATGAAAGCAACGAGGGGTGAGCGCATTGGCCCCTACATGGAATACTTAATTACAGAGGAAAGTCATGGGTTCCTGCTGACAGAATAATCTAATCAATATTGCTTACCCCAAACTCTAATTTACTTGTCTTACAACTCATTAAATTTGAAATATTATTGATTTTCAAGTTAATGGCTTAGAGGATAAATAAGTACATTGTGTCTTGGGGACCTTGGTATGAGTTTGAGCAGTGGACCTGCAGGCGAGAAAGCTCCAGTCTCTTCATTAGGCAGTGTTTGTGGCATAATCACACCAGGCATACTCCATTGATGCACAAAATTCACCAGGACCCTGTATTTCCCAGTAGCTCATGCTGAATGGGTTGTTTTCCTGTTTCTGAGGAGAGTGTCTGGATTGCAGGGGACAGTGAATTGTATGGCTTGGACATATCCTTCTTAAGAGCAGGCATGTCTCTGAAATGTAATCGCTTTGTATTTCACACATCAAAAGCTGCTATGAGCCTTCTTTTGCTCTTGCATCAGGAACTATCTGGCTTGGTTTTCAGCAGCCTAGTCTGTCTTTTGTCCTCAATAGTCTGGACCAGATTTGATTCTTACGCTGTGCAAGCCAACAGCCACTGTTAGCCAGGCCGCCCTGTCCACGTGCTGAGGGCGATGGTGGAGTGGTGTGAAGGCAGGGAGGTCAAATGAATTATGTCTGTGCTGATTTTCACTCTCTGAGATGGCACTTTTTCAGCGTAGTTTTTTGAGTAGGTGCATATCAACATGATTCAAAGACACCTAACATTATACAAGGCAGCACACCCCATCTTGTTTTCTTATTTGCCTCATTCTCCTCCCAATAGGACACCACTGTTTTTAGTTTTCTTCTATATCCCATTACAATTTTCTTATCATGTTTAAGAAAGAACTAGTTCTTATTGTTTTTATACTTTTATAAAAGGTAGCATATTATGCACACTGTCCCGAACCTTTTATTTTTACTTGCATGTTTGGGGGATTTTTCCATATCAACACATAGAAAACATCTTATTTAAAAACAAAAGAGCTGGATAGCTTTCCATCATATGTACATGTCATCATTTACTTAGTCCTCTATTAATGGACTTTGGAATTCAAATATTTTGCTATTACACTACTACATTGGCATATACTTATACAAATGCAAATTGACTTTGTATATAAGACGTTCCATGATAGTGCAAGTCTACATATAGAGGAAATTCCCAAGGTGGAGAGCTGGGCCAAAGCGTACATGATACCCTTGCTAAATTGCCCTCCCTGGATGTTTTGCCTATTTACTTTCCCACCAGCAACGTATGGGAATCTGTGCCTGGCAGTTTTAATCCCCCTTGGCAAGTACTTACATTTCTAGGTCAGAAACTGTATAGTCAGGGTTGCAAACAACAAGAAGATCAGTTAACTTAAGGCGGGAAGAGTTTATTGGAATCGATTGGAAAACTGGAGCACAGGCTTTGGGGAGACCAGGGCGGTGAAGCACAGCCAAGGACTTGCCCTGGGAACAGTCTCATGAGGACGGTGCCTCCAGACCAGGGGCCACTGGCTGTCTCGGTGGTGCCAGGGGCCTTGGCCCAAAGTGTTTTCTCCTTGTACTATGTGCTGGACCTAATTGAGCTTCCATAGGGTTCCCAGGGCAGGGGGAAGGGTAGAGAGGCCCTGCAAAGCTCTCCTTGCCTCCTGGCAAAGAGGACATTCAGCTCTTGGGCAACCAAATAATGTCCACTGTGAAGACAAACCTACTTCCTCACCTTTCTTACAACTGCGGTGCATCCAAAGGTATTTTCCTGAATTATTCAGAATCTGTGTTTAAAAGCTCTCCAGGCTTTAAGATCTGAGCTGGACCTAGCTTCTGCCACTGCACCCAGGAAAGGATTAATGTATCATTTTTGGATGCAGTCAGGGAGTCCCTCTCATCTATTGATCACCTGCTGCATGCTAAGTAAGCACATACTTGGCCGAGGATGTGAAGTCAGAGATTCTTCCATCTGATTCCGCTTCGGCTCTTCTGATCGCCAGCTTAGCCTTGGGCAAGCCATTCTTCTTAAGCCTGTTTTCTCAAATGAAGGAAGGATAATAATACTGACCTACTTTCCCAGGTTGTTGCAGGGGTTCATTAATTGATAGCTGTAAAGAACTCGAAAAATGCTTTAGCGCCTCCCCCAGCCCCCGAATTTGTCTCCAACCCCATTTTCCTATCAGCACTCCTGCCACTTGCAATATAATTTGGGTTGGAGTGCGGAAGAAAACAGATGAGGAATTGGGGCACAGACATGACTTGTTTGGCATACAAAGAGGCAGTGAGCCTGAGCCTACGCAGAAGAAGGGTAGTTAGCAGTGAGCAACTGCTGTTCAGGTTTCCGTGACGTGCCACTGCCAGGGCTCTGGCAATCTGGGATCACAGAAGTGCAGATGCCCAATCCTAATTGCTTTCCCTGGTCATCATCCTCATACATAAATAAATTAGCAGCGCCATCCTTGACACTGATGGTCTGAATGACTCGTCCTGAACAGCTGTTACAGAGTGTCTCTGATATTCATCATACACTCCCTTCAATGGCATTGACCTTAAGATGAAAATGCCTTAATGAGGAGTAGTCGACCGAGAGAGAGAGAGAGAGAGAGAGAGAGAGAGAGAGAGAGAGAGAGAGAAAATGTGTGTGTACGCATGTGCTGAATAGAGAAGAGCTTTGATTCTAATCATTGTTATAATCACAGCAATAACATTTTTCTGCTACATTCAGGTTCACAAAACGTTTTCACATTTGTGATCCCCATTGAGCCTCAGCAGTGTTTTGAGGCAGACAGAAGTGATTATCTCCACTTAGTGATAGAAAAACCCAAATTTAAAGAGGTTCCCGAACCTAAGTTTATACAGCTGGCAAATGAAATCTTTTGCCTGGCAAGCCTAGCATTCTCTGTATGATTTCACTCTCTTTCTTTACATGATAAAGAACTGTCTCTAGTTCTCTTTGTTATGGAATTGAATCTACTCAAAGATGGTAAAATATGTACATCTATCCTTGATTAAATGCTCACGCTATGCCACATACTGTGCTAAATGTGTCACAGGCAGAGTATTGTCTAATTCCCACTCTACTCTCCTGGGTAGGCATCTTTGTCCTGCTTTAGACATGAAGCAAACTGAGGTTCAGAAAGGTTAATAACTTGCCCAAGGACACACAGTCTAAGCATTCAGCTGCCATTCTATACTGCCAGCCTGGAACAGGCCAGCAGCTGAGAGCCCAGCCATACCCTGGCCTGGGGCAGAGGACTGCTTTTTCGTGGTTGGATGGATAAAAAGGGAGGTTGCCTCTAGCTTTAGCACCAGGCTTCCAAACGTGGCATGGCCAACACAGAATGCCTATTTCCTTTCACTTCAGTTTAGTCGAGGCCTGAGGGTGTATTTCTGTCATTTCAATGGGAGACCTGCAAGCCCAGCAAGGGAGAGGCAGCTGTGGATCTTAGCAGAGGAGCCATGTGTGTGATAGGACATGCCTGGTAGGCGCTCAGGCTCCTGTTTTGGTCCTGCTGCCCACTGTGCCTGAAGGGTCCCCTCCCACTGTGTCTTGGTGGAAGGCAGGCACACCCGGGACCTGGACTGGGCTGGGTAGTTCAGAGCTGGCTTTCGTTTTCACTCTCTGCCTACTGCTGCCTGGTTTCACACATAGTTCATGTCTTTGTTTTCTGCCCCAGGGCTCCCCTGAGGTCAGGGATGCCTGAGGGAGCTGAGCAAGAGCGAACCCCCTGGGGGAAGGGAGCATGGGGAATGTTCCATCCTCCTTCCTGTGGGAGCTCAATTCTGGGAGGATTCTGTATGCTTCTGGGGGACCTCATTAAAGTGGGCCTGCTGTCCAGAGTGGCAACCCCAATTATGACCCCTTATTATTTTACTTTTCTCTTTTTCCCTGTGTCATCCTCCTCTGTTCCCTGGGATCATCTTAGAAACAAACTCTCTACACCCACATTTTTATCTCAGGTTATGCTTTTGGGGGAACCCAAACTAAGGAAACATAGGTTTTGTTTTTTTTCTATCAGCCTTTAGAACATTATTTACATACTCTTTCTTCAAATCTGGATGGAAATTTGTGTGGTAATTAGGTCCTAGATCTAAATTCTGGCTCCTCTGTGACCTTAGGCAACTTATATAACTTCACTGGCCTTCCATTTCTTATTTGTAAAAGGGGAATTGAAAGATACCTTCCTCACAGGATAAATTTCTGTGTGCATTACATGTAGGAGGCCATGTCTGATGCTTAGTAAGAGCCCAATAATTACCTGTTGCTTGTTCAGTTACTATATACTGTGGTAGCTACAAATGTAGGCCAGTACCCGCTGACAGTGCTGGCGCCGGCCCCAATCGCTCTGTGCCGTCAGTGGGTGCTAGTGAGGCCGACACTGTCAGTGCATGGGAGCAGCGGCAGTGGGAGCGGGACTGCTGGCAGATGGGACCGGGGGCCATGGTGGGAGGGGCTGGGTGGGGGCGCGGAGGATGGGCCGAGACCCACCCCTGTGCCTTGCGGCCCACAGTTCCTTTTAAGGTGCATGAATTTGTGCACTGGGGCCCTAGTGTTATATAAGTAGATAATACACAGCCTGGTACATAATAGTAGGCACTTTGCAAAATAGCCAGTTATTGAATCATCCCGGTCCCCATTTGGATTGAATGACTTTCTCCTCTGTATCTCTGTTCTTTTAATGCTTCCATATATACCTAATGGAGTGATTGTGCACTTCCCTGTCTCTCCCCTAAGACGGCGAGCTTCTTACAGGAAAAGGGTTATGAGTGCTTCCTCCATGAATCATCTTGCACCTCACTGCAGGCAAGATGATCAGAGAGGGTCATATTAGAGAGCCAGAGAAGTGATCTGGCTCAGCTACCTCTGTGGACAAGGAAACTGGCTCACAAACTCAGTGATCATTAACTGAAAGAATGTTCAGTGGTGAATGCTACTGACAGAGTTGGCAGGAAGCAGATGAGAGGCAGGAGAGAGGAACTGGCCTCATTTGGCCAGTCATCGAAGGAAGCTCTCGGTTAAAGCAGCTTTGCTCTGAGAGGACAACAGGGTTGTAGAATGGAAGGGGGAATCTATCTACCAGCTTTGGTGAACATCAGACACTTTCTTCTGGGAGGCATTTAAGGCTTTTCAGATTGGAATCATTAGTCTAGCCATGGCTTACCCTGAAAGAGAGGGTCAGGACATTCAGGGGAACAGGACAGGAGGCCTCTCTGTGGCACTTGAGCGTGGGGCCATCCTGGCTATGAGTGTGTGGGGGTGAAGGGACCTGGACTTTTGTTCCATATGTGACTGCATCCTCTGCATCCTCAGCATCAGTTCAGGGAAGGATGAGCAGGGAGGGCAACACATGGAATGACAGATAGCAGAGGCTGCCTTCTGGAGAGGAGTTCTGACATCTCCTTAGGGCTCACAAGGGAAGTTGGCTTCTTTGCTACCTACCTCCTGAGAAGTTGGCCAGCAACCCAAACTGGCCAGAGCTTGTGGCTGGTGTGTTGGCACCTAGTTATCTTAGAGATTCCAGTGGAAATTTGATTCCTCTTATTCTTTCTTGTACTAGTATCTCCATCCCTTTCGGCATCCACCATCCCAGCTAATCCTTCTGTGCTGGTTTCAGAGGAAATTGAGAGAGCGGTGGTGAAGGGATGAAAGCCAGAGGTGGTTACTACGAGTTGGAGACGGTGGTGGTTGAGGCATCCACTTCCATCTTTGGGGCAGATTGGGATCTTTGGTGGGGAAGTAGCTGGAACTGCTGCAGCTACTGCACCTGTGAACACGATGGGGACATAGGGATGGAGCGTGGAAAAGGCACATCTCACCTGAACTCCAATGCAGTGCAGGATTCTACTTCATGGCTTTCTGTACAGGGACCAGAGGCTCACTTCCTCCAGAGACATCCGGACCAAATCTTTCTACAGTGCCCCCACCCCAGCTCCTAAATATAAACGCTCTGGGATATCTTCTCATCCAGCTGGCCGTTCTTTAGATTCCTTTACTGAGTTTCTCCCCCTGATCCCCTTTTACATGTTGGGGTTGCTGTTATCTGTGTCTTGGCCTTTCTCTCTCACCGACTTTAATTGCCTATACAAATCCATGACCTTCTGGTCTGTAGTGCCAGTCCTGGTTCTTTATTCCCCT
Source organism: Myotis daubentonii (assembly GCF_963259705.1). Taxonomy (NCBI): domain Eukaryota; kingdom Metazoa; phylum Chordata; class Mammalia; order Chiroptera; family Vespertilionidae; genus Myotis; species Myotis daubentonii. The sequence goes on along the minus strand of NC_081853.1, from coordinate 46,181,062 downwards.
AGATGTCCCTTATGCTTCTAAACTTGGCATGGCCAAAACAGAATGCCTTACCTCCTTCTCCAAACTGCCCCTCCTTCTGAATTCCCTTGCTTGTGAGTGGAATCACCGTTCACCCTGATTGCTCTAGTCTAAACCAAAAACTGGGTGCTGTCTTCCCTTCATCAGCCACTCTCCCAAATGCACACGCACGCGTGCACGCACACATGCACACACACACACACACACACACACACACACACACACTCATATACTCATATACTCCTCTGTCCCTCCATAAACATATCACCAAATTGTACCCCCACAAACATCAGCAGGTGTGCCGGTTAATTTCCAGTTGTTCTCCAGATCCACTCCCTCTTGGCCTCCCTGCTCTGTGCACAAGCAGACTGACTTCTGGGACCGCATGAAGCTGGATCTGTGCCCTCTGGTTCTGGGTGGATCCTGAGAGGGGAAAGACCTTGTGCATTTATTCTCCCTGATCCTCTGGCAGGAACTAGTAGTACATTATTCCTCCAAAGCCTTCACTCCAGTTGCTGGCCAGTTCTCATGGGTTCAGTTCCTTCTAAGTTTCAATAACCACCGCTTCCCTTTGCCCTTTCAGGTCTGGGGTGGTAATAGCTTCTTGCTGCTGTTAGTCCTGGTGTGTGATGGCCCCTTTTGGTGCTGGTAACCCTGCCTCCACCTCTCTGGGCATTGTTCCTGCATTAAACTCTGTTCAGCTATTTCTTTAAGTAGACTGGATGTTTCTTGCTAGGGCATTGCCAGATATACCAGGTCATGCCATTGCTGTCTCTTTTATATTTCTCATAGCTAACCTTAACTAAGGTTAGGAGGAAGGAGGAGCTGGTTTTCTTAAAGCAAACTATGGACAGCTCCAGGCAGTGGCTCCAGCCATACTCCTCATTTTTGCTTCTGACCTGACTCTCTGGTGGTTTTTCTCATCAGCATGGTGGGGTCTTATTGGTCTTACCTTGCCTTTGTTTCCTGCCTCAGGCAGCATGGATGGCCCTCTGGACTGTGCTTTGGGGTTTTCAGACTTCAATTCCCATCAGGTGGTAACATCTATTGATTCTCTTAGGTCTGTGGTTGGCAAACTGCAGCTCGCGAGCTACATGCGGCTTTTTGGCCCCTTGAGTGTGGCTCTTCCACAAAATACCATGTGCGGGCGCACAGACAGTGCGATTGAAACTTCATGGCCCATGCGCAGAAGTCGGTTTTCAGCCTGGGTGAGTCTATTTTGATGAAGTACTGTTGATATTTGGCTCTGTTGACTAATGAGTTTGCCGACCACTGTCTTAGATGTATGGTGCATGTACCATCAGGCAGATGTGTATAGTTACATGGGGCCCTTGCTAAGAAGGACCATGTGCTTGGTCTAATGCTCTGCTGTTGCTGTCTTGGAATTATTACTAATGCTTGAACAAGACCTCCCATTTTTATTTAGCACCGGGCATTGCAAATTCCATCGCTGTTTCTATAGTATGTACCAGACTGCAGATGATTCAGGCAGTGTGTGTGGACATGGTAACAAATGACACTGAATCACACAGAAAGAATTACTTCCTTTTCAGTTTTTTTAATCCTTTTGATTATTTAAAGGAAAAGGGTTTATTCTGTGCCAGTCTATCTTTAACAGTTCTCCTGCCACTTGCCTCTTCTCTCCTTTTTACATTGAGAGCGGGCCTCCGATTCTGGGCCTTCAGTGGGTCACAGAATAACATAATTTGTTTTCATGGTTACCTTGCATTTATGGCATGTGATACCACTTTTCTGTTTATGAGAATAATACAAAATTTCATCTAAAATGAATTTAAATAAAAATGAGTTAATTAAAAGCAAGATGTTAAGTAAATAAGTATAGAAATGGCTTTTGGCTATAAAGACAGTTTTTAAGATTTTGTGAGAATAATTGAAGTTTTGGAAACTCTAGCTTAGGAGAAAATCCATTTGTCCATCTAACTTCGCCCCCCAACAGCCGACTCTAAGCCCAACCTCCCCTGGCAGATTCCAATAAAGGGCTGTTCTGGGAACCAGTATGAGAACTGGGTAGAAAGAATGAATTCTACACCCACTTAAAACCTCTGATTTTATTAAATAGCTGTCATTGCAGTACTGAAAGGTTTAACCCAGTAATGGCTCTAGCAGGAGCAGAATCCAAGGTAGACTGACTGCAGGACCAAATCATGCATTGACTCATTGCCGTCAGCTATACCAGGCCCGGACCCTGACAAAGAAGCGGAGGGAAGGAATGTGAGTGACACAGACCTCCAGAGGTGTCTGAAATAGAAGAAACACGGTATTTCTCTATAAACCTAGAACTGGAACTCCTGAAGCCTTAGGCTTGGAATTTCAATGCTCATCCTGTCATGAGGTTGAAGCATGGGTGGCTGGAGGTGGTCAGTTTCCCAATAGCCCGTTCTTGGAGGTTCTGCTTGATGAATGGCCCTCCTGAGTTGGTGATGCATATTTAGTCTGTGCACCTTTGCATCCCTGCTTATGACATTTTAGGTGGCAAAAACTTCTCCTACTGGCTGCATTCTCTATCTCATTACACCCATCATTGATTTCATTGGCTGGCATTTAACAGAGGAAGCTTGTTAAACTAAGATGTTACGCTTGTGGTTTTAAAGGCTGGCACAACAGACAGTTCTAGGGAAGGAAGAAGTGTGCATAAATGGACAGAAATGAATTTCCACTAACAACATACATATGTATTTCTAGGGAAAAAATCCTTATTAGCACAAAGCAATTCTGAGTGCATTTTGTAACCGCAGACTCCTATTTTCACCATCCCTCTGGCCTACAGTGAGAGGTTTGAAATGATTTCATTGCGTGGGAGAAGGGGGTTTGGTGTAAGTTCTTGAGCCCATATCCATGGTATGTTTGGTCTAATTTCATCCCACTCCTCACTTCCTTGTAGGTCAGATCAATTACAGTCCTATCTTCTTCCTACACCGTTATGCTCAGCTTGGACAACCCAATACAGGAAACCCATGTGCAGGGTCAAAGTTAATAATAGCAGTAATGATGATGATAATATTAACTTCCCTTTCAAGGCATGATATGGACACCTTACTTAAGTTATCTTGAGCTCTTATAGCTAATTTGCAAAGCAAGTGTTATCATCACTTTACAGGGAAGCTTGTTATTTGCCTGTCCACTCTACTGTCCATTGTCTGCCCTTCCCTACTATTGCTCTGCTCTCTATCACAGGCCCCCTTGCCAACAACAACCCTCCAGGTAGCTTCAGTCAATAGGAGGTGCTGGTGTGACGTTGCGGGGAGAGGAAGTGAGAATCCAGGTTTTCTTCCTCACCCTCTGCCCTGCCTTGGGAAGCATCCCTTCCGCTCTGTTGGATGCCTCCAGCTGTCTGGCTTCCATGAGTTACACCACCTCCTTCCTTGGTTCTCCACCTGCAGGGTGGTAGCAGCTTCCGGCCGTTGTAAGTCTGTGCATTGCCTCACTGTGCCCTTTTGTCTCCTCAGCTCTTACAACTTCTGAACAGCCAATTCTCTGAGTTAGTGCCCATCCCCCATTTGAATGGCCTTCGTTGGTTTCTGACTTCCTGGCTGCTAGAGGTTAGCAGACTTTTTCTATAAAAGGCCAAGTAGTAAATATTTTAGGCTCTGTGGTCCAAGAGGCAAAATTGAGGTACTCATATGTAAATATTTATATAATAAGAGCGAAAACAAATTTCCATAAATTATTTAACTCACAGGCCGCACAAAAGCAGGTGCAGGCCAGATTTGGCCATCAGGCCATAGGCTGCCGACCCTTGCAGTATGGCGCGGAGATTGAAACTCATTTTAAGTGATAATGGAAAACCATTGAACCAGAGAAGGGATAGGACTGGGTTTAACCATTAGTCTGGATATATTTGGAGATGAAAGGAGTTATTTCCTAGAAAATCACTCTGGCTGCTGTGTTGAGAATCACAGAAGGGGAGTAAGAATGGATGGGAGGAAACCGGGTAAGAACAAAGCAACAATCCAGGCAAGAGTGGGTGGTGACTTAGACAAGGGGACGGCCTGGGTGATGGAGCAAGGCTGGTGGACTGGAGGGGTATTCTCAGTCCTGAAGCCAGAGGGACTCGCCTGAAATACACATCTGGTCATATCACTGAGAAAGCCATCCCAAGGTCAGATTGTCCACAGTCTAGTTGATGAGCTCCATGGACTCCATAGCCATCTATTCCAAACCCCCAAATGGGGACATTAGATAAAGAGAGAAAGGCTCAGGAAAAGAAGACAGGGGAGTGGTACAGTTTATTTCTGTGTAGCAGCAGGGAAGGGGGTGGTGATGGGCAACCATTAGTTTGGATAGATTTGGAGATGACAGGAGTTATTGTCTCTATATGATGCCTCACCAATTTCAGGCCCTTTAGGGCCAAGGTCTAAGGGATTTACACCTAGTACAGTTAAATTAAAGGATGAATGCATGTTGCCCTGGCTGGTTTTCTCAGTGGTTAGAGCACTGGCCAGTGGACCAAAGGATCCCGGGTTTGATTCCTGGTCAAGGGCTTGTACCATGGTTCCAGGCTCCTCCCTGACCCTGGTCGCAGGGGGTGGGGGCGTGCTGGAGGCAACCAGTCAACATGTGTCTCTCACATTGATGTTTCTCTCTCTTCCCTCATCCTCCCTCCCTTTTTACTCTCTCTAAAAATCAATGAACAAGATATCCTTGGGTGAGGATTAAAAAAGTGAAAAAATAAAGCATAAAACATGAATGCATGTTTTCTTACAGCACTCACAGTGACTGGAGAGGGTCATTGTCATTTTAAATTCCCATTTATGACAGTTGTTCTTACCCTAAGGCACATGGAGAGAATTCAGGGATCTATAAATTTGGATGAAAAAAAATTATTTATTTTCACTAACATCTAAATGAAACTAGCACTTCCTTCAGTGATAAATGTAGGTCAAAAAACCACAGTAGAATTAACAGCTCCACTAGATATTACAAATATTTTCATATCATGTTGCTATTGTGATAAATATCTTGCAAAATTAATTACTTCCATAACTTTAAGTTATTACACCCACCCCTAGATCTGATTATTTAATGTTTAATAAAGATGCACAACTATTTACTACATTACCAGTTTGTTTTTTAAAGAAAATATTTTAGTAACTGTATTTCAATATAATTGGCTTCTTTTGAAGTTCTGTGTATTTATTTTATGCCATTAAAGACATTATTTGGAGAGGGTGTATGGTCTCTACCAGACGGCCAATGCCAAAAGCAGAGCCATTCCCACTGTAGTCATCCCTTCTGCTCACAAGCAGTGTCAGTTGGTGGTGCTGGTCCTGGTCCCGGGACAGTACACAGCAGAGTTCCTGAAGGTCCTCTCTCCTTGAGCACCTTGTGTGTCTACAGCTGTCTCAAGCACAGAGGACTTAGCTGATTGTGCTGAACTCGGGGCCAGACCTCAGGGAGAGAGAAGGAGCCTGTCTGGACCTCTTTGGCAACCAGTTATTCCCCAGAGAAGAACGATTTATAGGTCCTGCACATTGTGGTCCAGCTAATAATACTGCAGGTGCTGCTTTAATTCCAAAACATATAGCCTCCCCTCCGCCCCCCCCCCCACACACACACATACACACACCAGCCTTTCTTTTCAACCTATTGGCCTCAAATGGCACAGGAAGTGGCTTCCAGAAATGAAGCAAATATGCCATAGGGGAACTTCTTAACAACTCTGTGTCTTGCTCTTGGCCATTTCCAGAGCTGAGCTACTTTCTGGTCACTGACTTGGATTTCCTCCCATGCTCTGGTTATGTTTCTCAGATCTTCTTTCAGGTCATACAGTCTCTTTCCCTGCACATTCTGAAGTTACCCTTCCTCCCACCAAAAGCCCTTCCACCTTTCTTGTCGTTCTTAGGACCTCTTCCATCCTCGATGGAACTTGAGAAGTGGAGGCCTCTGGGTCTGAGTGATGGATTGGGAGTAGGGAAGGAGGAGTTAGGTTATTGTTTTCCCATGCTTAGAGATGCTCAGAGGCCCTTGCAGCTCCTCCATGTCCCTGGGAAGACCTTTTCTTAATTTTTTTTAAAAAAAAAATCAAGTTTCCCCATGACATTGCCAAGAACTCATCTCTGAGAACAACCAACCGTAAGCCCAACCTGAAAGCTTAGAAGTTTAAGTAACAGTTTCTTATGGGCTCCTCTATGATGGAAAGTGCTGGTATTTCTTGGCCACTGTTGTTGGAAAGAGCTTAGCTGCCTCCCTCTCACTAATTGCTAAGTTACCCTCTACTTCAGCCCCTAATACTGCCATGGGGCTGCCTTCCTGTGATGGGCCAAAGAGGGCATTCACTGCCAACGCACGGCCCCAATGGGAGCTGCTCTTCAAGGTCTTGCAGAGGTTTGGGGACCCTAGAAGACTGATGTAGCAGTATGGATGTTCTTGCCTTTCCCCCCTATATTTCCAGCATAGGAAACCCTGAAACAGGCAGTATTATATTTGGCCCTTTCTGGATATGGGGTTACATGCTCGAAGCATTTCCGATTGTTGCACTTGTGGTAGAAATAGGCTAATGCCCATACTTGGGAGCTTTAGAAGCTCATGGCAGCCTTGGCTAGCTCACCGTCTTCTTCATTTATTTCTTTCCTTTTTGCTTTCTAACCCGACTCCACAAACCAGAAGCCAGATGTACCAGTCAGGGCCCCAGAAGGAAGCTGAATTCTACTATATTGAGTGTTTCTCAACAGTGTCTATACAAATGAATCACCCGCAGAGCTTTAAAAATACTGATGCCTAGCTCTACTCCAGAGTTTCTGAATTAATTGAGAATAACTAATTCTGAATAAATAGAGATCTATTGGGATCTTTAAACGCCTCCAGGGATGACCATCCCAGGTTGGAAACCACTGGTTTGTCTGCGGTAAAGATGTAAAGTGCCTGGCTCGGTTTGGATTTGCTGTTTTTCCGAGGCTTACTTTCTTACTTTGAAAGTGATTCTTAAGTGATTCTTATATTTGAAAGTAGTTTTTTCCCAGTGTGGTTAAGAGCTTCATAGATAAATCTGTCATTTGTGGCCAAAAGTCTCCAGGTCATGGTGGGGTGGGGGAGTTGAAAAAAATTGATTGTAAGTTTACTTCCAAGCCGACCCAGTAAAGGTCTGCTGTTTTGTGGCAAGAGCCGATTTTTCTTTGTTAAATGGCATTTAAATACATAAAATAAATATCAAAAATATAAATCTTCATTTTACTATGGTTGCAAATATCAAAAAATTTCTATATGTGACACGGCACTAGAGTTAAGTTAGGGTTTTTCAAAATGCTGACATGCTGAGCTCAAAAGGTTCGCCATCACTGTCCTAACACAACCATTTGCAGTTACTCTGGACCTTGGGAAATAGCTCTGTATTCATGACAAGGATTCTTCTTGAAGATCATGAAACAATTGTTTTTAACCTATTTCTACACCACCCTGTGTGATAGGGATATGTGGGTTTGTGGGCCTAAAAACCAATATAGGGTAAGAAAAGCTAACTGGAGAATCTATATTAGCGTCCATTTATCCTTTAAACCAAAAAACTAATTAATTATTAATAGAGGGAGTCTGATAAGAAACAAGAATATAAGATTAAGATTCCAGATTCTTTTGCCTGTTATTCATGGGCCTCTTGGGCAGGACATGTATCCTGTCCAGGTTTCGGTTTGCTTGCCTGAAATGGATTTAATAACATCCACCCAGGCTGCAGGAGGATCAAATGAGGTAAGACATGAAAGTTATTTGTTAATCTTGGCGTGCAAATTAATGTTAGGCCTCTAAGAAGTGGTAGTTACCATTCTTGTTATTGTTGTTAGGAGCTGTCGCGTTTATACGTGGGCATTGTTTTCACAAACCTGTCATCTGCATCAGAGAGGTAAGCTCTTTGCCTTCACAGTGCCTGCCAAAGCTCAGAAGAGCACTCACTCAGCCATGAGGATGTGAAATGTTTTTATGCAAACTTTCTATCAGTATGTGTTTGCTAAATTATTTTAAAATACCACCAGCCTCCCACTGGGTGAACACAACTGGGAGCCACAGCATGGTCGTTTTCCCTTAGCTCTCTCAGGTGACTAATACATTCCAATTTCTCACCAGCTATATCTAAATCAAATGGAAAGAGAAATTGCTATCATCATTTGCCCATAACTAGAACTCATTCATGCTAACATGTCAGCACTCCAAGTAAATTTTAAATCTGTTTTTTGCGGTTTTTTTTTTGTACTTGTGAACTTACAGCCATTTGTCCCGATTATGTCAGTAATTTTCCATCAGATAGTAGGAAGCATTTTTTTAAGTATGAATAAGTTTGGGATTTTAGCGTGGGATGGTGTGACTTGGAAGATGAAGATGGGTGCTCTTGGGAGTGGGATCCTGGGCAGGAAATGGTAACTTGTGGGGAGATAATGAAGAACCTCTGACATTAGTGTATGTGAAGTAGTGTTGATGTCAGAGGCCGGAAGGAGACCTTTAATGAGCACCTACAGCATGCTGACACTGCGCTAGTCATTGCATTTCAGTTTCTCACTTGATTCTCATAGTGATACTGCTGGAGGGGCCTCATTTCCATCTCATACAAGTGGCCCAGCGATGTAAAGTGACTTGATCAAGATCACACAGCTTGAGTGATTTGTTTGGTTCCAAAGCTTCTATATGGGCATTGTTTTCTACCTCTCTGACTCAGGGCAAACCAACCACAGTGACACAGGGTAGAGGTGGAGACTGAAAAATTACCAAAGGGAAAAGAAACACATAAACGTTGTTTGATATATACAACAGTGCTATCGAGAGTCATTTACGTCCCATTGATGCCTAATTACCACATACCATAATAATGACGATGATGAAATGTCTGACAGTTGAAGTTGACTGTTCGTTTTATTTGGTCAGAACAGAAAGCATGGCATCTCTAGGCTTCATCGCCACCATTTTGTGCCCGTGCAGTATGGTCATTTGTTCAGAACTTCAGTAAATTATGAGTTACATTGGTCTACAATTTCAGGCCAGCGCCTGTAGCCCAGACATCTAGCCTTTGCATTAACGTCAACAGAAGAATAACCCATTAATTTGCTAATCGTTCCTCTCTTCTGTGTACAGGTATCATCAGAAAAAACAAAATATCCTGAAACCTGAGGGACTCAAAGTTCCTGCTTTTGTGATCGAGTTGGCTTGGTTTTAAAATTTGGTGATTAGGATGGGTGTCTAGGTCCAGAGTGATTGAGCAAATGGACTCAGTGTTCTTGAGGAGAGAAGAGAGATTCCTTAAAAATTGCGAAGGGTTGGGGTAGAAGGGATACAGCTGTGATGAAGCAGGAAGCAGTGGATTAGGGTTCAGAAAACCTAGTTCTGCCACTATTTGTTGGCTAACTCTCATCTCCAAAATAAGGATGATAATGCTAATATTGACCTTATATGGGATGTCTTAGACTCCAAAGGCAGACCAGACCCTGAGACAAGAATTTGGAATGCAGATAGTTTGCCTTGGAGGTGATGTAACCTATTGCTGAACAGGTTTCCACTATGGGCAACTGGGATCAATATTACCAGGACTCTACTTAGTTATCTACTACAGGATAACAGATTACTCCCAAAATTAAGGACTTCATACAACAATAATGTTTATTATACTTCCATTTCCTGTAAAGTAGGAATTCTGGAATGGCTTATCTGGGTGGTCGGGATCTCTCATAAGGTTTTAGTCAAGATGTCGGTTGGAGTCGCATCTCTGAAGGCTTGAGTGGGGCTGGAGATCCACGTTCAAGGCGCCTTAACTACATCCTGGAAAGTGGGTGCTGGTTGTGGGCTGGACACCTTAGTTCCTTATTGTGTGACCCCTCAGGAGACTGCTTGAGTGCTCTCAAGGCAGAGTGCTGGCTTTCCCCAGAAGCAGTGATCCAAAGGAGAATCGGTATTTCTGTGACCTGGGCCTAGAAATCACATAGTGTCACTCTCATCACCTAGTGGTCCTTATGTGGGTCATGTCGTAGAGCCCACATTCAAGGGGAGGTGACTTTCAAATCATTTGTTAACATATTTTTAGAAATACCACGTGCTCTGTGTGACACTTGAGGAGCACACGCCAGAAGTTTTGTTTTTCCTGAGAGTGGAAAAAGCTGGGTTATTTATCTCCCAACTCCCATTGCTGTTGGTTGAAGATTCTGGGTGGTGTCCTGAAGGCTGGAACGAGTGAGACGAGGGGAGGGAGGTAGCCCTCTTGTCCTGAATGGGGCTTAAGAGACATACCTTGAGGTTGCAGAGGTGCTGAAGGTCACTGTTGACAACCTACACTGCCTCAGACTGATACCTGCCCACAAGCAGAGCCATTCATTACTACCCAACTGCAGGCCGGGTCAGGGATCTGAGCCCAGTTTAAGCCTAGTTCTTCATTATTTCCATTTATCACGACTAGAAAACCTGCTTTTTCTTGCCTTGATCTCCTTCAACTGAAAATGAGATTGAGGTTCTTGTTCTATTTCCTTAACCCTCCCTCCACCTTGCTTAGACTTGCAAATGATTTCCAAATACCATGAAAATTGGAGGTATTTATAAACATATACACACATGCTTACATCCACAAAGATAAATTGCACCCCTCTCTGCTCTGCTATTTCTGGCGCTAACCTTCGCTTATAATGCCATATTGATGTAATTACAGTGCTGCAGCGGTGGATCATGATTTCAAAATACAATCATAATCACCATCAGAAGAAATGGGGGAGAAGATGAAAAACAAATGCAAAGCAATTAAAGTCCTTGTGAATGTGTTTTCCCATCACCTCAGCCCTTGGGATGCTCTGCCTCCGTGTGTGTGTGTGTGTGTGTGTGTGTGTGTGTGTGTGTACACATGTGTATGAGCACTTACATCTTTGCTTTTATTATTGACTAAAGGCCCGATGCATGAAATTTGTTCAAGGGGCTTGGCCCTCGTGGCCCCGGCTGCCTTGCAGCCACACAGCCCCGTATCCCCCTTCTCCTGCTTGCCCACTGGTCTTTCGGGAACGTCATTCCTGAAGGTTGTTCTGGAAGGTCATTCTGGTCTAATTAGCATAGTAGCTCTTTATTATATAGGAGCTGGGCCTCAGACTACAGTTTGAATACCTAGTAGTTTGTCACTTGGAGATGACTGTCCTTCTGGCTTGATTAGATATTTTGTTTTATCTGTGGTCTTAATGGTTAGGGGTCTTGGCCACAGAGTGTATTTTATGACACATGTTCCCCCTTCACTCCTCCACCTGCTAAGATCACTTTTTATACATGAATTCCCCAGTAATATTTTTAACTTGTTCTTCTATGCTTGAAAAAATAATTTTCCACTTCCAGAAGGTACCCTGTCTCTGCTTTCCCAATTCCTCTTCCTCCCATTCTCTTTTTGCAACATTCCTCTATCCCCATTACTGACTAAGATGCCTACAAATTCAGTAGCATCCTATTTCTCTGCTGGGCAACTTGCCAGCTAGACGATCAGGGGTCTGGATCACTTTGTGGTGGGGACATTACCTCTCCTGCTTGCTGCATTGTTGTGAGCCTAAACTAAGCAAGTTCATTTGTAGTGCCTGGTAAGCCAAATTCATTTTTTTCATTTCTGGTGTGAGGTACAGGGAAGGCACAATATGCTTCGCCAAATCTTAAAACCTTAAAGCAGTTTGTGCATCCAATTTTGGGACTTCCTTTTTCTTTCAGAAAATTGCCCCAGAACTATTGCACATAAAATCCTACTCTGAATAACATATTTAGACGTGTTGATGAAAATATGAATTTAGTGCATTACAATTTGCCATACTGGGGAAAAGTGAGGAAATATTTTAAATTATTATGATTAATTTTATTTTTTTTTGGCTGGGCTTCAAACAGTAATTGCTCTACGTTAGATCAAAAGCTCTCAACAATTCCTAAGATCAAATGTTTTTATCATCTACCTTCTATACTCTCATTCTGTCTGCCCCTGGCTATTGTACTCCCTTGTGAGTTGGGGAACAAGGAGAAAGTCGAAGGAAGGGGTGCTGGTGTGAGAATGTAAGTGGGGAGACCAGTTCCTTCTTATTTCTTCATTAAAGTGTCACACATGCAAGCCAAATAGCTCTTTGAGCTCTCAGCCGATATGTCTGCTACACTTTGATGCCTCTTTTGGTTTGACAAGGAGAGATACTTTGAAATACCATCTTAGTCAGCTTACATTCTGCCGGCTTTAAAATTTCCTTCTTGTTACTTTATAGCTCTCAAACATTTTTAAAAGGCATGCCTCCTTTATTATTATTATTATTTTAAATTCTCAACTAAGGATATGGTTTTATTGATTTGAGAGAGAGAGAGGTAGAGAGAGGGAGAGAGAGAGAGAGAGAGAAACATCAATCGGTTGCCTCCCATGCAGGTTCCAACTAGGGAATCAAACCCTCAACCTAGGGTATATGCCCTGACCGGGAATCAAAGGTGCAACCTTTTGGTGTACAGAGCCACCAGGGCTGAGCAGCTCTTAACCTCTTTAAGTGTTGCCAAAGGGAGATCTTTTGTTTAAGACAGGTTGAAGGAGTGTGTGTGTGTGTGTGTGTGTGTGTGTGTGTGTGTGTATGTGTGTCTTTTGGCCTCTGTTATTCATGGCTAATTTCAAAGCTAAAAAGGTTAACTTCATGAATTTATCTAGTTTTATAATTGAGTCTTTACTGACCTAAGGTAAGGAGACCTGCTTTCACTGGGAATTTGTTTCCTCTAGCTCAGCTTATTTCCTAGGGTACCTTCTTTGGCTTCTAGAATGTTACCTTTTGTTTAATTGCTGGCTCAGGCTCTCCTGTGTACTGTTTCTTCCACCACTGGTAGCATTTTCCTCATATGTGGCAACCACACATACTCAAATAAATTAACTGCACAGGATTGCTGTGTTAGAGGTATGGGATAGACTCCAGCGAAATGTAGCAAATTATTTTTTATCTCTTTCCCCCTGTTAAGCAGCAGTTGTTACTCTATTATCTATGTTTTGAATCTAGCTGTTTGAGCCTCAAAGCCTAAAAGTAGCTTCCACGCATAGTTTTATGGTATTAGGGATGCCAGCTACAGCTATAAATTCCTCTGGTTGAGCCACATCCTGAAAATACATTTAACTGTACTTCCCCCCTGCAAACCTAATATTGTGGCCTGCAGTGATTTGCTTCCATATGCATTTTACATTTCTCTTTCCTTTCCTCACAAACCCGCCAATCAAAGCGACAATCTGAGTGGACAGCAGAGATAACACGGCCACTTCTCCCACACCATGCTGCCCTTGTTTCTGATTTAGCTCGAGATGTGTTAGTCAGCGTGCTGGGAGGTTTGCAAGAGCCGGCCTCTCTTTTTCTAGAGCTACAGTTAGATTCCGTAAGAGAAGAGCACTGTGGTAGGAAACCTTAAGTTCTTAGATATTATTTCTACCTGGGCATTTTGAACTGACAGAGGAAGGCTTTAGTGGCATTATGCCTACATGTGACAAGATGGTCAGCATGTTTTTTATAAATCTTGCTCTGGATTGGGAAAAACAGAGGAATTGGAAAGGTCCATTTCCATCAGCTCTGATGGCACACTAACTCTTCTGCCTTGAGGGTTTAGGTAGAGAAGGGGGAGAGAGGAAGAGGAAGAAGGGAGAAGAAAGAGTGTGAGAAGGTAAGCAGAAGAATGGTTTATATTTGCTCATACCTGGCATAGCAACAGATGGGGTTAATAGGGTGCAATCAGTTTTCTTATATCTGCTTTGTTTTCCTTTTCATATTGACTTGTATTCTACTAATTCTGGCTTGCTCATGACTCCTCATGGCCTCTAACACTATCTCATACCTTCCTTGATACACACTAATGTTATTCTCTTACCCATTTCCTGTTTCAAATACTCAAGAAGGAGAATTCTACTGGGCTAGCTTGCCTGTTCCCCTGTGGTCACTCCAGAGGTCACGCCAGGTTAGTTAGCCTTTGGCTGCTCTTGCCTTAGATTCGCAGCCTGCCTGTGGCTGGAATGGCAGGATCACAGGGTATAGAATAGATGGCCCTGGAGCTCTGTGTTCTGCAGAGGCTGTGATTAGACACATTCTGGGGAATGGTGGGTGGCAGCCAGTCTCAACTCAGGTTTTCCTGCACAGCAGAAACACACTACTCCCACTTGTAATTAATCGTGTGCTCTGCAAAACATACAGCAAAAGAGCTCACAAAGGAATCTAGACTCCAGCACGTGGCAGTTGTAGGGTCCCGGTTGTCGATACTTTTGGTTCCAAAGGAGAAGCTTTTAAAATCTACAGCAGGAAACAATAGTAACTGAAAACAAAACATCCTCAAGAGCGATTTAACTCATGAAAACATATAAACAGTCATTTCTGCCCTTAGAGAATGAATAGAAGATCAAAGTTGGAATAACAGAACAAAGAGCCTCTTTTTCCTTTTTCTGCTTGAAAAAAGTCACTAGAGATTTACAGTATTCCATTTTTTTCAGATATGAATGCAAATATGTGTAAACCAAAAGTCAGCTGGAGGCTTACCTACCCCTTGAGACCTATATACATTTGCCCTTAGCCCCCAAGTTCCACGGTCCATGGGGCTTTAAGTCCTAGATTTCTGCTGCTTCCTAGGGCCAGGATACAAATGGAATGGGCATTGTGTCCCTATGGCTTTTTCTGCCGCTTGTGCTCAAACTCCTGGAATCTGCCCTGGTCCTGTAACACCTCCACTCTAATATGAAACTGCCCGTTCGGGGAGGATTTCCCATGGGGGCATCGTGAGGGTTCTCATTGTACAACACAATGTCCTTGCCATCTTCTGGTCCCTTCTCCTTCTTTCCCAGCCCTGCTCCCCACCTCTCCTTCGCAGACTTCTCCAGATGGCAGGAGGCTTCTATTTCTCTTCTCTTGCAGAGTAGCTCCATTCTCCCTCCATATTTCTTCTCCCTAGTTTGCATTGCCAATCCTAGTGTGTGTGTGTGTGTGTGTGTGTGTGTGTGTGTGTGTGTGTGTGTGTTTTAAAGCTACAGAATTGAAGAACTTCCACTTAATGGTCTCTATGCTTGTAAGAAGGCATTTGAGGTTATAACCAGCACAGAAATTATAAATAAGGTGCATAGTACATTGTAATTGAACAAACCCACCAAAGTGTGAGATTAGAACCATTGGAGAATCACTATTACATGGGAAAAGGTTAGAGTAGACTTTTGGCACTTTGTAGTATCCAAGTACTCAAGTTCCTGGAATGGCACTGTGATTCCATCCGGGGGCATTGACCCTCCTCCACTGTGGGCACTATGGGTGGATGGGAAATGCAGGTGGCATCCTTCTGTAACATATGCTGAAGGGTCTTGTCAGCCAAATCCTTTCTTTTATTGCCAAGTACAGGCAGTCGTCAATCACGAGACCTGAGCTCAGCCAAGAAGACCTGTCTCCTAAATTCTCAGCTCTTGAATAGAGTGACACAGACAAACAGATGATGGTAATAGCTCATTCATTTCAGAGCCAGGGTCCTGGCAAGAACTGTCATGCTTCTGATTTTAACACTGCCTGGTTCTTTTGCTCTCGAGCATGGGTCTTTGACTGCCTTTTAATTCCCTTCCTTTGGCTAATATCTCAGAATGGTTTCTGTTAACTGCAGCCAAAGGACCTAAATGAGTACGGATTTCTCTAGTAACATGTCAAACTCTGCCCATGTCTCTTTGGCTTGTTTACAGTTATTTTTTAGTGACTGGGATGAAAATGTGGATGGCACCGGGGTCAGAATGCTTACCACCAAAGGGGAGTGATGGATTAAAATTAGTGATCTATTACTAATAAGGATGATTGTAACTTGACATTTTAAATACTGAAATCTCTCTGTATACCAAGATAGGTAAGTGGTAGGGGCATATGTTAAAGTAATAAAAATAGCCTCCATTCAAGGCCCACCTCTAGGGAATGCGCCAAGGAAGGCATTGCTATCCCACAGATGAGAAAATTAAGGCTTGAGGTGACTCAGCCAACACCTGATTGTGGTTGGATTCACACACAAGTTCTGGCTTTTTCCATAAAGCTACAGGTGATAGTTGAAGTTATAATTACAGGGGATTGCACCAGAGACCTGTGCCTGTGAGGGTCGCTCTGGGTCTACAAGCCGTGATAAACTCAGGTATAGTTTCAGCAGATGTGGGCCTTGGGGGGATTTTGATCCAGGTGCTAAGGTAAAGCAACCTGTGGAGGATAATTAAAATCAAGGCGATGTTCATGCATAGCAAAGACTCAGCATAGCAGAGATGTCAGCTCTCCCTTAATCTATAGATTTAATGCAAATCTCATCAATGTCCCAGCATGGTTTTTAATGGTCATAGATAAGGTCATTCAGAAATTTACGTGGAAACTCATAAGACTTAGAATAGCTGAGATAAGAGAGAGAGAGAGAGAGAGAGAGAGAGAGAGAGAGAGAGAGAGAGAGAGAGAGAGCTCATGGACATGGACAGCATTGTGGTGATTGCAGAGGGTAAGGGGTTGGCAGAGGTGGAGGAGGTATAGGGGTATAAATGGTGATGAGAAAAAAGAATAGATAAGGTATGTTGAAATAGAATAAAATGAGAGTAATTACCTGATGGTAATGCTTACTATATAGCTCTGATAATCATGACAATGTGATGTTGGTGAAAAGACTGACACATAGATCAATGGAATAGTTATAGACCTTTACAAATATACATTACTGATTTTTGACAAAGTTGCACAAGCAATGGGGGGTGGGGTGGGGTGGGGGAAATAACCTTTTTCAACAAAAGGTACTGGAGCAATTGGACATCCATAGGGGAAAAAACCCCGAGCCCCAAAACTACCTAACCCCTATCTCTTATATAAAAACTAGAGGCCCTGTGCACGAAAATTCATGCACTCTGGGTGGCGAGGTCCCTCAGCCTGGCCTGCACCCTGCCACAGTCCGGAAGCCCTCAGGGGATATCCTACTGATGGAGTCTGGTCTCCCCCTGCAGGAAGCGACTGGGACAGCTGATCAGGGACCGTCACCGGGCTGGCGTGGCCCCTCCACCTCTGCTGGTTGCTGCCGCCTCCCCCGCACTCCCCATTGCTGTCCCCTCCCTCTGCCTGCTGGCAAGTGCCTTGGCTGGCCTGGTGCTGCCTGCTCACTGGCCCTGCCCCCTGCTGACTGGTCATTCTGCTGTTTGGTCAATTTGCATATTATGCTTTTATTATATAGGATTAACTGAAAGTAGATCATACAGCTAAATGTAAAAATATAAAACTTATAGGAAAAAATGGAGGGGAAATTTTCAGGACACAGAGCTAGTGATGAGTTTTTAGATTTGATACCAAAAGCATGATCCATAAAGGGAAAAATTGATAAATCATTAAAATGAAAAACTTTTGCTCTGTGAAACTTAAGAGGATAAAAAGACAAGCTACAGACTGGAAGAAAATATTTGCAAGCCACAGATCTGTCAGAGGATTTGTATCTAGAATATGCAAAAACTCTTAAAACCCAACAGTAAAAATGAAACACATAATCCAGTTAGAAAATAGGCATCCGACATGAACAGACATTTCACTAAGAATATACAGGACGAATGAGCATATGAAAATATACTGAACAGTATTAGTTATTAGCAGCCTGCAAATGAACTCCATTATGAAATACAACTACACATCTACCTAAATGAGTAAAAGAAAAATAATAGTGATAACACCAAATGCTGGAAAGGATGTGGAGAGATGAAATCACTTTTGTATTGTGGGAATGTAAAATGGTATGGCCACTCCAGACAATAGTTTGGCAGTTTCTTATAAAACTGCACATATACTTACTATACAACCAGGACTTGCACTCTTGGGCATTTATCCCAGAGAAATGAAAACTTCCATTCACATAAAAAAGTATATATGTGAATGTTACATCTTTGCTATAGCCCCAAACTGCACAACCCAATTGTGCTTTAATGGGTGAATGGTTAAAGAAATTGTGACACATTCATACAATGAAATACCTCTTAACAATAAAAAGGAACAAACTATTGATGCACACAAGTTAAATGGCTGGCAAGTGAGTTATGCTGAGTCAAAAAGCCATTCTCAAAGGTGATTCTATTTACATAACATTCTTGAAATGAAAAAAAAAATCATAGAAATGGAAATCAGATTAACATAGCAAAACGATACTGTTATGGGACTTCTGTATCTTGACTATACTTTTGGCCTCACCTATCTACATATATGATAAAATCCCATAGAAATAAATACGTGCACATATGCACACATGCTGAGTACATGTAAAACTGGTGAAATCTGTATAAGGTTGGTAGATGGTATCAATGGCAATTTCCTGGCTGTGATATATACTATAGTATTCAAGATGATTCCATTGGGGAAACTGGGTTAAGGGTATGCAGAGTATCTCTTTATTATTTTTTGCAAGTGAATCTGCAAGTACCTCAACATATAAAGCTAAAAAAACCCACCAAGTGAGTAATCTCTGAAGTCTAGAGAGGACTCAGTCAGTAGCTGGTGCAAAACCAGCTGTCACCTGTTTTCCAGGCCAAAGCCAGCAACACCTGCCTCCAAGGCCCATTTTCTTTCCAGGTGACACTGTCCTCAGCTGACCTCTTCCTTCATCCTAAGGACTGGGCATCACAGGATCTGGCACATCGGGTTCAGTAAAGCTTCCTGAATGTATAAGATCCTTCTCTCATGTCCATTTTCTGTGAAGTCTCTCCGATTGGCTTTACTCTCTTACACATCTTTTTCACTGCGTATTTCATTATCACTATCCTTTTAACACATTGCATGGCTAAACTTCAAAGCCCAATCACAGATTGGGGAAGGAAAAAGAGTGCAACTTGCCCGTGAATTAATAGCTGAATTCCTAACTTTGCACTAATAGTTCAAAGACCCCAGATTCAGCGTTGGCAGTTCACACGGACAAGAAGACAATGGAAAAAGAAGTATTTGCCATATGGGCTGATCATGTCCTAGAACAGAATGTTGAGCATTTCTTCAGTGAAGAAGAAAAAAGTTTTGTTTATTTACTTTCCAAAAGAGAGTGATGACTTCTGAGGTCAGGGCGACATAACTGTAGTTTTCCATGTCACTATGCAAAAACAAAACTTGGCAGTTGTTTGGAGTAAAAGTTCAAGGACTTCTTTTCCCATTTGTCACTCAGAATAGAAGTTAAACATAAAAATAGCTATTTGAGAATAGCTCAACCACACAAACAAGTATTTTTCAGTGTCCTTCCAAGATCTTAGAGTGGTTCCAAGGTAGTGAGCCAGATTTTCTTTCTAGGTACCTAAAGGAACCTGCCTTTCTTTCTTAAACTGTCTAAGAGTGTTGAGTTTGGAAATGTCCAACATTTAATAGAGCTCACTCACAGGGTTAACCCACTCTCATGTGGCTACACAGATATACTTAACCAAGACTAGAAAAGAAGAAATAATGAAGAAATGAAACCAAAGATTGGACTTACATTGTATATTGCATCTGAGGCTAGAGTTGGGTGCCACTTCTGTGAAATAGCAAGATCCTGCCCCTAACTGCATCCCGAGGAAATCCCAGAGATAAGAAAGATCTCCAGGAAGGTCACGTTGAGACATGAGTAACTTCCTAACTGGTCCACCCTACCTTATGGAGACAAGTATTGAAACACAGTTCCTGGCCAAGAGAAGGCAGCTGCTCATTGTTAAGTGTTGTTGTTGTTATCGTCATGATAACCATTATTTTTTTTTTTGACTGTCAGTGTTTGGGAGTGAGGAAAGCATCACTCATTGCCTCCCTGCTTATTCTGGTTCCAGGATGGCAGACCTGGAATGAGATCTCACCGTGGTGGAGTTTTAGTATCATCCTATGATCTGCTCTTTTGATATGTGGCAGGACGAACATAGCTTTCATGACCCCCTCACCAGGGGCAGATAAAACATTGTCACTCCCCCTTGCAGATCCCTGGGCATTCAGCAGGCCTTGGTTACAGCATTCCCCGTGTCTAGCTATGTTAGTTGAGCACATTGGCCTGTATACATTCTGCCATAGTAAAGTGGCTAATGGTATATTTTCACCCTTTGGCATTTCTAAAAATTATCTCCTTGTGCAGCTAATATGATGGCTGTTTAACTTACAACAACATGCCTTGTTTTGATTAATGGTGAACTGTAATGTCAACATTTCTGACTCTCCAATCTGCAGCAAGTATTGCTGACTTTGGCCGGTAGCTGAGAAATTCTAGACGATTTATTCCCAGACAGAGCAGATGCTACGATTTCATTATTTTGGACCACTATCAGTTCTATCCAGAACCCAGTGCAGCCACTATCCCTTGCCAAATATGTCTCTATTTCACAGTGTCAGATTGGAGTGGCAGACACAGCTTTATTGATACTGCCTCCTGGAAATTTCCCATTTACCATTATGTTTGATTCTTGGAAACATGATTTAGTTTATCCCAGCAAAATCCTATAACATCAAATGTGAGCAGAGGGCTTAAGATTAGGTTTAAATGGCTCATTTTTGGTTCACTTGGCCATTGCTAAATGGGCAATTCTGAAAAATTTACTATAGAAATACATTTTTTTTTGACAAGCCCAGTTGGGTTATCATACTTTGCACACTCCCTGTTCTTTCTTATCCAAAACCATTACTTCAGTGATCACCCCTAAGCTATTCACTCCCCAAACTGTATCTCAAGCATATATTTCAAACTAAACTCAAATGAGACTATAGAGCTAAATGAACTAGGCATGAACTGGTTGGTGAAAGAAGAAATATAAGTGTCTGATAAACATTAAGATGCTCATGTCTAGTGGTCAGAGAAATACACATCAAAATGAGATGTAATAAAAAAATGTATTTGTTGATTTGTTGATGATAGCCATTCTGACAGGTGTGAGATGATAACGCATTGTCGTTTTGATTTGCATCTCTCGTATAATTAGTGACTTTGAGCAGGTTTTCATATGTCTTTCGGCCTTCTGTATGTCCTCTTTCGAAAAGTGTCTATCTAGGTCCGTTGCCCATTTTTTTATTGGATTGTTTATCTTCCTTTTGTTAAGTTTCATGAGATCCCTGTAAATGTTGGAAATTAAACCCTTATCGGTGGATGAGTGGATTAGAAAACTGTGGTACATATACACAATGGAATACTATGCTGCAGTAAAAAAAAAGGAACTCTTGACTTTTGCAACAGCATGGATGGAACTGGAGAGCATTATGCTAAGTGAAATAAGCCAGTCAGAGAAAGATAAATACCACATGATCTCACTCATTTGTGGATTATAGAGAACAACATAGACTGATGAAAAGGGACAGACCCAAAGACTGAGAAACAGCGATCAGGCTATCAATCCCCAGAAGGAAAGTAGGGGAGGGCGGGGGTAAGGGGAAGAGATCAACCGAAGGACTTGTATACATGTATATAAGCCAAACCAATGGATACGGACAACAGGGGGATGGGAGCATGAGTTTGTGTGTGGGGGGGAGGTTGGGGGTTAATGGAGGGGATGAGGACACATTTGTAATACCTTAACTAATAAAAAAAAAAAGAAAGAAAAAAAAATGTATTTGAAAGATGAAAATCTGTGGAAGAGCCAAGATTGAAGCCCCATGTTTTTAAATTTTTCTTGAAAGTTTTTAAGCCATGAATTATACTCTAGTGATTTGATAGAAAGTCCTAGAAAAGATGGATAGATGGAAATAACACCCAGTGCCTTTCTGTAGGGTACGTCCACTGGGCAAGCATTGTGCTGGAGGAAGGGCAGGCAAGAGACATTTAAAAGTATATATATATATATATATATATATATATATATATATATATATATATACACACACACACACACACACACACACACACACACATATATTCATTTCAGAGAAGAAGGAAGAGGGAGAGAGAGATAGAAACATCAATGATGAGAATCATTGATTGGCTGCCTCCTGTAGGCCCCCTACTGGGGATCCAGCCCACAACTCAGACATGTCTCCTGACCAGGATTCGAACTGTGATCTCCTGGATCATAGGTTGACATTCAACCACTGAGCACACCAGCCAGGCTGCAAGAGACATTTAGGACACAGTCCTTGAGTTTAAGGACCTCAGAACTAGGAAGATTGAACTACTAGACCAAACAGTTAGCAAACACTGAAGGTAAAACTTGGTTTTATGCTTTTCTACAAGGCAAGTTTTGTGGAGCAGCAATGGCATTGGATGAAACAATCAAAGATGTCTGCTGGAGGAATGGGGTACTTGCATTGACCCTTAAGTAAGGTCTGTGTAAAATTTCAGGGAGCAGAGGTAAGGCACTTTAAGATGGGCTCCCACATCAGCATGAGTAGAGGGAGGCAGGGTGAGTAGAGCACATTTAGGAAACAGCAAGAACAAAGGCTTAATAAGCATGGAGGCTCTTGAGAGGAAATGAAGAAGAAGAATAAACTGAGGCTGATGATGAAAGCTCTCAGAAGCCAGGAAGAGGAGTCTGGAATTGATGAAGGCCATGGACAAACCTTTTATCCCAGTGAACATGTACTGAACATCTTCTATGTGTGCACAGGGTTCCAAGAAAATAGATGAATAGTACCTGCCCAACCTGAAGGAGTTTGCAGATTATAGGTGAGGATAGATGCGAAAGTGGAGTCTTAGATGAGTTGGGCAGGAATATACAGAATAGATGGAGAATTAAGGAACCTCAAGCACAAAGGCTGAGGCAGAATCAAACCAAAGGCAAGAGTACATGTCGAACCTCTTTTTAGGAGTGTTGGGGTGTTTGTAACCCAGTGGTTTCAGTTTTAGAACTTCAATCGAGTCTTTGAGATAAGAGGAGAAGTTAAGGTTGCCAAATTTAGCAAATGATTTTTTTCAGTATAATTATGTTCAGAGAAATAGTCATCGTTTATCTGAAATTCAGTTTAATTGGGCAGCCTGTATTTTATCTGGCACCCCTAAAAAAAGGACTGTTTAACATCCTGTCACAGTTTTAGGAGCTCGCTTTCTGTGGCCGAGGAAGTACAGGTTGGGTGCACCAGCAGGGGATGTAGCCAGCTTTGGTTTGAGTGTGTGATAAGTACTTCAGAAAGACCCTCTGTATCATGGTGCTTACATATTATGCAAGAAAATATCTCATTTTAGCAAATATCCTTATAGAGGTTAACCCCATATAATAACACTCTGAGTTTTAACAAGGGTTCTTAGCAATAGAATTGGTTTTTGACCCAAGCATAATGTACTAAGCACAATAAAGAGTAATCTCTGCCACATTTGCTTATTCTGGTAATTGGTCTTAAATGTCATTTATCCTCAACAATTGATGTACTTGATTGTGTCCTGTTTTCATTTCCAGAGGAAAGAGGATATGGGAAGTGGGTTCTTCACAATTTTATTGTTTTGGCATCAAGCTGATTGCCATTTCCTATCTCCAACATCCAGCAAAATCTACTTAGCTTCCCAACTGCTTGCAAAAGCAAAACAAAATAAAACAAAATAAAACAATTCCAGAAGATTGAGAAAGGTGTGGGGGGTAAGGATGAAAGAGTAGTTGTGTGGGGCCTTTGACATCAATTTCATTCTCCCAGTGCGTTCATGGAATTCTTTTTCTGCTGCTTTTACCACAGAGAGATTTGACTTCAGTTTTGTTTTGTTACTAACTCTTGAAAACAGGGGATGTGATTTCTAGCCTTGTAATTTGTATGATAAAATTTCATAGTCACTAAACCAGGGGTGGGCAAACTTTTGGACTCCAGGGCCACAATGGGTTCTTAAACTGGACTGGAGGGCCGGAACAAAGCATGGATGGAGTGTTTGTGTGAACTAATATAAATTCTAAGTAACCATCATTACATAAAAGGGTAAGGTCTTTTTTTTTTTTTTTTTTTTTTTTTTTTTAGTTTTATTCATTTCAAACGGGTGGGATCTGGCCCGTGGGCCGTAGTTTGCCCACGGCTGCACTAAACCATTTGGAGCCTGGGGCATTTGTAAGGATTGTGTTTTTGTTGAAATACATAATAAACGTCCAAAGGTATGGTTTAACCCAGGAAAAGGCAAATCATAATAAAAAGGACACATGGAGGATGCATGGTATGGACAAGGGAGCAACAGAAATCCTTTAAGAACGCTCACATGAAAAGGGGTTTATTTCAGGGACTCCAAAAGTATTTTGCAGGTATAGTTATTGCAAGAAAGCTTTGGGATGCTCTGCTCTCTCTTTCTCCCTCCATCTCTTGCCCTTCCTCTCCACCACAAACAATATTGCCACAGCCATGCCAAAATGAAACCAGCACTTTGGGCTGTTTACATGACCTTCTGAGTCCTGCACTTGTGGCGAAACAACTAGAATGTTGCTTGGTGTCTGAGTTCAACCTTCAGTGAAGGAGACTCACCTTTAATCAAGTGTCCGCCAGTAGGATGTGGTAAGGGTCTCATGGCTCCTGTCTCCTAGCAGGGCTCTCAGCATGGATATGGACAGAGCAGCCAAATTAAGTGACATGATGACTTAGGTAGTTCCTTTTGCATTTTGTCCTCTAATCGCTTCTAATCTGAAAAGGGAGCTAGATGTGCCCTGATTTTTACAAACTTTTATATTTTTAAAATCAAATTCTAAAATCACTGAGTAAATCTTTTAGAACATTTGGTTTTATATAATGGGTTTTGTGACTTCGGTTTCTGCTGAAGCTAATTATACCATAGACAGTACTGGGATAGAAGTACTGCCCCTAAGATCATGTGAAAAATGTCTAAGGAGGGGGACATCTCTAATACTTTCAATGGTAAAGATAAATTTTTAAAAATGTCTAAGGATGTCTTGGATTTTCAAGGTCATTTTTTTCATCTAAGTTGCAGACCCAAATTCTCTGTAGCTGATCACTTTCATAAGGCAGAGAAGGAAAAAAATATGTATTTTTAAAATCTATTTTTATTGATTTCAGAGAGGAAGGGAGAGGGGGAGAGAGATAGAAACATCATTGATGAGAAAGAATCATTGATAGGCTGCTTCCTGCATGCCACACTGGGGATCAAGCCAGCAACCAGGGCATGTGCTGTGACCGGGAATGAACCTTGACCTCCTGTTCATAGGTGGATGCGCAACCGCTGAGCCACGCTGGCCAGGCAAAATATGTAAATTTTTTGATTATTACTCTCTGTCCCAGCTAGAAGGAACAATCTAGGTGGTGCCTTAGACTAACCATGGGACAGCCATTCTGATTGCCTCCCAATCTCTTTTCTAAGGCAGGTCTGATTTACTAGTGAAGCCGTAACACATCCAAACTCCCTTTGGCTTACGATTGTTCCATGTCACCATGATAAGCAAAGCTAGCACTTGATACAGGTCAGTGTTAAGTGGAGGGAGGAAGAATCTCTTTAAATTAAACTTGCTAATCAAAGGCTTGAGGCTTAACATGGGACGCTTCACTGAAAAATTGGTTATGGCAATTGAGTTTTCTAGAGGTAACTTTTTTGGTCTTTGCTCAAGTTGTATCATGCATTGTGTGAGAATGGGAGTAGACAAGAGGGAGTGGAGATGGCTTTTTATAGGCCTCCAGTTAAGCTTTTAATTTACACTGGTTAGCTATGCCTGTGGATGTGCCCACACCATTATCTATGAGGTAGTGGAGAGAAAAAATGACATTCTATTTTCTGCGCCCTCTTCTCCTTGAAATCTTGAATCTTCATTTAAAAGCAATCAGGCAAGCAGGTGAAGGGATTGGAAAAAGGATGGCTTTTAATAGCTTTTGAGATCAAGATTCTTCCTTCCTTCTTAAAGGCTGACTCATACTTCTGTGATATGCAATGTGGTATTTTCAGTTCTACCTTGTGTGTTTTAAGAATTTTGCACTTTTCAGATTAAAAAATGCTTTAAAGAAAGACAGCAGCTTGTCTGCAGCTGTCATCAATAAAGAGAGAATACTTTTCAAAATCTCCCAATTCATGCTATCAGTCAGTTATAATATAGCTGGCCTCCAACTCTAGTTTAAGGGCTCAGTCTACAAAGTCAAGGATAAAGTAGTCACTTTAGAGAGCATCTACAGGAAGTGTGCTGCCACCAATACCCCTTAACTTCCCCTTCCAAAGGGCCAAAGGTTGAGCAGAACTACGGTTCCAGAATCTTAATCTGGAGGCTGAGCCAGTCAGAGTCATAGAGGGAAGCCTAGAAGTCCACGTGTAGACACAAAATGCAGAGGGACAGAGGCAGGTTCAAGGCAAGGATTTCAGTTCCCAGATCAAAGTGGCAGAAATCAAGACCAAAATAAATAGAAAACATATACGGAAGGGGCAGAAAATGGTACCTAGAGCAATTGTATGGGAGGAGTCTCAGAGAGCTAGTGTTAGGACTTAGCATTTAAATATCATTTGAGAACATTCTAGGCCAGTGGGACTCAGCTGCAGTGTCCTAATAATGTCAGCCTGTGACTTCTGATAGTGAAGAGAATCTTGGATGAAGCTGTTGTGCATGTCTTGCTAAGCAGCAAAGAAGCTGACAGGGTCCCTATACAGGGATAGTATGACCCTCCTTCACACTGCCCCACACTAATTGATGTACAAGAAAGAATTCTCCAAGATTTTGAGCCCTTGGTGTCCATGAATTATTATAGCTCTGTGACGAGTCAACAGGAAGATAAGAATAGCATGATGATGCCATGGCAGTGGATGTTGGAGGCTCCTGTGGGGAAAGGGTATCTCTGTTTGACTATCATTTCAGAAAAGCATACATCTGCACACCAAGCTGTGTGTCTTGCTTTAACATCATAGCCATCATTTAAGAAGATAAAAAGTACATAATTTTTCTTGAATAGTGAGGACTCACAGAACAATGGGTGTTTGTGAAAGTGTCTGACTCCTCACTTCATGGTTAGGTGTGGTGGAAGTGGTAATTGGCCAGGCATAGGCCAACTGAGGGACTAGGACCAAACGTTAGATTCTATAAGGCTGGTCGTACCCAAAGATGGATGGATGGTGGAGCAAGAGTTCAGGCCAAATCTGAGATGTCATGGGAAAGTCAAGGGTCAGACAGCAGGGACACCACACATACACACCAATCTAGAGGTCTGAGGAGAGACTTAAGAGGTTAGGAAACATAGATGGATCACATCAGTGCTGAAGTTAGAAAGAGACAAGGAAATGAGTGGAGTAGAGTGGTGGTGAAGAGGCAAAAGAATGTGCTATCACTTGCTAAAATAATCAAGAGTGTAATTTATTAATTTAGTACATCATTTACATTAATTCATTTATTCAACAAGTACTTAAATGGCTATAAGTTCCAGGTTCTGGGATGTAATACTGATGGGACCTATTTATCCACATGGTGGGACAAGAAGTATGACTTGAAAGAAGCTTATGAGAACCTGTAGAAAGGACACCTACCTGTGTCATCCTACTAAGCAAGTCGGGATAAAAGAGGAGATTTCCTGTTGGTGGAGTACACTGGTCTGAGGCTCAAGGACAAGAACAGGTGAAGTTGGGTGGAGATTGCTCATTTGAGGCAAATAGAACAGCATATGTGAAGGTTGGTGTCAAGAGAGAGCACAAGTGTCTCAGGGATGTCATGTAAGGTTAGGCCTAGTTAGAGCAGAGATTGTGAGGTGGAGCAGGGCAAAATAGGAGGGTTCAGATAAAGGTAAGGGCCTCCTATGCCAGGGTGAGGACTTCGTTCTAAAGCAGTAGAGAGCCATTGGAAGGGTTTGAAGCCAGAGAAACTCCATCTGAGCTGTGATGGGAAAGACCACTATGGCTTCAGTTTGCATAATTCAGGGTAACAAGCTAGACCTGGGAGGTGGCAGTGAAGCTAGAGAGAGAGAGACAGACTGGGGAGAGAGTCAGACTGTCAAAGTGACAGGACTTGGTTATTGGCCAGAGAATTAGGGAGAGGGAGGCAAGGATGACTCCTGGATTTCTGGATTGTACAGTGGAGGTGGATGGTTGGTTATCAGTCACCAGTTTGGGAAACTAACAAATTTTAGAGGGAGGACAGTGAGTTCAGTTTTTGATACATTGGGGGTGGCAGTACCTGTCCAGAGGGCTAAGGTTGCTCACAGGACCAAGCAGAAGGTCATTGACAGCAGAGATATTTCCCCCCAGGTACTGATGAAGATCTACATTGGGAAATAAGGAATTTGGGGTTGGAATATGCCAGAGGGACAAAACTCATGTCAAAATCTCGATGTACAGCAACAAGATTTAGCTTCTGAATCCAAACATTGAACTTCTGAGACAAACAAGAGCTACTTCTCTCAGTGTACTAAAAAGAAGTCATGGAGCTTCACTTGCACCAATGGTTCTTGTTTTACAAATTTCTTGACATGCCTCTGTAACAAAGCAATAGCTTTATACTGTATTTTGGGGAAAATTCTATGCCCAGAAAACAGTGTACTTCACAAGAGATATGTCAGCTCCCTAGGCTGGTGCCTCTGACTTTCTCCTCCTCGGGTCAGTATTTCACTGTTGTCAGGATGCCTGATGCCTGCCTGTCTTAACCCCAGAAGAGAGCCATCTGTTGATCTGTGGAATGTTTTCAGCCACAAGTCATGAATCGTTATTCTAGCCAGGGCATGCTGTTGCTTATAGAATTTTTATAGGTGGAAGCCCAGCTTATGTTCTGAATTAGAGGCTCTCATTTGCCTGTGGCAAATTGCAGCATATGTTAGTGGAAATTCCCTCCTGGATGATATCCTATCTAATAAAAGAATAATATGCAAATTGACCATCACTCCAACACACAAGATGGCCACCCCCATGTGGACATAAGATAGCCAGCAGGGGAGGGCAGTTGGGAGGGACCAGGCCTGAAAGGGCAGTTGGGGGGGACCAGGCCTGCAAGGGAGGGAAGTTGGGGGGAACAAGGCCTGCAGGAGAGGGCAGTTGGGAGCAACCAGGTCTTCAGGGGAGGGCAGTTGAGGGAGACCAGACCTGCAGGGGAGGGCAGTTGGGGGTGACCAGGCCTGAAGGGGAGGGCAGTTAGAGGCAATAGGGCTGGCAGGGGAGCAGTTAGGCATTGATCAGGCTGGCAGGGGAGTGGTTATGGGGTGATCCGGCTGGCAGGCAGAAGCAGTTAGGGGCAATCAGGCAGGCAGGCAAGTGGTTGGGAGCCAGCAGTCCAAAGGGATCGGGCCTAAACAGGAAGTCAGACATCCCTCGAGGGGTTCCAGATTGGAGAGGGTGCAGGCTGGGCTGAGGGACACACACACACACACACACACACACACACACACAGCCCTGTGCACGAATTTCATGCACTGTGCCTCTAGTTTGAAATAATTGGGATATTATTTGTTTAGATATCCCCTGCCCCCTTTAAACAACTTTTTCTTTATTACAGTTCAGTCTTCAAATGCAGATGTGTGTGTGTGTGTGTGTGTGTGTGTGTGTGTGTGTGTGTGTGTTTTGGATTGTTTCACTATAAAGCATTTCCACTTTCTCATTAAGAATTTTCTCTTTGTCCAGAAGAAGAAAAAAACTTGTGGGGAACACACTTTACATTTAAGGTGTGTTTTTTAAAAATTGACTTATTAAGACTATGCTGTGAAGGTTGTATTCTGGCATAATATAGTTGTAATTTTAAACTTTTAAAGAGGGAATCATTTTTAATTTAACACAGTATTGGTGATACCTGCTAAATAATAATTCCACTTAATAGCTTCAAGTTATATAAAAGCTCTAGCTTCAAAAAAGAATAAGCTAAAGGTAATGGGGATGGTTTAGAAGAGAAATGCACTATCGAGGCAGATTAGTTATGTAGGTTCATGCTTCAGGTGCTGAGTAATTATCATCTTCCCTTCTACTTTTGTATGGCTTGGAAGGACTCAACTCCTTGAATTGGGAGACAGGGAATACTGCAGTGATGAACAGGTAGGGGGTGAGAGTGCTAACTAAATGGGAAAGTCCTAGATATTAGGAGTTACTTTTTCTAGATAATTACAGTCTGCTGCAGAAGAAAACCTTTAGGAATTTTTAACATGTGGTGAGACTAAAAGTTCTGATAGTTTTTAGTTAGAGTGGAATTGTACTCGATCCTAAAGACAGAAGGGGAGTTAAAACGAGTAGCTACTGATGAAAGGCCTTCTAAGGTTCTCCTTCACTCTTTGGATAAAGCCCAACTTTCTTAAAGTGGCACATGAAAGTCTTATGATTTGCCTCCTGATTGCATTTCCAGCCTTATTTTTGCCCCCCCTTGCCCATCTCTAACATCTTGTGTTGTGTCTTCCTCCTCACCCTCCCCACTTCTATGCTCCCACCAACCACATCATGGTACCTGTTTTAAGAGTGACTTTCTTGAACACACCATGTTCAACTTTAAGACCTAATATGATCTTTATCCTACTTCCTTCACATATGGTTAACATCAAGCTCAGCATAGGTGTCATTTTCCTCCCAGATTTTTCCTTACCTTTGTATATTCGTCCATAATCTCCTGATTGTCACCTTCTATAGCACTTACAGCATTATATTGGAGTTACTTGTTTAATCATCATCTTCCTGACAGTATTGAAAATTCTATGAGGGCTAGAGGCCATGTCTGCCAGCTTACTATTGTATGTCCTATATCTGACAGATAGGTGCTAGAGTAACATTTGTTGAATTGAATTGTAAAACTAATGAAAATTTGAGGGAATGGTGCTGAACTGTCCAGAATCATTTGTATTTCAACACCAGCTCTATCTGTGTATCCTACTCAAATAAACTTTTATAAGAATATTAGGCAATATTTACCCTTAGCTTTTAAAGTAAAGTATACTGTTGTGAAAGGAGGGAATCTAATTAGATAAACACATGTTATTCTCTGTGGTTCAGTTATAAATTCCTTGGAATAAACTATCAGATTTAACATAAAACCAAATTTGATTTCTACTGACATTGGGAAGCTAGTCCTCATGAAATAATTACAACTGGGAAATAAGGGACCTTGATGCTTCTTTCCCAAGGTTATGTGGTGATTTGGTGATGAAGCACACCTCCGTTTTCTTGTCTGTAAAATGAGCATATTAAAATTTAATAAATATGGTTGTTGGGAGAGTAAATGAGATCATGATTATAAAGGACACCATGGCATGTCCTTTATTTGGCACAGAGCCCAAATAAAGTAAATAGTGACTTCTGTATTTATGAATATTACTATCTCTAAGGCCCTGGCTTGATATCTTCCAGTAGGTGATGTTTTTATATACAAACATCAGCTCACAATGATCTGAATTCCTTATTGTGTTTCTGAAATATTCTATGTGCATGTGCGTGTGCACATGTGTGTATAATGCTCACTCAGTGACTGTCTACCATACTGAGGTTGAATTTTCCAAAATCTTCTTTCTTATAACCTTCATTTTCCTCAACTTTCTATTGACTTCTCCATGTAGTTTGAATCATCACTTAGGTGTTACTGACACCTTTGAGTACATCTCCTTAAAACTGTGCTTGGAGGATTAAAATTTTTGTTTTGTTGATGGTTTCTTTTGCTGTACAGAAGCTTTTTATTTTGATGCAGTCCCACTTGTTTATTTTCTCTTTAGTTCCATTGCCCTAGGAGCTGTATCAGTGAAGATATTGCTTTGGCATATGTTTGAGATTTTGCTGCCTGTGGATTCCTCTATAATTTTTATGGTTTCCCATCTTATATTTTAAGTTCTTTATTCATTTTGAGTTTATTTTTGTGTATGGTATAATTTGGTGGTCTAGTTTCATTTTTTTGCTTGTATCTGTCCAATTTTCCCAACACCATTTATTGAAGAGACTGTCTTAATTCCATTGTGTGTTCTTGTCTCCTTTGTTAAATATTAAATGAGCATAGTGGTTTGGGTTGATTTCTGGGTTCTCTATTCTATTCCATTGGTCTCTATGTCTATTCTTGTATCAGGACCAGGCAGTTTTGAGAATAGTGGCTTTGTAATACAGCTTGATATCTGGTATTTTGATCCCTCCTACTTTCTTCTTCTTTCTCAGGATTGCTGCAGCTATTCGGGTCTTTTTTTTTTTTTTATTCCAGATGAATTTTTGGAGAGTTGGTTCTAGATCTATGAAATATGCTGTTGGTATTTTAATGGGGAGTACATTGAATCTATAGATTGCTTTGGGTAGTATGGACATTTTAATGATGTCGATTCTACCAATCCATGAACATGGTATGTTCTTCCATCTGTTTATATCTTCCTTTATCTCTTTTTTCAGTGTCCTGTAGTTTTCTGAGTAGAGGTCTTTTACCTCCTTAGTTAAGTTTATTCCTAGGTATCTTAATTTTTTGTGTGCGATGGTAAATGGGATTGTTTTTTAAATCTCTCTTTCTGTAAGTTCACTATTGGTGTATAAAAATGCCATAGATTTCTTGGCGTTAATTTTGTATCCTGCTACATTGCGGAATTCATTTTTAAGTCTAATAATTTTTTGATGGAGTCTTTAGGGTTTTCTATGTACAATATCATGCCATCTGCAAATAAGGACAGTTTTATGTCTTCTTTTCCAATTTGGATACCTTTTATTTCTTCTTCTTGTCTAATTGCTATGGCTAGCACTTCCAGTACTGTGTCAAACAGGGGTGGTGAAAGTGGGCATCACTGTCTCATTCCTGTTCTTGGTTGAAATGGTTTTAGTTTTTGCCCATTGAGTATGATGTTGGCTGTGTTTGTCATATAAGACTTTTATTATGTTGAGGTATGATCCCTCTATTCCCATTTTGCTGAGGGTTTTTATCAAGAAAGGGTGTTGATTTTGTCAAGTGCTTTTTCTGCATCAGTTGATATGACTATGTGATTTTTATTTCTCAGTTTGTTTATGTGTTGTATCACATTTATTGATTTGTGGATATTGTACCATCCTTGCATCCCCGGGATAAATCCTACTTGGTTATGGTGTATGATCTTTCTGATGTAATGCTGGATCCGATTTGCTAGAATTTTGTTGAGGATTTCGACATCTATGTTCATGAGGGATATTGGCCTATAATTCTCGTTCATTGTGTTGTCTTTATCTGGTTTTGGTATTAGGGTAATGCTGGCTTCATAGAATGAGCTTGGAAGTGTTCCTTTTTGAGGGTGTATGCATAATGTTATAAATTTCTAAATAATAAAAGATATTTTAGAGTCCTTGTTAGAACCATCTATGTTAATCTCCCATTACAAATTATAACATCAATCTTGACACACATTTATTTTTCTAAAACACCTGTTGTAAAAGGCAATGTATTTTTATTTAATGGCAGCACTTTAAATAATATTTCACTTGCCTGGCTTGCATAGCTCAGTGGTTGGGCATTAACCCATGAACCAGGAGCTCACAGTTCAATTCTTGGTTGGGGCATGTGCCCAGGTTGCGGGCTCGAACCCCAGTGGGGGCCGTGTGTGTGGTGGTGGGAAGGAAGTTCTCATATATAATGGAGAAAATCAAGCCCCAAACAAAAACCCCAGATAATATAGAGGTAATTTATAGATGTTCTTCCCTTTCCCTTTCATTATGACTTAAAAAAATAAGCAATGAGTTCCTTCTGTTTTCTTCTCATATTTTACAAAAATCATTGTAAAAGCAGAGGTGTGATCAGTTAACAACTATTAAACGTTTGAAAAACAACAGTTTTCATCTTAAATCATCCACAGAAATTTCCATCACAACTTTGAGGATTATGCAGCTTATTTCTATAATCATTTTCTTCTACACCAGCTACCCATTTCATAAGTAATTCTGGTAGTGTGGTTTCAGGATGTGCTACTTTCCCACTAATTTTTATAACAAGCCAAATGTCATCAGGCATTTAATGATGTACATATCTTTGATGATGGACTTCAATACAGACTAAAGTTAGAGAATTCTGGTTTACAACGGCCATGCCATTTTCTATGCATCATTTACTGTAACTGAAACATCAGTGTTTTCTTAAAATAAGACAATTCTCAAGGCATGTCACGAGAAGTGGAAAGATTTCTCTTCCTTCCTGGTTTCCTTTTAACTGTCTCCATAAAACAAAGGAATTGCCAGAAACCTTTGGATGCTTCCTCCATGAAAAGGACTGCTTAATTTAGTTACTGACCTTCTTTTCTTTTCCATTCAAAGATCACCACTACCCCCTAGGATGTCAGGGGAAAGGTTTCTACCTCTTAGGAGCCTTTGAGAATTATAGTAATCTATTTTCTTGTATTATATACTTTCATTTGAATACATTAAATATCCATAAGATGTAAAACATATAGTATATATACTTTACTACCCTTCAAACACAGGTTTTTTGGAAGGCATGGTGAGTAAGTTCAGGAGTGAAGGGGAGGTTGGATTTAAATATATTTTTGAGCAACCTAAGACTCTGTGAAGCTGTCCCTTGCACGATCTAAGATATTGCGCTGAACATCAGTTCTATGGGCTGACTGCCAACTACCTTCCAGTGTTCATTTCTGCTTCTTCCCCTTACTCAGGCAGTTCCTTATCCCTTTACTGCCTTTACTCCTCAAAGGTAGAAAGGCTTGGATGGGAGAGGGGACTTGGTATTTTGGAGGAAACAAAAATAGATTGCTGTGATCTGCACTTCGGATTGCTGAGTGGGGAAGTATGGGTGAGAAGAGATTGGAAATTGTAGAGTCATGTCAGCCTTGCAACTGAATTTGAACTTGATGACAAGGACAAGTAGGACCCTTTGGGCAGTTGCACACTAGTTATTTTAAATTTAAAACTAAAACTGATTTAATTTTAGGAACATTATGATTTTCTAAGTGATTTTAATTTTAAAAGCATCACTGTTAATTATGGGTAGTGGGACTATGGGTGTTTGTTTTTTCATTCATTGTACTTTTCTATGTTTTTAAAACCTACCTCAAATAAAATAGATAAACCAAGCTCACTCTGGCTATAGGGTAGAGAGGGATTAGGAGATATGCAATGTCTCTGTAGTGGAGGAAGGACCTTTTCTCTACCCTCAAGGTTTTTTTGGTTGATTTAATAATCAAATAGACAGGAGACAGATTAACAAGAGAAAATGATCAAATTTAATTGCATGCATATCTATGGAAACTCCACATACGTGAGAGAGTCAGGGACCTCACACACAGGAGCGGTTCAGAGACAGACAGGGAAATTGAGGTATATAAGACATTCTGAGCGAACGATGAGGTAACACATCTTTTGGCTTCAGAAGGGAATTGCAGGAAGAGCACATGTTCAGTAATTATTAGTTTTCTCTGCCACAGAGGTAGGTAACTCATTTCTAATGATCACTCTTATCATAGGCCAGGCTCCTAATTTAAATCTTTCTACATTTTTTAAGAAGGGCCAAAAGTTTCTCTTGAGCCTGAGGGTCTTAGTTGCCTTTAGCTCAAGATAATCCACATTACACTGAGGCACATCTTGGGGTAGTTCATTCTGAACCTTTACACCTGTGTCAGTTGGAAATTTTTGAGAGCGACGCCGACAGGAGACAGTAACGTGCTGACTGTGGCAATGCCCCCATAGGAATGGAAATAGACAATGGACTGAGGCATATTGGAAGTAGAATTGAATGTAGAGGAGAGTGAAGAAAACAGGTGTCATTTCGGTTTCTGGAAGTGTTGACTGGATGAGTGATGGTTCACACAGGAAGACAGGTGGACGATGATGACGTCCACTGGGATAATTTGAAATGTCTGTGAATCATCTTAGTAAAGATGCCTTACAGGCTTGTGGAGTCCGGATTGTGGAGTCTGGAGTTTGGGAGAAAATTCTGGACCACAGATATAGATTTGGACTTTGTCAGTTTGTAGGAGAAAAAGGAATGTGTGAGATCACTAAGGGAGTGCAAAGAGTGTGAAAAATAGTCAGGGTGGAGGATGAGAGCCTGAGGAACATTGACAAGTATTGCATTGTTAGAGGAAGGAGACTCAGAAGTGGACAGAGAATTTGTTTGATTAAGAAACAAATAATTGTGTGAACGAGATCAAGTGAGATAATTCTGAAAAATCATTTTTTAATTTAGCAATAAAAAGTTTTTCAGGAACAGGAATGTTGGTTAAATGGCAGAGGAAGAGGACAGATTACAAAGTTTTAAGGATTAAATACTATTAATAGCTACATTTTTGAGAGCTTACTATGTGCCAGACACTGTGCTAAGTTCTTTACCAATATTGCCATCTTTTATATTCACAGCAACCAAATACTTAGAGTTAATACTCACTTCATGTTACATGAGAAAACTGAGATGAGGAGAGGTTAAATATTATGCCCATGATCATATTAGTCAGCTGGGAGAAGAACAGTTCTGACTCAGTCTGCTTTAATCCAAATTCCTAACTAATTGGAGAACAGAGAGTGGAGGCAATGAGTGTAGGCTCTGCATTCCATAAGCAGGAAGAGAGAGGAAGACAGATCTAGAAGGACCAGCCCATGGAGAGGGGTTTGGTGTGTCTGCTGGTTTGCTTTCAAGATGGAATAACCCAAAGCACATTTAAATGCTGATGGAGAAGGAACTAGTAGAAAGGGAGAAGTGGAAGCTCTGGAAAGAGGAGGGCTGATCTACAGGGTAGGTGTCTTGAAAAGGTCACATAGAATGGCATGGGGACCCAGGCAGGTAAGCTTGGAGTAGGTGGTTGAGGAAATTCCTGCTTCATGGCTTCTATTTTCTCTGGCAAGGAGGACGTGAGTAAAGAGGGTGGTGATAAGATAGAGGCTTTGATGAGTATGAAGGTTGATATTTGCTGGTGTGGAGAGTGAGACAAGGTGCTGACCACAGAAATGTAGGAAGGCTGCAAGCTGCACCGATGGTGCAGTGGAGGCTGCAGACCATGAATTTGTACTGGAACCAATGTGGGGCAGAGAGGAGAGAAAAGCCTGGTCTAGGGTAGTGCTTTGGAAGTTTTTGTTGACAACTAGATAGATAGATGGATAGATGAGTAGATAGCTAGTTAGATATAGATGGATAGATTGGTTTTGAATCTACATTGAACTTCTGTCTTATGTCTTTCTCAAATTAATAGATTTAAAAATTAATCTACCACATCAGCTAGCTGCTAGACCTTTTCTCATAAAAGGAAAGACAATAAAACACATCATGTATGTGAGTTTTGAAGAAGTTCAGATGTCAGGTACATAGAAGCTCTCTAACAAGCTTATGTTCTGTATTACTTTCCTTTGTTTCTTCAGTTCTGTAAGTCTCTCACAACTGGGGGAAGGAGATAAGAACAGACAGGGAAGGGACAGCAAGAGGGAGAAGGAGGAGGAAATGAGAGAAAGGGACGCGGGAAGGGACCCTGATACAGATTTGGAGTGCTGATAGACCAGGTATTTTTAAGAATGCCAATGTTCCTTGGGTTTGCTGGCATTTTTTAAATCTGGATTTTCATTTTGTGGAAATCCTCCTAGGACGTGGCCAGTTCATGCCATGAGTTTGTAGTTCATGCAGTGACTGACAGCTTCGCAAACCAGGCTTGATGCCTGACAGTCAACTACATCTTTCCCGCTAAGTGCGGGATCTGAACTTCTGGGTAGCTTTGCAACCCCCAGCGTGGGGATTTCTCTCAGGCTCCTCAGTCTTTGCCTGAATCTCTTTCCTCCTGTAATTACTGAATTCCTGGATGGCATGTCATGCATCATTTTCTTGATGGGAAGTGTTGGAGCCCAGTTGAACATCCAGGTGCAATGAGTGGCTTTGATTTGAATAAAGTATTTTAAAATCAGGGCCAGATAAGCATTGAGGGTGGCCACCTCAGATCTTCCTTCATGGAGATCTGTTCTCCCTGAGAAAACAGAGTCACTCTGGTGGTCACAGTGTGAACTGTCTAGGTCCATTACTTTTGGTGCTTTCAATCTAACACCAAATGGGCCATGTCACCATTTGTAATTGGCCTTAAATCATGCTCTTTAAGCCAGACAGAAGCTGAATGATGGACAAGGCTTTTAGGCTAAATGGCTCTCATTCTTGTGAAGTAGGGCTAATGTCATGAATTTAAATTCTGAGACACCACGCCAGGTTTTAGGATATGTTTGATAGTTGCAAACAGCTCACCCTCCCATTTTGTTCACTCATCAAATCAGGGGTCCTCAAACTTTTTAAACAGGGGGCCAGTTCACTGTCCCTTAGACCGTTGAAGGGCCGGACTATAGTTTTAAAAAAAACTATGAACAAATTCCTATGCACACTGCACATATCTTATTTTGAAGTAAAAAAACAAAACGGGAACAAATACAATATTTGTATTTGCATGTGGCCCGCGGGCCGTAGTTTGAGGACCCCTGCATCAAATAGTTACTGAGTACCTATGATATTAACTACGTAAAGGGCCTCTCCTCTTTCATGCTTCTGTGGGCAGACATTTCCACCTGTTATTTAGACCAGCTATTTGAGGGCAGAAATTAAAGCTCCTGTTTATTGTGCATCTTCCATAGTCTCCACTACATCATTTCTAGGCTCACCGAGAATACATTGTAAGAAGTATTATGCCCATTTTGCAGCTGTAAAAACTAAGGCTTAGACATGTGAAATCATGTCTAATAGAGCAAATAGCACGATGAAACTTAAATGGTGTACAGTAGAGGGCCTCAAACACTGTCTGGATATAGAATAAAGAAAGAAAAAATATGAATGTTACATTCCCAAGAACAATAATGTTAATCAAGGGTGACCCAGGTAATTTTTCCGATACCCCAAGTAATGCAGAGAATTTTTAGCCACTTTGAAGGTCTCAGTCCTGTTGAAAAACAAAAATAAGAAACTCTTAGCTTCTAAGAACAGGAAACAATATTCTCAAATTTTGTCTTTGTTTTCTAAACAACTAAAAATCAAGCAGAAGTTGTTTGGAAAATGTAACCAATGGAGTTCCTCTAAGCCAGGAAATGGAGTTGCTCTGGGTTTTCTCTTGAGTAGCTGCTTTCAGTTTGGCAGACATGAACTCATTATCTTTTTCTTGGATACTTTTCTTGTCCTGTGATAAAAAAAAAAAAAAAATCTTGGAAATTTAAAGATTTGAAAAGAGCCTAGCAGTCAGTGAAAGGGATTATATCTTATCGCTCAGTTTCAGGCTCCATGGGCGGCACAGTATTTCCACCGGCTAGAACTCTGTTTCTGACAGAGGATCGCCACTTCATGGCAGTTTGATGAAGAGTGGCTCGAAGCTTTGGAGTCATATAATCCCAGGTTGAAGTTTGACCCTGCCACTTCCTAGCTGGCACCTATCATTTCATCTCTCTGAACCTCTATTCCTCAAGTGTAAAATAGGGTATCTATGGCACTTAGGAAAGGTCCTCTTTGATCTTTAAATGAAGTGCCCCAGGGGGCCCTCAGCACAGTGCCTGATATATAGTAGAAGATGCTTTCAATTAATGTCATGGCCACTTGGCCTTCCTGGAGCCTGGAATTCTCCTCCTTGCTGTGCTCTGCTCTTCCGAAGATGTGTGATACCTGCACTCCAAGGGCCTCTTCCTTTTGGCTGGGTTCATTCATCTCCCATCCTTCCACATCTTCAGGGTTTCACTTAAATGTCCTTATGCATTGTGTTTGTATACAGACCATTTCCTTCAGCGTTCAAATGAAGCATTGTATGCTGTTGACATACTTTTATCCATTGGATTTATAATCCCATATACATCTAAATTGAGACATGAGTTACAAAAGCAAATAGAAAGTAGTTACTGCCTTTTGAACTCAAGGTAGATAATAATAGCAACAAAGCAGTAAATAAATACCACATATGTACATATATAAGTATGGGGTACAGTGTTGTGATGATGAATAAAGATTCGTCACCACATATATCTGGCTCTGGGCTTTATACTCACTACTTTGCAACTCTGGGCAGGTTACTTAATCATCTTCCTCTCAGGTTTCTTAAAAATTGGGAATAATAATAAATCCTCATAGGGTTGCTGTGGCGATTATAGTTATTATGAGGATTTTAAGTGTTGAGTGGCATTTGTAAATGTTAAGCACTTAGCCTGGTACCTGACTTATGATGAGAACTCAACAATATTAATCAGTTTTGTTAGAATATCCTATATAATAAAAAGCTAATATGCAAATTCACTGAACAGAGGAATGACTGGGTGCTATAACGCACACTGACCACCAGGGGGCAGACGCTCAATGCAATAGCTGCCCCCAGGTGGTCAGTGCGCTCCCACAGGGGAAGTGCCGCTCAGCCAGAAGCCCGGCTCATGGCTGGCAAGCACAGTGGCAGTGGCGGGAGCCTCTCCTGACTCCATGGCAGCACTAAAGATACCTTGGGGGATGTCAGACTGCTGGCTTAGTCCCACTCCCCACAGTTGGATATCCCCCGAGGGGTCCTGGACTGTGAGAAGGCAGAGGCTGGGCTGAGGAACCCCTTCCAGTGCACGAATGTCGTGCACCGGGTCTCTAGTGTGTATATAAAAGAAAGTAAAATATTCACAATATATACACATGCTGTCTAATATTCACAGATGTGGAATCAAATTTGTAAAAGAATAACAGAGGGTGAAATTTATATAATAAAAGCCTAAGTGACCGTTAGGGCAGAACGACCAGAACAACCACTCGCTATGATGCACACTGACCACCAGGGGGCAGATGCTCAATGCAGGAGCTGCCCCCTGGTGGTCAGTGTGCTCCCTCAGGGGGAGCGCAGCAGAGCCAGAAGCTGGGTTCATGGCTAGCGAGCGCAGTGGTGGTGGAAGGAGCCCCTCCTGCCTCTGTGGCAGGGCTAAGGAGCAGTGAGCCGAGCGGTAAGGAGCAGTGAGCAGGCGGGCAGTAAGGAGTGAGGGGTCCTGGACTGCAAGAGCGTGCAGGCCAGGCTAAGGGACACCCCCTCCAGTGCACGAATTTCGTGCACTGGGCCTCTAGAGTGTGTGTGTGTGTGTGTGTGTGTGTGTGTGTGTGTGTGTGTATTTATATATATATATATATATTTGGCTATTATAGTTTGACTCTAGAGACCATGAAGTGCTGTAGAGAGGATGCTTTTCATGGAAAAACAGAATGTTTTATCCATTCAGAACTTAGTCAGGGACCAAGAGCACAGGTTTTGATGTAGTCAGGATGTAAGAACATCTCATTGGGCTGACTGGGACATATCAGGACCAATCACCAACTATCAGGGGCACCTCTAGGACAAAGGGTCACTCACAAAAGAGTGAGACCCATAGCTGGTCCAGGAATCAGAGCTGATGTTTAGGTGCCCTCTGATCTCAGCAGAGAGAATAAGTCAGAAAGTACTGTTAGATGTTAAGACAAATCCCGCACAACCGTAACAACCACTTATGTGCCAACTTTTATGTCTTAAATCAGTCTTTTTGTATAATTGGTACAATCCTAATTTTCCTTTTCTGAGAGCTGCTACCACATAAGTTCAGCTGAAATGGAAGCCTTGACCCCACTTGTTGGCGATTGTTGATTGGACAGTCGGGCCTAGCAGATCCTATCCCAGGATTTTGGAATTGGGAATGAGAAAGCTAATTACTAGTAGCCTTCTGAATTGAAGTCTTAGAAATTCAGGAGCTTGGGACAGCAATACATAGGACAGTGAAGAAAGCAAGTCTGAAGAGATGGGTGAGGCAGATGTAGAAAGATCGGTAGGGAGGAAAGGGAAGATGCCTCAGTTCCTGACTGTGTCTAAACTTAGTGTAGACTCCTTGGATTAGTGAGTTACTTGATGCATGTTTTTCTCATTGTGATGGCTGGATAGCAATGGCATGAGTGGAAATACTAGTCTGTGATACCTCCTATAAGATCTACGCTTGGAGCTGTTACCACAGCACTCACATTCCACTAGCTGAAGTCAGTCATGTGGGTAAGTCCAAAATGAATGCATGGGGAAATGGACTGTACCTTTAATTGGTGCTCCTGTGATTCTCCATTGGACTGACTTGAAACTCCTAGCCACTGAAATTGCTGCTCTTCCATTTCAGCTGAAGTTGGCCTGCTAATCCCTTCCAGAGGCACAAGTAGCCCAGAGTGCCAGGTCAAGCAGCAGTTCTGCTAATGGGAAGCCATAACAGAGCTTCTGGTGGCTTAACAAGGAGAGGCGAGTGAAAGCTCAAGAGCCACATGCTTAGGTCATTGCTTCAATTTCAGAAACGGTTGCACTCACCTGCTGAGGAAACTGCAATCCAGAGGGACACACTGGAGGGGGAACATTACCCCCAGTGCTGATGGAGGCTGCAGAGTCGCTCTACCTGGCAGAATAATGTTGTTTTCTGAAGGGCTTCCACTTCCTGAGGACGCCAGCATAGCATGATCATTTCAATGAAATGTTTTGACTGGCGTGTTTGCAGGCAGTGCCTGTTACTTTGTCTTTCAGCAGGTTGCTTTCCATGAAGTCAAAAAACGCCTTGGGGAGAGTTCATCAACCACCCACAGAAGCACCTTTGAAAGCGCGACACATTATGAGATTACACCAATATGTAATCAGAGACAGTAAGCACATTTCAAAGGCCCTGCTGGCTACAGGGGCCCTCCATCCTGACCTCTTTTCCTTTCTTTCTGTGTCAGGTTTGGAAAATAAGTGTTATATAGCTAGCTGCTCCTTTTTTTGTTCACCCGAACAACACTCTTTTTAAAATTTGTTTATTTGTTCAACATTGATTGTTTACTATATAGTGGCAGCAGGCTACATTCTGACTGAGGTGACCAACCTGTCATTTTTCCCCAGGACTGAGGTGTGGCCCGGGATGTGGGTCTTTACATTTTAAAACCAGGATAGCCCTGGAGAAACCAGGATGAGTTGGTCACCCTGTTTCTGAGTGACTACGTTGCACACTACAGACAGTGCACACCCTTGTGGAGCTAACGTTCTGACCAGAAAGAACACCTGCCACAATTGCACAGACAAATAAAATAATGCAAGTTGTGATGGGTGCTACGAAGGAAGAGAACAGGGGCTTGAGGTAGAAAATCATAGATGGAAACCTACTTTGTGGTGCCCAAGAAGCGGAGACATCTAAGCTCAGGTGTCAAGGAGAATTGGAGCTAGCTGGATGAGGGTTGAGGAGAGCATTCAGAACAAGGGAGCCAAATAAGCAAGCGGCATGAGGTGGCTATGAACTTGGAGCATTTGAGAAGCTAAAAAAAAGACACTGAGCTGGAGCAGCAAAAGCCTGGGTACAGGAGCTCAGGGTGGGGCTGGAGAAAGGGTAGGACTCTGTAGGCTCTGGTGAGAAGTTTGAATTAAAAAAAATTTATTAAAGTTTAAGATGCATACACAAACCATAATATCATTTGATGAATTTTCTCACAATATTCCTGTGTAGCCAACACTCAAGTTAGGAACTAGAATGCAGCCAGCTGCCCAGAAATACCCTGTTATCCTCCTTCTAGAGGTCTTGGCCCTCCTCCTGCAAGGGCATCACTAACCTGACATCTCACAGCAGTTGATAGTTCTTCCTGGTTTGAACGCAGTATAAACAAATCGTACAGTGAGCTCGCGTTTGTTGCCTTTTGTTCAAGAGTATGATCTTGAGAGTCAACCATATTTGTTTGTGATTGAAATAATTTTCATTGCTATTGAATAATTTAGTATGTGACTATACCAACATTTATTGATCAACGATTAATGGACATTTGGTTAATTTCCAATTTGAGCATATTTATGAATAATGCTGCTAAGAACAAACTGATATGTGTCTTTAGGTGTATGTATGTATGTATAGATTTCTGGTGTGTGTGTGTGTGTGTGTGTGTGTGTGTGTGTGTACCTAAGGGTAGGATTGCTGGGGCATAGTGTATAACTATATTCAGCTTTAATAGATACTGCCAAACAGTTATTCAGCCATTTTGAACAAATTTTGAAATTCACATCAGCAGTGTGTGAGCATTCCAGTTGCTTCACAGCCCCTCCGACACTTGCTATTATTTCATTTTCCTCGTTGTCTTACCTTTCTTGATGGGTGCAGTGGTCTTGCAGTGTGGCTTTCATCAGCCCCTGGTGACTGAAGAGGATGAGCCCCTTTTCACATGTACGTTGGCCATTCGGCTGTTCTCTTTGGTCAAGCCTTTGTTCAGGTATTTATTTGGTTCATTTTTCTATTGAGTTGTCTCTGTTTTTCTTATAGGTATACCTGAGGTTTTTTTTTTTAATGTTCGAGACACGAGTTCTTTGTTAGATACATGTTTCACAAATACCTCCTTCATTCAGTGGGTTGATTTTTCACTTCTCTTTGATGAACAGAAGTTATTAATTTCAGAGTAATTAAATTTTTCTTATTTCCCTTCCTGGCTAGTGCTTTTATGTCCTGTTTAATAAATGTTTCCAGGTTCTAAGATAAGTGCTTGAAATTTTGTTTCACGTGTAATTAGGATCCATTGATAGGTGTGAGCAGGAAAGTGGCCCGACCTCATTTACATTTGAAGAATTTCATGTATGTTGCTACCTAGCAATTAGAATGGAGAGGAGAGGGGTGGAGGAAGTGAGTCCCTGTAGGGGTCAGCTGCATTAGCCCAGGTGAGAGATGATGGTGGCTCAGAATTGACAGGAGTCACAGATGGGTTGGCTGGGGTGGTGTAGAGGAAGAGGGAGGAATAAGGGCTGTGGTTTAGAACTGAGTGAATAGTGATGCCATTTACTGAGATGTGGGAACTGAAGGAACACTGGGCTGATAGGGAAGGGATAGGTTGTTTTCTTTTTGGAAAAAGTGAGATGCATGTTGTACATGTTAAGTTTGAGATATCTCTGAGGCACCCACGTGGAGATGGCTAGAGGCATCTACATATGCTAGTTTGGATCTCAGACTTGGGAACAGGAGTGCAAGTGTGTAGGGGAGGTTCAATGGGGAGTTCTTTGAGCCTTTCCTGAACTTTCCAGAGGAAAAACTGATCACTCCACCCTTTACCTGCCTCTGTGGTCTGAGTTCTGCTTTTGTATCTGCAATTAAACACACACACACAAACAAATCTGTCTCACTCAATTATCTGGGAGTTCACTGAGGGCCAGGTGTCTGATAAATAGCTTTGCATGAGCCATTAATTTTTGTTAACTAAGTGAATGAATTTCCTTAAAAACAAAACACAAAACACCACACAGAACTGATAAAAAAAA
The DNA here is from genome assembly GCF_963259705.1 of Myotis daubentonii. Classification (NCBI taxonomy): domain Eukaryota; kingdom Metazoa; phylum Chordata; class Mammalia; order Chiroptera; family Vespertilionidae; genus Myotis; species Myotis daubentonii. The sequence continues at coordinate 46,136,201 of NC_081853.1, read as the reverse complement.
GACTTTTTGAAATCAAAACCTATCAATCAACCAGAATTCACAAGATGTTCCGCATATTCCAGTAAGAAATCAATAGGATAAAGGAAATCCTCAGTACTTGAGCAAATAGAACAAAGCTGGTTTCCAGATTATTCAAATCGCCTCTGGACAGCGAGGAATGAAATGCTTTTGAGCTTTGTGTTTCGATGCAGAAAGCAGGGCACTGGGCACAGTGGATTGCACGCTTATTGGAACAGGCTGCCTGGCCCGGGCCAGGCCAGCAAGAAGATGCACGTTTTCATGACAAAGCGGAGCGAGCACAAAAGTAAAAACAAGTGGGGCAGAGAAGAATTGACACCTTTTCCCAGCTTCCTACTTCCTATGACTTCAGCTTCCCCCAAACTTGTTTCTTTTTAGAGGCAAGAGGAAGTATTAATGCATTCAATGAAAGCCCTGCTTGTTCTCTAGGCTGGTTGTCAGTAGCAGGGTCCAAACTCTCCGACCTCACGGCTCTGCTGAGGCCAACTTCAGTGCTTCTCAGGAAAGCAGGAGGCTCAGGGGTCCAGAGAGGAGGGCAAAGTTTTGGTATGACCAGAACTCATCCCCCCTAGAGTGTTGAAATTCTGTGTTTCTTTGCCTAGACAAGTGTTGTCCGATAGATATGTTATATGAGCCACATATGTAATTTAGAAGTTGTTACTAGCCACATTAATATTGAGAAAAGCACAGGGGAAATGGATTTTAATAACATTTTATTTAACCCAATATATTAAAGGTCATTTTTATTTCAATAGGCAATATAAAAGTAACTAATGAATATCAAATATTTTTTTTCAGTGTGACATTTTCAAAATCGTGTATGTATCTAAATTCCAGCCAGCCACATTTCAAGTGCTCAGTAGGGAGAGAGTAACATATTGAATGGTGTGCGAGACTTACAGACTCATGCAGCTGCTATTGACATAGTGCTTTGCTTCCCAGAGCTCTGGCTTTAGTGTGACTTCTGTAGACTTTTCTGAGGTCAAGGACATCTTCTTCCACTTGCTGTTTTCCCCCAGAAACATCTCAGAGACTACATTTGTCAGCCTCTCTCCATGAAAAATATGTATTTTTAAATTTATTTCAGAGAGGAAGGGAGAGGGAAAGATATAAACATCAATGATGAGATAGAATCATTGATTGGCTGCCTCCCACCCACCCCACCCTGGGGATCAAGCCCACAGCCCAGGCATGGGCCCTGACTGGAAATCGAACCGTGACCTCCTGGTCCATAGGTCAACACTCAACCACTGAGCCACATCGGCTAGGCTGTCAGCCTCTCTCCTTATAGCTGCTACCACTCACTGAGCTCTCAGGAAAGCATGGGGCTCAGGTGTCTGTTCCTTCTGAGACCAGCCGTGGATGAGACCCCATCCTTTTGCTCTGCTTTCTCCCATCTCTCTAGTTTGGGGCCACAGGTGCCTTCCATACTGGGCTTTCCTGTTAATACCTTGCAAAAGCAGGAGGTAACATAACACATACAGGGGAGATAAGACACAGCTCCCCACTTCTACCTGCGCCCCTGGCCCGCCCCCTCCCACTATTAGTGAAGGCCAAAGGTGGTGGCTTCCTTCTAATGGCCTGCCTTCCTGGCTGCAGCAAGGCCAAGATTGACAAGCAGGCCGTCTCTGAAGGGCTCTGAACCGACTGACATCCTCTCACTGGATCTCTGCCTCAGCCAGGAATTATCAGACACCTTTGGGTTTTTCCTCCTGCTGAACATGAATGATTGCCCGGCTTGCAGAGGGGCACGAGGTTATGATGAAATGCGGGGTGGGTGTTAATGGACTTGGATTGGGGTGACAAAAGGAATTGGCTCCATTAGCTTGTTAGAATTTAAAGGACTTTTAAAGAGGAAATAAAAAGTGAAACCAATTTATTTCCATGCCAACAAATATAAAAGAGCCCCGGCTGAAGGCGAACTCCATCACCTCCTGCCTCTCACGCCACTGCAGCAGCAGCAGCAGCAGCTGAGCTCAGTACATACTGATATGCTCAGTGTGGTGACAGCTCCGTGTTCCCAACACTCATTCTTCTCTCTCCCCCGTCTGCAGTGAAATAGCTGACAGGCCCCATCCAGGGGGAAGCCTTTCTTGGTGACCTCCTCAGAGGGGTCTCACCTAGGGGAGATAATCTCGATGAAGTGTGCAGTTGCCTGGGATTTAGGAAACGTTAAGTAAGAAAAATGGCAGCTAAGGTCCCATGCTGAGTCAAAGGCCTGCCTGAAGCCAGCTCCTGGCTGTCAAGAGAAGAAACTTTGGTATTTTCATTAGAAATTCATACAAAATAGGAATATACTCTAGATTCCGTCTCTAAAGAGCCTTTCTGGCCTGAGCCATCAATCAGTACCTGTCTTAGTCACACAGACTGTCTGAATATTAATAAATGTTTAGGCAGCCATGCTATGCCTGGATTAGGTATCAATGTGGAAGATTGTGGGGATACTTAATACTTCCAGTATTATCAAGGGCTGTTCTATGGCAATTCTACTCCTAACTGGCCCTAATATATCTCTGAGCACTCAGATAAATGATGGGAAAGAGCAGTGTGAATACCCGATCATTATGAAAAATGTTTTTCCTATTGTGGGCAATTAAGGTTTATCAAGCCCATTTCATACATGAAATATGCAGATCACATTCATGGTAGGTTAATCACAGAGTAGAATGTTAAAACTTGCCATTTAAAAAAATTTTTTTTTCTAAAAGCAGATGAAAGACTGATAATTCACTGGACAAATCCAGTCCAGGATTTAGATGAAGATTTTCACCGCCAATACCAGGGTAGCCGTTCTCATTGCCTCATGCACAAGTTCGTAAAGAAGCCCTTTCTAGAAAAGACCATTGAAGCTTACCCAGGAGTCATTCCCAGGTCTTCCTTGGTAACATAACTAATTTTATTCATGTGTCTGCCGTTATTGTGCTCAGGATCCGAGTCTTGATTGGCCTAAAAGCATCATGTTAATCTCATTCTCCTTTGTATGGTTAGGCATGGACATGTGATCCCATTGTGGCCAATGAAAGCGAACTCTATGCGAGGAGAAGATGAGAGCCTTCAGAAAGTATTTCTTTTCCTCTGATGAAATGAGAAGAATGTCTGGAGCCTCCATCTTGTGAGGCAGACCCCAGGGTGAAAGTCTATACCGTTTGCCTCTTCAAGAAGCCATTCTTGAGAAAAATATTCAAGTTCCAGAAGTTTATTTGGGGGACAATCTTAGGAAAACATCAGCAGGGAAGTGGGGAAGTGACAGAGAAAGGAAGGAAGTTCACAGATTGTGTGCTAATGAGTAGGCTCTTGCTTTTGGCAAATGGGCTGCAGTCCTGCTGGGACCTGAGGGAGAATGTGCAGCACACACTTCACAGCTGTCTCATCCAAGAGGCCAGCAAACCTGAGTATTTATCCATCAACTCCCATGAGGCATTGTCTGAGCACTAGTCTCAGGCTGTTACCTCCTAGTACTTCCAGCTTGTCCTACACATGGGATGAGAATACTCCTGCAGGCAGAGAGAACCTGTAAGAGCTGCAGACACTGGCCATAGGAAGCCTTTGGATCAGGGTGCATTGGACGGTGCGTTCTAAGGGATATGGATGGACCAGGCCAGTTTCTGGTAGGTTGCACAATTAACCAACTCTAGAACCATCTTCCTCCAGATTTCTTTTTATGTGAGTTATAAACAATCATTGAAGCCATTTTCTGGAAGGTGCTTTCTCACCTAGGAATAGGGCTGATACAGCAGTATGGGTTGTTTACAGCCAGTATCCATTCTGATGACTCAGTTGCCTGCTTTAACTGGTCAGTGCCAATGCTATGTCATTTAAAAAACTATTTCAAATATCAGTCCTGCTTTGTAGAAGAAGCATCTAACTGATATACCTCCTACTCTCTTTTTGCTGCTAGCCTCTTCATCACTAATTTATCCAGATTAATGACTGACCAGGAAATCCTCCTCGAATAGCATTCTCATCATACCACTCTCTTTCTTGAGAACCCATAATCTAACGATGAAATTTCTTCATGGGATATTCAAGGCTTCTCCATTCTGGCCCCAACTTACCTGACTTGTCTTATTATCCACTATTTTTCTACGTAAATCTTTAATAATGATGATAACAATAATAGTCATAATACAACCCCTCCTTTTGTTGAGTGGTTGCTCTTTGCTGTATATTGTGCTACGTGGTTTACGTGCACTATCTCAGAATTTCCAGAACTATCCCATTGCGTGGATAATATCATCAAAACCATTTTTTGGATCAGTAAACTGAGGTTTCAAGAAGTCATACATTAACAGAAAGCAGATCCTAGACCTTCCTCAATAAAGACATTTTGCTACAATTTATTCCTATCTGGGCTGCATGCTTCTCTGGGCTTATTTATATTTTTAAAAATTTGACCAGTGCCTTGTACAGTTTCGGCACCTAGAATAAGTACCTGAAAAGTATTTGCTGAATAAACGCTCCCAAAGCTCCATACAGAAGACTGTCTGACACCATGACTTTTTCTTAATCTCTCTCTGCTCTGTCTTCCATGACATCACTTTGCACAAAAGGAGGAAATTATCTCAAGACTGATAAGGAAAATAACATAAATCAGAACTAACTGATTTAAATATTTATTGAGGGCATGTAGAGAAAAAGGGATTTTCCTACATTGCTGGTAAAAATATGAGGTGTTTCTGCCTTTTCAAAAAGCCATTTGACAACTTGCATTAAGATGGAAAAATATATATTTCCTTGGACTCAGCAATTACAAATTGCAGGAATCTATCATATAGAAACAAAAGCCCCGGTACATAAAATGTATGTAAAAATGTTTTATGCAACATTGTTTGTGGTGGCAAAAACTGGAAAATATGTGAATGCTCATCAGTAATGGGATGGTTGAATAAATTATAGTACATAATTATACCAGGAAATTGTATGCAGACATTAAGAAAGACAAATTAAAGCTACTCAAGCCTATTTTGAAGAATTAGCACAAGGTAATACGAGTGAGAAATGCTAGATGGAGAAAAGAAGTGCTTAATATAATTTTGTTTTTGTAAAGTAAATAATGACCAAAAAATGGTATTCATATGTGTGTGACTGAAAAGGATTATACCAGTAAGGAGAAAAATGTGAAAGACAAAAATGATTGTACCTATAAATAAGGCAGATCAGATACTACCCTTAAGATTGCTGGTGGGAAGTGCCTCTTTCCACAGAAAAGATCTGTTTTTCCCCGGCTTGGTCTTGTGATCACAGCCATTTTCCTGTCTGTCTTTGCAGAACATGTACAGACTTGGTAAGGGTTGCTTTTCTCTCAACAGGATGGGTGCCCTCCTATATTTTTATTTTTCCTCCACTAGGATTTTTCTCATCCTTAGGCAATCAGTACTTAGTAACTATTAATCTGAAGATTGTGTGTGTGTGTGTGTGTGTGTGTGTGTGCGCGTATGTGTGTTTTCCTGGTTTTTATGTTCCTGTCCTGATTACCCTAGGTCACTTTCAGCCACTTTACAATTTCACACATGGTCACATCTCAGAGCAATCAATGCTCATATTTGAGATTTTTGCTTTGAATACAGTAAAGCCAACATTCCCATCTCTGTTTCCTAAAAGTTTCTAAAAGCAAAAAGGCAAATGAAAAATATAGACACAAATTCCATTTTCAGCAAAACTAAACAACAGCAAGAGTTTCAAACTGCACAGTTGATGGAAGGGCTGCCAAGAGCATGAGTCCAAGCAAAGGGCTGCCCCCAACAGCAGCCAGAAACACCGGACCAAAGAGCTCAGAAATTGCCAGAAACAAGTCACCCCTGGGAGGAGAAAAATCTAAATCTTAAGTGTCCAGAATTCCCCAGACCTAGGTTCCTTTCAGCAAACATAGAGGATGAGGTTAAATAAAGAATCACATGGGTAAACCATGTTTGCAGGAAGCTGTCTGTTATTGTGGCGGTGAGGTAGGAAAAAGTCTATACATTGCAAAAAAACTCTATAGTTATCTATCTCCATTAGGGGAGAGGAAAAAATATCACACACACACACACACACACACACACACACACACACACACAATATTCAAACATACCTGGAACAAGAAGTCTACACAGCACAGACTTTCTACACACAGTTGTTTCTCTAACACTCATTACCTTTAGTCGTAAGTAATGGAGCATGTACACACAGGATCCATATAAGGAAAACAACAGAAAATAATGGCAGAGAAAGAATGTTACTATCAAACAGATAAAAATCACAACCAATTTTTCTATACAAATTAAACTTAATTTTCCTATCACCTCTAGGGAGTTGGAACATAAAGCTGACATGTAAGAGCTCATAGAAAAGGTAATGAGAGTACAGGAAGATGTCAAATATGACTCCACCAGAAAACAGGAAAGGAAATTGTAAACATAAACTACCACATAAGTGAACACTACAAAGGTATTTGTTAAATACAACTAAATGATTGAATAAAAGTGGATGATTCACAGTATAGAATGAACAAATACTGTATGCTACAGTCATAAAAGTAACCACAAGAACAAAAATATGTGTACCACTAAAGATTAGAACACAAAACATAAAGCAAATGATATGGAAAAGAAAGCTTTGAAACTAGAAAAAGAAAGCATCATGTAAAATGGTATGACAAACATACTTGTTGTGTCAAAATATAAATAAGCTAAAATCTGGGGAACAGCCTTTCATATCCAGACTACTACGCCATCTACACTAATAAAAGAGAAACATGGTAATTGGCGTACGACTGCTACCCTTTTCATTGGCTAATCAGCGAGATATGCAAATTAACTGTCAGCCAAGATGGCGGCCGGCAGCCAGGCAGCTTGAAACTAACATGAGGCTTGCTTGCTTCAGTGACGGAGGAAACCAACGTTCCCCGCCTGCGGCTGCAGGCCTCTGAGCCTGCAGTTTCAAACATTGTAACAAATACCGCGGGACTTCAGCCAGCAGATTCGCAACATTGTAAGCAAAGGCCAGAAACCTACTTTCAGCCAAGGCCTAAGAGCTGGAGCCAAGCCTCAAGCTAAAGCTGGCCCAGAAAAAAAGAAAAAAGAAAAAAAGGAGCGGTTGGGAACTTCAGTCACTCCCAGCCTGAAAACAGCCCTCAGCCCCTCACCCAGACTGGCCAGGCACCCCAGTGGAGATCCCCACCCTGAAGGGTATGTGACCAGCTGCAAACAGCCATCATCCCCTCACCCAGGCTGGCCAGGCACCCCAGTGGGGACCCCCACCCTGATCCAGGACACCCTTCAGGGCAAACCAGCCAGCCCCACCCATGCACCAGGCCTCTATCCTATATAGTAAAAGGGTAATATGCCTCTCGGCACCGGGATCAGCGTGACAGGGGGCAGCACCCAAACCTCCTGATCGCCTTGCGGCTCTGTGTGTGACAGAGGGCGGGGCCACAACCTCCCTATCCGCCCTGCTCTGTTTGTGACAGGGGAAGGCGCCCCAACCCCCTGAGCAGCCCTGCTCTGTGCCTGATGGGGAGCTCCCCAACCCCCCCCACCCACGGGCCCTGCTCTGTGTGTGACGGGTAGAGCCATAACCTCCCCATCGGCCCTGCCCTGAGTGTGAGAGTGGTGGCACCCCAATCCCCTGATCGGCCCTGCTCTGTGGGTGATAGAGGGCGGTGCCCCAACCCCCTGATGGGCCCTGCTCTGTGTGTGACAGGGGGCGGTGCCCCAACTCCCCTATCGCCCCTACTCTGTGCGTGACAGGGGGCAGTGCCCCAACCCCCTGATTGGCCCTGCTCTGTGCGTGACAGGGTACAGAGCCCCAATCCCCCTGATGGGACCTGCTCTATGAGTGACAGGGGGCAGTGCCCCAACCCCTGGATTGGCCCTGCTCTGTGAGTGACAGGGGGTGGCGCTGCAACCTCCCTATCGACCCTGCCTTGAGTGTGACAGGGGGTGGAGCCCCAACCCCCCAATCGGCCCTACCCTGATCATGACTGAGGGTGGCATCACAACCTCCCAATCTCCCTGCTCTGTGCATGACAGGGCGGCTCCTCAACTCCCCAGTCGGCCCTGCTCTGAGCCCGACCAGGGGCTGCACCTAGGGATTGGGCCTGCACTCTGCCACCCGGGAGCAGACCTAAGCCAGCAGGTCATTATCTCCCAAGGGGTCCCACACTGCAAGAGGGCACAGGCCAGGCTGAGGTACCCCCCCGAGTGCACGAATTTTTGTGCACTGGGCCTCTAGTCTATATATATAAAAGCCTAAGTGACCAAACGACCAGATGACTGGTCGACTGGTCACTATGACGTGCACTGACCATTGGGGGCAGATGCTCAATGCAGGAGCTGCCCCTGGTGGTCAGTGCACTCTCGTAGCCAACCTCCTGCAGCTGGCCAACCTCCTGCGGCCAGCCAACCTCCTGTGGTCCCTTTCCCTGGTCAGCCAGCCCCAGTGGACCCTGATCGCTGGCCAGGCCAAGGGACCCCACCTGAGCACGAATTCTTGCACCAGGCCTCTAGTATCTCAATAAGATCCCTTGATTTCATAGATAAAGAACCCTCTAGCAAGTCACCTACTTATAACAGGAAGAAATACTGGCTTCAGATTTTCCACAGTAATAGTCAATGCTAAAATACATCTACAAAAGAACAGTATCCAAAGACCCAGATAAGGGTTATATAAGGATAAAGACGAGAAATAGATGTGAACATGAAACAACCCAGAAAGTGTTTTTCCTATAAGCCTTTCTTGAGGGGTCTACTGGAACAGGGTTTGCAAATAGTGGCTGTGGGCCAAATCTAACCATGTGGTTTTTTAAAAAATAGAGTTTTATTGAAATGCAGCTGTACCCATTCGTTTACATATTGTCTATGGCTGCTTTTGTGTTTACAGCAGAGTTGAGTAGTTAGGACAGAGACCTTATGGCCTGCAAAGCGAAAATATTTAAAGGTTTGCCAACCTCTGCTCTAGACAACAAGCTTCCTCAAGGTAGAGGTCCTCCTTGTATCCTTAGCACTTTTTCCTGGCGTATAGGAAATGCTCCATGTGAATTTACCCAATGCAAGAGTAAGTACCTCAGTTCTCATTCTTCACTTGAGCACCTTCCCCCCATCTATCTCCTGGATCACCATTCTTCCTTTCATTCCCCAAACAGACCCTTGGTAATAGGGGCACATAAGTGTTTGATAACTTTGTTGTAAAAGATTGCCAGAGCTGCAAAGAGTTAATAGACTAACAGTGAGTGAGTCTTTGTACAAAATTGCATTCACTGAATTTCTTAAGCTTCAAATACTGCTAAGAATACCTTACATTTGTGCAGTGATCTACAGATAACAATGTACTTGCTCTCTAGTCCCTTCTCTGCCCAACTCCTATTAAAATTTGTTCTGTTCTCTTATAAAAAATGTTTTAAGGGAAGAAGGGCTATATTTAGCAGGTATAGAAATTCAATGAAAGGATTGCTTATTAAATCAATCCTAGTTCTCTCTCCTCAGAACTTTTTCATGTCCTTTTGCTTCCCCCTCCTCTTTTATTTAAGCCAGGCTAGTTTAGAACCCTAGGATTCTAAGCACTGGGAAAAATGGACATCAACAAATACACCTTACTTTTCTAACAGGTAGTAAAAGTGGTTGTTGAAAATGTGGCCTTTCGAGTCCAAAAGCTCATTTTATCTTACTTTATTACTTTTTAAAAATTTATTGAATTTATTAGGGTGACATTGATTAATAAAATTATATAGTTTTCGCATAAACAATTCTACAGTACATCATCTGTATATTGTATTGTGTGTTTACCACCCCAAGTCAAGTCTCCTTCCATCATCATTTATCCCCCCCCAGACCCACTTCTACTTCCCTGCATCCCCTTGCCTCTGGCAAACACCATACTGTTGTCTATGTCCATGAGTCTAGTCTTTTTATTTATTTGATTACTCCCTTCAACCTTCTTACCCAGACCCCAAATCCTGCCCCTCTGACAACTGTCAGTCTGTTCTCTGTATCCATGAGTCTGTGGGGGTGTTAGTTTATTTTGTTCATTAGATTCCACATATAAGTGAAATCATATGGTACTTGTCTTTCTCTGACTGACTTATCTTACCCTTTGCGACAGCAAGAATGGACCCGGAGAGTTAATTATGCTAAGTGAGAAAGCTCATTTTAAAATCTTAGCTTTGTGTTGTGGATATGTGACCTTGGATGTGTTAGTTAACTCTTCTATGCCTCAGAGAGCACATCTGTAAAATGCATATCCTGATAGTACCTACTTCATAGGCTTATGGGAAAATACAATGTTTTAGTATAGAACAAAGCATGCGTATTAGTGCTTGGTACATAATAAGCATTCATAAGTGTCTGCTCATGTTTTTGTTGCTATCATCATCATTCACTCTTTGCTGTTAAGGGAACAATTAGTGAAGGATTGGCGTGCACAGTGTTATCTGCAGCAGAGCCGGAAAGAGAGTTTGGATAAGAGGGCTCTCAGGCTCCTGGCATGACTTGTTTTCTTTCCCTTGATCTCAGCAGGGTGGAGACTGCCTGCTCTGTGGGCTACAATAGTTCCACATGGGGTTGATTTCTGTGTGCTGTGGGTCAGGGCCAATGTTTCTTCGGGAATTCCACTTTTAACTGACTGTTAAGTGAAGATGGTAATGATGATTCCCTGTAGCTCCAGGAAGAAGTGGTTTTTGGTTTTTGTTATTTTTGGAAATCTTGTGGGTACACCTCATTGCTGGTTGAGTAGATAGGAGTTCAGCTTGCTGGGAGATCTCTGTGCATTTGGGGGGTTCCAGGAAGAGATGGGAATGCTGCTTGAAATGTTATTGTCCAAGGGACTACTTTAGTCTGACTGACTTCTATTTCAGAGCTGGATAAAACAGTTCATTTATATATATATAAAAGCCCAGCGACCAGAGCGACTAGAACAACCGGAACGACCGGTTGCTATGATGCGCACTGCAGTGGCCAACCAGCTGGATCAGGGCCCCGATCGGCCCCCCACAACCTCCCATGGCCCCTCCCCCAGGCCAATCTCACCCCCGATCAGCCCCCCAACCCTGATTGTGGGGGGGGGGGGCAGCCGGCCAGACCGCACCATGCACGAATTTGTGCACTGGGCCTCTAGTATTATAATAACATGAAAAGCAAGGACAACAGTAGTTTGCCTGGTTTTGCCCACTCTGGGACTGTGACCATCAGTTCATCAGGTTCAGATTGCCTATCCATAGCCATTCTCAGAGGTTTTTTTTTTTAAATCTTGGGATGTTCTTTGGCAGCAAACAGATTAGCTAAGAATGATCTAATTCACTCTGAAATCAGAACTCTCTTACATTGACTATATGTGAGCTTTAAAGGATTAGAATAACACATTACAAAGAACATATAGTAAATTCTGATATAAACTTATACTATCTTTTCTCTAAGGAGAGGGTAATGACTTTAGACACTGAGCCCAAGCAAAAGGTCTTCATTTCATTTTGGTCTGATTGCTTCTGTAAGGGAGGAAAATGTTTTCCTCTACCCTCTTGGGGTCTCTGGTTGGGTCTGAAATTTAAACTGAACAAGACAGATTAAGAGGCAAAAAACATACAGATTTATTTGCTTGATACTGGAGCCATCATATATATATACAGCAAAGTATCCCCTCAGGAGTTCTACTGGAGACTGGGAGTTCGATTGCTCGCTAAGATGTGTGCTGACCACCAGGGGGCAGTGCAGAGCAGAGGAAGGCCCCGATCAGCCCTGATCGCCAGCTAGGCCTAGGGACCCTACCCATGCATGAATTTCATGCACCGGGCCTCTAGTAAGGAAATGAAGGCCTAAAGGAACAGATCTGCATGGTTTTTATGCAAGGCATAATGAAGAGTGGGCAGTGCACGACTAGCGTGGCTCAGTAGTTGAACGTCGACCTATGAACCAGAAGGTCACGGTTTGATTCCTGGTCAGGGCACATGCCTGGGTTTGGGGCTTGATCCCCAGTGGGTGGTGTGCAAGAGGCAGCCGATCAATGATTCTCTCTCACTATCAATATTTCTCTCTCTCTCTCCCTCTCTCTGAAATCAATAAAAATGTATTTTTTAAAATAAGAACGGGCAATCATGAAGAAATATGAGAAGTTAAGTAGTCTGAGGTGAGGGCAGCAATTGGAAGAAACTTAGCAAGGCCTATTGGGATTCTTCTCAGGGAGTCCCATTGTCTTCAGAAATAAGGATGCTCCTTTCCTTAGGCTATGGGGAGGGCATCTCTCCTATGAGGCTCCTATGACCTATTTCAAAGAAGAAGGGTGACGGGTGAGGGAGGGTCAGAGTGACCTTCCTGCTTCTGCCCTTTTTTCAAACTCCTTGAGCTTAAAATATACAGTGTACCAGGGTGGCATATTTGGGGGTAGTGTGTCCTGAATCCCATCACTGCCTCTTGCACTGTCCACGTTCTGCTGACCTTCCTCAGAGAATCCTGAGCCCTCGCTGCTGGCATGCCGCTGCTTTTCCTCCCAGCCTCTTACTATTTACCACAAATTCCTAGACTTTGGTGATGAATTTGCTTTATGCTCCCTTTCACAGCCCCTACCCCCTGTCAAAGTATCTGTAAAGGTTTCGGTTCAGCAAAATACTGGCCTTTCCAAATTACATATAGATAGGAATGGCCCTTGTCTGTTTCCTTGGGGTTGGAATATTTTTTCTTTTGAGAAAATGAAGGTTTTTCTTTATTTTCCCCAGTAATTCATTAGTGAATTACTAATGAATATGAGAATGGAGATAATGATGTTGATGTTAACAGCCACTGAACGTCCTTTCAGGTAATCCTCACAACCACTGTATGAGGAGGTTTTTATATTCTTTCATATTTAATATTTATACATAAAATGTATATAAAATTGATATAAAATAGAATTTATCATTAATAATAAATATGAGTTAATATTTAATGTTATTGTACTCCTTTTCCAGACAAGGAAATTGGAGCGAAGAGAATTAAAGATCATATCACTAATATGTCTTGGAGCCGGGATTGAAAACCAAATCCAGCTTCTCTACAGAACCCTAAATTTTAGCCATCAAGATAATAAAACAGTTAAACATTTAAAAATATAATTTTAGGTGAAGTGATCCATTGGGCCATGGTCTAAGGATACAAGAGTAATTGCTTGGAAGTGGCTACAGACTGAGAACTCGGAGGGTGCATTTTGTCCACACCCTGAAACCACTCTCTCCTATAAGCAGACCACAAATTCTTTAATGACTCCTTAGAGTTCTCAAATATTTGTAAGATTCAAGGATTTCATAGTTTTAAAATACTTTTTGTTTTCTATTTTTTTCAGTAATGAAAAACAAAAACCCAAGCCTTCATTTTCATTTGACTAAATTAAGATATTTTATTTGCAGTCACTCAGCTAACAGTGGTAGATAATAGATAATGACTCCACTATAATTTCTCCTACTCTCAATTGAGTATTAGTAGTAAGTAACATTTTAAATTCCTTGGATGGTTTCTAAAATGTTGGACTTGGATGAATGAGCAGCAAAATGAGACTATTTAATATGTGCATTTCCTGACTTCTGTGTTGTCAGTGTTTGGAATAGTGGTCTATTTCCCACCACCCAATTTTAATATATTTTGTATTCTGTGCATCAGTTGATAAACAAAGCAGAGGCCCGCCATATGGCAGCTTGATTGACATGATAGAATTTACAGCTTGTGTCCTGAGGCCTCTAAGCTCATGTGGAGAGAGGAGTTCTTTGCAACCTGCCTCTGATCAGATCATGGTTTTTTTTGTTTGTTTTTTTTCATTTGTCTATAGCTCAACTGTTCCCTGGAAGAAACTATGCTGTTTAGATGGTGGACATCACTTCATATTTCTTAAGGTTATATTTAGTGCCAACTAATAGAATATCAGAAGGTCTCCATTTTCCTTAATATCTTGTAAGATAAAATCTTCAGATCTGTTCTTTCCTATTAGGATCTCCCTACCATGGAGATCAGGGAGGTAGTTACAGCAGCAGTTCCTGACTTTGATATTAACGTTTTAGAAGCAGCGAGAAAATCTCTCCCCATACTAGGGCACTGACTACTTCCTTAAAATTATCTTCTTCCTCCAATTCTGATTTTCCCTCCATAATAATTTCCTCCATTTTTGTTTTTCATCCTATAATATATGTAATTTTGTAAGCTGTGATCAACAGAAAACTTCAAGGCCAGTTGCTGTCCTGAAAGAAAGGGTTTCTTAAGCCATATCCTACCCAGAAAAAGGACCAGGTCCTGGGGTCTACAGTCTACACGACCAGCAGCAGGGCTGGAGGGAGAAGATGAACCACTCCCCCATCCGGGAATTAGCAGGGCTCTTTTATACAATGGCTCTGGAGAAGAAAGATGTAAGTTGTTTTGAAAGACTTTAAAGTGACTGTAAGTAAAGGGGGTAGGAAAAGGTGAAGTGGAGAGAGCACTGGAATTGGTACTTAGTCCATAAGGAAGAGGTGCTTGAGGCTTCTGATTTGGGGCCACACTTTTAGACAGCTCTTAGGTGAACAAGATGTGGTGGTGTCTGGTGATGGATTATTCTCCCTGGATAAGAGCTCAAATAAGCTGCCTGCAAGTTGTTTCAGAGTTTCAGCGTGCCTTCAGGAATGTGTGCAGTCTTTTGTTGGGTTCCTCCTGCCGCTTTGTTGACTGATTAACTCATTTTCTCTTCCTCCCAGCTTTCTGGCTTGTGCTAATTTAGTTTAGGACATTGCAGACTTTTCCCCTTGTCTAAATTTTTTTTTTCATGGAAATCAGGTGTGATGTAAATAAATGTACAATTATATTAATGCATATTTTAAAGGAACATGCTCAGTGCTTACCTACTTTTTGGCTTCTATCACCTGGGACCACTGAGATCTATGATATGGCTGTTTGGCTGGGGTGGGTCATGGAGGAGAAGGGTAGAATGAAGGATAGGGAAGGCGAGGGGAGATAATTAGCATGGGATTAAGTCAGGGAAAGGAAAAGGAAAAGGACATGGGGCAGAGAGGGAGAAGGGATGTGGAGAAAGTCCCTTTTGTTTATTATAAGCTACACTGCCATCTCTCCATTCCTCACTTATGCCCACTATTTGTTTAAACTGCAAGGCATGAGGTAATGAAAATATATTGACTTAGCTCTGTGACTAACAAGAAGAGTTACCACTGGTTAAATAACCATCTCTTTGGTTTTGTGTCTTCATTTGTAAAATAAGGGAATTGTTTCTTCCAACTCTGACCTTTGACTCTGAGTGGTATAATTTTGCATTGTGTTCTCATATGTTTAACAACAACAACAAAAAGAATTTGAAATGCCTTAATGCATTAAACTTTTTATATAAATAAAGCATGTAAAATTTAAATGTACAACTTCATGAATCTTTTCATACATGTTTGCATGCATATATGTGAGAGTATGTGTACACATTGTGGACAGAAAAAGGGGTGCTGCAATAAGTTATAGAATTCTAATAGGGCAGGTCATGGTGGGTAGGCATGCCCCAGGCCTATAATTTCTTTAGTGAAAGGTTTTTCAAAGCCTGTCCATTGTATCTAGGTTAACATACCTTTGAAATGTCATGTGTAACATCCCTTGAAGGCATAACCACCCTCTTGTTACAATCCTGATTACAGTTCTGTAATTCTGTCCTTACCTTGCTTTCTTCCACCTTCATCCAGTGTTCCTTATACTCCATCCTTAATTTGGAATGCATAAAAGAAACTGCAAAGCTGTTATTCTCCAGAGCATTTGAGATCTTGCTCCCTGACATAATAGTTTTGGCTCAAATAAACTATTATAAAAATTCTCTACAGTCTTGAACATTTCTTACATAGATATCATATATACACATACACACATATACACCTATACACACCCATGTAACTACACTTAGTTCAAGATATGGAACTTTTTTGCCGAAACCGGTTTGGCTCAGTGGATAGAGCATCGGCCTGCGGACTGAAGGGTCCCAGGTTCGATTCTGGTCAAGGGCATGTACCTGGGTTGTGGGCACATCCCCAGTAGGAGATGTGCAGGAGGCAGCTGATCAATGTTTCTCTCTCATCGATGTTTCTAACTCTCTAGCTCTCTCCCTTCCTCTCTGTAAAAAATCAATAAAATATATTAAAAAAAATATGGAACTTTTTCAACACCTTACTCCTTGTTCCTGGGAATATCTAGGGGAACTGAGTAACTCCTAAAGACAACCCAAGCTACCACTTTAAAGACCATCTTTAGCTAAAAATAAAAGAAAAACGGGACTGGAGGGGCTGTTATGGAATGTTACCAGGAAAGCACAGTAAACAAATAAGGTTTGTTATATAGATATAAGCCATTGATAAGAGGTTTCTGTGATTTAGAGTCATCTTTCTCTTCTGGTTAGAGAGACACTCTTATAAGTGGAGCTATCCTTTATAAATGTAAGTTTCCGTCAGAAAGGGTAACTTCTCTGTGTTTCAAAAATAATCAACTAAAATTAATCCTTATGTCAAAGAAGGATATTTTGGGGTGGCACATTCTGCTTCTCTACTCTTCATTTCATAAATGGAATCATGTAGTATGTATTCTCTTGTGTCTGGCTTTTCATTCTTTATTGAATTTATAAGATTCATCTATTTGTCCTGGGTAGCAGTAGTTTGTACTTCCTCTTGCTGAGTGGTATTCTGCTAACTCATATATCATTATTTTTCACTCTATAGTTGATGGACAATTGGGTTATTTCCAATTTTTATCTTTCTTGAGTAAAGCTGCAATAAGCATTCTTGTACAAATCTTTTGGTGGACATGTACACTCATTTCCCCAGGGTATATAGGTATATCAGCAGTGGAACTGCTGAGTCATAGTTGTATGTTTAGTTTTAGGAAAAATTGCTAAGTAGTTTTTCAAAGAGATTGTGCCAATTTACATTCTCACCAACAACAGAGTTCTACTTGTCCCACATCCTCCCCAATACTTAGTATTCTTTGATTAAATGTAAAGACTATTATTTATTCAGTCCTCCATTCACTCTTATTTAAAGTATTCACTGAGCTCTTATAGCAGGCATTATGGTATAATATAATGTCTTAATGGTATAGTATAGTCCTTATAGTATAGCAGTGTGTGCCATGGACAAGACATTTTTCTCCTGTCATAGACCAAATATTTGAGTTAGGGGTCAACAGTCTTATACAACACACATTACATGACATGTACCATATAGAGTTCTAAGTGCTTTAAAAAAGTATTCTGCCACAATTCTAATTTGGGAATATGCTGCAAGGAGGAGCATCTATCCTTTTGTCCATCCTGCTTAATGACTTCTCTGCAATGGAAGACTGGTAAGAGCCTAAAGCCTTGACTAGGGAGCATCGTTGATGCAATTCCTGGGCTTTAAATGGCATGCAGCCTGTCTCTGCCCTCTCTCCTCTACTGTCCATCTTCTACACGGAAGGTGCAGCAACAATTTGGAGAAAATCAGAGAAAGCTTTAGTGAGGAGGTATTACAGCTGAAACCAATAACTGTCAGGAGTTGTGTACCAGTTAGGTCATCATATTGCAAGGAACAGATCATTAATTTCAATTGGCCTTCTCAAGGAAGAGGATTTGTTGTTCTGTGTACCTGAGCATGCAGAGGCAATAAAATATCCATGTTTAGTTGATCCAGCAGCACTACGGTAGCACCAAGGTCTCAGTTTCTTTCCATGTTCCCATTCTGGCTCCTGTGACTAAGTCCAGTTCCCTTCATGGTTTAAAGATAGCTGACACAAGCATTGGGGATATAGGGTTCCTGTTCAATTCTGGTGAGATATAGAGGGTTTATGTCCTAGCATTCTAATGGGCTTCTGAGATCAACCCTGATTGGTCTGCAATAGGTCACATGCCCACCCTTGAACCCATGCTTGGTTTAAACCAACCAGGGATCACAATTGAAGTGAGAGGAGGGTTGGACTTATTCTGAAAAAAATATAGAAAGAGGTAGCTACTCAAATAAAACCTGGTGCTATTAAAAGGGAAAGATGGAAAATGTGTTGGGTGGTCAATCAACTGTGTCCATTACAATCAAGAGGCCTTGACTACCAGACTTCTGAACTTTGAGACCTTACTAGCTCAGGTTCTAGATCAACCCTATGGATTTTAATTCAGCAGGACTGCATTTTTAACACATCTACCCTGCTGATTCTGGTAATGAACCATCTTTGGGAACCACAAGAGTACATAACTTTAAAAAAAATAAGTAATGTTTATAAATTCCTTTCTCTTGTAATAATAGTATATGTTCATAACTTATAATTTAGAAAATACAGAAATGATAAAGACAAATTCAAAATAATTTTTCCCCTTGCATTGGAAATGCCTCTGTTTCCTAAAGAGGTATAGTGTTTGTGAAATGGAAGTACTGAGCATCTGAAAAATCTATTGTGTTTCTTTGTGATAGATGCTTTACATTTCATTAGAATTCTTCTACATCCAGAGCAATTTTGGGATACTCGCCAAAAGCTAATGGTCCCTCTGAACTGTTAACACACAGGGACAGAGGAGATTTGTCATATCGTCACCAAGACTGGCTTTATGGAAAGAGTCATTAATCAAGGCAAGCAAGGCATTTTGCAAATATCCAGATCTGGAGAAGATGACCACCTCAATTGAAGGCATTTGTACGTGGGAGAATTTGAATGTGACTCAGCCTTCCTTGCCAATAACTGGGCACCAGCAATGGCATTATTTGAAGCACTTTCCTATGGTTCAGTCTTGCTCTTTTTATTTGCATGCGTTGTTGAAGGTGAGCTTGTTGTCTCACACTTGTATGTTCAACTGCACACCTGACCTTTGGGCTAGAAGGACTCCTGTCACTCCTAGCTCTGAGGACAGACCATCCTCTTGTCTTGCCAGTACCATGTTTACAGCTTGTTGGAAGCAAGTTTAATAGAATGAAGAATTTGTAAATGGTATAGGTTTTGAATGAACTATTATGGTAACATAAAATTCTTTAAAGTCCTGCAACCTTCAAAGCCTCCTAAGAAATATTTTTGGAAATCACTTTACAGCCCCTGAATTATAGTAATATAGCAGATTTTTTCTTTTATCAATTTTTTGTGTGCCATGGATTCTATTGAAACTTGTAGGAAAGTTATGGATTACCTTCCTAGCAAAAATGATGTATGCGTACAACAATTTCAATGTAAGTTTTTGGCCTATCTCTGGACAGGTTAATGGAACTCAGACTGAGAAATACAGCCCATTGGTGGATGTTTTTCTAAAGTTCACTCTTGTGTTAAGCTATTATAATTTATGTGCATGCTCTGCTACTTATGCAATCTTCAGCAAGCTACTTAACCTCTCTGTTCCTCAGTCTCATTGTCAACAAAATGGGGATAATATGAGAACCTACTTCCTAAAGCTTTGTGAATAATAAGTGAGATAATGATATAGCTTGCCATCAAGGTATGCTGCTAGGGGTAGAAATAAGGTTTAGAAGGAACTGGATCTTGCTCAAGCCTTCTATAATACTTTATCTTATTCACTAACTAGAGGCCTGGTGCACAAATTCATGCATGGGTGGGGTCTGGCCAGCTGGGGGTAGGGGATGCAGGAGGTTGGCTGGCTGGCCCACCCCCAATGGGGTGGGGGGACCCGATTGGGGGTGGGGCCATCCAGGGGGAGAGTCTGTGGGAGGTTGACTGGCTGGCCCTGCCCCCAATTGGGGTGGGGTGGACCTATTGGGGGTGGGGCCAGCCAGGGGGAGGGGCTGCGGGAGGTTGGGTGGCCAGCCCCACCCCCATCGGGCCAGTTGGTTGGCTGCAGTACACGTCATGGTGGCTGGTCATTCGGGTCATTCAGGTCATTCCAGTCCCTTGGCTTTTTTTTTTTTAAAAAAATATATTTTATTGATTTTTTACAGAGAGGAAGGGAGAGAGATAGAGAATTAGAAACATTGATGAGAGAGAAACATCGATCAGCTGCCTCCTGCACATCTCCTACTGGGGATGTGCCCGCAACCCAGGTACATGCCCTTGACTGGAATTGAACCTGGGACCTTTCAGTCCGCAAGCTGACGCTCTATCCACTGAGCCAAACCGTTTCGGCCCTTGGCTTTTATATATATACTAGAGGCCCAGCGTGCGATTGCAATCACGCGAGGAGGCAACCCGTAGGGGGTCAGGACCCGCGCCTGACCTGCGTAGCACTGGCCACCAAGTTGTGTCAGTTGGGGTGGGGGTGTGCTCCGAGCCACACGGCGGCTGCTCGGAGCACGCCCCCAGCCACCGTGTTGCGTTCACTGGGGTGGGGGCAGGTGCTCCTGTGTTTTGTGTCTCTGCTCCGGCCCGCCCCCAGCCCCAGCCTCTCCATGTGTTGTGTCCCCGCGGCCGCTGGGGTGGGGGCAGCACGCAGTCCTCTCCTGCCCATCTGCGCGTGCAGCTCCCCCTGAGCAGTCGTGATGCAGCCTCCTCCTGAGCAGCCGTGACGCTCGGCTACTTAGCATATTCCCTGTTTATATAGATAGATATAGGTTACATGAAGTATTGCACCAAAGAGTGTGTGAGTGGGTGGGCAGAAAGTCTTTCTCTCTCTCTCTCTCTCTCTCTCTCTCTCTCTCTCTCTTTCTCTCTTTCTAAAGTCAGTAAATAAAAATTAAATAATAAGTGGAGTGTTGCGGATACTGTCCACTCCATCACATAGCATCCCCTTTAGATGAAGTTTATCTGCTATGCAATGGGGAACCATGGAAGGGTTTGAAGTAGAGGAGTGATATATAATCAGATTTTAGAAATATTTTCATTTTCTTTGCATTAGGGGGTGGGGTGGTACAATAAATATTTTATTTTTAGGACCTCCAGGAGATCAGATATTTTTCCTGAAATCAGGTTGCTGCCTGGGAAAGTAAAACAGGGATTTGGGAATGTAATTGATGAATGTAGTTTAGAATTTCCTCCCCAAGGCAGTGTTTGTGTCCCATAGAGCCATGCGTGAGTGAGTATAAATGTCTCTGGGGACAGTCAACAGGTAACTCTGTTTGGCTGGCCTCTAGGTCATTGTAATTGTGGTCTATCAGGCATAGAGAAGGCAGCCTGAAGAACATTCAGGATGGCCACAGCTTACACAGTTTCTTGCTGGCATGTCTAATCAGTGACTCAATATAGTTTATGTAAATGAGAGATTTTACATCAAACACACAGCTGTAATTGAGTACTTCCCTGTCTTTTCTGTGTGAAAAATGGCTATGTTCATCTCGTCAAGTGGAATAAGATGATTACCTGCACTCTAGTTACATAATAGTTATCCCATCAATAAAACATGATTTCACAACTTTCAAGGGGAGCTAACGTACTAACATTTCAAAATAAGAGGGAATCACTTACAAAGCCTTTTTATATAAAATCCTCTAGGCCATTTAAATAATAAGAGTAGCATTTCTAAATTTACCTTTTAGTAAGTTATAGCGAACACAAGGCTGAGACAAGTAAATAATGGCTTAGTTAAAATTAAAAGGAGTATAAAAATATTAAAAAGTAAAAGGAGTAGAAAAAATATTAAACCAGACACCTCATCCCCCTTCCTGCCCCCTATAATTGATTGTGAAGTGGCTGCAACTCTTTATCTCTTCCAGTAGTCATGCCTTTTACAAGGGGACATCTCCCCTTGCATCAAGAGTGGAGTCTAGAGCTGCCTATGGCAGTTTTAAAATATGGCCCCCACATTCTTTGACACTCCTTCTACTGAGAGGTCGGCCTATGTTCCCTCCCCCCGAATCTAGGCAGTAACTGCCGCACCAGTTTCTGGACCAAACCTTAAGAAACTAGTAGTTGCCACTTTCTTTCTCTTGGGATGCTGGCTCTTGGGACCCAGGCACTATGCTGTAAGAAAATTAATCTGCCCCCTGAGAGTATCACAGGGAGAGGAATTTACCAGTCATGTGACTGAGCCATCTTGGAAGAGGATCCTCCAGCCCTAGTCAAACTGCCCAGCTGACATCTAGTGGAGCAGAGATGAATTGCCCCCACTGAGCCCTGACCAAATGGAACATTTGTGAGCAAAATAAATGATTGTTGTTTCACACTACTAAGTTCTGAACTGGTTTGTTTTATAGAAATGGATAGCTGGAATATCTCCCTTGAATATGAGCTGGCTGTGTATTTTGCTTTGGACAATGAAGTGTGGAAGAAGTGATGGTGTACAGTTCAGAGCCTTGGGAACCAGCTCCATCTTAGTATCCTGACTTTGGAGCCTGTTGGAGGATGAAAGACATATGCCCAGCTGCCCATTGCCCCAGCCAAAAGCAACCCTACCTCCAGAAATGTAAGTAAGACCATCCTAGACAAGTCAGCCTCCCAGTAACTGACTGCAGATGCGTGAGCAAACTAGTCAAGTTCTACCAATCCTGGCCCAGACTAGGGCATCATGAATGTTTCTCTTACTAGAATAATCTTGGCCTTTATCGTGATGGGATGTTGTAAAGAGAAAACAGATCACTCCAGCAGGTCCCTCTCTACATACAATTATTTGGTGCTAAACTCTACTCAGGATGTATATGTTTTAGGAAGTGACATTAAGATACATGTAAGGCTAGATGACAAGGTAAGAAAAAATAATATTTTAGGATGGCAACTGAAGTAATAGCTATGGGTATTAATATAAGGATGAGTTTTAAAAAATGGAATATACAGATGGTGGAATGCAATGTAGCACTGAAAGTGAGTGAACTAAAGCTACACGGATTAATGGAAAAGTCTCACAAATATAATGTTGAAGGAAAAAAGAAACTTGGGTGGCAAACCGAAGTGTTTTTCTATTAGGCATCTGAAGCTTTTCAGCAGTTCACTATGCAACTGAACACTGATACTGGGTAAGCTGCATGGGAAATGTTAGTGCTCAAAGCTTATTTGATACAGAGTGCATCAGTTATGTAATAGTATTTTCAAAATTTAATCTAATTTATTCATGTTAAAATGAAATTTAAACCTAGTAAGTCATCTATCACAACTAATGAGTTACTGACATTTTAATAGATAACAAAGTCTTAACAACTATTGCATGTAGTTTGTAAGTAGGCATATCAATGGTGTAAAACTGTAGCTTTTGTCAGTCTTATGAACATTATTCAAAATTTGCATAGTAAGATTTTCAGAAATTGTATTTAGTGCGTTTATTTAGAATATTCAGAATATACTAGTCCCCTAATCCAAGGACTCGGGCTTGGCTTGCAGGGGAGGGTTTGTTTCCAGCTCAATCAGTGCCTCTGGGAACTGGAGCACAACAGGGTAAATGCCTAATTATTCTGACATATCCCAAGATTTGCATTACAAAGGCTGACACAAGACTTAAAGCCTGATTCATGCTTACCTACAAATCGGTTCTGAAATTGTGACTTTTACTCAGCCAAATAACTCCGAGATCTTCAAGATCTGTCATTACATCAGTTCAGGGCTCTTCACTGTGGGAAATCTGTACTATCCCCACTTGCCATCTTCCCCATCTGCCCTGTGACCAGAGGCCAACACTTTTGAAAACTGATCAGCAGTTCTCTTTCTTCCTCTGCAGTTTTGCTTGTGTTGTAGATTGGATGAGATTGCTCCCTCCCTGTTAGAAGTGCATATGTCCACATCTTGGATATGTGACTTTGTAGTGTGTCCTATTGTAGGAAGCACTTCCACTGAACTGTGGAAGTTATCAACCAGATATGCAAAAGTTATTCGGAGCTTGCTATAGCAAGGGAGTCAGCCACTGGCCCTTGCATTTTGGAAAAGACTTAGATAGATGTTGTCTATTTGTCTCCTCATATCTTAAAGGCCTGCAGGAGAGGAGGAAAGCTTTATAGTGGAAACAAGGGGAGGCTTCAGGTATGCCTGGATAGGGGGCTGTTGGCATGGGGAAACCATAGGCGGGCTAATGAGAAGCAGGGTTGGGGGCGTATAGTTGGCTTTCTCTGGACAGCTCAAGGTTGGAACAAAGAATAAAAATTAGGGAAGCTGTCAGTTAATGATCCAGTCCTAGCAGAGTTGAGCTGATTGTCCCAGGGCTTCCTGATTGTTATTGGAGATAATCTAACTTCCTACAAATCTGACGTATTGCTGGCTGGCTTCCTTGGCTGGTTATTATAGATAATGTGTTGGTTTCCTGGGCTGATTCTTTTTTTTTTTTTTTTTTTTGGTTTGTTTTGTTAATCCTCACCCAGGGATATTTTTCTCCATTGATTTCTAGAGAGAGTACAAGGGAGGGAGGGAAGAAAGAGGAGGAGGAGGAGAAGAGAAAGAGAGAAAGAAATATAGATGTGAGAGACACATGGATTGGCTGCCTCCTGAGCATGCCCAGGCCAGGGCTGAGGATCGAACCTGCAATCCATATACATGCCCTTGACTGGGAATCAAACCCTCAACCCTTCTGTTTACAGGCGGATGCTCTAACCACTGAGCCATGCCGGCCAGGCCCTGGGCTTATTCTTGAAGGTTGTGGGTCCCAGTTCTATTTTTATATATAGTCTGGCAAATGTCCACTTGTATATTTTAATCTCTTAGTACAGAACTCTAGAAATTAACATGTAACTTCACAGTGGTTGAGCTTTATTCAAATATGTTGTAAGTCAAATACAGATACCTTCTAGAAAATTAAATAATCCTTTGTGTTGGACTATTAAACAAAATTCTAGTATGATATTGAAAAGACATTTCACTTCTCCTTTACCGTATTTCTAAGTTTTGGATAATATTTTCTTAACATTGTGTATTAGGGAAGAACAGATATAGGAATCGTGAATAATCCATGCAGTTCTGGCAAAAGTAGGAACTATGTAAGAACTGGACAGAAGCACTGTAATTATATCAGCATAAATTTAATCAAGGAGGAAAAGGCATATTGGAAAGATATATGTTGGCCATGGGTTGAGCAGCATTTTCCAATCTGCTTTCCCAAGCATACAACTTACATTTTTAAACCTTTACATGATTTACTCCTTTGGTTTATTTCTCATTTGGTTTACCCTCCAAGAGTCGAAGAGATAGATGTTGTCTATTTGTCTCCTCATATCTTAACACTAATTAGTTCCTACAACATATTCAATAAGCTAGATAAATAAGGTCTATTTCACGGACTCCCTTGATCAATGACTCAAGGGAAACTGGACACATAAACCTTCTCTTTGGGCTTGAAATGCCCTTCTTTTCCCCTACCAGAGCAGAATCTAAGACAGTTATACTCACCTCTGCAAGTTTTTGACCAAACTTCTAAAATTCTCTAATTCCTTACTGGCAGGTGGCTGTAATTTACTAAGCCTGCACGTTTGATTATTAGAAAAAATATTTCTTTTCCAAAAACCTACAAATGGACAGCATTTTATGCCATCATTTATCTGCATATAAACTTTTTAATTCTGGTAGGCACCCAAAGATGCACCATGGTATTTTTAGTAGGAAAAAGTCTTCAAAATATAATATTACCTTAAATATGAATTTAATTAATTGGCTTCAACCATGAAAAAAAGGAAAATCTATATTTATATTTTAAGTTTTATTTGAACTGAGTTTTCTAAAATACCATTATTAGGTGATTTACTAATTCCTACAGTGTCATTTGTGCCCAAAATATCAACCACCTTGTTGTCCACTAGATGTCAGTGCATATCTACACTAAAATTATTGGTAGAGTATCCATCTGGTGACAAAAAAAAAAAAAAAATCTAATCCCTGCAAAAGAAGTCACATCCAGCCCCCTCTTCTTGGTATGAGAGATGCCACAACCAGGCCAACTTTCCATTCTTTTTCATGTAGGACAGGCTCGGGTTGCTTTTATTATTGGCTGACAGACATCTGCAGACTCTGGTTTCAATAATCACTGGCTTTCCCCTTGTTAAACATGGCTATCTCCAATTGAATTTGAAGAGGGTAATCAATGCTTTGTTTTGCTCTATTGAATTAATGACACAATGAAACTGACTGCCAGGATCAGATAACACACACATAAACTCGTCTCTTAATCATTTGCAATGATCTACAGAGTGAAAGATTATATACCCAATTATTAAAGCCATAGTGCCCAGTGTCACTTTATCTGTAAACCACCAAGCATCCTCCCAACACAGGCTCGGAATATGTTTAGAATGTATAATATGTGTAGTATAATGGAATTGCATGCTCTTGGCTTCACACAAGCAGGTGTTTTAATCAGGATGCTGTTGGTGCATTCTCAGAGGCATGCGTGTGGTTGATAACTATGGTTTCAGAGCCTCTTTGCATGGGAACAATTCAGGTTGGCAGTCTCTGAATCATATCTGGTTGAGGTAAAGCTGCATTTGCCAAAGAATGCTCTGAAGATCACTAGTCTTGTAGGAGGTGACTAGATGATACTAAAAGGTCAAATGAAGGTACGAAAAGAATGCAATGGAGTACTCTGGGGCAAACCAAGATTCAAACATGTTTCCCTGATGTAGGTCTTCCCAGTACCTTTAGTATGCTCATCTGAGGCTGTAGTTTGCTGGGTTTTCCAATTATTTTAAACCTTAGAATAATTCATCTACATAGTATCTTGCCAAGTTGATGTGGAAATGTGAAAAAATACTAAAAGAATTCTGGGCTACAATTAGATACTTCATCTCAAAGTCCTCTTCCATTTTTTTTTTCTCTTTCCTTCCTCATCAGGACATACAGGGTGGGGCAAAAGTAGGTTTTCAGTTGTGAGTATGTGAAACACAGAGTTTATTTTTGTATTACTATTTATTAATTATTGTATTATTTATTTGTATTATAACCATAAACCTGCCTTTGCCGGACCCTGTATTATATGTCAGGCACTGCGAGGAAACAGTGTAATCATGTAGATGCCATACAAGGAACAAAGGGAATTACTAGGGCTTCATTTTTCCAGTAATGTGTAGTAATCTTTGTATCTCAGTATATTTTACATTTAGAAACTTTCAAAGTCTACATATCACCTGGACTAGGTAAGCACCCGCCATTGCCCTGGAACCCATGTTTCATTGGGGAGGGAAATATTTCTCTATGCATTCCAAGAAATCCTCTCGACTTCTTTTGAAATATTTTAGTGAGGAGTTGACAAAACAGAGGGTTAGCCAACAGGAGTCTAAGAGGCAATTTTGAGTTGCTGGCATAATAGAGGCAAGGGTTTGGAACAGAGTTAAGTGATCTAAAGGAACTGCCTAAAAAGCCACATAAGGAGGGACATTAGAGGCAAGAGCCAGGGTAAAAAGCAGAGAGGATTGAAAGCATGCAACGGGAGCACTGAGTGTTGGATGGAAAGCAGGGCCTTCCTGCTGGGCAAGAGGAGTCTTGGTTTGATACATCTCTCACGGGAGCAACAACAAGAGGCTTTTTAAAATGCTCATCAAGACTTGAATGAAGCGAAGTGCGGGCTGCTAAATATAGATGTGACAATGCCAAAGGTGAGCCTCGTCTTCCCTGGGAAATGTGTTCATGGTGAGCACCATCTGCTTTCTGATTTACCAATTTACCCCCAGAGCCATGTCCTGCGAACTAAGAGCTTCTTCCTTCCCATATACACTTGCTCATTTCTTATAACAGATTTCTAGTTTTTTTTTCTCATAAAACTGCAGAGAAGGCTGGAGGAAGAGATATGGAAAAGGAGTAAGGTGACAGCATTGTCTTTGAGAGAACCTATAGAAGCTATTCAAATCAGGTAGAGGAATGAAAATATGTCTTGACCTCCAACCAGTGGCTATGGGATGTATTGATGAACTTAAGGCTTTGACAATCATTCATGTGTAGGCCACTCTTCACCAGCTTGAAATATAAAATAAAATCCTTTTTTGAAAAATTTTCTGGAAATTATAATGTACATAGAGAAAATGGAATATAAGTGAAAATCTTGATGAATTTTCACAAACTGAATGTACCCTTTTAACGAGCATCCAAATCAGGAAACAAAATATTACCAAGGCCCCAGCAGTTCTTCTTGGTCCCCTTTGACGCACTACCCTATTCCAAGAGTAACCAGATCCAACTTTTAACAGCATAGATTAGTTTTGTCTGTTTTTGAACTTCATATAAATGGAATCCTACAATATGTGTTCTTTTTTAGATGGTCTCTTTCATTCATCATTGTATTTGTGAGGTTCTTCCATAGTGTTCATGTAGTTGTAGATTACTTGTTCCCATACAGAACTTCATCGTGTGGACTTTCACCATTCAGTTATCTATTCCACTGTTGAAGGGCATTGCTGTACTTTTCCGTACGGGGATGATTGGAATAGTGCAGCTATGCTCATTCTCGCACATGAGTTTTGGAGAATGCATAGATGGGTCACGTTTTATGAAATGTTCAAATTAAGAAAAGTTCATCCTTCACTCTCTTAGATCTGATTCTCAATATAAGTCCAAGGACACCAAAAGCTCAGCTCTACCACCTTGCAAAGGAAAAGCAGAAAGTCTTGCACATCTTCCTGTAACCCTGCTCTGTGCTGTTCTGGGATTGCAGCATGTCACATATCCTGCCTCTGGCCATAGGAGACAAGATATTTGCATTATAGTCACCACCATACAGTGTAATTATAATGAAGTTTGTTCGCAGGACTAGTTCTTGCCATATGTATATTCACACAGCCCCCTTGCCCCCCACCTCAACCCCACCTCCATGTCCTGCCCATGAACCAGGGCAGCTAAATTGGATGAAATTTGGACCCCATGTCCTCACATACAGTGTCCATAACCAGTTATCCTATCCTCTATACCAAAAAAATTGGGCCCTGCTTTGGAATCTGAGTCTCAATTGAGGTTCCCACTCTTAGGGTGAGTACCCTCAGAGTACTCTGTTAATTTTTCTGGCCACCTGGCCTCTGCCAGGACCACACTGGTCCATTAAATTTATATGACTTGAAACTTAAGAGGAAGGGGGCTCTGAGCTTATTCACATTTCTCCCAGAATGTTTCTCAAGTTCACTGTCAACTAATGGATTCAAATACATATGATAGGGAGGTACCACCTAACTCCATCTGCTATCTGTCAGTTCTCCGCTCTGGGCCTTTGCAAAGCTCGAACATTTTCTAACAGAACAATGGGTACCTACCTCTCATTTGTATAAACTAATGGGGGAAAATATCTTCTCTAAGACGATATAATACTGAATGATAAAACCAAGTTGTAAAAGGATATATACAGCAATATCATTTAGGTAAAATTTAAACTCCCCTAAATCATTGTTGACAGAATTTAAAAATAGGCCTGAGATCAATCATACCAGTCTCAGGAAGGTGAGGACATCTGGATAGGGTGGCTGTGGTGGGTTTTGGGACAGAGGGGAGACATTAAAGTTCTCAATATTTTCAAATGATGGGTTAGAGTGGGGATGGGAGTTGGAGATGGTACAGGGAATGAAAGTCACCATATAATATAAGAAAATCGTCCTACATGGAGTAATAATGTTAGTGTGCCAAATTTAGGAGTATGATTACCTCAAATTTTCACATGTGAAGTCCAAAAGACACAAAAATGTCCCACCCAGGACCTTCTGAATCAAAATGGGAAATTGGAGGGGTAGAAATCTCCATTTTTCCCCTAAGTTCTCTTAAGTGATTCTTAAATACCGAAAATGTGTTCTGTTTTAAGAGGGACTACCTGGTTTTAGGTCACCAGGTTATGCCAAGAACTGCAGAACACAAGCTCCCAGGAAGAGCAGGCAAAATTCTCCCTAATGCAAAATTTCTGTTTGTGTGTGTAGATGTGAATGTGAATTAGCTCTGAGGATGAGGCGCTGTATAAAAGCTAATTACTCCTGGGCAGACTTAATCTCCTATTTATCACTTAGGGAATTTCTTTTTCAGTCACCTGTAAAAGAGGAAAAGAATCTTGTAATTTTCACCAATATTATTTATAGTAAGAGCTAGGCATAACTCAAAGATGAAAGAAGAAAAGATAATATCCATTATTGGTGAGGAACAGAGGTACAAAGGTATACTATGAGTGGTACTGGTATACCTAACAAATCCTGTCCTCAAATTCCCTCTTAGAGGAATCTATCCTCCAGAAACACTCTTGGGAATGTGTAAGATGGGTACAAGAATGGTCATTTTTGCATAGGTTGTCATTGAAAAAATAGAAAGGAAGCCACCCAAATGTCCTTGAATATGGGACTAATTGATCACATTATGGTATCTTAATAACTGCTTCTAAAGAATTAGAGTTTTTACATACTAACACAGCAATATCTAAGATGTAATATTTGTAAGAGGTATTGCTAAGGAAAAAGGATATGGGAGTATAGTGTATATAATATGAACATACATTTTGTTTTTTAAAGAAGAAAATGTTTTTTAAAAAAGAAAAATAATATTTTAGCATAAGTTTAGAAAAGCAAAGTTAGATGTACCATATGCTCTGAATTGTTTAAAGTGATAACCCCTTGGGCATGAGATTGGGGAACTTTCATTACAAGTGTTATGTATTTATGAAATTGTATGTCAGCTAACTCTGCATTATATTTATAATTAGAAAACAACAAAGTTTGGTTAATACCCTAGCAAATTAAGGACATAGAAGTCTTAAAAGGTCTCTTTTCTCATATTCAATACATGCTATAGGACTTGTGGCAACATGCTATGAGAACATCTTGATCAATTAGACATTTGTGGTCAAGGAAGTTTACTAATAGGAAGTAACTGGCTTATCATACAAGCAAAATGGAATTGTTTGTCTTTAAACAAGTAAAAACTACACCAGCAGGAAATCTAAGCCAGACCAAGTCCTTACCCGTAGAAAGGCCCAAAGAGAATGTAAGTAACTCTAAAAACCAAAAGCAACTGGTTCTCAAAATTAAATTTATAATCTTCTGAGCTAATTACCTTTGATATCTCCTCCACTGAACAACAGAAGAGAAGTGTGAAATTGCTCTTAAGGCAATCCCCTAGCCCCCTCCACCAGCCGAACAATGAGTGAGCCAGGAGGGAAATCAGAGTGCAGTGATGGGGAAGGAACTGTGGGCACTTCAATGGCAATTATCTGGGGCAGTGGTCGGCAAACTCATTAGTCAACAGAGCCAAATATCAACAGTACAATGACTGAGATTTCTTTTGAGAGCCAAATTTTTTAAACTTAAACTATATAGGTAGGTACATTGTTATTAACTTAATTAGAGTACTCCTAAGGCTTAGGAAGAGCCACACTCAAGGGGCCAAAGAGCCGCATGTGGCTCGCGAGCTGCAGTTTGCCGACCACGGGTCTGGGGGCATGTCAGCAACACAAGCCTGACTGGTTAGGTGCCCTCCCATATCTAGGGAATGCTGCAGCCTGCCTGTAGAAAGCTGGAGAGCATGCATCATTCAGGTCAAGAGGTGCACCTAGCGGGGGGAGTATTCACTACCCTGGAGCTTTGTCTTCCTGAGTTTTCATGAAACCAATACTTGCTATGTATGAGATCTTAGTGAGCTCTGCCAGAGATAATAGGGCATCCGTGAAGAGATCCCAAAACTACGAGTGTGGACATGTAGGATGAATCTTGACTGCATTGCCAACTAGCTGGTTGAGCAAGTCATTTGCCTTTTTAGATCTTGATTTTCTTATTTGAAAAATGAAGACTAATCATAGTAGAAACCTAATCCAACCATTTCTCAAATAAGGTGGTTATGAGGATTAACTAAGATATCTGCAAGGTGCTCAGCACACCTGGCAGGTAGTTAGCACTTTGTACATAATACAAACAATTATTACTGTTGTTGCTGATGAAACAAGGCTAGTATTCTTTTAGATGGTAAATTACTTCTCTTTTTCTATGTAACAAATCACAGTAAGTATTTGTGACCTCAGACAGTTTCTGTGGGTCAGGAATTGGAAGTGATTTATCTGAACAGTCTCCCTTGGAATCTCTCATGGGATATTACAGTCAAGATTTCCTCTGGGATTGAAATCTGTTGAAGGCTTGACAGGGGCTGGAGGATCTGCTTGCAAGGTGGCTCATTCACATGCTTGGAAAGTTAGGGCTGTTGTAGGGAAGAGGCCTCAGTTGTTCACCATGTGATTCCCTTCATATGGCTGCCTGAGTATCCTCATGACATGGTGCCCAGTGTCGCCTAAAATGAGTGATCCAAGTATGGGTTGGCTTAAGCCGCACTGTCTTTTATGACCTAGTCTTGGAAATTACACTCATCATTTTCCCAATGTCCTACAGGTTACACATGTCAATCCTACTTAATGTGGGAGGGAACTGCATTAAGTTTAAATACCAGGGGTTTAAATACCAGGAAGCAGGATTCATGGGAGCCATCTTGGAGGTGGGCTCCCACAGAGCTTAAGCCATCCTTGGACCAAACAGAGCCCAAATTCTCACTTAGCCAGCATCCCATCTGAGATAGCCGTGGGCCTCTTGTTACATGATGATGAAAGTTTCAGGTGGAAGAAAGATAAATTATAAAAATCAATAACTTTTTTCAAGATAATACATTCTAGGAGAAAAGATAAGCATATACAACAAACCAGGGCAGGGAAAGAGGGACTTGTGAGTCAGTGTTTTAGTTCCTGGGTATATAGCAAAAAATAACCACAATCATAATATTAATCAACCATCAAGTGTTATCTGCTTGGTAGGATTGTACTAAATCTTTTATTTGTAGTAGCTCACTTAATGCAACTCTGTAAATTGAGGGGTACTATTATTATCCCATTTTCCAGATATGGTGACTAAGATACAGAAAAATTAAGTAATAGCCCAAAGATCACAGAGAGAGTAAAACTAGAGATTTGACTAGCAGCTAAAGTCCATGTTCTTAATCAATGCATGTGCCAGTTTGGGTTCAATCAGGAAAGCGGAACTGCCGTGAGTATATAGGAATTTGACCTTACCCAGGTATGGGATGTTCTGGAGAAGTAAAGGTCCACATATCAAACTTGAAGGATCAGGGAAAGGTCAGGTATTAGTTTGCTAGGGCTGTACCAGAGTGCCACAGGCTGGCTGGCTTAATCAACAGAAATTTATTTCCTTAAAATTCTGAGGGCTAGAAGCCCAAGATGAAGGTGTCAGCAGGGTTAGTTTTTTTCTAAGGATTCTCACTTTGTCTTGTAGATGGCCATCTTTCTCTGACATTCTCACATGGTCTTGCCTTTGTGTGTCTGTGTCATAATCTACTCTTCTTTTTTTAAATTTTTTTACAGAGGAAGGGAGAGGAATAGAAAGTTAGAAACATTGATGAGAGAGAAACATTGATCAGCTGCCTCCTGCACACCCCCTACTGGGGATGTGCTGGCAACCAAGGTACATACATGCCCTTGACCAAAATCAAACCTGGGACCCTTCAGTCTGAAGGCTGACGCTCTATCCATTGAGCCAAACCGGTCAGAGCTAATCTCTTTTTTTAAAAAAATATATTTTATTGATTTTTTACAGAGAGGAAGGGAGATAGAGAGTTAGAAACATCGATGAGAGAGAAACATCGATCAGCTGCCTCCTGCACACCTCCTACTGGGGATGTGCCCGCAACCCAGGTACATGCCCTTGACCGGAATCGAACCTGGGACCTTTCAGTCCGCAAGCCGACGCTCTATCCACTGAGCCAAGCCGGTTTCAGCAATCTCCTCTTCTTATTAGTTCACCAGTCCTATTGGATTAGGACCTAGCTATATGATCTCATTTTACTTTAAATAAGATCATAAAACTTACCCCTTTAAAGGCCCTATTTCCAAATATAGAGGTGGGCAAAAGTAGTTTACGTTGTATGTGAGTTTATTCTTGTATTTGTTAATTATTGTATTATTTAACTTCTCCTCCTTCTTCTTACTGCTGTTATTTCATATCCTTACTTATGATTTATCTTTTAGGTAATTATGTGTGGTAATTTAACCTACTTTTCCTCCCCTGAATCGTCACATTTTGAGGTATTAGGGGTTAGGACTTAAACATATAACTTTTAAGGGGATGCACTTCACCCCATAACAGGTCACTAACCAGCCCTGGTGTGGGTGAATGAGTGAGAGCTCTCAGGAGAATCTGGAAGCTACTGCACAGGTGTGGTTGCTGGTGTGTAACTGCAAAAGCTCACTGAGTTTGTTGGCTCTCCATGACCATCACCTCATGATTTCACAGTGGCGCTGCACCTGGGCTCACTGCTATTTGTCAGGAAAGTTGGACGTGCAACAGGACAGATCAAAGGCAGATTGGAAACCCCTTTCAACACCTCTACCAACAGTGAACTTCAGAGTATAATGGCTGCTGCCTCACCTCCATGTTTCTATCTCAGGTAACTTCCTTTCTGGCAACTTTAACCCAGACCACATAAGACAAGGGATTTTTGGAAATGTAGTTCCAAACAGAGCTCAGTGGCCGAAAGAACAATGTATCTATGACACTATATCTGTGGAAGTTTAGCTGTTTCTGGAAATAGAAAATCTCTGTTTTGAAATCTTCACAAATAAAAGAGAAATATGCAAATTGGTATCACTCCGCTATGCCCACCAGCCAATCAGAGTGACTATGCAAATTAACCCAACAAAGATGGTGGTTAATTTGCATACGCAGACATGGAGTGAAGACTGAAGACTGAAGATTGAAGATTGAAGAGGCTTGGCTCCTCCGCTTCAGTCGCAGTGGAGAAGCCAAGCCTCGCTGTGGCCGGACCAAAGGCCTGGGTCCAGGGTGCCGGAGAAAAACCAGTGTTAGCAGCCAAGGGAAGGAAGGCCTATTGCGTGAATCTTCGTGCAATGGGCTTCTAGTATTCTATATTTGAGTTTCCATTGGTCAGCATCTTAAATATTCTCATAGCCCATTAAACTCACAAATAAGCCCTTTGCAACCAGAACTGAAAAGAATGATCAATTCATGATTGCCTACAGTAAGGGGAGATGACTTTTATTAAGTGCTTATTGTATGTTGGGCATAGTGCTTATATCTTCTGATGCACTGTATTGTGCCATTTAACTTAATTGCTATCCTAAACAGTATTATGGTGGGCCTGATTTGTAGATGGGAGAACATAGACCTGGAGGGACAGAGCATTTTTTTTTTTACAATCATATACAGGTAGTTAGTAATAATAAAAGTAATGGCTGACTTTTGCTGAATGCTTACTATGTGCTTGGCACTGTGATTTAAAAGCATATTATCAGTTTTTATGACACTGTATTTGTCAGAGGTTATTGCTATTCCTGCTTTACCTTGGAGGATAATGAGGCACAGATGACTTTAATACCTTGTCCAAGGTCATACAGCTACTCACAAGTAAGGCCACGTAGGGCAGGGATAGTGGTAATATGTGTCACTGCTGGGCTGAAGCATAGAGTGTAGGTGAAGTTTCCACATTCTTTCTTTTCTTACTACAGTACTTAGGAATGTTCCATATCGCAGAGGATCTATGAGCCTGGGTTCCTGAGTGACTGTGTGGAACAGAGCCACCTACCCTAACACATTACATAAGCAAGAAAGAACCTTTTTTTCTTCACATGGAAATTTGGAGATCAGTTTGTTACTCTAGCATAACTAGTCTATCCTGACTAACACACCCCTTGCTAGTCTAACTACAGAATACTGATCTTTTTTAAAACAATTCTTTATTGTTGAAAGTATTACATATGTCTCCTTTTCCCCCATTGACCTATCCCAGCCCGCACCTGCCCCCAGCACAGACCTTCATCCCCCTGTTGTCTGTGTCCATTGGTTATGCCTATTATGCATGCATACAAGTCCTTTGGTTGATTTCTTACCCCTTCTTCCCACCCTCTCCTGCTTTCCCTCTGAGCTTTGGTGGTCTGTTCGATGCTTCGCTGCCTCTAGATCTATTTTTGTTCATCAGTTTATGTTGTCCATTATATTCCACAAATGAATGAGATCATGTGATATATATCTTCCTCTAACTGGCTTATTTCACTTAGCATAATGCTCTCCAGGTCCATCCATGTTGTTGCAAATGGTAAGAGCTCTTTCTTTTTTGCAGCAGCATAGTATTCCATTGTGTAGATGTACCACAGTTTTCTAATCTACTCATCTGCTGATGGCACTTAGGCTGTTTCTAAATCTTAGTTATTGTAAATTGTGCTGCTATGAACATAGGAGTGCATATATTCTTTCTGATCGGTGTTTCTGATTTCTTGGGGTATATTCCTAGAAGTGGGGTTACTGTTGAATAGCAGTTCCTGACTAACACAGCCCTTGCTAGTCTAACTCCAGAACCACTCATCTTTTTTTTAACCACTAAGCTATGCTATCTTCCCCAAGTGATAGGGCTAGGAATGAGGACCAAAGTATGAAATAATATATGAGATTTCCCTACAGCAATAAGAAAGCAGAACATGGACATAAGATATCTAGGTCTCCTGATAGGTCCCATCTGACCACAAATATGGACTCAGCAAAGTCAAGGACTATTTGTAATGTTTCTGAGAAGCAGAGCTGTGTGTCCCTAGACATAGTGGGAAGAAGAAGAGAGAAGATTAAAATTAGAGGAGGTGACAGCAGACCCTGGACTGCCGCCAGTTTTGTAAACAAAGTTTTATTGGAACATGGACACACTCATTCACTTATTGGCTTATCTAATTGCATTTTACCCAGGGCTGCTTTTGAGCTACAACAGCCGAGTTGAGTTTTTGTGACAGGGACCACATGGCCCACAATACGTAAAGTACTTGATGTTGGGTTCTTTATAGAAAAAGTTTGCCAGTCCCTGAATTAGGTATTAAAAAGTGACCAGCAGGTGCAGGACTTTCCCTTAGGGACCCTCGGAGGTCTTCCACATCTTCCCCAGGGTCCTACTTACTCCTGAAAATTTCTTCCTTAATTACACTTTCAAGTTAAATTAAGGCCTTAAAGGGCCCCATAAAAATGTAAATAGATTATGGGCTAACTCATTACCCAGTTAACACTTTGGCAGTAATTCCTTTTTCATTCTTCTCTGTCTTTAGTGGGTCTCCCCAGAGAGAGGAGTGGAATGTAGAGGAGGTGGAGGGAGGAAGGGAAAGGGCTTGGTATGGGTTAGAGGCAAGGTGGGGAGATTTCGGTTAAACCACTGGTCAGCATGGCAAACAAAATTACTGTCACTTGCTTCAGAATTGGCATTCCATCTAGCTGTTTAGAAAACGCATAATCATTCTGTGAGTGGATCCAACCAAATTGCCCATCTTTGTTCTTCGAATTTGAAGGTGCAGGGGAGGGGGGCAGGTAGCATTTCTCTGATTTGGGGAACAATCGAACAGACTCCTATCGGTGATTTAGCATCTCCTCTTGCGAGTAATTCTGAGCTCTTAAGGTCCTATCACACACTGTTCCTTTACCTGGAGAGCCCTGTTTTCTGATTGGCTAACCCTTATGGATGTGTCAAAGCTCAGTGTAGGCTGCTGTCTCTCAGGAAGCCTTCCCTTTCTGGCCAAGCATGAGGGAGTTGTGTCCTAGCCCCATACGGGATTCCTATGACCAATACTTTCCAGGCAAATGGGGTTCCTGCCTGGGTCCCATGCTTTTGAGAACTGTCTCAGGTGCCTTGTGCTCCTTCCATAAGGTGGAGAGTCCTCACCCTGTTTCTAGATTATTTTCTGAATAGCCAGGACCTGAAATTTCTTTCCCAAATGGACTTAGCCTAATTACAAGTGTCTGTAGAAGTTCTCCCCCACATTGTTTTTACAGAGAATAGATGGCTTAGCTGGTGTGCACCCCTGGTCCTAAAGATAGCCACGGGGCAGCTGCTTGGGGTGTGGGTGATGGTGCATCAGGTTTGGATGGGTGGGTGTAGGATGGAGCCTGGGGTGAGAAGAGAAGGAAGGCAGGTTCTACAGTCCCTGCAAATGCTAGTGGTGGGCCTGGCCACCGCAGCACTTATTCTATGATATTGCTCTGATTCTTCTGCCATTGGACTGTGAGCAAATTGGGGGCAGATGTTCTTCTGAATTCCCACCTAGGTAGACTGTCAAGTGCCCTGTTAAGTGTTGCAGATTAGAGGAGCACTTGGAAACAGGGCTGAACTATGGCTCTCCTGTCTTCTCCATCTGGAGAAATATTTTTGTAAAGGCTGAAAGTTCACCCAGATTTTCGCCCTCTGTGCACCCTCTGCAGAATTCAGTTACTGGGAGGCGCCTGGGCTTAAAATGAATAAGGAACTCTCCCTGGCAGACTTTCCTTCTACCACCTGACCCATTTCTAAAGGGTGAAGCTTCACTCACAGAACCAGTAAGTATATTAACCTTGCAAAACTGTGATGAGACCATGCCACCCTGAGAAAACTTGCCCCATGAATTGGAGAGCAAGATGGATGAGCTGCGGGCAGAGGAGTGTAAGCCTTGGCCCAGTCAGCGGGGGTGCTTCCACTCTACCTGAGCAGAATTTCTGATTTCACCTGTTTATTTATTCAGGACCTTGGCAGTTTAATTCTGTTCAATGCATGATTTTAAAAATTGATTTATTGACCACCTGATACATTAAGGATTAAGGAATTTTGTAAGCCACTTGAAATTAAACATGGTGGCAATATTTACACAATAGAAATAGACAAACACTACAAATCAGGACTCCCTTCCCACCCCCAGTCCTCAACCGTAACTTACCCTGAAGAAAACCTCATTCTGCTCAGAAGTGCTAGAGTCAGGCACAGAGCCACATTATTTATCTTCTTTACGTCTTTATTTTTTAAGCCATAAAACTATATTTGCGTGCAACAAATTCAAAAGAACAGAGTGTATGAAATACAGAAGAACAGTTATCTGCCTTCTAAGCCAACATCCCCTCTCCTACAGAAGTAACTTTAAAGTATAGCCTTCTAGAATTTTTCTACGGTTATGCAAACACACACACAAAATTATTTTTTAGATAAATGGAATGAAGATACATATACTTTTTGTACCTTATTTTTTCTCTCTAGAAATATATTGTGAATATTTGTCCAAGTGACATTATGAGATCTACACCATTTTAATGACTAAGAGTATTCCATAATATTGTCTTCTTAATGGCCAATTAGGTCAAAGTCAGTGGCAAAGAGATGAGGTGGGCAGACCTAGATGATATGCAAATGAGACAGCAATTACAGGGCCACTCCAGACTTTCGCTCCAGACTATGGCCTCTGGGAAAATTGTGATGGGGACATCTTTAGGTCATCAAACATAAAGAAATGGAAATAGAAACAAAAAACAAGCATGTATACAATATTACCCAACCTGAATTCCTTGCCAGCTAAGCCCATTATGGTGTAATTGTTACTGTCACTGACTCCAATGTATTATTAAATACAAAGAATGATGATGATGATGATTACTGTTTCCATTATGTAGCAAATTAACTCTTTTAAAGTATTTTGAGAACATGAAATTTATTTTTTTCTGTAGGAGCAGCCCCCAAAGTGGCACAGGGTTGCGGGGTGGGGGGAGGAAGGAGGGAGTACAGTTAGATTGCTTGCTGATCATGTATGCATGCATAAAATGCTGCCTCAGATATGTTCTCCCCCGGCCCAGTTCCCTGTATAAATCAGCCCATTCATTGATTCAAATGTATTGTGTATTGATGTCCACTTGATTGCTAACTATCTGCCAGGTGTTTAACACAGCAGTGAGCAAGATTACAGAAGCTGCTGTCAGTGTGTGACCTTCAGCCACCTGTGAGGTTTTTACCTGCCGGTTTCTGTGTTGTTTTTTTTTGTCGGAGGTTATTCTGCTAGGCCAGTGGTTCTCAACCTTCCTAATGCCATGACCCTTTAATACAGTTCCTCATGTTGTGGTGACCCCCAATTTCATTGTCACAAATTGAACATAATTAAAGCATAGTGATTAATCACAAAAACAATATGTAATTATATATGTGTTTTCCGATGGTCTTAGGCGACCCCTGTGAAAGGGTCATTTGACCCTCAAAGGGGTCGTGACCCACAGGTTGAGAATAGCTGTGCTAGTCAGTGGAGAGTCACCACCACACTCAGCAGCCCTTAAACAATGACTGATGGGAGTTAGTGTATAAAAACCCCTACTCCCTTACCCTCGCCATGGGATAGCTCTGAGGTACATGTTTTATACAATTTCCCAGAGTTACCCCTCAGTTAAAATTCAGTTACCAAGATGGAGGGGCTTGATAAAACAACCTTTATTTATTGCTTTCCCTCCCCTGTCTCACGGTCCTACTGGGGCTACTTGGGATCCCTTCCCAAATAAGTCCAGCAGATCCTTGAATAATGTTGTTATGTTCAGTGTCGTTTCGTTATAATGTTGATGAGATGCTATAGGAACTTCGCTCTTGTTTGTATCAATTAGCCATGGTAAAGTTGATTTCATTACATGTTTCAGCACAGTTTCAAAAACCTATTGACAGTGTTTAATGAGGACTTACTGTACTTACATCTAATCCTTGTTTAGAGTTTGCTTCTTGGGGAGTTCTTGAAGGCATAACCTCTGCCTTCAAGGCCCCTATTAAAGAAGGGTTGCAGAATCAGTTGCTTATAGGCACCAGGCGTGTGTGATAAACAAGTTATACAAATTTACATTCCTCACCTGAGCTTGACAACTACCAATATATTTAGTACTCAAGGAGCTCTGCCTAAAGGTTTTAGTTCACTAGCTATTCTTTCCTCCCAAGGTAAAAAGTCCTTGCTTCCCTGGGGGCTAAGGAGGAATGACTGTCACCAGGCAATGACTGATTGAACGACAGTACATTCCATAGCCAACCTACCAACTCATTTATTCACCACCCATCAACTCATCCACTAACGACCCCTGTAGTCACCAACTCATGACCCAACCACGTCACATTCAGCATGTGATTATGGGGTTTAATATAGGATCTTTTTCTTACATGAAAATGGAAGGCATTGGGATGTGAAGGAAAGTGGGGAGTCAGAGCATCAGAGAAATAGTCTCCCTTCATGCTTGCCTGAGGCATGGACTTTGGTAGACAGTTGGAGCTTGCAGGAAAATCTGAGCTGCTATGGGTGTCTGGCTGATGATGTGGGATTCGAAAGGAGGTGTTCATGAAGAGAGATGTAAAGATTGCTATTTACTGTGAAAGGTCTGTGGAATCTGTCACTTTGATAGGATACATTCAAGTGCCTTGTGGGAAGTTGGGGGCATTGTTGGTCAAAATGGCAGTCAGGAAAATGAGCTGGATGCAGAATGAGAGTAGAAGGAGGATATGCTGGGACCCACCAGGCATATCTCCACTGTTCCTCTTCATGTGTGTGTTTTGACCATCACAACCTTCTAAAGTAATTGTCTCTGTTGTTATTTTGCCTTCCAAATCTCACATGAGTTCCGTTGAGTCAACTTTAACCTATAGCCATAAGGGAAATTGATTCTAGGAAAGGTAGTTTACAGCCACAAATAGCAGTGGTGGTGCCAAGTTGCCAACATGTACTCCAAGTACATATGGCACTTGGACATTTAATGTATGGCTTCGTTGTTGGATTTTTTTTGCCTTGACACTCCCTCTGAATCAGAATTAGACCAACTGTGGCCTGTGGCAAATCTTGCCTACTTCCTGTATTTGTAAATAAAGTTTTATTGGAGTACAGCCACGTCCATTGTCTATGGCTGCTTTCCCCCTACAGTGGCAGTGGTGAGTAGTTGTTGTGACAGAGACAATATGGTCACCAAGTCTAACAGTTACTAATTAGCCTTTTACAGAAACAGCTTGCCAATCCCTGCCCCAGACTGTGGGAACTGGGAGGGCAGGGGCTATCTTATTTTTGTGTCCCCAATGTCAGTGCCTCACCGACTGCACGGAAG
Source organism: Myotis daubentonii (assembly GCF_963259705.1). Lineage (NCBI taxonomy): Eukaryota > Metazoa > Chordata > Mammalia > Chiroptera > Vespertilionidae > Myotis > Myotis daubentonii. The sequence goes on along the minus strand of NC_081853.1, from coordinate 46,094,614 downwards.
TGTCTCATAAATATTTGTGAAGGGATTGAATGAATTTAGGAGATAAAATAAAAACGCATATAATTATTAACACAAGAATCTGATTCATTAATATATATATAAGTAATGTAGCTATTAAAGAAACCAAGAACTTTGTTCTTTGGAGCAGAATATATGAATTATTTTCAGGTAGCTTAGGAGATATCAGGAAGCCTGGGTGGATTTGATAAAGGTATTAGGTTCCCAACAAGCAAGGAAAGAACAATGGAAAATAGAAGTGAGAAACCTGAGGTTTTGGACCTGGCTCTGTCATTTTCTGGCTGTGTGTTCTAGAACAAGTTACTAAGGGTTCTCTGAGCCTCTTTTTCCTCAGCTATGGGGTATGTATAAGAATACTGGTTTGGCTAAACACAGAGGGCTTTTGTGAGAAGCAGGTGGCATGATGGTATGAAATGTCCTGGAAAGTGTAAAGCACTATCCAGAGGAAAGGAATTGCTTTATAGTCACAAATCTATTTCAGAATGAATATGGAGCACCAGGTTTGTCAAGCCCATGTTCTCTCTGTGCTTTCCTGGGACACTTTAACCTTGAAGGCTTGGTTGAGTCATCGGGACTCGTGACTGCCTCTAACATGAGCTGAGATCCCTCAGATATCAGAATATGAGGTGGGTTGTTGCTGGAAAAACGCCCCTTTCCTTCTAAAAATTCTTCAGGTCTTCCATTTCTCCCTGCCAAAGGGGTTCATCTTTATATAGAACAGCATCTGATCTGTCAGCAACCTCTAGGTAGGTTATTGATTTAACATTTCTTCAGAGATGCTACGAAATATGTGGTCTGCTGACAGCCACAGGGAGCTGTGCCTTAAAAGGGAAACGTGATGGCTTGCTCCCAGCTGTCCTGGCTCAGAGCTTCCGCAATCACTGTTTTTCAGAAACTTGTTTAAAATAGAGTTTATGTTCCATTTTGAGCAGCTTTTTTTCTTTTTTCTTTTTCCTTTCCTGACAATCAATGGGGATCGCAGTGTCTTTGCCTGGCATCTAACACAGTGTTGCTGAATGGAATCATTTCACAGTGGAACAAACCTAAATGGAAGAGAAGTCTGCTTTGGTAGAATGTTGAAATCACTGTGTCAAAGCAATCAGGTTCCAGCAATGATTTGCAAAAGTCCATTTCTTTATTATTTTGGGGCACTGAGACAAAATAGCATCCATGGAGTTGGTCCTTGAATGAGCCTCTAAAAGTCGGGGGAGGCTCTTAGACAGTAAAAGGAAGGGACCCATGTGAGAATGAATTCCTGTGGGGTAGAGGGCTCTCCAGCACTATTCTGCCTCCCTTCCTATTTTTCTCATAACTCCCCACTTCCAGGAGAAATCAATGTACTAGTCTTAGGGGCTCTACTTAAGTTAGACATCAGCATCCTCCACACTCAGCTGCATATTGAAGCTCAACTTTTACTGGCTTCATTGCAGCGAGGATTTTGGAGACTGCCTCAGCTATTAATTAAGTGCTGCTTAATTTTTTTTTTTTAATTCTCAGTTGGCTTCTTTTCCTTGTAACTGTTCACTTTTTTTTAATTTTTAATTCCCTGGAGAGAAGAGGTGAAGGGCAGGATGGGTCCCCTGCTACAATGGCTCTAAAAGTGACTCTCACCATCTAAAATGACTTTGTGTTTTATAGACCAAAGGGGACCCGCCATAAGTAGCCTGGGGAGCAGGAAGAACAAAGAGGTTGTTGGAGACAAAAGAAGAGAAGAAAGGGAAGTAAAGGTTTTTAAGAAAGTGGGCCAGTTCTCCAAAGGGGTCTCATTTGGTAGGACGTTTATTTAGGTCAACCACATTGAGTTCCCACATTGTGCCAGGCGCTGTGCCAGGCCCTGAAGACACTTAGGTGAGTGAGACGCAGTCCTGCCCCCAAGGAGCATCCTGCCTTCCTGGCAACTCTCAGTGGAGAGAGCTCAGCTCCTTCCGGTACTATTGTGAGGGAAGGCTTGGGATCTGTCCAACTAGAAATCCACACCGAGGACTCTTTCCTCAGTTGTGACCATGCCAGGAGACACCCGCTCAGCTTCTAGAGTTTTAGTGAAGTGGAAATGTCGCATGATTTCTTGGCTTGGATGAACGACGTTTGCCATCCAGCACTCGTGGGCACCGATTGCTTTAGAAGCTGGGTTTCAGTGAGGTTCAGTGTCCTTGGCAGGCTATTAAAGCTCCATCACACTGACTTTGAGATGATCTGCTCGCCTTCTGACCAGAGAGGTGGTGTTCTGACCCTTTAAGGGATGTCAGTCACTGGTTCACAGGCAAATTCTGGAGAATTGCTTAATCCTGGTCTCTTCAGGAGTCGCCCCGGGAACAGAATGGATTGCTTTCTTTTTAACTATGCTTTTGGTTATAATGACCTCACAGGCATATCTGACAAAAGTCCAAAACATTTTTGTTAATTTGAAAAATTAGCAATGCTGGCAAACATGGGCTCCATTCTTTTTTTTTTTTTTTTTTTTTTACTTTTTATTGTCATTGATTTCAGAAAGGAAGGAAGAGAGAGAGAGAGAGATAGGGAGAATGATGAGGGAGAATCATTGATCAGCTGCCTCCTGCACACCCCACACTCGGGATCAAGCCCACAACCCAGACATGTGCCCTGACCCAGAATCGAACTATGACCTCCTGGTTCTTAGGTTGACACTCAGCCACTGAGCCATGCCAGTGTGGTGTGCTCTGTTAGTCTTGGTCAGGCATCATGTGTTCTGTCCCTTCATTGTTCCTTGGGCATTAACCCTGTCTCTTTAACCAGAGAGCAGGTTCCTCACAGGCAGGAGCTTCAAGGTCAGCAAAGCCTGGCTGATTGATTTGAAGGAAACAGCTTCATTTGCTTCCTTAGCCAAAGGTTATGGCAGGGGCTGGAAAAGCCACTTCTCAGTTCGGCCGAGGATGGCTTTGTGAGCAAGAGCTGGCACGGTTGCTCCTCTCCCGCTGTCTTGGGTACAGGTACCTTCCTTAGTGACACGAGGGTCCTCCAGGCTGCGGGTTCTGCTCATTTGTGGGTTCTGCAGGCGGTCCTTTGAGAACAAGGTTGGGAATCTCTGTCTCCCAGCATGCTCTCCATGTGCTAGGAAAGAGCAGAACCCTGATGCTAGGATTGTTGGGAAGAGGCAATGGGTGATGGGTGATGATTTTGTCATGTGTTTATTCACGTGGTGGCAAGGCCTTGACCTGATGGGATATGACTGGCCTGTGCCATCCATTTAACACCAGGGTTGAATCAGGTGATCTGCATCAGTTCCTTCATACTCCCTGCTTCTTATCATCAGGATATTGAGGCACAAGAGGGTAAGGAATATGTCACACTGTCATACAGCTACAAAGGGGACTATTCATTCACTCACTCTATTGTTCCATATTAGGCTTCTGCTGTGTGCCAGACAGTGAAAGATTTTATACGTATGAGTTTCTTTTCTGTCATGCTCCAAATAATGGTTTTGATACTTCTGCAATTGATTTCATTAATTAAGTTAATTTTATTCATAATGTTGGGGACATAAGAAATGGATGCAAATGAATGCTAATTTGTGAATTAATAGTTCCAGCTAAGGCCCTTGCCATTTTTTAGGGGTAGATTGCTGCGGTGGGATTGGAATTCAGAAGCAGAAGCTCCTGTTGTTCTCCTCTCTCCTTTAAGCTGGGTAGGTTCCCACCCTGAGGATGAAAGTTTCTGAATTCTTTAGAACTTCTGTCCTAGTTTTCTTCTAGCTCTTGGGATATACTCATTAGATGCTGAAAATGCTACCTTTTGTTTTCCTCCCTCATGACTCTTTGTCCTGGATCAGAGAATTGATGAGAAACTTTTTCTCTTCCATTTCAGCTTTCCCTTCTGTGCTCGTGTGCTTTGAACACATACATGGTTAACACAGGATGGCACTTAGAGAGAGAGAATGTTGCCTGGGGGAGAATATGCCTTTCAAACCTCTCCTACTGGCTTCATCCATCACACATGTTTCTGTATTAGCTTCAGGCCCAAGGCGGAGAATTCTCATGCAGAACGGTGAATGGGAAAACTACTTATTGTCTGTCGAAACAGCCATGACCTCACCCTAATGCGCTCTCTGGGGAGTTGAAGTGTTTGTTTTCATGGAGGAGCCTCAGGAGTCCAGGGGAAATTTCGTCTGCCCCCCTCTGAATGCCTCTACACCACAGTAGCCCTTTGCCTGCTTTTGGGTCGGGGTGGGGAGATGTTGTGGTTTCTGCTGGGGAGCAGAAGCTTCTGATTCTTTTCCTTTAATATTTTGAGAGCCTCTCCTGGGAGACAGGGGGCATGGTTAAACATGCTGCTCATGGCTATATCCAAGAATTAATATTCTGGACTAGACTCGATGGCCCAACCTGCAAGACCTTTAGTGATCTAACCCTTGCAGCCAGCCTTGTCTCTTATAGGGCTTCCCGCTCTCCTTCTCATGCTTCCCCATGGCCCAGCTTTCCATTCTCTGAGTACTCCACACTGCCTAGCTCCTTTGGGCCTCTGCATCCCCGCTCTTTGGGTCAGTTCACATGGGGGAACATCTTATCATCTTTCAAGGCTCAGGTCAGGCATCACTCTCTATATCAAACCCAAGAGAGCCTTATCTCTCCCACCTCATACCACCCTTAGGTAGAGTTGGCTACTGTGTCCCTAGTTCTGTTCATAAATTCTGGGGTATTTATCATACCATCTTGCAGTTGTTCTCATGAATAATAGGATACTATCATAGTGTTTAAGTGCAGAGATTCTGACGCAGCACTGTGTGGGTTCAGTCCCAGTTCTGCCACTTACCAGCTATGTAACCGTAGGCAAGTTATCTGGTCTGTATACTTTTAGTTTTTCCATCCGTAAACTGGGGTAATAATAGTACTTACCTCATTGGTTTGTTGTAAGGACTATATTAATTAGTATTATTTCTCTTCCTCCTCCTTCTCTTCCTCCTCTTTCTTCCTCTATATACCTAACTAGAGGCCCGGTGCACAAAATTTGTGTACTTGGGGAGGGATCCCTCAGCCCAGCCTGTGCCCTCTCGCAGTTCAGGAGCCCATGGGGAGTGGGTCTAAGCCATCAGTCGGACATCCTTAGAGCTGCTGTGGAGGCAGGAGAGGCTCCCGCCACCGCCACTGCGCTCGCCAGCCGTACACTGACCACTGTGCTGAGCGTCTGTCCCCTGGTGGTCAGTGCGCATCATAACAACTGGTCATTCCACCATTCTGTTGATTTGAATATTAGCCTTTTATTATATAGGATTCCTTTTAGTTATTACTTTCCCTTCTATACTAACTGTTCTCAAAAATACTGGATGCAGTCTAGGATGATTAACTTTTTAGTTTTAAATTTCTTAACTCAGCTTTTGTAAATTTATAACAAGTAATATGATTGAATATTGACTTCTTAAAACCACCAAAATAACTTGGTGATAGAGTAAGTCCAAGTTTGCTGCTTACTACAATAAAGGAGCTCACTCCTTTGACAGGATCTTAATACCGTCTCAGAAAGGGAAGGACAAAGTTGGAATATTTATGATTCCATTAGAAGCAGGCAAAGTTCATGATAAAATGTTTTGGGACTGGCTGACTCAGCAAGGTGAGAATTTCAAGGCCAGGGAGTTCAAAGCAGGTTTGGGATTGTTGATGAGCCTGGTTGAGTCATCTATTGTAACTTGTTGAGTACTTTCAGGTCATCTTTGACACAAACAATAAAAGGGAACTCAGAGTTTCATCTTCCTGGGGAAGGGTATCCTGGAATATTTATGTTAACGTGGACAGAAAGTTGGATGGGCATGGATGGTTTTGGTTCTCAGTACTCAAATTACTATGAACTCATTGTTCTTAGGAGCTCAGAACTGAGTCTTAATGTGTTGGAGGAATGAGAATTTTTTGAATTAACTTCCATGTAGAATACAATGTCTATTAAAAGATAAGTACATGGAATACTTACCTGAAAATTAAGGAGGCTGCCAACATTCTTTCTTGCTTTGAGATGTGAAAAATTAAATATTATATTTAACCTTTTGAAAGGACCTTTAAAAATTGAACATTTCCTGCTCGAAGACACAAAAAAATGTGAACACTGATATATCCAGGGCCAAGAGTAAACTACACAAAGTGTGTGGTATCTCTATGCAGTGTCTCAGCCTATTTACCCTTCTTGGCCTATAAGAAATTAAAAAGCTTAAAGCTTTCTAAAAGCTCATATTTAGCAAAAATAAAATAAAAAGATAAGTAATAAAAATATGCTAATTTGAAGCTTGTAAATGTATAATTAAAACTCAACGGTAAGTAACCATAGGAATTGTTTAAAATCTAGTCCAAGAGAAGATTCCTAGGGGAGAGGTATATTTGATCACTGGTATTGTTTATGTTTCCATGCACGGTGAAAATAAAATGCACTCTGGCTTCTAGTTGGTTTTATTGTTTTTTGTTTCTCTACACACTCTGTACCTCTTAGCAGCTGGCACGCAGGGCAGGCTGCTCCCACAACCCTGTGCTTGGTATACCACTGGTAGCCTGAGCCCAGGGAAAAGTGATCAAGAATTCAGAGATCAAAAGAATAGGCAGAGCACTAGTGCAGGTGGCAGCTCAGAGGAGTGAAGGTTCTGGAAGACCCAAGGAGATTTAGGCACAGCACAAAGAAAAGAAAATTCTCTGGAATAAAAACCACAGTGTTTCACTGAAAAGTTTTGTAGATGAATGGAAGAGTGACTGGACGATCAAGAGCAAGAAGTTGGAGCAAAATTGTAGAGAAGGGAATCGTGGAGAGAGGACATAAGCAAACTTATGTACAGATCCATGAGACCTAATATATGAACAATATTACCCAGCAGGAGCAAAGAACAGATGAAGGAGAGCTTATGTATAAACAAATAATAAGAAGAAATTTATCTGAGATGATGAGAGAATGAGGCTAGAGAAACCCTGAACTCTGCAGAATATAAATGTTTTGAATACCAGACATTATTGAAGAGAAAAGCTGTATAACTCAGTATATCCTGATACAAATCTTGAACTTAAAGGTTAAAGATAAAAAATCCTATATACGTCACGATAAAAAAAGAAGTTACACAGAAGAAAGAATCAGACTCGTTTGTACTGTATTTGGCAACACAGCAAGTTAGAGGAGAGTGGAATAATGTCTCTGTATTCTTCCAAGAAAAAAGGTCTGTCTGAAGAATCTTATGTGCACCCAAGATAGTATTCACTCAATGAAATTTATGGATTTGCAATAAAACCAGGGAAAGAATCATTATACACCATACAAGTAAAATAACTGAGAAAGAACTCTAAGCAAACAGACCCCAGAGTGATAAGCAATGGACCATGATGAAATGAATGGCAATATGTCACATCAATTCTAAATGAAGATTCTGATTTAAAAGAGGCTCCCTACCTGGAAAATAATCTACAAATACAAGTATTAAATTGTCCTCGTAAACTTGGGTAGAGGGAAAGTAAAAATATTTGAAAGTCTCCTCTGATGGGGTATAAGGAGGAAGAGAGAGAAGAGACAGGGCTGGCTTCATGGCTTGTGACCTGTACCCCGTCCCAGACTCAGAAGGGCTTCGTGCCTGATTGAATGATGTGCTGCTGATGTCTTGAAATTATTAATAATTTGGAACCAGGGGCCTGCATTGTCATTTTTCAATGGGGCCAGAAAATGCCATAGCTGATCCTAAACAGAGATCATCCACAGACTAAACTGAATTCTCAAATTGGCCAAGTTTAAAATCCTGAGCTGCTTTGAGTGAAAAAGAGTAAGAATTTCTTTCTGTTCAGACATGGTGACTTGAGAACTTGGTTAAACTGAAAAATAGAGAAACAAAGTTAGATGTTTGTGCACCAGCTTCTATGAAGATTATAGCTGATAACATGTAAGGTATTTGTGGATCCTCTCGGGACTTCTCACAGAGAAGCTGAACAAAAGTGGAATGAAGGAACTGCCTGCCATCTACATCACACTGCACACGCTACATGCAGAAGAGAGCAATGCTGAGGAATGGAAGTCTTCTAGGTATGGGAAGTAATCTCTGTATTGAGGGACAATAGTCTCTGATGTTTTTTTTCAAAGAAAACATTTTAAAAATTGCCAGGCACTGTGCAAAAGGTGGTTGGGAGATGCAGGGTAAATAAATCAGGGCTACAATTCACAATTTAGTAAGAGCTAGTCACCTCTCCTGAGGCCTCCCTTTTGATCTCTTCTTGTGATCTCAGCTTTCTAAGTTTTACCTTGCTGTAAACATTTCTTTTCCAAGTTAAGGAATCTGCTTCATCATACTTGATACAGTGGGCATCTGTGGGGTTTGCTGTCCAGCTCCCGTGTTCTTTTCTGGTACCTGTCCTGATTGTGTTCTGGGAATCCTTTCCTACCCAAATCTCAGGACTAGGGTAGACATAGCCCAGGTGAAGCCATTCTCTGCTTCCCTAGCTCATGACTGTTCAGGGAAGGGTGGCCATATGCTTTGTCATGCAAACTGGAATGCCTTTGAGAATGAAAGGGGGTACTATTTTTATTTTTATTTATTGTTATTTTTAAACCTTTACCTGAGGACATGCTCATTGATTTTTTAGAGAGAGGGGAAGGGAAAGAGAGAGTGAAACATCAATGTGAGAGAGAAACATCAATCTGTTGCCTCCTGCATATACCCCAACTGGGACTGGGGCTCGAACCCGCAACCTAGGTATGTGCCCTGACTGGGAATCAAACCCACAACACTTTGGTCCATAGGACAATACTTCAACCAGCTGAGCCACATGGGCCAGGGTAAAAGGGGGCACCATTTGATTACGCTGGGACAATAAGTAGATGGGGATTCTTCCAGACACACCTAGGTGACTGGTCACCTTAGTTCAGAGGGGCCACCTCACCAAGCCAATCTGAGAAGAATGAGCATCTAAGAATTCTGGGAAAAGGAGAAGCTCAAGAAGAGATGGAGACTCCTAGGAGAGATGCTGTGAGGGTGTTGGGCTGGGAATTGCTAGAGTCAGTGTTGTCATGCTGCTCCCTGTGGGTGACAAAGCCAATTCATAGAGGAAGGCAGAGGTGGGAGAATCCCAGGGAACAGAGCGTGAGCCCTGATGACACAGGTCCTTGGTTTCCTACACACTCTACCTGAGATAAGTCATTTATGTCCATACCTTAACCTCCATACAGAAGCCTTCCCAGTAGACCAACCACCCCCCCTCTGTGCTGAGCTCTTAGGAAACATTTTGATTTTTCTATGGAGTATTTTCTTTGGGAAGTCCTACCATTATCTTAGAAAAGATCATAAAGCTAACCTTAAACTAGCTCTGTGTCCTAAATTTTCTACCTTCGTCATTTTGTCATTTGTTGAGTACTCACTTTGTCCCATTCATTCAGGCTTGAAAACTTAGGGTCCTCTCTCTCTTAGAACTTCTTTTATTGCCTGACTTGCATAGATTCATTTTCTCCCGTAGCTCTGAAATTTTTCCAGAGCTTCTTGGATATGTCTTCCCATGCTTCCTTCTGACTCAAAGCCCTCTAGGCTTCATGGTTGTGTCATAACCGCCTTACTAGCCTTCTGGCTTTGATTCTCTGCCTCCTCTGAGGCAAGGATTTGTAATAAACTTAGTACCATTTTTTTTGGTGCCCCCTTGATACATCTTAAGGCCTTCTCCAAATAATGATTTAAATGCACAAAGGAAAATACTTAGGATCACAAAGTAAACCAATTATGTTAAAATACAGTTATTGAAATAAGACAGCCCCTCCCCCAGCCACACAAACATATGCTATAGTAATATACGTGCTTCTCCATGAATGCCCCAGACAACAAGATCCAGTGGTAGGCTTAGTAACAACCATAATTTTAAAGCTGTGATGAGTGTAAATGGCATTTTTATGTATCTGCAATAACTGTAATGGGATATGAAAATACCCATAACTTTTATGCTAAAAAAATATACAAGTACTGCTGATATTACTGCAGTGTGTTGTTTACATTCAAAATAGAAGAAAATGCCACATTCCAATAAAGGATTCCTGCAAATAAAGATATTTCTCCACTTGGGTCCATGGATCCTAGGCTAAGAGCCCTGCTTTTTCAGCTGCCAGGCCAGTCTCCTCCACGTAATCTTTTTTTATTATGTCACCTATTTCTTCAAACTGCTCTGACTCCCTATTGCTTCTTGGACCCAAATCAAATGACTGAGCTTAGCATTCAAGAGCCTTCAGAACACTTGCTACCCTGCCTGTTCAGACTTTTCTTATACCCTTGTTCTCTAGCGAGGCTGATTTCTTTGTTGATCTGAACACACAGGAAGTGCATACCTGTGTTTTGCTCAGGCTTTTATACTTGCTAGTGAAAGAAATATAATTCGCTTAAGTAAAAAAGGATTTAAGCCTGAATGGTTCCATGTGCACAGAGAATGCTTTCTGGTACCCTTTTCTCTAAACCTCTCAATACTTCTTTTCTCTGCCGTGGCTTTAATTTGAGGCAGGATATTCCTTGTTCTAGAAAGATAGCAGCAGAAATCCAGGCTTTCTTATGTGTTTTGTGTGTGTGTGTGTGTGTGTGTGTGTGTGTGTGTGTGTGTTTTCAGCTTACCAATTCCAACAAACGGAATTTCATTTCAAATGGTGCCAAAAAAGTCTGTGGAATTCTTAGCTGGGAGGACGGTGAATTAATTATGGTGTGCACACAGCTAGAGTATTCTGACTGAACAGGCCTTGGTAATGTGACAGTCCCAGAGCTGGGGGTGATGTCAGCCTACTCAGATCACATGGAAAGAGCAGGAAGGGGGTACACTCCAAAGAAAAATCAGCATGTTACCAGCAGAACAGCCCTTGAAATGGGCAGGCAAAAACAACAAATAACTGCTACTTCCTTTAAGACTGGGTTCTGGTTCCTTCCACAAAATAGGTTCTTCCCTTTCATTTTTCCCTAGACCAGTGGTCGGCAAACTCATTAGTCAACAGAGCCAAATATCAACAGTACAACGATTGAAATTCCTTTTGAGAGCCAAATTTTTTAAACTTAAACTATATAGGTAGGTACATTGTTATTAACTTAATTAGGGTCCTCCTAAGGCTTAGGAAGAGCCTCACTCAAGGTGCCAAAGAGCCGCATGTGGCTCGCGAGCCGCAGTTTGCTGACCACGGCCCTAGACAAATCCTTTCCTTCTTCCACAGAGGGTAGATGAGGTCATCAACACCATTGAGCATCTACTGTGTGCCAAGTGCTTTACACCCATGCACCGGCTTAAAATTCATCATCCCATCATCAGCTTGTAAGAACAGCCAGTGCAATTCAATGTATTTCTCAATAATCAAACTCAACTTGCTCTTTGGGGTGGGTGAAAATTTTTGTCATGTCAAGGTAACAGATTCTTCTGGCCTCAAACTTAATTTGTTTTCGAGTCAATACTCAATCAATTCAGGCTTTAAATTTAGTTAATTCAGAGTGAAACTCCCTACGCAGGATGATCTCCCTTCTTAGGGGTTCTCCCTTCCCTCTTCCTCTCCAGGATCCTGCCCAAGTACAAAGGAGACACACACACAGCATCACAGCTGCAAGGGAAGGTTGTATTCCGCTGGCTGTCCTCCCTGGCCTCAGCTGAGCTTTCATTCCTGCTCATGGAGAATGGGCCTTAATTCCTGCTGCATGCTAGCTATGTTTACTGCTGTCCATGGACCAAGTCATGGGCTGTAGTCATGATGTCTGTGTACTTGACAACCTCCTCCTTTGGACCCCAGGCCCCTTTCAGTGCATGGGTTCTCTCACTGTGCATGGGTCCTTTCACTGTGGCACAAGGAATTATGGATCTTGCTGCCTAAAGTCCACAAGCCTCCATTTATCTTCCTACTTTACTGTGGTGTACATTCTGAGGGGTTCTCAGGGTATTTCCCCCTTAGAACTATTGGCGTGCATCAGGAATGTCAGCATGTCCTGAATTCATACTAGCTGATTTTTCTAGCATCTCACACACATCTGCCTGCCAGTTTTTCTATGGGGTAGGGGGACTAAAACTTACCTGTAATCTGTCCTCTGCGTGTTCCTTATCCCCTTGGCTTTTCTCTCCTCCCTGCATGGCGGCTAAAGTTCTCTCACAACACATCCTCTTCCTTCACCCTCTGATCCTCCGAGTTTACAAGCTTTTGGTCTTTGGAACCAGCAATCACTTGTTTTCACTTTTACTCTCTCTCAAAAATTCCCAGCTTTTACAAAATGGAAGTCCTTGCTTCCATACCTATTGTTTTTGAATATGTTCCAAGAATCTACTTTGAATGTCAAATGCTTAGTTCTTGTCTGAGTTCTGTTGTCCTCCTGAAAGGATGGATGCAGGCTAGAGAGCAACAGGGCAATTGAAATAACTGGTATCATTCTCTTGTTGCTGCTATAACAAACTGCCAGAACTCAGTGACTTAACACAAATTTATTGTCTTATAGTTCTGAAGGTAACAAGTCCAAAATGGCTTTCATTAGGCTAGAATTAAGGTGTTGGCAGGGCTAAATTCTTTCTCAAGGCTTCAGGGAAGAATCTGTTTTCTGCCTTTGCCAACTTTTAGAGGCTGTATGTACTCCTTAGCCTATGGCCCTGCATCCCTCCAACCTGTGCTTCTATCTTCACATCTCCTTCTCTGACTCTGATTCTCTTGCCTTCACCTGATGAGGACCCCTGTGATTACACTGGGGTCTCTTAGATAACCCGGGATAATCTCCCCGCCTCAAGGCTCTTCACTTACTAAACCTTCAAAGCCCTATTTATTTATTTATTTATTTATTTATTTATTTATTACCAAATAAGGTGACATATTCACAGGTTCCAGGGATTTAGGACGTGGACATTTTTGGGAACCATTGGCCAAACACACTACCCAAGATGAAAAGTTTATATAAGAAATATTGTCAGATATTACCTTTCCTACCTTCTAAACCCCCAAATCCTCCCAACAACCCTGTGAATTGTTATTATTCTCAATTGACAGAAGAGGAAAGAAAAGTTCACTTTGGGCCTATGATTGCCTGACTCAGAGCCAGTGCTCTCTCCACTGTTTCACGAGGAGTCCTTCTTCCCCAGTCCACACCAAGTTTTCCTTTAATCCAAATGATCACATCATGTCTTTATGTCACAACTTTCCATCTGGTTGTACATTGTTAGGAGTATTCAGAGTGTAGTGTGTGTGTGTGTGTGTGTGTGTGTGTGTGTGTGTGTGTGTGTGTGTTTTATATAAGCCTTTCTTGCCAGACAAAATCGCAAGTGCCTAAAGCTGGGATGAGACCTACTGCTCTTTTGCAACTTTATGCCAGTAGAGAGGCTACCATGCTGTGGCTACACAGTAAATATGTCACAAAAATTTGCTGAGTTGACCGTTGATACTAGAATCTGCATCAGTTATCCCGTCAGCCAGCTAAAATTTATTGAGTTCTTACTGTCTGCTAGGCGCTTGGGGCCTACTTTGGAGACAGAAGTAAAAGATACACTCTCAGCACTGAAGATACCCACTGTCTGATATCTAAAACTAGTACGGATTGTTCCTCTCCATGGAATAGCAGACGAAGGGCCATTCCCTGTAGGACACTATACGTCAGTTACTAAATCCTCACAGAAACCCTGAAGTGCGGATGTGAGCTGATTTACTTTATGTGATTTCCCCCTTGTTTCCAAGACCATTCTCATTGCCAGATGCATCCCAATTGTGGATCAGCAAAATAGGAGGGCGATTTGGTGGTTCTATCGATAAAAGGACCGTGAGACATGAAGCCAACTGGGACACTGGGGAAGGACTGTTCAACCTAATCATTAAGGACCTTGGGGTTCCAGGTAATTCTGTGTCTAGGTTTTTCCAGGTCCCTACATTCTTACCAAGGGCTGTTGCCCATGATGCCAGGCTTTTGTGATGGGCATGGTTAAAGTACTGGCAGAGTTAGAAGTAGCTTTGGAGCCAGTGAGATGAGTACTTACCCAGCCTGAGTACATGGCTGCCTGACAGACCTACCAGTGAGCCTCAGACACTTCCCAGCTGCACTCACCTGTGGTCACATTAACATTTTCTCCACTTCCTGCCACCATCTTGGGCACAGTTTCAGGAGAAATGGGAAGTAGAGAAAGCTTGCACTTAGTCAGAGCTTCGATGCTGAGCCTTCTCTGGCTTCATTTCTCTATCGCTAGGTCCCCAACCTATTCTCCTCTCACCACTGCTGGCCCTCTCAGAAGCCTGTGCCCATCTACATCTAGATTGATCTAGAGATATATTTTAAACCTTACCATTACCAAACCTTGTTTGCATCATAATTAATTCCCTAGAAATTCTGCTAAAAATATAGAAGCCAGAGCCTCACCCACAATTTCTTAAATGAGAATCTTCAGGTATGGATATTTTTTAATGTATTATTTTTTAAAATGCTTGCTGAATAATTTTGCTGCCTCAATGTGTGAGGATCCTTTCTTCAATTGATTCCCTCTTCCTGGTTTATTGATGCACCATTGTATCTATTTCGCTCATTCTGAAAGGCATTTTGAACACCAGCAAGCAAGTGGGTAATGTTGAGGTCTTTGACGAAATAAGTTGGATGAGGGTAGGAAAGGAGAAGTTGAAAAGAAAAGAGAAAGGCTACTAGCTATTGTTGGTGTCCACTTAAGGTGAGGTATTCAGTGGAGGGTTTTAGATCTCTTTAAAGAAAGTAAGTGTAATTGTCCCCATTTTACAGATGGGAAAATGGATCTTACAGAAATTAAGTAACTTGGCTGAGGTAAAATAGCCAGGATATGGTGAAGGAACGTTTCAAATCCTGGACTCCTGGTTTTCCCAAAGACTACATTACTCTGTTCAGAAATACACTACGGGGGCTGGAGACATCAAAAACTCACTCTGCTGGTGTTTCTTTTGATCCTTTAAACTACGTTCCTTGGACCAATAGTCTGTGCAATATAAGGAAATGTCCATACTCTTTCACCCTCCCCAAAGAAAGAGTTCTATGGTCAAATAAGTTTTGGAAATGCTACTCTCAGTAGCCTGATCTTGGAGAGTTATCATAAATTAACGTATGGAGACCTACAAAGCCCCCACAGTGACGATAACTTAGGGTAAGCCCATCTTTTTCACATGTATTTCACAATCATCGTTGTGAAATATTTTCAAGAAACATTGCTTTAAGTCCTGGGGGAATACATACCCTTGGGGGAGCAGAGGCAGTCCCCAGCCTTGAAGGGAATCCAAGGGGAGTAGAAGGAGAGGAGCTGAAGCTATGTGCTGTTTTCTCCTTTGAAAACAAGGAGCTGACACCGAGGCTGCCACTGGCCATAAAAACTCTCCACTATTCCCTCTGAAATCCTCAGGGATGGAGCATGTGGGTTGCTCCCTGCTTACAGAGGCCTTTTCACAATTATAAGCAGTTAAGGAGGCCTTCTCAGTTGATTAACTGATGTTGCTGAGACTCTACTGCGATAATATCACTGGCCTGATTTTCTGGATCGAAGAGAGCCTAGTACGTAGTGGGAAATAACCTCTCTCTCCGCTTTCTGAATCTTTTGTGTTTGCCTTCAGCAAATACACCTCAAGATACAGTTTTAAATTAAAAAACAAGAAAGTGTATTGGATTAATTCATCATGGCTGGTTTTCTACCTGGAGCAAAACAGACTTTCTGAGCTACCCATCCAAGCTTGTATGAAAAACGGCATAAAACCTGGGCTGGAGTTTTCAGGACCCTGATGCTCACTGGCAGTCTGGAGTCAAGGGCCAAGGAGGAGTTTGGGGAAGAGCAGGGCAAAGCCTGGCATGCTCAGGGGTGCACCTGCCAGCTCATCTCCTGGGCTAGAAGGGGTGCCCTCTTCTTGCTGGGCTGTTTTATCTGCAATTTCATGGTGCATTGCTGGAGGATTTTGCGTTGAAAATGTTATGTATACAACCAGTGACCTCTGAGAACTTTGATTTCCGATTCATTCCAGGTGATGAGTAGAAAAGGTATCACACTGCCTGATGGGGAGTGGCTCAGTGGTTGAGCGTTGACCTATGAACTAGGAGGTCATGGTTTGATTCCTGATCAGGGCACATGCCTGGGTTGCCGGCCTGATCCCCAGTATGAGGCGTGTAGCCAATCAATGATTCTCTCTCATTATTAATTTTGCTATCTCTCTCCCTCTCCCATCCTCTCTGAAATCAATAAAAATATATTTTAAAAAGAGAAAATGCCATACAACATCTGCTCTTGGAGAATAAGTTGACAGAGTTCAAGTCAGATTTTTGAAAGGTGGTGCATTCATAAGAGGATCATCTAAACTTCTTGAATTTCTTGCACCAGATGCATCAGTAATGCCTTTTTCCTCTTTTTTTAAAAATATTTTTTACTGATTTTTTATAGAGAGGAAGGGAGAGGGATAGAGAGTTAGAAACATCGATGCGAGAGAAACATCGATCAGCTGCCTCCTGCACACCCCCTACTGGGAATGTGCCCGCAACCAAGGTACATGCCCTTGACCGGAATCGAAGCTGGGACCTTTCAGTTCACAGGCCGATGTTCTATCCACTGAGCCAAACCGGTTAGGGCATTTTTCCTCTTTCTGGAAAGCTCCATTGTGGAGAGGGCATTTCTCTACCTTAGTTACATTCTTCTGCAGCAGCACAGTTGTACCTGAAGGTGAGAAAAGAAGTGATATTCTCCTAGCATCATTTCTTCCAGGTTTTCTGATGGGTCCTGCAAGCCTGAACAAATCCTGGGGCCATCTGTGTATCTGTTTCCCACCAAGCAGGTGTTAAATGCAATTTACCTTTCAGGCATTCTTTCCTAGGAAGCTACCAGAAGCAGTTCTTCATATTAAAGAAGAAACCAAAACAAGGGGAAGGCTTGACTATAAGGAAACCTCGAACCCCACACAGGAGTAAGGCAAAGAAAAGCCCCTTGTCTCCATGACTGGGAGTACACATTTCCTGAAGGCTCAACGGATGTGTTATGTGAAAATGAGTCACAGCCACAGGGGAGAAAATGAAATGCTGAGATGAGACTAACACCGTAGCACAGTAGAGTTTTGGGTGATGAACTATATGGTCCTTGTACGAGATGCTGGCAGTGCTGCACCATACCCAAGTTAAGTAGGAGAAGAATAATGATCAAAATCATATCAATAGTACTGTTTGCTTGTGCAATAATAATAAAATTGAAGTTCAATGTACTGTAGCTTGACTTACTAGATACTAGATGTTCGTTATAGGTCATCTCTGATGTCCGACAACTGTACAGGAAGGTGTATCATCATCCTGACTTTAGAGATAAAGAAACACAGGTCAGTGATGTGCCGTAGCTGCACCAATGTGTAACAATGAGTTAGGGGAGTTGGGTTTCAACTCAGGACTGTCTGACTTCAAAGCCCACGCTCTTTAGATAGCACTGGACTCTGAATTTTTGGTGGCTACCCCACCATAGGTCCAGCTATCCAGTGTTTTGTGAACATCTACTATGTCTTAAGTACTGTGCTGGCTTCAGTGAAGAACATGTTACTGGACCTCACAGAACTTACTTATAAGACCATACCATATGGATGGAGATAAAAAAGTCACAGTTACAAATGCAAGACCACACATACTAATTTTCCAAGGAAAGTCTTGAATTTTTCCTGCTATCCCAGAATAACTATGAATAGTACTCCCTTTCATGCTCAGAAGTCCCCTAATTTGGGTGATAAACTATATGGTCATTGTACGAGATGCTGGCAATGCCCCATCCATACCCTCTCACTCTTACCATCTCATTGTACACCATCTAATTTCTGATTTCCAGAACCTGCATTTCTGTCATTTGGAGCATTCTCTTTGCCTCTGGACTTGCCAATAAACCAGGCATGCCAGGGAATTGATGCCACCTGAGAGCATCTCTCAAGCAATGACTGACAGCTAGTGAATCAATACTCCAACTCCCTTACTCCTTGGGTGGGATTATTGAGGTGTATGTCCTACCCTGGGTCCCTCGTTCTGGGCAGGATTAAGCTCCTGTTGCCCACAGTGGAAATTGGCTTGATAATACACCTTTTATTGGCTGCTTCTCCTCCCTGCCCCTCTTCTGCACTCCCCTAGAGTGTTTTCTATAGCTTCCAAATAGAATATTTGTGTTAAGATTCTTGTCTGAGCATTTTCTTGTGGAAGCAATCCAAACAAAAACAGACCCCGCTTCTATAGGACAGTTGGGGACTGGGTGGTTTGGTTTAAAGTACAGTCTTCAAGGGTGAAGTGAGACTGCAACTTGCCCTTGATATTTGGATATGATTAGTAACGTTGTGGGGAGGGGAGGGCAACACAGATGAAGATGGTCAGATATGCAGGGATGGCAGATGACGAGATGGAGTGCAGACTTTGGTTCTTTGACATGAGGACAGACTATAATATAGGGGCTGACATTGGTCAGTGAGGAACAGTGAGCCCTCCAGTGAAATGACGCACAATTTTCAAAAGCTCTGCTGGCAGTGAGCAGGCAGATAGGATGAGGAAGGAGAGAGCTGAGTCAGAGAAGCCAGTAGGGAAAATGGTGTGATCAAAACAGGAATAGACCAAGACTGAACCCAAAGTGGAGGAGATACAGGAAGGAAGGGTGGTTATGAGTTATTTCAAAAGAGAATCCATTGTATTTAGTGGCTGATTAGCTATGAAGGATGAAGGACTAGATGAGTCAATGCTGATTGCTCCTCAGTCCACAAACCACCCGACACTTCAAGCTGTGAGCAGCACTGGTGACAGGCAGCTGGGCTGCGAAACCAATTTCCTTAAACATCAGAGTACATTCAGTGTCTGGCTCTCCTTGTTCCCCTTCCTAAGGCCACGCTGAGCACCTGCTCAATGGTGACTACTATATAGAATGTATTTTTCTTTACTGAAATGAAACAGTGGTGAAGAGCTCAGCCTGGTGTCAGCCTGGGGTCAGACAGAGCTGGGTTCTTAGTACTGCTGCCCTAGCCAGGTGGCTCAGTTGGTTGGAACGTCATCCATACACCAAAAGGTGGTGGGTTTGATTCCTGGTCAGGGCACATACTTAGGTTGTGGGTTCGATACCTGGTCAGGGCACATAGGAAGCAACTGATCAATGTTGTTCTCTCACTTCAATCTTTTCTCTCTCCCTCTCTCTCTCCCTTCCTCTCTCTAAAATCAATAAAAACAGCCAGAACCGGTTTGGCTCAGTGGATAGAGCATCGGCCTGCAGACTCAAGGGTCCCGGGTTTGATTCCCGTCAGGGCATGTACCTTGGTTGCGGGCACATCCCCAGTGGGGGGTGTGCAGGAGGCAGCTGATTGATATTTCTGTCTCATCGATGTTTCTGGCTCTCTATCCCTCTCCCTTCCTCTCTGTAAAAAATCAATAAAATATATTAAAAAAATAAAATAAAATCAATAAAAACATATCCTCGGATGAGGATTAATAAAAAATATTTGTGCTGTTTCCCAGGTGTGTGGTCCTGAGTAATGTCCTGAGCCTCAGTTTCCTTAGCGTGTCCATGTGGATATTAGTTAAGAGTTTCTTCTTTATGGTGCTGCTTTGAAGATTTAATGAGATAATACATGAAAATGCTCATCAGTGTGTGGTGCCCCAGTAGGTGCTCAGAAAATGATGTGAGTTATTGTTACCAAAGCAGAGTGGACTTTCTCATTCTCACAATGGCTATAAGAGGACTACTAAAGTAAAAAAATTATATCTCTGTCATGTATATCTATGTTGCTGTTTTATATCTAGATTGTGGGGGAGGCAAATAATTTTATTTTTGCCTTTCTAGGTTCTTGGCTGTGACCCGCCTGTGATAAAAGATAGTTTATCAAAACAAACAAACAAACAAAAGGAGATACCCAGGAAAACTGAGTAACTCCCCCAAAGAACCCACCACCACCGTAGATAATAATAATCTTCAGCTAAAGTAAAAAGCTTTTCAGTGGAGGAGGAGGCCAGTTGTAGATTACCAGGGAATGCACAGTAAACAAGGGTAAGGTTTAAGTCCTTGCCTTCAGCACTAATAAGAGTACCTAAGATTTAGATTTAGAGTCATCCTTCCTGGTGCAGAAGGGAAGACGCCCTTATAAATTGAGATTTCCCTTATAAGTGTGAAATGTCTCTTACAGAAGTATGACTTCTCAGTTTTCAGACCTTCACCTGTGCCTGCTGTTTCTTAAAAATAATCAGCTTAAAATTATCTTATATTTACATATTTATAAATATAAATAGTTATATTTATATATTTAAAATATGCCAAAGAGGCACATTTTGGGGTGGATATTCTGCGTCCCTTCTGTATCTGTATCTCTGTTTAATCTCTGAATCTATCATCTATATCTACATTTATATTACTGATATTATCTATATCTATATTTCTGATATCTATGCCTGTGTATATCTATATCTATAGCTCTATCTCTATATCTACATCTACATCTCTATCTATATCTATATATCTGAAATCTCTATCTATAATCTGTATCTATCCATATCTATCTAAGGCCCAGAAACATATAATACTGTTCAGGATTCTGTAGGAAGCTCAACATTGGTTTTTTGGTTGAAAAAATAGTCTTCTTAGCTCCAGTTAGCTGCAGTATTGTGGCGTTTCTATTCTATTCTTTGTGTCAAGTATCACATCCCATTTTGTGGATGGCTTTCGGTCAATAATAGGTCTATTTTTTGCTTTTCAAAAGGCTCCCAAACACAATTCATTTCAAACAAAAGTCACCACCCACCTGGCTTCTTTTCATGAAAATGGTCCTCACACACAGAGCTCCCACCCAGCTCAGTGGCTCAGTGGGAAGGAGGGCGATGTGAATTCTTAGACCTGAGCTAAACAGGCACAACCGTCTCGTAGGGGAATGCTGACAAAAGGGCCGCACCCCCTTTCATTCTGTTGTGTAGTCAGTGCTGGCTGATTCTTCAGCTGGCTGACTCCAAATGCAGCATTTCTGAAAGTGGTTATTTCGTCTGAAAAGGCCTCTCCTTTGTCTAGAATGTCCCGTGTGGCATTTTTCTGGAACTTTTTGGGTGTGCCCATGGTGTTCTGTTAACCCAGAGAAGGATTCCCAAGTAAGCCGGCAATCGGCATCTCTCACAGCCTCCCAGCTGCAATGGCACTGTTTCCCACGCTTGCTCCTTGCACACCCCCGCAGGGCGTCCAGGGAGGCTGGACGTGCGCACACATATCCACTGCTCATCTGACATGGCCTCAGTGGCGGAGCCCTCACATTGACTTCCTGGGCCTGAAGTCTCCCACAGGACCAAGCTCCGTGACTTCTGATACTTGACAGAAATCCCCACGCGCTGGAAAGGCCTCTCCTAAATCTCCTCGTTACCAAAGTGACAAAACCCCTGCTCATCTCTGCTTCCAGGGACTCAGTTCCTCGGCCGGGCTGGGCACCGCAGATTTCATTAATCCACCCACCTGGCCTCTTCAGAGCACGTTTCCGTCCACGGAGAGCAAAACGCTGCCGAGTGCAGCAGGCTTCCTGCGGTTTCCAGGGGGAGGCGGAAGGGTTTGGAGTGGATGAGATACACATCTTTTAATAAAGGCTTAAAGGTTAAATTGTAGAAAAGAAAAGAAAAGAAAAGAAAACCCTTTTGTTTCAGTCGGGGACCAGCATCGGGTAATTATAGAATGGAATGATCTGAGGATTAGGTCTCCTTCCTTCGAAAACTCCTGGAAAATGACAGACAGTGGAGGCACACTATATGTCGCGTAGCCTAGCGAGTCACCTTGCAGTGGCCTTTCCTCTGGGACATCGAGGTTTGAAGTCATCTGGGGTAGCAGATCCCCTGGTGCCCTATCCCTTTAGGAGACCCGCGTGCCCACCCCAGCTGCTGTGGATGTTGGTTGCTAATGGCTCACAACTGCCCCTTCTCCAGGGACTGTCTCTCTTTGGCTGGTGCTGCCAATGCAGAGATAGTGGGTGAGCACACCTCCCACCCCACTCCACCCCACCCCCACTAGGCAGGTCAAGGTCAATGGATGACCTTCACTGAGCGTATAAAGACCCCAGTCCCCAGCTTCTCTAGGCAAAAAACGGTGCTGCAATTTACTGTCCAGGGCTCACCACGGAAATACCTAGCATCACTTTTTGCTGGGACTTTTCATCTGCCTTCTCTTGTGTCCCTCATTTCCCTACAAGTTTCACTCCCTCACTAATTCCTATGCCCAAGAATCCCTGCCTCTGGCTCTGCTTCTGCAGAACCCAAACAAGACACCTGCCTTAGCAAGGAGGCAACCAGAGGCAACTGTCTTCCCTTCTTTCTCACCCCAGCGCCGCCTGAATAGATTCCAATTTAATGTAGGCACACGCAGGCTCCTTATAGAATGTGGCCCTCTGGGCTGCCTGAATATGATCGATCCTCCTAAGTAAAAAAATTAAAAGCAATGAAAAACAAAAAAACAAAAACAAACCTTTTTTCATTGCCTACATTTCTGATTTCAGTTGGAGTTTTTCATTAAAATACTTAGTCAGTACGGCATGCGATTCTTAGAAGTTTTCTACTAATTAGGTAGCGACTCTTCTCTCCCCGACACACTCACACAGTTATCTAACTACTCTAGGAAATTACAATGTTAATGTTCATTCCAAGTGTTTCAGTTCTTTCTGCCAAAACCATGACTTTGAAACTCTTCAGTTTCCTCTTAGAGCTAATTATTATAGTTTCTGTAAGTGTATTAGAATTCCCTTTCCTTTCAAAAAGAAAATCTATCCATATAAATGTTCCAAAAAAAGAGGACGCCTTTTAGTTTATTTTTTTAGGGCTTTTATTCTGAGTGGTTTAATTTAACCCCAGCTGGAGCACAAGAATGGAGACTCATGATAGAAATGTGTGAGAAGGGCCAATGGCTTTCCCCAGCGTGTTTGTCCCGCTGTGCCATTCTGTCCCTGGTCAGAAAGGAATGTCTTAGTTGGGCTCCTTCTGCAGAAGCGCACCCTGGGATGAGAATTCACATGCCTGTGATTTGTTAAGGAAATCCCAGGAGGAAGGCGGTGGGAGGGGAAGGGAAAGAAGGGGGGAAAGCACTGCAGGTGGCAGTCATGGTGAAGACCCGGGGTGGGCATCTTCAGTCTCAAAGCTCAGGGGACCTCGGGCTGTGAATGACACCTCAGAGGTGTCCCTCTAGGGGAAGAGAGAGCTGGACTTTCGGTCTCCTCACCCATAGTCATTGGTCAGAGGTCTCATAGCTGGGGGTGAGGACTGGGATTTGTGCTTTGTTTCTGTGTGGGCAAAACAGTCACATTTGCAGACCTTTCAAAGCCAAAACAGAAGCTGCTAGACTAGAGGGACAACCGGAAACAGTCAGAGGGACCCAGGGGATCTGGCTGGAAGCACAGGAGGAGTCCACTAGGGGGATCAGCAGGAGGAAAATGTGCAGAGAGAGATATTTGGTCCCAGCAGGTCTGAATTTGAGGCATTCAGGCCAAAGCGTGTGGTCCATGCTGCAGATCAGCAGCTGTACTGGCTGCTGCCAGGGGTCCCAGCCCACCCTGTCCACCTTATGGTGGTGGCGGCCAAACTCTTACTTTTGGGCCTTCCTGGGGGCCTATTGTCAGAGAGCCCTCGGTTAATCAGGTTTCTGTATGGTCCATTGGAGTTGAACAAACCAAACCTTGTTCGGCATGAATACTCATAACTGTGGATGTGATTGTCTGTGTACGTGGTGGAAGATTCCTGAAGCTCTATGTAAACTGAAGGGGATCAGATCATGCCACCCCGAAATATGCCACTTTGAAATATTGATGATTTTAAACTGAAGACACTTGAGCAATAGCAGACGAAGGAAGGGGGCTCTGACCTCTCTCTTTTTACCTAAATTCAGGTCATGAAATTTCCCAGGAGAAGGGTGCCCTCCCTGCACCAGGGGTGGGGATGGAGCTGGACCCTCACTTCGGAAAACTGTGGGGTAGGGAGGAACCTCATGGCTCTGTGAGGAACCCACCCTGTGCTTATGAGCACTTAGAGGTCTGACACAGTGCCTGGGGGGCCAGAAGGTGAAGGCCAGAGAAGCAGCCATGGCAACAAGAGCTGGGTCTCCATGGCCAGGGAAGTGATGATGTTTCTCTTCCTCCCGCCTTCTCCTCTGTTCCTCAATCTGAGAGCCTTGGAAGCGGTGGAGCTTAGGAGGGGTGGAAAGTGAGGTGTGTAAAGCACCCCTCCACCCAGCACCCGCACACCCCGTGCATGGAACACACTCTTTGGCCCGAATGCTTCAAATTCAGACCTGCTGGGAGCAGATACCTCTCTGCACATTTTCCTCCTGCTGATCCCAGTAGTGGACTCTTCCCGTGCTCAGGGTCCACGGGTGTTGGGTGGAGGGGTGCTTTACACACATCAGCCACAGTCTGATGGGGGCGCGTGGCAGTGGAGAGCTTTGAAGTGCCCATAAGATGGAAATTTAAAACCGGTCTTGCCCGGCTGGCATGGCTCAGTGGTTGAGTGTCAACCTATGAACCAGGAGGTCACAGTTCAGTTCCTGGTCAGGGCACATGCCCGGGTTGCAGGCTTGATCCCC
Source organism: Myotis daubentonii (assembly GCF_963259705.1). Classification (NCBI taxonomy): domain Eukaryota; kingdom Metazoa; phylum Chordata; class Mammalia; order Chiroptera; family Vespertilionidae; genus Myotis; species Myotis daubentonii. Next base: position 46,070,168 of record NC_081853.1, on the reverse strand, counting down.
AATGTGGGGCATGTAAGAGGCAGCTGATCAATGGTTCTCTCTCATCAGTAATGTTTCTGTCTCTCCTGCTCTCTTTCTTTCTAAAAAATATATATATATATTTTTAAAAAACCGGTCCTGACCAATTTTAATAATGAAAATGGTCTAATTAGTTTTGGAATCTTTCCACGATGTTAAAAGACAGAAAAGTAGGGATCACAGCAGAGATGGGCAACAGAAAAGTGGGGGTCAGAGCAGCGATGGGAAACACGGACCATTTTGGGGTCTGTATTCTGATGAGAAAACACTCTATAAATCAATTCCACCTGGAAAAGTGGAATCCAGGAAGTGCAGAATGCCCTGGTGATGTGACAGCTGGGGCTCCGGGACTGGCTGTGCATGGAGAGGATGGCACTGGCTGTTCCTGCCTGCTGCCACTGCCAGGTGACAGGGCGAGGGGGGGGAAGTCATGCTGGAGACCCCCCAAGAGTTCTCCTCCTGAAGACCCCCAGCCAAGCCTGGAGTGGTGATCAGGGAACAGGGAAGGGAGGAGATGGGTCTGGATTTGGATTTGTAAGTATGTGAATAACAACTGAATGAATGTGGGTGACTTTTAAATGTGGTGCAAATGGTTTGTTATAACCAACAAAAGTTTAAATCTATAAACTTCATTAGCTTTCATCTCTCTTTCATATGGGAATACTTCCTGCTTATATTTAACACCACCGTGAGAATATGTACATAAATACATTCTCATGAAAATGCTGTTAGTATGATGGATTCTGTGGTTTCTTTCAGTTCTCCCTGCATTCTTAGGAATAAAGGTTCCTCAGTGCAAACTCAGCCGACACTTGTGCTGATGATGTATGAGGCAGGGTGGGACCCAGTTCACATTTCCTCGCTTGCATTTGCCCCGCAGGGCTCAGCGAGGTAAGAACTCGCATATGCCCGGGAAATGCGCAGCCCTGGCATGTGGGCTGCTGCTTGGAGTGAATCTGATGAAGAAGGCAGGCCCCGTTTATTTCCACAGTCAATCCCAGCTGACAATCCTTGCTCTAAGCACTATTTTCTTCAGCCCTTTCCCCCCATGTCAGACACAGTGCATTGCTTTTCTTGCCGCAGAAGCTGTCAGAAGTATTTTTCCATCTTGCTAATCTATGATTTTCAAAATGATGGGTAATAATATGCACATTGATCTTGCAAATCAGAGTTTGCAATAACCAGCCCTTTCCCATATACTAAAATTGCTGAAGTCAAAATGGACTATTACAAGCTGGCAGAGTTTGAAAGAAAGAGGCAGTATTTTAAAACCATAGTTGAATTAAATATTGACGTCGGAAGCAAGGTTAACGGAATTCTGTTATCTTTTCTCTTTCTGGCTGGCATTGTTAGAGTGATTTTTTTAAAGGAGAGGTTTATCATCAGATAACTTCTATCTTGTAGCTGTGTGCCCTTAAAATAATATGTAACCTCTTTGTACTTTAGTTGTATCATATTCAATAGAATAATAATAGTATCTGCCTCTTAGAGTTGTCCTGAAGATTAAATGGCCTTTTAAAATCTGTATCTAGGTATAAGTATAGGTATAGATAAAGATACAGACACAGATATATATAATCTTAGATCTGTTTCTAACACATAAAACTCTTCGTATTACCATTACTGCTATTGTCGTTATTATCAATTTCAAGATAGTAGGAGGAAGAATGGTGTGGTAGAAAGAGAACACATAGGTTTTAGCGAAAGTGGATTCTCAAGGCAGGTTTCTGCCACTTACTGTGAGACCTTGAGTAAAGTAAATGACTTCTTTGAGCCTCAGGAGCCGCATCACCAAATGGGAAAAATCGTACCCCTGGTACACGAAATGCAATAAGGGTGGGGAGAACGGAATGAGATAATGTCTATAAAGTGCTTGGTGACTAGCAATTCTCAGAATTTAACAGCTCCTTCCTCCATTTTTAGAGGGCCAGTAAAAGACAATGAGTTTTGCATCTTTATATCAAATTCTTTGTCCTGATGTAGTTCCCTCTTCACCTCCCTCGTTTTGAGGAGATAAAATATATGATTTCCCTGGACCCAGTCCTACCTAATCCTTCCGTGGAAGGATGAACATACTACTGGCCTTCAAGCAATGGGCTTGGAAATGACTCATCTATGTTTTTCAGGACCACTTGAGTCCAGCTATTTAATTTAGTGACTATTATGTGCCCAGGTGAACATGTAGAGTGATTTGTTTTTCCTCTCAGAACCTTCACTGGTATAGCATTGTCCAGGCCACTGCCTCATCTGACCCTGCATGGTTTGGGCTCGGGGACCTCCCTGACTTTAGGAGACACTTGGGATGATACCTGGAGAGTAAGAGGCTCAACCACAGAGTGGACATCTGTGCTAGAGGAGTCCTGGGCAGGAGAAGGGGCGTCAAAGGGCTTCAGTGGTCGCCTGCCCTGGCCACACGGTGGAATCGCCTTGGGAGCCTTGAAAAAGGCCCCTGCCCCGGCTGTACTTACATCAGAATTTCAAAACAATAGCCGGGTTGTCTTGATGTGCAGTTAGGATTGAAAACACCTCCCTAGGCAACTCCACTCAGACCTTCTCCTGACAGCAAAAGGCTTCGTAACAGAAGGCCCTTTAACAGAACTCTTTAACATGGGAAAACTTTCCTTGGTTTTTGTGCTACCAGCCTATTTTTTAAATTTCTAATAAGTTTTAATGAGGTACTAGTTTACATAGAATAAAATGCACATATTTTAAACGGGCAATTAATGAATGTTAACAAATGTACATACAAGAAACACTCTGATCATCTTTCTGTCTCTTAAAGGCAGGAGCTGAAATTTCCATGTGAAAATGTGTTTCCTGTACCAAAAGAGAAGTAACATTCTTATCATCAAGGTTGAGAACTTGAGACCTAGGTCCATGTTAAAAATATTTTTATCTTCCCCTAGCCTCCCCGCACTGTTTAGTTACTTTTCCACGATTGCCTCTCGTTGTTCAACCTACTGTAAAAGCCTGTAGGTTCTGCCATTTGAGGAGTCTTCCGTTATGGGGGCTCTGTGTCATGTGAAACATACATCAGTGTGTGTACTTTTCTCCTGTTAATCTGTCTTACATCAGGTTAATTGTCAGGTCCAGCCAATTTTGCCTCTAAGAAGGTAGAGGTGAAAATGTGCCTCCTTTACAACTGACATAACAACCACCGCAGTCAAAACATAGAACATCATACCAGAGAGTGTTCTTGTGATCCTTTGCAGTCACCCTTTCCTGCCCCACCATCCCTCCATCCCAGGAAACCAGTGATCTGCTTCCTGTTGTCATAAATTAATTTGGGGATCATACTCCACCTACTATTTTGTGTCTGGCTTCTTCTGTTCATCATAATGTGTTTGATATTCATCCATGCTGTTGTGTGTATCAGTAGTTTGTCCTTGTTGTTGCTAAGAAGTAATCTATTCTATGATTATATTACCACTTGTTTATCCACTCACCTCCTGGTGGACATTTACCAACCTGATTTTGGTACTACCTTTTTATTGTACGTATTTCTCTCCCCATTCTTCCTCTCATTTTTCATTTTACAGTGAGGACAGGAAAGGGGATATCTCTCCAGTGCCCAAATTTCACTATGAATTTCTGGGTTGGGTTCAAGCAACATGCTCAATGCTAATTGGGTACACAGTTAAATTTCTTTCCCTGATGATATAAAATGGAATTACCCAGCCATACCATCTGTTTTCCTGAGCTCTCAGAGCCATTGGCTAATGTGAACTCATAGACATTGCTCACTCTAGGCGATTTCATTGATTCTAGGTTGTTATTTATTCCATTATAGTCAAGCTTAGTGATTCACTAAGAGCTTAAGTGACTCATTTCATAATCTTTCTTTGGCTACCTACACTTAACTTTTGTGTTTTATGATATCACAACAGAATGGACAAGTTCAGCTATATAGCTGATTCATTAAAGCCCTTAAAATATCTCTACGCTGCCAATTATTCCACAGAATTAGTTTTGTAAAGCAAGCTGGTGACAAACACACACACAAATGTATATTATATATGTATATATGGAAAATGTATTAATTATATATACATACACACATATGTATCTTTTTCACTTTACATAAGAAAATATAGACTTTGCTATGTCAATAAAACCTCTTTTAAACATTTCTTATTAGCTACATATTAACCTTTTGAATGGATATATCAGTATTAACTTAAATATTTCCCTATAATTAAACTCTGAGGTTGTTTCTATTTTTCCCCTAATATAAAACTACTGCAAAGAACATATGTGAACACATACTTTCTGTATTGTTTTGTCTCCTTAATTAACTACTGGTTTTTATTTTTTTACATGTTGTATTTTTAAAAAATATGTTTTTATTGATTTCAGAAAGGGAGAGAGGGAGAGAGATAGAAACATCAATGAGAGAAAATCATTGATTGACTGCCTCTGCATGCCCTCCACTGGGGATCGAGCTTGAAACCTGCTCATGTGCCCTGACCAGGAATCGAACCGTGACCTCATGGTTCAGAGGTTGATGTTCAACCACTGAGCCACAGTGGCAGGACTTTTATTCTTTTCAAAAAAGCACTTAACACCGTAACCTTGAATTTTCTTCCTTTCCCTTTACATTGAATAGATGTCTGTGTTAGGTCATTGATACAAATATTCATTTCTAGGAAGTTTTCTGGTACCTAGGAACTCTGGAGAAAATCCATTGGCCTTTCAGTACTATTGGACTTAATGTTACAAAGACGGTTACTTTTCAACTTTTTTAGCAAGCATTCTGCCATTAAGGAAAAGCTCATCATTGCTTAGGGCAGTGTCCCATAGTACCCATAGAAGCCACTAGAAATATTTGCTTTTTTTTGGTATGCAGTTATTTATGCATTATGGGATGTAAGGAGATTAACCAGGTTTTCCAGGCCTCAAAGGGGCCGGTTGGAGACAAAGAGTATGGGAAACTCCCGCAGGAAAGTGTTGGCGAAGGCAATAGCCTAATTCTGTATATGGACTGCCATTAGTCTTAGGTTCATCTTTAAGAAATATATGAATGAAACAGACCCCCTTGCCCCCAAATAGAAAAGAATGGGAGACCTGAAAAACAATATAAGTCTCTTTCCCAGTCCCTGATTAAGCCTGAGTGATATATGAGTGAGTCAGACCCCAGCAATACAATGAAGGCTTTGAAAACTCAGCTGATATTGAAACCAGCATCCACAGAAGATGAGGATGAACATGCAGACTGAACCTAATTGAATTGATTGCCTGTTATAACAACAGTAATACCCTCCCCCCAACAATCTCCTAAAAATATTAGTAAGGCCGATAGTCTCACAACATAATATTCAAAATCTCCAGAGTCAAGCCAGTCCAAAATTATTCAACAAAAAGAGCCAGAAAGATTTACCAAATTTTAAAGATAAATAAAATGAATGTCAAATATGAAATCCAGAAGTTAGAATTATCAGTCATACTTTAAGGCTTATTATAGCCATGCTTAATGAGGTAAAGACAACACTTCCACAATGAATGGAAAGTAAAAGATCTCTGCACAAATAGGAACCTAGAAAAGGACCATATATAAAGTTGAGAAAATATTTTAAATAAAAAAATGGCTTGATGAGATTAATAAGATTGGAGATCACATGAAAGAGACAGTGAACTTAAAGATATATTAATACAGCCCTGGCTGGTGTGGCTCAGTTGGTTGAGTGTCGTACCCTGCACCAAAAGATTGCTGATTTGTTTCCTGGTCAGGGCACATGCCCAGGTTCTGGGTTCAGTACCCAGTTGGGGTGCATGTGGGAGGCAACCAATCGATGTTTCTCTCTTCCCCCTCTCTAAAATTAATATGCCATATTTTAAAAAAAGATATATCAATACAAAGTATCAAATTTAGATAACAGAGATAAAAATTTTTAAAAAATGATACAGTGGAGTACTACCCAGCAATAAAAAGGAACACACAATTGATACAAGCAATAAGGTGGATGAATCTTTTTTTTAAATATATTTTTATTTATTTCAGAGAGGAAGGGAGAGGAAGAGAGAGATAGAAACATAAATGATGAGAGAGAATCATTGATTGGCTGCCTCTCCTGCACCTTGGACCGAGCCCACAAACCCAGGCATGTGCCCTTGACTGGAATCGAACCTGGGACCCTTCGGTCCGCAGCCTGACGCTCTATCCACTGAGCCAAATCAGCTAGGTGGATGAATCTTAAATGTACAGTAAGTCCTCAGTTAACATTGTGTCATCACTGGGATCTTGGAACTGTGGCATAATAACTTACTATGGAAACAATTTTACCGCAGGCTAACTGCTGTAAACAAAAGTTAAGTTCCCATGTCATCCCATTAGTATTGTGACAAAATGGCTTGAACAATACAACGTTCTTCAAGGACCTGCTGTATTAAGCTTAATGTAAGAAGCCTAATAAAGGCCATATACAATCTCATTTAGTTACTGTTCTAGAATAGATCAAACTACAGCTTCAGAGAACAAATCAGTAGTTGCCAGGGTTTCAGTGAGGGGAGGGATCGAGTAGAAAGGGGAGTAGGTACAGGTGTGATGAAGCTGTTCTGTACCTTGACTGTGGTGATGGTTATGCAACTCTCAGTATTTATCAAAACTTACAGAAGTACTTATTGTCTGAAAAAGGGAGTTTTACTGTAGGCAAATGTTCCAAGTAAAATTTTAAATGACAACCTACCTAATTGTTTTTCTGCCCTGCGCCATATCCCCAGCCATCCTTTCCACCCATGTTTTCTCACTCATTCTATCTAAGCAGGAAACTGGGGCAGGGAGAGAATTATGGACGCGTCATCGTGAGTCACTGCCCAGCAGGAAGTGCTGTGTGTCCTCTCGCCCACAGGGTGCTCCGTTACAGGGATGTGCAGTGGGATGTCTGTCTGGTGCACATTTACTGATTTTGCCGTCCTTTGTCTTTTTCAGGAGGTGGAAAAGAGGATTCGAGTTTGCATGGTGGGGAGAGAAGGCAGCCACAGCACCTCTCCTTTCGATGTGACAAGAAGCTATGAGTTTACCAGGAGTGTGGCTGGACTGTTTTTCTGCTATTCATCAACAAGGAATGTTGGCCAGGTAAGACTACCCTAGGAGCAAGAGGCTCTTGGGCATTGGCAATATGAAAGGGACTTTGAACACGTAAGAAAAAAAAGAAAAGATACAGTGGTTTCTAGCTTTGTAACTGCAATGTTAGAGAGTGACAAAAATGGATAATCCGAATGAAGGTCACAGATAAAGGAAAACCACGGGATTTAGCTTTATATTTGTCTAGGTTTCTAGAAAACATCCAAGTGGAGAGGTTCTGCAGGTAATATCCAGATTTTGGATTTAAAAAAATATATTTTTTTATTGATTTCAGAGAGGAAGGGAGAGGGAGAGAGAGATAGAAACATCACTGATGAGAGAGAATAACTGATCAGTTGCCTACTGCAAGACCCCCACTGGGGATCAAGCCAGCAATCTGGAATCAAGGCTTGTGGCCTTAACCAGAATTGAACCCAGGATCCTTCAGTCTGCAGGCCGATGCTCTATACACTGAGCCAAACCAGCTAAGGTTAGATTTTGGATTTGGAGGAGAAGGATTAGGCAAGAGAAGAGATGTAGGATGGCTTCACTTTCAGCACTGAACCCTTCTGAGAGGCTTCAGGTAGGAATGACCTATGCTCATCACAGCCACACTGACCTAATGTCTTCCCACTTCCTCCTCCTCCACCATGGTCCCTCTTAGTGCCAGACAAGAAAACCTAAGAGGCTGGGAAAAGGGCTGGGACAAAGGAGTTTCATTGCAGCTGTCCTTCCTCCACAATTCTATCTCTTTTTTTTTTTTCTAAATTGATTATGTGATTCAAGTTTTAAAGTTGTTGGACTCTTTAAATGGCCAAACAATTGAGAAGTATACCTGGGATTTAATTTATAGGTATGACTGAGTGGCAGCAGGGAGATGTAAATGCCATTAGAAGAAGAGTTAATATGCCATGGTGAAGCAGGGGGTCCCTCGGGGGTGAGGACGACGGATCCCCAACACGCTAGGGCGTCTGCATGCACGACTCCGGAGACCAGGTTCAGTGACGCAGATCCATTTTATTGTGGAACTACAGGGGTATATATAGCATGAGGGGACCAATCAGAGGGAGACACATTGCTACAGGCGACCAATGGCTTAAAGGCTGGAGTACTGTGCACGTGGCTCTAGGAGTTCGTTCAGGCGGGCGTTGCTACTTCCTGGTGTGCCAAGGAAGCATGTCATGGTGGAGTATGCTCACACCATTGATCAGCCGCAGCGCTGAGACATACTTCCTGAGCTCTACGTACACCATGGCACACAAAGCCATGTGGGGAAGCACCAGGGGCAGTCAGGAGGCGAAGGAATGAGGTGAGAGCCTTCATTCCTATAGTGGGGGGAAGCTGTTAGTGAGGACCTCCTTTTGGGCAGGATGAAAAACACAGATGGAGTTCGTGTTTAGAGAGTTTGTAATACGATGCACAACTGCAAAATCACAGGGATGGAATGAATGTAAACAATTTTAGCCATTAGTTTGGCCCATGTTTTCAAGATGCCAAATCATGAATTCCAGGATATCAAACATGATTATTACAAAAGCCTAGGTCAGCAGCGCCCCACCCCCACAACAAATAACCTAAAGATACTTGAGAAATGGACACTTATTGTTGTATGCCACTGAGGGTTTTGGTTGTTACACAGCAATAGCAGACCAATACTGTCTCCTTGATAGTTGCAAAGAGTTGACCTTCTGCAATATAAGGAAAATAAATGCCCTGACTTCACTCTCTTCTCTCCCTTCAATATTCTCCCAGAAGCCAGAAGACAAAAGAGACCATTAATGTAGTCCATATAGCTTAGTCCCCTGGAGTATAGAATAGGGAGGTGGAGGTGGAGAGTGGATCTGGAGGGGAAATGGAGACTATCCAGCTTAGAGACTTAAAAGATAAGTAAGAATTCACTTGTGAGGGGATACAGTTTTAGACTAACAACAGGCATGTGCAAAGGTCCTGGGGTAGAAGCAGCATGAGGCCTTAGGGAAACAGAGAGGTGGATGTGGCAGGAAAATAGAGATCGAGGGGCGACTATTCAACAATGAAAGTGGAGAGATAGGCAAGGATCTTTCCTTGCACATCCTTATGGGCCATGCGGATTATTTTGCCCTGTATCTGAGAGGATTCTCAGCAAGGATAGTGGGTGATACAATGTTATTTATGTTTATAAAAAGACACTCAGGCTTGCTGGACCAAGAATGGATGGGAGGGGAGGGAAGGAACTATGAGGAGGCCAGCTAGGAGGCCATGACATTTCCATCTTTAAATTTTCAGGTGTGGCTGCTGAGCCAAGTCATGACATGTAGCATTAAGGTATTGCGGGTGCTGGGGAGGGCTGTTAGGCAGAAAGCCAGGATCGAACTAATAATCGCTTCAAAAGATGGGGCAAAAACTAGTCTGGCCCTCGCGGCCTGAACGAGGGAAAGGATCTTCTCCAGCGAGAGGCCGGTGTCAGGAGATAGTCTCACAGACAGTCACCCATTGAGGAAGCAGGAGGGCTCTGCTTCGGAGGAACCCACCTGTCCTCCGCAGGGGCCTGAGAACGATGACTCAGGGCCTCTGAACTCCTGCCACCAGGCTTCCTTCCTGCGCTTGTTTGAAGGATGCTTTTCATCTGCTCTTCCTAAGTGCTCCCCAGGAATAACCAGAGCAAAGGGAGGTTTCCGGGAGCCACAAGTTAAAAAAGTGCAGGACACATGCCTTCATCTCACCTCCATCTGCAGTGGCTGCTGCCCCTCATTCATTTCTCCTTGCTGGGGCTGTCCTCAGGAAAATCTGCAGTTCCCTGTGGGGCCTCCTTATTGTTCGTTTAGCAACCTCCCCCCACCCCCCACCCCCACCCCAACCTTCTGGTAATTGTCTGACAATAGGAGGGAGCGCAGGAACTGAGACCCCTGTGTGGACCATGACTCTTCAATCCGCATCTCCTTCCCCCGCCTCCTTTTGCACTTATGTCTCTCTGCCTTTCCTGTTTTTTTTCCCCTGCTCTATTTGCCTTCAACGTTATAACTCATGTCCCTTCAATTTCCTGAATGCAATAATTATTTCTGTCAGGCCTAAGAGACACTCAAATTAATGAAATTCCTGTAACAAAAAGAGGACATTTATTAAGTGGAAATTATGCTTAAAGACAACCAAGAGCATCACTCAGGCTAAGGGTTCAGAAGAATGAAGCAATTTTTTTGAGGAATGTTTAGTTTGGGGGATTTGTATTAAGCATACATATGTTCTGTATACATAGACTCCTTGCTTCCTACAGCAGGTGAAAGGGGTGGTAGCTTTTGGGGGTGAAGAGCCTGGAATCTCAGGGATCAGATTGGATCCTGCCTGTGCAATGGACTTACTGTGTGGCCTTCGGAAGGTTACTTAATTTCCCTGCCTCCATTTCCTCATCCACAGAATGGCAGTATTTAAAAAATCCTGCTCATGCCATTGTTATAATAAATGAATTAATTTATATAGTGTGCTAGTAAGCATGTTATAAATGTTGCAGTTATTAGCCTAAAATGACGTCAGTAACATAAATTTATACATATCAAAGAGTTAATCTCATTTTATAAAATTTAAGACTAATGAGGTTCCTTTCAAGAAAAAAAGGTCCAAATATATGTACAACTCTTAACTTGAGAAATCAGGGGGTCTTTTTGTTTTTGTTTTTTTTTAGATCATGCACTCAAAACTTGAAAGTTTTTAAGAGCAGGAAATGCATGTATAATTCTGTTCCAAATTAGGAACTGGGAGCTATAGAATCCAGTATTGCCTAATTGACTCTTGTTCCAAAGGACCACCATGATGTATGAAGAAAATGAGCAATGCCATTTGTGCACTGTATTGTGAGCCAAACTATCTCCAAATCACCCTGGGAGTTACCCTGGGTTACCTGGGCAACAAGCCACCTGAGACCAGAATTCCTCTCACTTAGTGGAAGAAGGTACATCTAAGAATGGCTTCCCATAGGACCTGGGCCTTCCAACGTCTCAGGAGACAAAGTTCCCTCAGAATCCGAGAAGCCAGCTTTCTCAGACAACTCATATATTTGGCACCCCAAATCCAGAGTACTTGGCAATAAGCGCACTTAATCTTCCTTCCCCCGACTCCAGCTGTGTGAAAATGGACAGCCAAGAGGAGGGAAGAGCTGTTTCCTCTGGAACAAAGCACACATTGTACTTAGCAGATGCCATGGCTGTATTTGTTTAGGCCATCCAGAAACTACTCACAAAGACCCCGTTACAATTGCAAGAAATGTACAGGGGATAATGTCCGTGAAAGATAAGAGGCCAGGAATCAGGAGGGAAAGACTTCAGACTACAGTGTGGGTCTGACACGTGGGTCAAGACAGGAGAAGGCAGGCAGATCTGGGAGGAAGAAGCTCAGACAGGTGCATTGTAGTGAGTACAAGTGGAATAAAGAGCTTAATATAGGCCTACAAAGAGGAACACCCCATGAGGTTTACATCAGGATGAAATGGGATTAGCTTTGTAGTTCTTATAATCTTCTTCACAGAAGAATGAAGTTTCATTATTATTGGGGATTTGGCTGCTTTTAGGACGCTATCTTCTTTTAACAGGAGCCTGGCCACATCTTTCAAACTCAACACAAGTTCAATTGTCTTTGATTTATGTGCTTGATGAATGATCTTTAGTTTGTCATATTTACAATATCTGAATGGTGGTGGCAGGTTGGTTTTTAAAGAGACATCTTGCTTTAGAAACTAGAAAGTCCTTTATAATTTGGCTCAAATAAACTCTGGGATAGACTACCAGTTTGAAATGGAGACGCTCGAATTAATGAGGCCACATGTGATGTTACTTCTTTAGAAGGCATGTGAAGAAAGTCCTTTGAATCCAGCAATTTCATTCATAGGCAGGAACCCCAGGGAATCTCTCACATAGGTGGACAAAAAGCACTGCTCTCAGGTCCCCGGTGCAGCCCTGAGATAGTTTTGGCCAGTCCAATGCAAAGGGCCAGCACAAAGTTTGTCCCTCGAGGCTTTCCACACTGGAAAGGTTGCCAGACCCTAGTAACTATATGATGCTCAGTCATTGGCTGAGAGCTGCTCGAGGAGAGCGTGGCCTCCCTGTAGATCCCAGAGATCCCAAAAGAGGAAGCTGTCAGCTAACTGCACTCCGCATGGCAGATTTGGCTTGAGGTGAGGTCTGAGAGGTGCCCCTTCCTGACTGCCCCAGTGGCCTGAAATGCCTTTCAGTGGACTGATGAAAGATGAGTACCGTATGAATGTCTGTGTTGCTGACCTACCTTTGTGAGTTTATCTTTCTTCAATCGAATCTATTCTTAGTCTTCATTATGTGACCTTGTAGAATTGGTCCTGAAATTAGATGTGTAAAAGGGGCGGAGGAGGGAGACCTACCACTTATCATGATGTAATTGACCCAAGTAGGAAGGCCACTGTTCCTCATTTCCCTGCTGTCCATAGGCCACTGTGGTGATTCTGGGCCTGTGTAGGAGAACATTGCAGTGCATGGTTGTGCATGCACCACCAGTGATCACCTGGGTCTCTTCGGCTTTAAAAATACTCTAATAGCTCATAGAAGGTGCTCCTCAATACATGCTAATTGAATTGAATAATAGGCTTGCGTTTTAAGCAGTCACACAGATGGCCACCTTCAGCGAAATGACATCTACTTAAGTACAATTTGCACAGAATGTATAAGAGCAATGAAGTAAGTGGGTTTTCATTGTATTTATAATGTTGCTCATATTCTGCAAAGATAGAGTAGAGATGACTCAAGAGTGTCATGATGGTTGTTATTACAAACAGTCTTTTCAAAGCAATTTGGGAAGAAAGGCATGAGCAGAGTGCTATGGAATCTCACTTCTATAAATTTTAAGATCACGTAGCATCAAGTACACCCCTCTATCTTTACCCAAAACAGATTCATGAACCCTGCACTAGATGCTGTTTGTTCTTCTAACTCTCTTCTGTATTTTAAGGGTTAGAAGTCTGTGAACTATATTCAGTTGACCATTGAACAACATGGATTTGAGCTAATGCCTGCTTCCTTCCTTAAACTTCTACAGGCCTTCTTACAGTTTTGTGATCACCAAATTATCTGTATTAAACCCTATTTTCTTTGAAATACCTCAACTGGTTTGTTTTTTTTCTGACTGATAGAAACTTTTATATGATATCTTCTCTTAGGAATTCTCCATCCTTATGTTGACCATTTCCAGAAATTCCATGGGAACACTCTAAGTCATAAGCAACCACTTAATTCTGGGGCCCTCTATCGTCATTAGGACATTTCTTCCTTATATCAAGCCCAAATCTGCCTACTTATCATTCTCCTTTGATGTAGTTCTATCACTTGTGACCATTAAAAGTTAATATAATTCTTCTTCCACATGACAGTTATTTGGATATTTGAGATTTTTATTTCTCTCTACCTGTTAACCACCTGTCCAATAGTTTCTTCTCCAGGAAGTATGGCCTTAGTTTCTCTGTGATTTCTTTACCGATGATATCTTCAAGTTGCTAAGAGTGAATTTTCCAGTCATTCCTTTGACTCTGATTTATTTAGTTACAATAGTCCCTACACATTTTGGCCAGTACTTGATGCTTTGGGGTGGAAATCAGGTCAAGAATGAAGGGTCCATAAACAAATTAAATTAAAAAGATAGATCTGGGGTGGGGGAACTGCAATAAAGATGGCAGTTCTTACAAAGAGTTCTTATAAACTGACACTAAAAGTCTTCAGAATAAAACCCAAAACTTTGCATAAATAATTAATAAAGTATATAACCAAAATGACTGACAAATATGAAATAATATTCTCAAATTCAACTAGTACAACTAGTATTAGGGAGATAAAAGTAACACAGAGATATCCTTTCATACCCACCAGACTGAGAAAATGACTAAAGGAGTGATAGCAGCGATTAATAGTAAGAATATGGGTAAAAATTCCCACCAATGCTTTCATGACACAAAATGGAGTATTACATTCCCTTAACATGCATTCTGGCAATACCTATTAAAAAAATAATTCTCTGGCCCTAAAATTTCATTTCTGTGAATCTACCCCTAGAAATACAATACATATTTTGGGAGCATTCTTTGAGAAACTCTTAACCTTCTAAAGGAGAACAAATAGGTACTAAAGAAAAAATAAAAAGGTGAGGAGAATTGTGGGTGTGCCATCAGCTGAAAAGCAGTAATATAAGATGACAGAAATTGGATTTACAGAAATCAGTAGAACTTGGCATTTGAATTTGGACATCCATTAAAGTCTCCCCATGGCTGAATGGTATTATCCTGGTAATGAGGCTGCCTAATTAAACAAAGAAGGTAACACTAATGCTAAAGACCAGGGACTTAGGCTGTGAGAAGCACCTTCCCGTGGAACCTTGAGAGTACCAGGGAGGGGGACAGCACAGCTCAGTGATCAGGTGGCAGTTCTTCCACAGCAGTGACAGTTGCTGAGTGTTCTGACAGCCTTGGAGCAATACTCAGGCATCCACACTCCCCATGGACCTGTGCTGACTGCTGCTGATGCATCCAGACAGCAGCAACCATTTGTTTTCTGACAACCCTTTCAACTTGGATGTGATGAATTTTCCATTTTGTGGCTGGACATTAGAGAGCAGGGGAAATACATGTGAGGTCACTGTCAGGAGCAGCTCCTGGCATTAAGCAGGTAGCCAGGTGGACGTTGGTATGCAGCGGACCAGAGGGAGCTAAAGGATGCTCTTTCGAAAGAATGAAGTGGTGGCTGAGCAAATATGGGGGCAACGTCAGCAGCCCAGTGAGGCCTGGGGTGCATCTAAAGCAGCGGTTCTCAACCTGTGGGTCGCGACCCCTTTGGCGGTCAAACGACCCTTTCACAGGGGTCACCTAAAACCATCCTGCATGTCAGATACTTACATTACGATTCATAGCAGTAGCAACGTTACAGTTATGAAGTAGCAACGAAAATAATTTTATGGTTGGGTTACAACATGAGGAACTGTATTTAAAGGGCCAGAAGGTTGAGAACCACTGATAATGCCTTATGTCCTTATGGGCTCCCCAAGACAAGCTCTGGTTGGCCAGAATTTCTCAGTCTCTTCCTAGGAACTGAGACCTTCTAAAAATCTCAAGAGAAGAGGAGCTTATAAAAGCCCAAATGTCCAGGCTGTCACCTGTTCCAAGTAAATCACAATCTCTGGGGGTCCAGACATCAGAATATTTTTAAACTCTCCAGGTGATACCAGTGTGCATCCAACCGTGACAGCAAGTCTTGCCAAAGACAGTCCAGGCTACTGCATTTAAAACAATTAGGAAACCATTACATAATGTTTCACATAGACGTAATGTTTCACATAGGCATAAGGTTGGTATTTAAAATTATCTGTCTTAAAAGGAGAAAGAATTGTATTTAAACAATAGGTTGCAGCATGGCCAGTGTGGCTCAGTGGTTGAGCATCAAGTTCACACGCTCAGGTTGTGGGCTTGATCCTCAGTGGCGAGACATGCAGGAGGCAGCCGATTCATGATTCTCTCTCATCATTGATGTTTCTCTCTCTCTCTCTCTCTCTCTCCCTTTCCTTGCCTCTCTGAAATCAATAAATAAAAAAAAAAGCTCAGCCTTTGCAGTTTGTTTAAAATATATAAGCAACAGGTTGCAGACCCCCTAGATGTTCACTATAATTTCTTTTCTAAATTAAAAAAAAAAAAGCCAAGGGCACATCCCAAAACAATTAAATCAGAATCTCAAGGTGTAGGACTTGGGTGCATACCTTTTGAAAGCTCTGCAGGTGATTTTCTAGGTGAATATCAAGGCTTTGAACTACTGTGTTGATCAGAAGTTGCTCCTCTTTACCGAGCTTGTTGCTGCTGACGGAGTGGCTGGTCCTATGGGCCAGATGACCATCTTTGTGGGCTTTGGATCTGAAAAGCAAAAGCTTAGCTAGGATCTTACAGCTCTGGCTGTATGTGGCATTCAAGGCATGTAGAATACAATGGTTATAGACAGTTTAAGAAACCTCTTATAAGTAATAGCATAACTGTTCTTAGGAATGAACTGTGGCTTGCAGGGGAGGATCCCCCGCCTCCCCGGGCGCTGTGACCTTCTATTGAGAAGTGGAGCCAACTATTGCAATGGGGCCAGGAAGAGCCAGGGGAATAAACACTCCAATTTCTCCTTTCTCCTGCCCTCTGACCTCCTGCTGACCTTTACCCCTGTGTCCTCTTGGCTCACTCCAACCCAGAGACAAAGGAGCTCATTGATGCAGCCCCCGCAGGGCAGCTTCTGGATCTGGAGGTTGGGAAGTGGACACAGAGAGAGCAACACGAAGTATTTAGCTCACCTGTCTTCACCCATTTGATAGAGCACCAGGCTTTGTGATTATTTTGAGGGTGACAACCTCAAGAGTCTCATGTTTTGGGTTTTGTGCTCACTGAGAAGAGTAGGCTACATATCTTAGAGGTGAAAGGAGACAGGAGAGGTGTTTGGAGAAATAGCAAGGCCAACAGAGGTCACCAGGACCAGGAGCCTGTCTAACTCCCTGGAGGCTCTCAAGAAGGTGGCAGGACCATATCAGGGAAGGTACACAGTGTCTTTGAGAGGACTGGACCCCAGGCACAGGAGCTCCCTGCTTCTCCAAGGATTCTTAAACCCCAAACATGCCAGGGAAGTGATGTAACATTTTGATCTTCAGGGGTATGTGCCCCAGGACGATGGCCATAATCAATACAGAGCCATGAAAAGTAGTAAAACCTCTTAGATAGCGCTTGTTATAAGCCAGGCACTGTTCTTTGCATTTTAGATATTTTAAGTCATTTCATCCTCTCAGTGACCCCAGGAGGTACATACTGTTATTCGCTGTACAAATGATAAAACTGAGACACAGGGAGGGTAGTAGCTTACATAATGTCTCAAAGCTGGTAAGTGCCAGAGGCAGCATTTGATCTGGGGGGGGCGGGTGGTGGTGGGGGGTTTGGGGGGGTGTCTTACTCCATCCAGGCTTTTAACTCAAAGCTGTAGTACCATGTAGGAGCCCAGTACCTTTGTATAGCCCCGGGAGTGGGGAACCTCTAGGTTGACTGAAGTTCGTTTTCCTGCCAGGTCAACAGGATGAGGGCTCCAAGGCAGTGCTAGGATGGTCTGCTCAGCCAGAGGCTTAGAGTCCCCCCAAGCAGGAGACAAGAAGACCTTTGGTCTCCTGGAGGGAACTTGGCAGCGATATTGACCGCTGCTTCTCTGGTCTAGTTAAGCTGAAAACTAGGCTTTGCCGAGACAGAGTTCTTAGGGTCTGAATGGAAGCTCTTGGCTCAGCCGGGGCTGCCTGGAGGGTGGGCAGACATGTCAGACCATATTGATGAGAGGAGCTGGCTGGGATTTCAGACACAGATGTGACCTCAGCAAGGTAGAATAATGGGTGTGGTGAGAGAGGGGCGGATGGAGAGAACTCTCAGAGCCAATGGAATGAAGAGAAGGAAGACTTTTATTGGTTGCTTTCTGCCAAGGCCAGAGGAGAGAAGAGGGTTGATAAAGGTGCTGAGTTGTTTCAGATAGACAAGAGTGAGGTGGCCTCCTGTTCTAGGAGAGGTCAGGGGGAGGGTGTGGGTTTTGAGAGCCTGAGCTAGAGAAAAGAGACAGCACAGTAAGCTCAGTCAGAAGAAGCAGAAAGGAAGTGGGGAAGAGTTGCTGGGGTTTCTTAGACCAGGATTCCTCCTGGGGATGAGAGGAAGCTGACCTCACCTTCTCTGAAAGAAGCTTGCAGGCCTGACCCATTTGGCCCATGATCTGAAGTTGAGTTTAGCTATTTTGTAGCACGTGAACCTGAAGTCCAAGTTCATGAAGAATCGGCCAAATTCAGAAATACGCCTCAGCGTGGCCATAAATCTTAAACCTGGGCATATACCCCGAGGCCCCACTGTGATATTGAAGCTAAATTATACATTAAATTCTTTGCCTGGAATACTATGATTTTTCTGTGGCAGACAGGTGCTGATTAAAGGTCATTTGGCAGCCCCTGAAACACAGTCTCTCATACCTTGATGGCTGAGAGCTTGAACCCATTTCTTTGTCATTGTTCTGCATTTTGGCTTTAGGCTGAAGTTGGGGAAGTGGAATACAATGACTGTTTTTTTCCTATGGTACTTAGTAGTTTTTCTTTTTTCTTTCTTTTTTTTTAGCATTTTTTTCATTATAAAAGTGATAGATGGTTATTAAAAATGTGAAGGAAATATAGGAAAAAATGGAAGTGTGAAAGCATTCTCAGTCCAGTCCACCTACCAAGTTGCGGTATTGTTAAAGCTTCAGTATTTTCTTTCCTGTCTTATTTTCTACATTGGAGAGATTTTTCTAACTTAGTTTTAAGATCACACTGGATTTATGATTATGTAGCTTAAATTCTTATTTAACACTATGTCATACGCATTTTCCAGATAAGCATCTTTTTCTTAACTTTCAATTTGAAAACATTAAGCCAAAAGAATAGTATAATACTGATTTATCCTTCACCCAAATCCACCAATTGTTAATATTTTGCCACACTTTCAGTGCCTCTCTCTCTGTTACTTATACAATATTATTAATATTGCTTTCATTTATTTTTAATCATTTGAGATTGAGTCAAAGACTTGGTGAGCTTTTATTCCCAATTATTTCAGGAGTATCTCCTGGACACATGCTCTTCTGTTATCACAACACAATGACCAAATTTAGAGTATTTAATAGTGATCAATAGCATTATCTTTAAAAAGTTCTTATTTTGTTGTTGCTTCAACTAATGCCTTATATAGCAATATTTTTCCAAACTGGATTCTATCAAGGAGAGCACATTGGATTTAATAGGCATGTCTCCTTGGTCTCCTTTAATCTTAATGGGATCCCCAGTTATCTTTTTTTTTTTAACTTTTAAATTTATCTTCATTGTTGAAAGTATTACCAATGTCCCTTTTTTTTTCTCTCCATTGACCCTTTCTACTCTGCTCCCATTCCCTCTGCAGGTCTTCCCCGCACTATTGTCTGCCCATGGGCTATGCATATATGCATATACGTTCATTGGTTAATCTCTCAGTTATCTTTTGATTTGTATGAATTAACATTTGTGCAGAGTACAGTCCTGTGGTTTAGTAGAATGACTCTCAATTAATATTTGTCTGAATCTATGCATTAGAGCCCACAGAGTATACATAGTATAGTTTACCTAAAGACCTCAGCATAAACTTCCTAGTGGCTTCCAACTGTTTTCCATTATAAATAGTCATGTTGAACTTTTACTTAAAGCACTGCAGGCAGTGTTTCTTTAAGATGGGGTTTCTAGGTTGAAATGACAGGATCAAGAATGGGGACATTTGCAAAGTCCTTAATTCCTTGCTAAATTGTTTGTGAAAGGATTGTGCTGCCCTGGAATGGTACTTGGAGATGCCTGCTTGAGACTCACGTTTGACATAAGCTCTATATATTTCATGGCATGATTGCTCATAGAGCTGGGGAGAACTTGGACCAGCACAGTTAGATGAGAAGTTACAAATCCAAACACTTACTGAGATCACCAGGTACTACAAATGAGTAAAGTGGGCTGGGTAGGGGCTGGGGTGAATGGGAGCAGTGACTCTTCACCTCCAGCGATTGCCCCCGGGCATTGCAGAAAAGCTGTTGTTGATTCCATGTGGCCCAATCTTCCTGTTTTTCAACAGAAGCAGGAAACCTGAGTCTTTACTTACAATTTCCCATTTTAAAATGTTGGCAATTAATTAAAACATTTTTTTAAACCTTGTGTAAGTGAAACAAAACATGCATGTGGTATGGGCATGTCTTGGAAGCTATCAGTCCACAACTATGTTCTAGATTTTTCTTAAAACTTGACATCATTCAGTATTTTTTTTCTTCTTCGCGTCCTATTGTCTTTTGTTTTCCAGGCTCTAGATTTCCAGGGTTCCTCCCTTCATCTCAGCCTAGTGCACTATACTGTATCTTTTGTGTGTCTCCTTAGTAATAAAAAATTTCCCCTGAACTCTAATAGCAATCTTGTTGAGCTTAGAATATGACAATCACATTAGAGATATTGGAGGGGATTAGAGTGAATCTGTGTATGCAACTTACCTAGAGACATGGATGCCCTACGTAAAGTTATATGTTGCCAGGGTGATCACAGATTAGCTTTGATGTGCGTCAAACCCTGTGTGGCAGAGATATTTACTGGTGGATGAGTATCTATTTGCTGCTTCACATTTCCTAGTCCCATTGCAGGGAACCTGGATCATGGGACTAGTTCTGACCAACATGCTATAAATGATGTGTGTTATCTTTGCAATGAAGCATTTAGGAGCCAGTGTGTGGTTTTCTCTCCTCCCCTATCTCAGCTCTCTTCCCTTTTGTCTGTGACTGTGGACAACATTGTTGAGTCCCTACATGGAGAATAGATGCCTAGGGATTGGCTAAGGATTGGAACACAGATGATTTACTGACTAGCCTCAGTCCAGTCATTAACACAAGGAGCAAATGAGTGAGGTATGTGCTCTAACTCAGGGTCTGTCTTGCAGTGTAGGTATAAGGAAGGGAGCAAAATTTCATGATACCTCACGGCTAATATTTTCCCAATGCCATATTGCCTTTTCAGAGTTTACTGTCAACATTCAAAATAACCTCTTGATTGAATTAGGCATCAATATTTCAATTCTACAGAAAAGAAAACTGAGGCTAAGGACTTGTCCAAGTGCTTTTCTGATTTAAAACATGTTCTTTTTCTTCATACTCTCCGGTACAGAAATTCGATGGACACAGAGCATAGTCAGTAGTAGAACTAATTAGTAGACAACTAGAGACATCCTTCATTCTAACAAAATCCCAGGGCAAAGACAGGTGTTATTTTTATTTGTTTTTTAATTTTGAAGATAAAAGTACTTACATGAATAGAAAACAATTAGAGCAATATAAAATTGCAAGAGCCACGTTTTTCACTTGCTTGAGGAATTCCAGTTCTTTCCTCAGATAATGTTCCTGGGGATCAGGAAAGGGAACCCTGCAATTTGAAAGAGGAAAAAGAGGAAGAAAATGACTTTCTGAAGTTAAAAATAAATCTAATTGCTTTTCATTGGTTCAGATTGGGTGATGTGCCCATCCCTGAACCAGTCCCTGAACATCGGAATTGGTTGCACTGTGGTGATTGGCTTTACCTGGGTCACGTGCTGCACACCTCAGGCCAGTAGTTCAACCCTATCTAACCTTCTGGATCCAAGTGGGGGAGCCAGAGAGCTAACAAAAATAGAGAATGGTGCCAGAAGAGGGGGATGGGTGCAGGGTAGGCAAAGAGCAGATGTCTATGATAACCCTTTTTACCTCTGGATGTCTCTGGTTTCTGACTATGGTTCATGTGTGTGTGAGTATTGCATTAATTTTGTTTCTTTGACATTTTTGTCTCTGTAAGGAAAATAATGGCACTTTTATCATTACTTTCATATCACAGATCTACTTGCTCCATCTGTATTTCAATGAATCAACGTTTTAAAGGGATCTATGCCTTTACAATAGGTAATACTGTTTCATCCATTTGATTTTGGTGCTTATTTTTTCTTTTTTCCTTTTTATTGGATTTAATGGGCTGACACTGACCCATGGTTTGGCAAAAATATTTCTAAGAGGTTTAAATGAGTGGACAACACAGCACTGGCACCAGAGTGCTGGGTTCTAGCCCTCACTCCACCAGCTGTGGCTGAGCGAGGTACTGCTCCTCTCAGAGCCTCGGCATCATCAACTATAAAATGAAGAATTTGAACACAATCCCCTGTAAGATTTTCCCAGCTCTAATATGCTGGGATCCTCTGAAGTCTGTATTGTTCAATAAAACCCTCATCCAGAAGAGAGAGGCAGTCAAACAGACTTTCCCCAGTGGAACCAAAGTTTTAGAAATATAAGTCGTCAATATAAATTCCTTCCTGGTTTATTTTTATTTTTTGTACTTAATAAATACCAAAATTCTATATTTTAACTAGGGTTTTTACTGCCCTCTTGGTTAATCTTGCAGTGGAATTATACTGTTGCGTTTGCAACTGCATCCCATATTTCCATAACAACAGGCTGATAAGCCTTCAGCACGGAAGCTTGATGATTGTTAATATGAATTTACTGGAAATCTATTCTTCTAAACACTTTGTCCTTCTTTTGAAAAGTTGTTTTATTGAGAAAAATTTAATCCATCTGATCATGATTTAGTTTCTATTGACTCATCATTTTTCCTCAGCAGAAGGGATTTAATTTCCAGAAAGTATTTAAGAAGTAGCTTCAACATTCTTTTCTGCTAGCAAATAGAAAATTGCTTTTTATTTTCCTCTAGAACAAATGGATTTTAAGCTGGAAGTTTCTTAGACCGAAGATAGACTGAATGCTTAGGCTGTGATATTGGGTTTGAACAGAGGAGAATCTCTTCTTAACTTGGCTCAGAGAGGAGGCAAAGTTAATATCCAGTGGGAACACACTGGTACCATTGTAGCCGTTGTTTACTAGTATGGTGGTGTCTGTCTCATGGAAGGGTTCCCGTCACCTTTAGAACAGCATTGCTGGTTAAGTGCTTGCCCTCTTCACATCTGGGCAGCCTTGTGGTGTTTCTTTCCCATTATTCCAGGAGTGGATGCAGTGTGGCCCTTGTAAGGGCAAGGACTCCACATGTCCTTATCCCTTCAGCTCTGCTCAGGAAAAGAGCATGTTAAGGTCAGTGGGGGAAACTAGTGAGGAAGAGTCTAGAAAGAGAGCTAAGCTGGGGCTCAGAGATCTAGGATCTGCCTTGCTCTGACATTATCTGGCTGTGGGATCCTATGCAGGTCACTAACCCCATTTATGCCTTAGATTCTTCAGCTATAAAATGAGGACAATAGCCTGCATCCATGGATCTTAGCCCTTCCGTGAGGACTGAGCCATACTGAAATGGTTACTGGTATGTAGGTATACATTTCCATACATAAAATTGGATTTGAAAGAAGTTTATTTAGCTTTCTTCTGTGTGAATTTGAACAGAATTTATATGCTAAAAAATGGCTGCAATAATGTTTCTGGTTCCATATGCAATATCAGGACTTGGTCTTCCTTCACCCTGCGGTGGATTTGCTGTGTCCTCCCTGTGACACTGGGAAGGCTTTTGTGACTGCCTCTACTATTAGAGCATGACAGAAGTAATACTTCTGACTTCTGAGCCCAAGTCCTAGAAGCAGAAAAGCTTCTGCCTGGCTCTCTCACTCCAGCCACTGTGACGACTCTGTGTTGGAGGGACCAGATGGAGACAGAGGTGCTGGAGGAGCCCCAGCTGTTAGAGGCATCCAGGCACCAATCATGTGAGTGAGCCAATGTTCAGATGACTCTTGCCCTAGCCATGGTCTGTGTACAATTACCTGAGAGACTCAAGTGAAAACCACCTTGCTGAGCCCATCCAGTGCCCAGCAAAGTGTGGAGTAAAGGTAAAATAATTGGTGCTCCTTTAAGCCACGGGATGGGGATGGCTTTTTATGAACAATACTTAACGGAACAACTTCTGTATCACATTCTTATTCCACTGGGTGACAAGAATAAAGCTTAGCCATTTCATCATGCTGTTCCTTGTTCTATAGAATTGACTGAATTGGGAGCTGTTACATTGTGTTTTGCCATCAAGGAAACATCTGGTCATGCTGTCCTTGATGTCATCATTTACCTATGCTTGAGGTTCCTTATTTTTGTCTAAACTGCAGTTATCAGTGCATGGTGGTCACTTTTGTCTTTCCTCTTCCTAAAACATAAAACCTTTTCAAGTCTATTAACTTTCAGAACTATATTTGTACCACTCTCAGGCTCAGGGCACACATGCTATGGCTCCACTTTGGGCTTCTGGAAACCACTCCCTTGTACCTCTTGAGTGGGAAAGACATTTTTGCTGCTTCTGCTGCCCCATAATGTCACACAAGAAAGTCTGTGAGGCTCTCAGAAGGCTTCCAAGCCAATATTTTCCAGATATTCAGGTTGCATTCCCTGAACAAATCATTAAATCAGTATAGTAGTTTACAACCAGCATTAAAAAAGAATTTCAAAAGAGCAGGATAGAATTAAAAGGATAATATCAGAATATATTACACATAGTTAAGGGAACTGTGATGGCTAATTTTATGTGCCTACTTGGCTGGACTAAAATGCCCTGATCTCTGGTCAAAAATGTCTGGATGTTGCTGTAAAGGTACTTTTTAGGTAAGATTAATGCTTAAATCGGTAGACTTTAAGTAAAGCAGATTAACCACCACAATGTGGAAAGACCTCATTCAATCACAGAAAGCCTGAAGGAAAAGACTGACCTCATCTGAAGAGGAAATTCTTCCAGAACACAGTCTTTGGATTCTAATGACATCAACTCTTTCCCGGGTCTCTTGCCTCCCAGCCCACCCTGCAGATACCTCTCTCTCTCTCTCTCTCTCTTCTGCTTCCCTAGAGAACCCTGACTAATAGCTATTCTGTTATGAATCTTTGATTTCATTTATATACACATACACATGTACTGAGTTATATAATACATGTTACTTACTGTGAACCAGTCAAAATGTGTGGAAGGTACCATCTCCCCTTGACATACCCTCAGACATTTCTATTGTTCCTTTTCATGCTGGGATATTGTCATCTCATTAGGGTTTTCCCAGGGCTATTGACTCTACAATCATCTCCAGGGTTGGTTGGTTTTTATCATCCCCTCCCTCCTTTCCCAGGTTTCAGCTGAGCAAGGGGATAGTAAGGGAACAGACTTAGGTGGAGGAAGAGGGATTAAGATAGGATTTCTTGTTGGGTTCCTCCCTTCTTCTGACATTACCCTTCCCGTAACCCCTTCCCCATTCTTCATGTCTTCAGAAATCTTTTCAAACTGGGTAGGTATGATTGGGTCCCATTACTACCAGCAGGGTAAACTTCGATAAGGGACTTTTTCCCTTGAGCCTCAGGTTTTATCATCTGTTTCATGGGACATTAGTGTATGCCTCATATTACTATTGAGCAACTGACCAAAAGGAACAGTGTCTGACACATCTTTAATATTCACTATATCTTAGTTACCTTTTCTTTCTCACCTCCACTTCCTTGACCTTTTGACTCTTACTTGTTGATTTAGAAACTCTGAGCCTGCCATAGGAATTGTGCCTAACCTCCTATGAGTAAAATATGTAGACACCAAGTGATGTTAGATGTGCATCACACACAGATATTACCAATGAAAGCCCCACCCAATGGCAGTGACTGGCCTCACCAGGAATGCCTCAGTATTGATCTTCTTTTCTGAGAGTGTTGGAAATAGGAAGGAGAATCACACAGGAAGCCAATGTTATAGGAATTCCCTTGATTGAGTGGGAGCCTTGATAATCTTCAGTGGATACTTGCACATCACTACAAATTTAGCAAGGGTTCTCTCTGGTTATTAAAATAAAAGGTTTATAATCTTTTCCAGATTAGTTGGGAGGCATAGAATGATAGATGAGGGATGGTTGTCTGAAGACAGCTGATTTCACAAGTCCTCTTAGCAGATATATACCAAAGTGGGCTTTGTGTAAATGACACCATGGAAAGAAAAGAATACCTTCCGGTATGTTGTTGGTTGACACCTGTTCTTCTCTCCTGGGAAGGGGTGTTTCTGCCTATTTAGATGACAAGTCATAATGGTATGTAAATTCGTGTCCAATGCTGACCACATTGTGGCTGTTCAATACATGAAAAATCGTGTTTCATTCGGGATCATTGGTCTATGCCCTAGAATTCAAGTACCCACTTTCTTTTCTGCATTCACCATCCCACTGCCACTCATAACGAATGTGAAATAATTAGCATAATAATCCCTTTGAAAATTATATTCACCAGTTTAAATAGCTTTTGCCATATATACAAATGCTTTGGGTGAATAGAGTTATTTAATAGTTCACATCTAGTTTCATTTGGGTAATAGAGCATTGTTCAGCTATGGAATGACTAAGTGCCCTTTTCATATGCCCTGTGAGAAACAGAATAAATAGGATGTTGTGTTTACACCGTGTCTGTACTCCTGAGCAGGGAGCTCAACACAGGTCATGTGCATTTCATTTATCTTCTCAGCATCCTTGGGCTAATACAGAACATTCTTCTACTTTCTGGTGTAGTTATCTCTTCTTTCATTGACCTTTTTCTCCTCATTTTTGACTCTCTTCCAGCCCACACTTCCCACAACTAACTTTCATAGTTTTCCTCTATTCACTTTCCTCCTTCCTTCCTCTGCCCTTTCCTTTTTGAGAATGGCCATCTCCTTTAATAGGGTTTGATTTACTGGGCAGATTCGATGCCAGCACGTCACCTGAGCATTAGGAGAATAAGCATTGACTTATAGTTGCAATATAGCTGTAATAGCTAAGCTATCCATTGGAATGTATAAATGACATACAGGTCAGATCAGATAAGGAAGAAAGTTCTATCAGTGTTGCTTATTTAATTCCCCCCTCAAAAATAAATAAAAAGAAAGAAAAACAATTTAGCATAGGGATCTAAACATATTTTACTACATTTGTTTTTGGCATCAAGGATCATTTCAATGGAGAACAAGATTTAAAGAAATGGAGTAGCAGATACAGATTTACACAGTCTTTGCAAAAACTCACGGTGATTTATTCCTTCCCTGCCTTTGATTGGATTTTCTAAGTCTGCAGTGATTTGTTCCCAGTGCATTTTGTGCCATCCTGGCTTCCGAAGGACTGCCCTCAGCAAACAGGTCTGTTTGTTATGAGGGTTTGCCATTTAGGCTTATCCCTCGTGCTTCTGTTAGGGCACCAAGTCCCCTTCCTTCCAAGATTTTGCTTTATCAGAGGGATGGCTGTCCAGCTCTCTGAGGGGTGTAGCTGCTGTCCAGTGCTCACCAGGGTGTTTGACCTTCAAAGGAGCCTCTCGTCAAAGCTTTTTTTTTTTTTTTTTAAGCCAGAGTAACAGCTGAGCCTTTCGGCTCTGCTTTTCCCTTTCCCGTGGGTTTGTATATTCCCACGACACCTTCTCATCATGTAAACACACAGCTTTATATTTTCTTGTTTGAAAAATGATTCTCTCTCATCAGCACCAGCTTCGTGAGGCACTGCCTTTGATTCTAAAATGGTGTAGCACAGAATGACTGATGTCTATTTTTAAAGAACAGCAAACACATTTACTTCCTTTTGCAAATTTCTTGAAGGGACCCCGCCCCCAAAACATTCAAACCAAAAGGAAGCCAGTTCATTTGTGGCTTCCTCTTAATACACTTTAAAAAGGAATGAAATAAAAATATATTAAGTTGTAGGTAACGGGAATAAAAAAATATTAACATAAATGTGAGATTCCTTCTCCCTGTCACCACCATCAAAGGATAGAAGATTCTACCCTGGGACTCCGTCATTGGTTGTAAAGGACCCAGTGCATTTGTGAGGATGTCTTTGCTTACAAGTAAGAGAAACCTGACCCAATGGGCCGGAACAGGATTTGTGGTCTCACAGTTCTAGAGTGCGTGGGTAGGATGCTCCAGACTAGGGCACTCAGGGAAGCAGTGGTCCTCTGGGCTCTTTCCTACTGTTTCAGCTGCTCCCCCTATTACCAAGTGGTTGTCCATAGCAACTGTGACAACTCCTTCTCCCTTGGGAGAGGAAGGGGAAGATGCAACAGGTTTCACTTCCCCTACCATGGACTTGAGGCAAGAAGATAAGTGAGACAGATGGTGAGAGACTAAGTGGACTGACACCATCAAGTTCTGGGCCAAAGCAGGGATGGCAGAGGAGAGAAGGGAGGCTGCACAGACCAAATTGGAAAGAGAAATATCTGGACTTAGAATGAAAGAGAGAAGAGGCACTTTAGGGCATTAGCCATGCATGTCAAAGACATTGACAGCTAGAGGAATGGGAAAGAAAAACTGAAAAAAGTTTAGCTTTGTGTTAGAAATATACACACCTTGGGTATTTCAATGAAAGATTGGAAATTAAGATTTGCATTGATTTTCAATTATTTTGGTTACTGGAGTACAACAGATACTAAAGGTTGATTTGCTCAGCACTTCTTATGCCATTCTCCATTACAGAAAGGGTAACAAAATAATTTATCACCCAAACACTTGAGGCTGAAAGGAGGCCCTATTAATGATTATGCTGGTATTACCAGAGGAAACCAGGTCTTTCCCAAATAAACTAAGACATGATTTATTCCACGAGTTGATAAAAAAATTAGTTAGAAATGCTGCTAGAATGCTGGAAAGAGAGATCTCAAACTTCCAGCCTCCCATGTCCCTAGCATGGTCAGGTTTTACAGTCTTGGTGTATGAAATAGAGGCAGGAATTCCTGAAGAGGCCTTGCCTGCCTAAATCAGTCAACACTAGGGAACAACTATGGCTTATGTCCCTTCCTCCTGCTTGGACGACACACCTGGTGCCTGGAGATGCAACAGCCAATGCATGAGCATTAGGATGAAAGCGAAGTGCCCAGGACAGTAAAGAGATGGGTATTCATGATTTCATGGATCTGTTGCACAGGCCTGGCCTGCTTACCTCTAGACTTCTTATAACAGAAACAAAATTAACTTTAATTTGTTTAAGCCAACCTAATAGGATTTCTGCACCTCATACCCAAATGCAATTTTTCTGATACAAGGACTGGCGTTTTGTTTTGTGTTGTTGGTTGTTTTTTTTTAAGTATCAGGTTGTACTGAGATAAGTAGGTTTATATGGCAAACACATCAATACTTTTTCTGTTATAAAAGAACTATACATTGTTTGAGAAGATAATCTAAATCTCATGGTTTGTTTTATTAAATTTGGGACATTTTCGAACACACACAAATAGGCAGAACAGTAGAATGAATCCTAATATACTGAGCTTCAGTAGCTACTGTTCTGTTATTATTGTGGATATATTTTTGTTTTAAGCACATTAACATTCTATTGAAGGATACACAGTATAAATGTGGCAATCCCCTCTCAGATCTACAACTGGAGAAACAGAACTTTAAATATTTTGCTAAAGTAACCAAAAAGAATGATCAGAAGTGAGAATTTGATTCATAGACTATTGATTCTAGGTGATGCCAGGCCAATAAATCCCTGCTAAAAACAAACACCTTCACTTTGATCTGTCCTATAAATGACAAAGTAAGGCCAGGTGTTAGAAAGCCCTGAGGTCATTACCAGTCATGCTGTCTTAGACCCCTCACCCAACCTCTCTAGGTCTCAGTTTACTCATTTGTGGAAGAGAGAATGCTCACCTCACAGGAGGAAGTTGTGACAGTTCAATAAGGTAATTCTAAAGTTCTTTGTACAGTAATTGATATGTAGTAAATGCTAATGGCTGATAATTATTGCCATTGTTATTATTAACTCAGTTATAACTTGCATGAGCTTCTTCTCTTTTTTTCTTTGGACCAGGGGTGAGTGGGGAAGACTGTAGAATGACAAGAAATATAAAAGTATCTAATCCTATAAGCTTCATGAAAGGGTACATTATAGAGTGGAGTTTGACAATCAGAACTCCATTGTCCATACCCGGAGATGAAGTTGCTTCTACCAAATAGGTAGTCACTATGGATCCAGATGAATAGCTGGTTGCAGGCCTATTTGTTCTAAGTTACAAAGGTTGTTCAGTAGCTGTAGCATCGAGTGCCTGGGGCAGTGGGGTGGGGGCGGGATGTGGGGGGTGGATGTTGATTTCTCCGATCAGAAGAAAGTTTCTTACAACTGGATCCTGAAAGGGAATCATTTGGTTTTGTAGACTTAGAAATATTTAAAACAAGTCATTTTGGTTTTGAGATTTTTCACACAAACTGTGAGTCAGAAATCCTCAGATTTCATCTATTAGAGTTGTTGGGTTATTAAATCTCATTTGGGAGTATTTTCAAGCATGCTCTGGAAAAGGAGATGAGTGTCTCCTCTTCATGGTAATGGGGAGAAAAGAAAGGACCATTTCCACAGAGATTTCATGTGTGTCCAAACAGCAGGCACCATTTTAGTGCCCAGTAGGTTTCTTATGGATTAGAAGGGTATCTTGGCAGTGGCTCCCTAAATACAGAGGCTAACAGGCCCTTGGCTGCATGTTAGGGGTGTGGTTTCAGGACAGAAAGTGAGAGAAGCAGTTTGAAGAAAGAAAAGGTGCTGAGCAAGGATGTGGCCTCGTCTGGAGTCTAGCTTTGCCTGATCCCATGGAGAACTCTGCAGCACGGTGTGTAGTGTAGACCTGAGTCCATCCCGAGGAAAGGGGGCTGGCCTTTTGTAGCCCCAGTAGGGAGAGAAAGGTACAGTTTCTCATGTGGACTCTTTTGTCTGAGGACAATTTCCCCAGAGAAGGAGACAGATGGGGACAGGTGTGCGGGCTCAATAAAGGGGATCTGGGTGAGACACCGGTGGAGTCCTCTAAGGACAATGCTTTCACGTGAAACCAGCTGTGTGCCTCTTCGTGCAGCTTTGACTGAGAATTTATTTGGAAAAGAAGGCTTAACATCTCTAAAGAGGATGCTCATGTTTCTCAGCCTTGACTAATACATGAATGCTCTCTTAAGAGGGGAACGTTTTCTTAGCCTCCAACATTGGCTTCAGTTGTTCTGATTATAACTCTACTGAAATATATTTAAACCTGAAAGTTTCAATAAACTTTGTATGCTTCCATTTTTTAAAAAGGCATGAAATCAAGACAAATTACAAATTAATTTTTTTAAAGTATGAGGCCGTTAAAATAAAATGGACAACATAAATTCAATGTGATGGATGATGCTGTGTTGCTGAAACTAAATTGCCATTTCAAAATAAATTATGTGACTGTGCAAAGGCACAGATTGTCTCGCGGTTCACACAGCCTGTTATAGCATGCCTTGTGAAAGACCAGCTTCCCACCACTCTTTTGTAGTAAAACCTCTGCAAAGTCATAATTTGTAGAGATCATGAAGTTCTCTGACCTTTACTTGGCAAGAAGGCATTATTTAGCACTTACATATAGTTGGTCTCTACTTTTTTCATTAATCCACATTAATCAAAGGCATATATGTTGGCACCATAGTCATCATAAACCAATATACAAACACAGACATTTAAATGCCATGGTCATTCTTATGAGTAAATCATCCATCATGTACATACATAGTTTTATCAAAATGAAAGTATAATATTTTAAACTTGATTTAAAGGACATTTTGGAACACATAGGGACCCCAGAGAGTGTGTTTACACATTCTTTGATGTGCCATAGAAGCTCATTCCCGTGACACAGGGATGTGTAGGATGAGATCCCCCAGGTGATTGCACTTGGGATACCCAAGAAATCACCACTCTGACTCCTGCTAGTCGGCACAAGAGGATGGGCATGAGGAAGGTCAGTAAAGGGGAAGGTGAACCATTGACCACCTGAAAGGCCACTGTGCCCCATGTCTAATGACAGCATTTATGATTTAACTCCATGAGTGTCCCTGACTCCCTGGTGGTTCTGCATAGAGAGGCTGCCCCTTGTGCTACGTTGCCTCCTGCTCTGGCCACTGACTGAACACAGTGAAAGTTGCAGGCAAGTACACGGAAAAAGCCTTGCTATTCAAAGTGTGGTCCCTGGACCAGTAGTGTCAACATCATGGGTTAAAAATTTGCAAAATTTTAGGCCTCAGCCAGACCTACTGAAGCAGAGCTTGAAGTTTAGCAAGACCCTCAGTTGATTCTTGTGTATATTAAAATTTGAGAAATTGTTCTACAGAGATAATGCAAGTAGAGTTTAATTCTAAATGACATCCAGGTGGTCAATGATAGCTTTATTTGTAAGCATAACACCATTTTGATCACTTTTCTTACCTTAAATTTAAAAGCCCCAAATCCTGATTTTCTAAAGCTTTTTTTAAATTTTTATTTTTATTGATTTCAGATAGGAAGGGAGAGGGAGATAGAAACATCAGTGATGAAAGAGAATCATTGATTGACTGCCTCCTACATATACCCCACTAGGGATGGAGCCCACAACCCAGGCATGAGCCCTTGACTGGAATCAAACTCGGGACACTTCAGTCCACAGGCCGATGCTCTGTCCACTGAGCAAAACAAGCTGGGGCCTGATTTTATAAAACTTTTGATTATTGCTGATTAACAATTATAGCATTTTGATAATGAACTCGTATAATACTGGCATTATTACTACCTTTTTTAAAGCATGCTGAGGATTCATAAAATAAAGTCATTAACTAAATGGAAATACATTTCCAACACATCAACATATTATACAACATTTAGAAAATTGTAAATGTATCAAAAATATAAATGCTAAATACATTAACAGATAAAATTAAGAAACAAATTATTGTTCAAAAGCACATTGCATGAGAAAGAAGAAATGATAGTCACAAAGCATTTAAAAAAGTAATTGATTCTTAAAAATTCAAAAATCTAAATCTGAAAATAGATGCAATATATATTAATACCATAATTGGAGAATTTAGAGCATATTTTGCATAGATTTTTCTAGCTGCTAAAATGGCTTTTGTGTATTCTCATCAGGGAATATGAGAAAGAAGACTTTCCTTTCAAATACTTTTATAATTGTATCACCTGCTTGAGGGGAACTTTGAATAACTTTCAGGAACAGAGAGGGGGGAAAAGGTGGGAGGGAAAGGAGAGAGAGAGAGAGAGAGAGAGAGAGAGAGAGAGAGAGAGAGAGAGAGAGAGAGAGAGATGGAAGGGAGAAAAGAGAGGGAGGAAGAGAGAGTGCTGTATTTTTTGTTTCAAAGAGAGCTTTTCTGGTTTATCTATGTCTTCTTTGGTTTTATCTTGTATGGCTGACACTCCAAGCAGAATTACCTTTTTCCATTTAGAAACTGTCAGATTTACATGACCCTTGTTGGGAAAGCCTTTGAAACTAGATTAGAATTATTCTTGTCAATGATACTTGACTTTATCAATGGTCATTTCCTTCCTCTTCTTGAGGATTCTGGGGCTTTAGAAAAATGTCTTCTAAACAATAAAAACAACAAAAACACTCTGTTCAAGAAAAAATTTTAATGCAGCAGAGAAATCTTTTAAGTATGCAGTCAACATGCATATAATTTTCAGGTCTATTTAAATTCTAAAACAATGGTGTCAATCAATAAAAATGCCTGCACCAAACAGAGCACCAAAATACCAAAACCAGGAGAGCAGTCCAGAAGGACTGGAATGACTAGCTATACTGACAGATCAGGCACAGGTCTTTGTCCACAGGATTATGGAACTAGGAGACCAGGAGATCATTGAAAAATGACATTATGGCTGGCATGGCTCAGTGGTTGTGCATCGACTTAAGAACCAGGAGGTCACAGTTCTCAGTCAGGGCACATGCCCAGGTTGTGGGCTTGATCCCCAGTGTGGGGCGTGCAGGAGGTAGCTGATCAATGATTCATCATTGATGTTTCTATCTCTCTCTCCCTCTCCCTTCCTCTCTGAAATAAATAAAATATATTTTTAAAAATTACATTATGGAAATGGTCTTTCTCCCAGCTTTTACTATGCATGAATTTTCCATTCATTCACACTGAATTACAATAACATTCCTGAGACAGATTACTCTAATTTTGAATTCAAGCTTAAGATGCCTAAAGCAGTGACATATGCCTGTGCTAAGAAAAGTCCTTGATCTTCAGTCCAAATTTCATTGATTCATATTTTAATAAACCTCAACAAGACTAGTATATACAGAAACCAAACGAATGTTGTGTGTGTTTTTTTAACATCAGTCATCTTCACAAAAGCTTACATTTGTGTTCCTTTTATGCATTCTTGAGGATAATTTGGTATTTTAGTGGAATTAATGGTTTATTAGAAATAAAATCTTATCCCGTTTACCTGTAGGAAATATAGGGGCTTACATTGTAATGGTGTGGCTCATAGCCTTCTTCTGGGATCAAGTTTAGCCACAGGTTGAAGGTCTTGTGAAGGTCACCTGTGTAATGGAGTGCGATATAAAGCTCTATTTTTCTCTTCCTAAAGTTATAGTGAAAGCCCTTGGAGTGATTAGGAGAAGTCTGTGCATTCTGGAGATTTTTTCTTCCAGGCTCTGCTGGTTTTTCTGTGTCCCACACGGGGTGATTGGAGGCAGAATAGCCAAAGGCATCCAATGGAGGCCACGTGGCCTGGTTTTGAATCCCGTATCTGCCACTTACTATCTGCGTGGCTTTGGGCAAGGTTGTGAAGCCACTGTGCCTCCATTGGCTCATCTGTAAAATGAGGAGGGTCACAGTAGGATCTCCCTCCAGGGGCTGTGGCGTGGGTGAAATGAGTGTGTACAGAGCACTTAACAGTGTGCAAACTGCATTTTAACTGCTGTACAGGTGTTTGCCCTTATTCTCACAAATATCATAGCCAGGCGATGCGACTGTGCCTTTCTGTTCTCTTCCCTCTGCCCCTGGAAGAACAGGACAAAAGCCAAATTTTTTATCCATATCTTTAGGAGCAACGTGGTGTGGCAGGAAGGACAACGATGCTGGAATCACACAGACCTAGGTTCAGATCCCTTCTCTTACTAGGTGCTTAAACTGGGGCATATTATTTATGCTCTCTCAGCTTCAGTTTCCTTATTTGGATTTCAGGGGTCGTACATGAATTAAAATGCTTCAAGTATGTAGCACTCACCTGGCTAGCTGGTCAAAATTGATAATAAATGTCAATGTCCCCTCCCTTTCTATCATCACCTACATATTGCATAGCTCTTCTGTTTTGGTTTTTGCTTCTGCAAATAACCTTATGTCGCTATCCAATTTCCTCTGCTCTTCAAATTTATCCTTCATTCAGCTCTTTAAATCCCTCTCTTCTCTGGGCAGGCATGTATATCAATTCAACTAGGGAATTAGATAGGATCGAAGTTAGATATTCCAGTAGCGATCCCTTAATCCGTGTGTGTGTGTGTGTGTGTGTGTGTGAGAGAGAGAGAGAGAGAGAGAGAGAGAGAGAGAGAGAGAGAGAGAGGTGTGCTGTGTGTGATATATAAGTATATATTTCAACTGTCCATGCATTCAACCAAAATTCACTGAGGTCTCACTATTACATTGAAACAGTGCTGGGTTCTGGGACTAAAAAACATAAATTAGGCCTGGTCCCTGCCCTGGTAGAATTTATATATTCTAGTAGGGGACACAAACACATAAATAGGTAGTTAGAAAGCAGTGCAGTGAGTAGGAAGGGTGTGAAGGAAGCATTAGAGAGGGACAGTTAATGCATCTGTCCGAGGAGCTGGTCGAGTCTTTAGAAGAAGTGGGGCTTCCTGACACCTTGCAGGATAGCAGCCCCATGGGAAAGGGGAGGAAGAACAGGGAGATGGATATTTTGGGCAGAGGAGTCACCATGAGTAAAACACAGAGGAGAAAACAGCTAAGTGGCAGCCTGGTAACCACAGGCCAGAGATGAGAGATGGAAGACTTGAGCTTGTACAGAGACCAGGAAGAGCTTACGGGGACGGGAACTAAAAATATTCCTAGGATACCAGAACATTGGATTGTCATCAGAATGATATGGGTGGATTTGAATTTTAGAATTCTCTGAGGCTTGAGGGGGTAAGACTGAAGCCAAAAGATAACTCAGAGGGCTAGGAGAATAGGTGAGTCAGGAGCTGATGAGTAAGTCAAGATCTGATAGGTGAGTCAAGAGCTGATGAAAACCTTGACCGGAGCAGTGGTAGGAAGGATAGAAAAGAGGGGAGTGTTAGGGTTCTCCAGAGAGACAGAAACAATAGATGGTATCATATTCAGTCATGTGCCACTCAACCACGGGATACTTTCTGGGAAATGCATCTTTAGATGACTTCATCCTTGTGGAAACCTCACAGAGTGCACTTACACAAACCTAGATGATAGAGCCTACTACACACCTAACTCCTTAGGCTACAAACCTGCACAGCATGTTGCTGTACTGAATACTGTGGGTAATTTTAATACATGATAAGTATACGTGTACTTAAATGTAGCAAAGTTACAGTACAAATACAGTGTAAATGGTACCTGTATAGGGCACTTAACCATGACTGGAGCTTGCAGGACAGAAAGGTGCTCTGGGTGAGTCAGTGAGGGAGGGTGAGTGAATGAGAAACCTAGGACATCACTGTATATTACCATGCACTTTATAAGTATTGTGCACTTAGGTTATATCCTTCCTCCTATATAATAAAAGGTTAATATGCAAATTGTCCCCTTGACCGGGAGTTCGACCAGAGTTCCACCAGGGGGCAGGGCTAGCCTGCCAACTGCCCGGGGCCCCTCGCATCTCTCCTCCTTCCCACCAGCTGGCCCCAGCCTGATTGCCCAATTGGGGCAGGCGGCCAGACCCCACCCATGCACGAATTCATGCACCAGGCCTCTAGTAAATTTATAAAACAACATGAGAGTAAATCAAACACAAGAGGAAATAATGCAGTTAAGAGACACAATAAACACAAGATATGTGAGGCATACTGTTTTATGGGAAACCTTTTTATATGAGCACACTCTAAAATAATGAAAAAAGTATAGCATAGTAAATACATAAACCAGTAATGTTGTCATATATTACTACCAAGTATTATGAACTGTACATAATTGTGTTTGCTATGCTTTTATATGACTGGCAGCACAGTAGGTTTGTTTACACCAGCCCTACCACAACCATGTGACGAATGCTTTTTGCTGTGACTTTATGACACCTACGATCTTAAGATGGTGAAGACGGATATAATGTTAGGGCAGCTATGATGTCACTAGCCATTAGGAATTTTTCAGCTCCATTAAAATTGTATGGGACCTTCGTCATATATGCTGTCCATCACTGATTGGACCTGGGACCCAGTAAAACAAGCATTTTATTCTATCTCATAAACTTTGCACAATTATAATTCCAAGAATAAGATCAGTGTTTTCTAAGTGGAGAGCTAACACTGAGAACATTTGAAGACCTCTCTCTGTGGTCTCATAAGATGACGAGAAGGTTGGGATTCAGGTCACATGAGGGTGTACATTTACTTTGAGTATCGTTATGAAGTCACACTGCAAGCCATTTATATGTGTACTCGAATGGTAGAAAGGATATGGAGTGGAGCCAAGAGACCCATTGTAGTTTCATATCCTCTTCTAGTCAGATACTAAAATATGTCAAATCCCTACATCTCCCTGGCTTTGATTCTTTCATTTACGCAGTGATAAGGTTGGCTTAGGTCAGGGGTCAGAAATACAGGTGACATAAATGTTAAAGTGTACATTACTTTGTATCACATTATTTTATTCACATTCACAAAACCAATGTGTTAAAATTTCAGTCTCTTTTATAGATCATTAAGCTTTCCCTTGGCATCCTTTCCAAATACTAGTCATGATTTTTCTCATGGTTTGTTTTCCTAACAGCAGCTTAAGTTGTATTCTTTTGTTACAGACACACTTTATTGGCATATTAAACCCAGCAATCTTCTTTTTGTTTTAGAAAAGTATGTCTGGCTCACATTTTTTTCTTGGAACATGTGTTTCTGTATTTCCTTTTTCCATTTTCGAAAGACTTGGGTGTGAAGATAAATCTTCCTTTTAAATTCTACTAAAAGCAACAGTGTTAATGGACTACTATCTGCTAGTGGACACTCAGCCCCAGGATGGGGAGTAATAGAGGGTGGTGGGGACTGGCAAATGGAGAGCATGCACTTTCTGCACCACTTGATGGTTGGTGTCTGAGACTATGAGTCCAGTACATATGTGTTTTCTGAAGTTTTGTTTTTTCAAGAAAAATGATTTTTTTCAAGAACACCTGATTATTTTATATGGAATTCTCCTGAATTTTGTATGTTGGCAACTAAATTTAAATCTGAAGAAAAAATCAGTAGTAGCAATGCTTAACCATCAATGGTTCAGGCCAAGCAAGATTAGATGCCCCAAAGGTTTGAGACTTCTGGGTCAAATGATCTTAAAGTCCCCTTTCCTCTAGAACTTTACTTTTAAACAAGTATTTATGTACCCCTTACTCTAGGCTCTGGGCTTACTTTAAAGCACTTTGACATGCCCAAACTCATTTAATCTTTATGTCAATGTTATGAAGCAGGTACTGTTGTTATCTTCATTTTACAGATGAGAAACTGAGGCACAGAGTAGCTCAGTGACTTGTTTAAGTCACAGAGCAAATAAGTGGGAGAGCCAGAATTCCAACACTGGCTCTCTGGCATCATAGCCCAGAAACCTCCTTCTTTATTCATGTAAACTTGTATTTCTTATCTTTAAAAAATGTCTTATTAAGAAACATTACTTTATGAAATTTATTATTGACTATGAGCATATTTATTTGGATTTGTCAAACATTAAGAATTTAGAATATTTTTATTTTGTATGTGGGCAAAAGATGAGCTTCTGAGGTCATGGAATATTTGTATGGGTCAGATCCACGCTGCCTGCTCTAGTGAGATTAAAGAGAATGAGATGCTGGTTAAGCTGAGTCTCTTCCCATTAGATCTCATGTGTAAGTAAGTGGTTGCCCTTTGATTGGCTACTGATGATCCTTACAGGAAGTTTTGCTTTTCTGGCTGCCTGGGTACCCAGAGAAGGTTCATACAAATGGAAATTCAGCCATATTTTTAAGCAATCTGTCAGAGCAGAGAGATTTCCAGAGCTTTCTGGTTAAAGAGGTTTTTGAATGTGTGTATGAGCAATATATGGGCTGACTTTTTATTTCAGCAAATATAAAGATGTATTATCCCTTGAGGTTTGTTATTAACCTCAGTTTCACCTCCGTTAATATTTACTCCGCAGGTCAATAAATCTTGATAATTCACTTCAACAGAAGCCAATATCTTCGTATTATGAGTTATTAATCTTGGCCAAACTAAAAATTGTGTGAATATTTTTCTTTAGAGAAAATGAGGACTCCTTTTTCTTCAGGCTCTCTTTAAAGGGAAAGTTAATTTTTATGTGCATCTTCAAACTGCCTTTTCAGATTTAGTGTTTGGAGTTGAGGGTATGAGTCTTTAATACCAATTTTGGAAGGCTCTCTGTCCCATTGAAAGACCTGAAGGAAGGCAGAGGTTTAAAAAATCTCATTTTAAACCCTCCTGTGAAATACAGTCCTGCCTCAGTTTGTGGAGTGATATATGCAGACTCTCTTGGATACCAAAATCTGTAATGCTCAAGTCCCTTATATAAAATTGCATAGTATTTGCATTAAAACTATGCACTTCCCTCCCTTACACTTAAATAATCCTTAGATTACTTATATATGCAATGCAATGGAAATGCTATGTAAGGAGTTGCTATACTATATTGCTTAGGAAATACTGACAAGAAAAACAGCCTATACATGTTCAGTACAGATGCAGCCATCCTAGGCCTAACTTGTATAGTACACATCAGTGTAACAAAATAACACACACACACACACACACACACGCACACACACACACACACACCCCACACTTGGTTGAATTCATGGGTGCAGAAGCTGGATATGAAGGGACAACTGATTTCAGGGGGAACTAAGAAAGCTATAGCCAAGTGTTACTGTTGCCCATCTTTGTGATATTTACTGATGTTGCTAGACTTGAGTCACGACAAATGGTATTGCATTTCTAGATCCTGGCCGCAAATGCTGCAGAGTGGAGAACAGCTGCACCTGGCCCATCTCAGGATGAAAACAACAAGTGGGAAAACACATAGGTGAGTGCATTTGCTTTCCAACAGCGTAGATGTTGGGATTAAAGTGTGCAATAGAAGCAATGAGTTTTGCTGTCTCAAAGGAGTGCTTCTAGTCCAGTAATCTGTAGAATCATGCCTATGATGACACAGAAATTCAAGACAAAAGGAAATGAAACATTCCTGGAAGAAGGTAGAGGCCATCTTACCTGATGGCTGGTGGTTGCTGCTCATGGGGGACGGGGAGAACGTAGCCTTTGGAAATAGCTTTGTGGAGAGAGAGAGGGGAAAGGGTCTTTCCAAAAGTTGATAAAGGGAACATTTTTGCAATACTTTTCGAGATGTTTGAAAGGGTTGGGGGGCAAGGGAGGAAGAGGGCAGTTGCTAAATGTGTTGGGGAACTCTGGTCAGGCAGACAGAGCCCCCAGAGCCCCCAGAACCCCTCTTCTCAAAGTGTATTCCCAGGTACTGATGAGAATGCAGATTATCAGCCCCACCTCAGATCTATTGAATCAGAAACTCTGGGGATGGGCCCAGCATCTGTGGTTGAACCAGCTCTCCGGTGACCATGGAACACACTCCAGTTTGAGTACCACTGCGCTAGGGTACAGATTTTCAGCCTCATCTGTACATTACAATTCCTTGGTAGTTTCAAAAATAATGATGTCTGGGTTTTACCTCCAGAGGTTCTGATTTAATTGGTCTGGGGTATGGCTTGGACATTAGGATGCTTTACAGCTTCCTAGATGATTTTAATGGACAGCCTGGGCTGACAATTACTGTAGGGCAAGTTCCCATTCTCAATTACTTTTCCAGTTCTAATTCTCTCTCTTTCATATCAAATATTTTATTATGCTTCCTTTACTAACCTGAAATGAAATTTATATGAGTAGTAATACTTATGCATATATTTTTAACTGAACTATAAAGGAGAAATAACAGAAAAAAGTAATTTATGATTTTATGCATTTCAAACATTTTATATTGTGGGGCTGACCACACTGCCAGTGACGCAGGCAGATGCTTGAGTTATTATCAGTGTGACATTTGCAAATGCAGATTGATCCAGTGTGCTGAATGGCAACTCAAAAGTCATGAACAAAATAAACTGATGAACAAGATAGATCCAGAGACATAGAAGCATGGAACAGACTGAAAAATTTCAGAGGGAAGGTGTGGGTGGGAGGGGGGTGGGAGGGAGAGATTAATCGGGGAATTTACAGGCATATATGCATAACCCATAGACACAGACAATAATGTGGTGAAGGCCTGGGACGGCCAGGTGCGGGGCGGCGGAGGGTCAATGGGGAAAACAACAAAGGGGGCATCTATAATACTTACGACAATAATGATTTTTAAAAAGTCATGTATGGCATTACTGTGGGTGACATCATTTTCTGGAAAGAACAGATCTTGGTAAAGTTCCTAACAAAATAACGAACAGTTTTTCCTTTCTCTGAGCCCTGGTCAAAGCATGTTCTTAAAGAGACAGAGACTTATTATAATGGATGCCATGGTACCCCACTAAGATCCCCCTTCAGGACAGAAGCACTTATTTCTCCAGTTGCTGGGTATGCTGATGACTGATGACCCTCAGCTGCCAGGCCTCTTTGGGACTTGTCCTCGGCTGCAGAGAACTGCCTTGCCCAAGACCGTGCCCCATTTCTAGGCACAGGCCTCATTCAGTGGCTGGTCAATGCTGGCTTATAACCAAGGCAGTTCTCCTGCCTGAATTCAGGACAACTCTGGAGGCCACCTCAGCTCTAGATCTCCCTGTCAGATTGGCTGAGTCCTTTGCTGCAACAGCATTGCAGCTCAGCTTCTCTCCCTGTCCCTCCAGGGTGTTGATTCTGAGAATTCTCTGCAATGGACCTCCTACTGCAGGTACCCCTCTCAGAGCCCACTACCAGGGAACCGGTCTGTAACGCTGTCCTTTTGGGGAAATCTGAGTCCTTTACTAGTCAGCTGGGTTAAAGTTATCTAAAAAGATTCTTGTTTAGTGTTTTATTCCATCCAGAGAGTAGCTTCATTGAGATAGGGACCAAGCCAACACTGCATTTGGTGGAGTGAATTCTAGGAGCAAGAAGCAGGGTGGTAGCGGAGGAATGGGGGAGGTGCTGGCATTGGAAGTGCTCAGAACAAGACCCTGGGAACTGGTCTGGTAGAGACAGCACTACACTCAGAGGCAGGGCATCCTCAAGCAAACATGTAAACTAGGCAGCATTTGTTTTACTTTTCTGCAGTGCCCTTTTCTCTCCATGGAGCCTGTAGCTATTAGAACCTACTCTCTGGAAAAGATCTGATAAGCTATTTACCCCTTAGTGTGAATCTAAGTCAATAGCAGTGTTGTTTCTCTTCCGGAGATATTTTTGCATTTTAAGTATGTGTAAAGAATAAAAATTGTGGGCCTATGTTAAAAGAAATTTCAAGAAACTGTTCCTAGGCAGAGAGGATTAGGGGCAGGGAAGAGGGAGTCTTGCCTCTCAAAATCAGTTCTCACTGGGGAGTTGTTTAGGGTCACAGAAAGATACGAATAGGGCACCCTAGCAGGAATGTCTAATGAGTACTTTCTGGATGGGTCACCCACACATTTTATTTCCCCATCCTCTGGGAAGTTGATGTATAGAGTTACAAAGCAAAGCCTTATAGTTTCGGTTTTAAAGAGAATAAACTTGGAAATCTTCTGTAAGTCTAGGACACATTCTTAGAATGAGTTTGGTTTTTGAGAAGATACTATACAAATACAAGAAAACACCTGTAAACTTTATTTATAAAGTCTTTACCAGAAAATATGTAGTTTTGGTCTAGTTATTTTGT
Source organism: Myotis daubentonii (assembly GCF_963259705.1). Lineage (NCBI taxonomy): Eukaryota > Metazoa > Chordata > Mammalia > Chiroptera > Vespertilionidae > Myotis > Myotis daubentonii. Next base: position 46,027,756 of record NC_081853.1, on the reverse strand, counting down.
ATCTGTGGTCTTTAATTTTTTTTTATGAAAGAGGTCATTGTTCAAATTATGCTTATGAGATTCTCGCCCTCACCTTTAGTCATCTTAATGAAATAGGAAAAATGAAAGAGTGAAAACAATGAGAACAACTTTAAGAAGTCTCTGTAAAGGATTCTGTCCTTTTTGGAGTCCATACATTCATTCACTCATTCTAGAAACATTGACCCTCCATCTATGCTAGGTCCTGGCCTAGGTTCAGGAGCAGAGTAAAGAGGGCTGGTTTATGCCCTTGAGGATTTCCAGTGCAGCAACATACTTCTCAGCTTCTCAATGCTGATCCTCAAAGCAAGGCTTCATTTACTGCTCATATTAGTTATGTCCTTGGCCATAAATTAACCATGACTTTTTGTCTAAAGTGCAGTGTGTGTGAAAGCCCTCGGCGTGCTGTTGGCCGTGGTGTTGTTTGCATAACGTATTGACTGTGCATGTTCAAACAACACCTTGGCGGATCATTAATACCAGGTACAGTTACTGAAACGAAGCCCCTGGGAATTTCTTCTCTTTGTAGCCTGAATTGGTCATTTTTGAGCTTCTCCTGAAAGCAAATGGCTGCTTTTCTTTTTACTTCTCCTTTTAAGTTGTTTCAGCTATTCAAATAATTAGAAGTGATTCGGCTAAGCTTTCTGAACCATAAATGCAATATTTTCTAATGAAAGGATGTAAAATCTAAGGGAAAAAAAATCCCAACAGGAAACCACGATTTGCTGACACAGAATGTTCTTTGTCAGTAAAAAAATTTAATAGGATTGTTATTAAATGTAATAGTTCAATGACAGGTGCAAGATGTATGGTTAATGCGGTTATACACAGCAGTATTTTCTTGCTGGGCTCTAGGCCTTAGTTTCCTCATCCGTAAAATGAGTTTGATGGCAGTTTAAAAAAGAAAAGGAAATTGGTACTCTATGTCAGGACCAGGGCTTTGGGGCTGCTAGCAAAATTTTTTTCTTCATCTGCATGCTGATTTTACAGGTCTGTTCGGTCTACAAAAATTGTTGAGCTATACTTATATAGTATTTATGTGCACTTATCTGCATTATAGTTAATAAGGATCTAAAAAGTGAACACCCCAAATAAGACAATTTGAAGAACAAGTTACCCTATCAGATATCAAGGCATAAAACTGCAATAAATAAGACTGTGGTAGTGAGGAACAGAGGGATAATAAATCAGAATAGAATCTGCACCCACACTCACACACACATGCACATGTGTGTGTATAAGTTTGCTAAGTGATGAGAAAACATTACAAATCAGTGCAGAAAGCATGGGCTATTCAGTAAATGTCTGTTGGGAGAACTGGTTTTCCATTTAAAAAATATAAAATTAGTTTCCAACTTCATATCATTCACAAAAACAATTTAAGACAAATTAAAAGCTATATATGAAAAGAAATATTTTTAGAGAATGTATAGCTTTGGAGCTTTGGAAGATATTCTCAAATAAAATTCTAAAACACGAAAACAAAAAAAACCCAGTTTAATTATAGCATGTTAAAATTAAGATACTCTGTTTACTAAACAAAACGCTGAATGAGGAACACAGAATGGGAGAAAATATTTGCAAAAGATAACAGGGAAAAGATTAATGTGTACATTTTAAAAGTATTCATGTGAATCAATGAGAAAAACGACCAATAAGTGAACAAGATATATACAGAGGAGCAATACCAGATATGAGAAGATGTTCCACCCACAGTTATTGATAAAAGCACATTTAAACAAGGTACAATTTCATAACCTTCAAATTGCTGACATATAAAAAGCCTGAAAATGCCAACTGTTGGGAAGAATGTATAGAATGAGATGCGGCATGCTGCTGCTGGGAGCATAAACAGGTTCAACCACCTCGAAAAGCAATTTGATAGCGTCTAATAATTTTGAGCAATTTCACTTCTGTAGTCTAGCCAGGCTTTAAAACATGCGGCTCATGGACCAGAGCATCTCTATCACCTGGGAGCTTGTTAAACCAGTGGAACCTCAGGTCTTCCCAGAGTCCCCCAATTGTACATTTTAACAAGAGTCTCCGGTGAATCATAGGCACATGAAAGGTTATAGATGCCCGATCTGGAGGATTTCTCACACAAGTGCACAGGGAACACATAAGATTCTTCACTGATGCATTGCCTGGTCGAGAGAAAAATGGATAATAACCTAAATTTATAATATTTCAGGAGATGTTAACATAGGAAAAATTAATGGATGTATGTTCCTTTAATGAAGTACTATAAAGCAAAGTTTGACCACTATGACCTGTGGGCCATATCTGGCCCACCATCTGTTTTTGCAAATAAAGTTTTATTGGAGCACAGCCACATCCATTCATTTTTATAATATCCATGGCTGCTTCTACACAATAAGAGCCAAGGGTAACAGTTGTGACAGAGACTAGAGTATTTGGCCCTTTACTATCTAGTCCAGGGATGGGAAACGTCTAGCCTGAGGGCTGTATAAGGCCCGTGAAATCATTTGTTCTGGCCCTGCTAAGGCATTAGGGGTGAGTTAATTAAATGTTTGACCAAATATGGCAGGTTAATTTTTTAGTTGATGATTTTGTATGGCCGATGAATAATGTTATAAATATCCAAATGGCCTTTGGCAGAAAAAAGGTTCCCCACCCCTGGATTGTAGTCCTTTTCCAGAAAATTTTAACATGCTATAACATGCTCTTGTTGTGTAGAAGTAGCCATGGATATTATAAAAATGAATGGATGTGGCTGTGCTACAATAAAACTTTATTTGTAAGATCTTGTTTTACAGAACTAAAGCTATATGAACCAGGGTGAATATATCACAAAAACTTAATGTTGAGAAAAAGAAAAAGATTAAGATATACGTTATTATACTTTTCCTGTGGCATTTGAGAGCATGCCACAGCAAAGACATACATATGTAAAGACAAAACACAATATTGTTTCTAAATGTGTGTCTTTTCAAATAAGAATAATGCATGAAAGCATAATGTGTGTGTATATAGTAGAAGTATAAAAGCTTATGGGACAGTTGTACATTATAGTCATCAGAAAGAGGAGAGTGAGACTGTGGAGGTGAACATAAGGGAGTTCTACTTTTTCCTTAAAAAAGTTACCTGTTTGGCATACTGCTAAGTGTACGTATTTGTGAAAACTCTGCTGTGGGTCCACACACCTTACGTTTGGTACTGCCTCTACTATATTTGAAATAGTTCATAATTTAAATATTAAATTAAAAATTGCTTTTGCTATTCAGAACAGTTTGGTTTTCTTGCTTTCATTTTCATCATCTGGTCTTTTTTTTTAATGCCAGAGAGTCAGACTTTGATGCCTATTGTAATGCTAGCTTAGTGATCTGGTTACAAAATCTAAGCTAGTGACAGCTACTGTTTATTGAACATTTACTGTGTGCCTGGCACTATGCTAAGTAATTTTTGTTTCTATACTAATTTAACCCTCCTATAAAGATGGTAGCATCCCAGATTTTACAAATAAGGAAACTATGTCTTCATTACTTGTTCAGTTACCAAGTAAGCTATGTGACTTGCTGAAGTCCTGCTTCAACTGTTCTAAAATAATAGAAGCTGCAGAAAACAAAACAAAACACCCCAAACAAACAAAAACCCACACAAACAAACAAACAAACAAACAAACAAAAAACCAAAAAGCCCCAACAGACTAGTTTGGGTTATTTCAGCAACTGTAAGCCAACTTTATTGCATTCAATGTCCCCACTCATACTGCATGGCCTTTGTTACTATCAGCTTAAAAAATAAAAGTGGAAAGAAATCAACCTTTTCTTCTACAATCCATGAAGAACTGGCTTGGCTTTAAGACACAGAAGAGAGCTTAGGTAGTAGAAATAGGAATATAAGGCCAGGTTCAGGGTTTGGACAAGCAGAAATGCTTAGCACTCTTATGCTACTGTTCTCAAAACTGGGAGGGTCTGTAGGGTGCAGTGTTTTGGTTGGTTTGATAAGCTACCACTTAATCTTTAGCCAACAAATATGTGTTGAGGACCTCCTGTGTGTCGGCCACGGTTCTAGGCTTGGCATGCAGCAATGAACAAGACAGACACAGATCCCCCTGCTCACATGGAGTGGGGATTTCAGTGGGGAGAGAAATAAACATAGCAAATAAGTAAAGGTTTTAAACACTGAAGATAAAAAAGAAGTGGAATAGCATTACTCGCATTGTTATTCTACTTAATTATGAAGTAGAGAGAAGTAGAGGAGGAATCTTGGTGGGTTATTTTGGGACCACATCTTCCTAAAAGAAGAGCTGCTTTGCTATAAAACAGTGGTTCCCAAACTTATTTGGCCTACCGCCCCCTTTCCAGAAAAAATATTACTCAGTGCCCCCTGGAAATTAATTTTTTTAAAATTTTAATAGCAATTAAACAGAAAGATATATGCATTAATGTTTCTACCTTTTTCGTAAAATATAGTAAAGAAAGGTGTAAATTAGAAACATTGAAGTTTGAAATTATGAAACTATTTATTGAACTCAGAATAGAAAGGTAATACAAAAAAAGTTAAAACAAATGCACCTGTGGCCATCACCGCCCCCCTGCATCGCTGCAGCGCCCACCAGGGGGCGGTAGCGCCCACTTTGGGAATCACTGCTATAAAAGAACTGTCTTGATATTGGATCGTGGAAGGAGAAATTAGAATTATTGGGCATCCACAGTTTCTATGACAGATGCATTACTGAAAGCATCTGGTAATTCAAAACTCATGTCATTCAAGACTCATCCTGGCCAAGAATGACAGGTATTTTGGTTTACCAGCTGAAGTGGTGGCTCCAAATGGCGATAGTGTAAACACAATTTACAACTCATGTTGTCGCCATCTGTATGGAAGGAACTCTCCTGTTTCTCCTTTACACATACACTACTACCACACTCACACATTTCTGACACCAGCTGTGTGGGTTTTTTCTGCAGCACCAGCTGGGTGTCTTATAATTCAATTCAATTCTGACAATAATTAGAGTTAGTTCAGGCCACACGGGTTAATGGCTGAGTTTCACAAGACTGCCCTCCCCACCTGAGATGCCAGTTGCGTGTCCCAAGTTCTCACCTGTGCTTCTAACAGACTGGCTCTAAATTTAAGGTTCCTGTGTCACCCTGCTCAGATTCTAGCACTTGATAGAACAGCTCACAGAATTCAGGAGAACACATACTTACATTTATTGGTTTATTATATAATATGGAATATGATAAAGGATATAGATGATCAGCCAGATGAAGAGACTCATAGGGCAAGTTCTAGAGGGGTCCTGAGCACAGGAGTTTCTATCTCCAGGTGAACCAGCCTCCAGGCACACGGATGTGTTCAACCAACCCAGAAGCTTGCCAAGCCTCATACTTGTGGAATTTTTATGGAGGGTTCATTAGTTGGGTCAATCATTAATTCGGTCTCTAGGCCTCTCCTCTTCTGGGAGGATGAGGGGCAGGACTAAAAGTTCCAATCTTCTCTTTATGACTTGGTTCTTCTGGTGACCAGCCCCTATCCTGTAGCTATGTAGGAACCACCAAGATTTGCCTCATTAGAACAAAAGACTCCCTTATCACCCAGGAAACTCCGAAGGATTTAAGAGCTCTGTGTTAGGAAGTTGAATCAAAGACCAAATATTAGAGCAAAAGATGGGCCTAGTGCTCTTACAGCTTGGGAAATACAGGGTTTTAGGAGTTCTGTGCTAGGAACCAGGGCAGAGACCAATTAGTATATTCTATTATTTTACAACATCCTTTTAATTATCCTGGTTTCTTGCATTTTTTATGAAGGAATTAACATGTTTAAAAATTCATATATATATATATATATATATATATATATATATATATATAATTTAATAATATTTTGAAATTCAAATCTACCTAAAATGAATTTGTTTCATAAGCATTCACTTAATGACATTAAGAGGAGATTTAGCCCAGCTTGTAGAGCAGATAGGTAATACTTGTTGATCCCTAGTCTCCCTTTCTCTCTCAAAGTATTAGAAACCCTGATTTTTTAGCTTGACATTTGGTTGGTTACCCAAAATAAAGATAATTATCTCTCAGCCTGCCTTGCAACTAGAAGTTGCCATATGGCCAATGGGATGTGAATAGAAGTGATGTGTTCAATATTCAGATTAGGTCCATCTTTCTCCCTTCTTCCATCCTGTTTTTTTTTTAATCATGGCCATGACAGTTGGCTGTTTTGATCCATTCAGATAAAGGAAATGTCATGGAGATGATGGAGCAAGAAGACAGAGGAGCCTGGGTTCCTCATGATGTCCTGTAGCAGAGCTGCCACAACAGCCCTGCGCTGCCTGTTTTCAATGTTACATAAAAGGAGAAAAAGTGTCAATTGCTTTGTTTAACTACTGTTATTTGGGGGTCTGTAGAACATGCAACCTATGTTTTCATTAACGAGAGTAGCTGAAATACTCATTTCCATAAGATGTAAAAAGTTACAAAGGGTATTTGCTTGGGAAAGCATGGCTTAGCAAAACAGGCATGGACTTTGGTTTGGCATCAGACAACCTGGATTTTAATGTCAGCCTCTGCATCTATCAGTTGTATGAACTTGACAAAGTTATTCAAAATCTTTGATACTCAGTATTTATCTATTAAGCAATGTCAACAGAGCTAAAACATGTAACCATAGACTTCTAAAATGAGGTAATGAATATAAAGTTCTACAACCAAGTAAGCACACAATAAATATTAGGTCTCTCCCCAACCTCTTCCTTCATATATCTTCAACTGCCCACTCTAGTCCTTTACTTACAAGTCTAGAGGGTATTTCAAACTTATGTTCACACTGAGCTTCCTTCTCCCCACAAAATTGCTCCACCCACAGAGTTCTTCATCTCACTTTATGGTGATTTCATCTTCCATGGGCTAAACATCAAAACTTCTGAGAGTCATCCTAGATGCCTCTTTCTTTTTTATAACTTATATTAATTTCCCAGAAAATCCTGTTATTTCTGCCTTCAAAATGCATCCAGAGTCTAGCCTCCTCACCACATCCACTGATACTACCCTGGTCTCAGCCACCTAGACAACCCAAGTTAAGAATTTTATAGGTATAGACCTAGTAACATAAGCTATATGGATGTTTACCAATTAGATATTAAGGAATTTGTTACATTAAGAATGTTTTTTTAGTTAAACTGTGTGTATATATACACATACATATATGTGAGTATCAGAGTATTGTGCACCTCATAATTTAATTTACAGCACTTTGCAAATGCTCTGTTTTGCTGAAACACAAGTGGATGCTAAGTGGGATGGATTTTTATTGCACTCTTGGCACACCCTGAACTTTGTAAATTAATTAGTCTGCTTTTCAGTTCTGTTTTAAAGAAGTAATTGTTTGCAGCTGTCTGCTACAGCACTTATCTCCCTTCTGGAGGCTTCATTTTGATGCTTTTAAAAATGAAACTGGCTGGAAAAAGGGCAGATTCTGCATTCTGCCATTTATCCAACCTAAAGAGATTTCTAAAAGAATCAGAGTGAGGTACTCTTTTGTGATGGGAATGGAACTTTAGTTATCTCTCCTTTTACTTTTTTCTATCTAGAAAGAGGAGCAATTCTGGGGCAGGTCACATCACCTCTTGGGTCTCCACCATTGATCAAGCGATAAACAGTCTCGTAAACAAATCACCAAGTTCTACTTACTTTCTTTGGCAAGAGTCAAATCCTAGCACAACTCATTAGGGATAGCCTACATAATTCATCTAATGCATCCAGCACTTTGAACCATCACATTAAGGTTTTGTTAATTTTTAGCTTCTCCTCGTCATTGATCAGTTACTTTCTGTTTTTCCATTTAGTTTCCCTCTAGGAAAGACAAATGTTTCTATATCATTGATGAAGTTAATTTCTAGGATGGAATTTCTCAAAACATCAGGGCACACAATTATGCAGAAGAGTGAAAGATGGCGGAAGAAAAGGCAGTGCTAAAGCAGATTCTGAAGTGCCCTGTGGGGAGGCCACCGCCGTCTGGTGGCCAAAAGGGACCACCACCATCTCCTCTAGACTTCTGAGAGATAAGAACTTCAACTGCCCTTCCCGAAAATGCTCTGCACCCAATTCCAAGTAATCCTTTGCTTCCTCTTAGAAATGCCTCTTAAAATAAAAGAACAGAATTACCCACAATATGATTGTGTCAAAAGAGGAAGGATCCTGCAGCCACATAGATTTGGGTCTTGGGCAAGGTTATGTCACCTCTCTGAGCTTCAGTTTTATAATCTTCAATTTAGAACAGTGGGAACCAATTCAGTGTTACTCTCAGTATTAAGATGATGACCTGTATAAAGTAACTACAACATAATAGGTTTTCTAGAAACATTAATGGCACGAGCATTTTCAGGTAGAAGTATTATATTTCACAGATACTGTAAGAATGAACCTCCAGAATTGTTCAGATTGGGAACTATATCATACTATAAGAGTATATGAATCACACATGTTACAGTTTAAAGAACAGAAGCAAAATGAACAAATACAGTATTTGTGTCTGGCTTCTTTCACTCAATATAATGCTTGTTGAGGTTGATCCATATTGTTGCATGTATTGAGTATATCACTCAATTCAACAATTGAGTATTTCTTGATTAAATATTTCAGATGCTTACATTGACTTAGCTTTATAAGCAATACAGCTGATTAAGTGTATTTCTTACTGACTTATTTCTCTCAGTTAATAGTTATCACATTTCAGAAGATGAGGGAAGGGCATAGAGGACACTCATGTCCCCTGTTCTTTTCTCTACTCCTTTGACACTGTACTTATTCATCTTGGCAAAACTTTCATGACATTAAACATTATAATGTCCTCCCCATGCTTTATCTCCCAATATAGAAGATCTTAATCTCTGACCAGCCTTGCTTTCGGGTAATGAGAGGGGCAGCTTTACTCCTGGATTAATTCAAACCTCTTCTTGGGTGTTTTCCTGCTTTGGCAAAGCTTTTCAGAGTTGGTTGAATAGAAATGCATGTGGGGTCTGAGTATAAGAATACAGAAGCTGTGCTTAAATGGGAGGTTGCCATTTCTCTTTGTTTTTCTTGCTTTTTCCCCAAATCTTTTCAAATGATGCCCAGAAGTTGTCAGTATAGAACCAGTTTGTTTTGTTTGCTTTTGCATAGATGATTAGTTTTTCTTTTATCATAATAATAGGTGTCATAGTTCTAAAAGTCAAATGGTGCCACCACAATTATTTATCATGAAAAATAGCAATAACCTTACATTACTCTCTACCCAGGAGTCCCATTCCCAAGAGGCAACTGATCTTAATTCTTTTTAGCTCTTTCTCCTATTTGCCCCTATTTTTCTAAATCATGTGCTTAAATTGCTATTTTTACCTTTGTTAGTTTTATATTTCCCTTTTATTTTCTAAACTTCCCTCACTCCTCTTTCTAATATGGTCATATCACAAATTCTGGTTAAATACTGTTTTATATTATTGTAGTTTTGCAAATATTAATAGACTAGCTATGAATTAGTGCAGAGTATATACCCTTGTTATACAAATTTTCAGGTTATTTTTTTTTTAAAGGAGATCATAGCTGTTCTTATTTTTTTTTTACTTGTAAAGTATCCTATAATGTGAACTAATTTTCTCTGATAATGATTTAAAGGCTCTCTCAGGAGGTTCACATTCATCAGTTCTCATGTCTTTGCTTAATTCCATTTATCCTGGAACACTCTATTATACTCCTACAATCTTGATTGGTTGCTCTCTAGGTCTGGTGCAAAGCTGATTTCCAGAGACCACCCTTTGTTATTGTCCTGAGAAGTTCCTTTGCTTACCCTCTGTGTTGGATCTTGTATTTCCCAGGTCTCATACTTTCCCCTTTGTTGGTTTACTCCCTCATTTCAGTAGAGAACACCTTCTAGTGGTTTTTTTGGAAAGAGTTCATAGGAAGTAAACATTTTTGTCACTTCAGGTCTAAAAATGAATATCCTATTCTCACATTTGGTTGATAGTTTGACTCAGTATAGAATTCCAGGTTGAGTATAAGTTTTCCTCAGCTTGTATTAGACATTTTTCCTTTAAATTCTATGTTCTTCTAGTGTTCCTTTGGGAACCTTTTCTTCTTCTTATCCCCCTGGAAATTTCAGCATGCCTTTCTGGTATTCTGATATTTAATGATAATGTACCATGTGTGAACATTTCTCCTTTATTTTACTGGACATTCAGTGAACACTTTGAAACACATTTTTCAGAAGAGAGAACACTTCTAATTACTTTTTTAACCTCAATTTTCTCTGATAGCTCTTTATTACTAGGATATTAAACTCTCTGGGCTGATTTTCTAGTTTCTGATCTTTTCTACTGTCCTATCTCTTAATCTTTTTGCTTTTATTTTTTTAAATATATTTTTATTGATTTCAGAGAGGAAGAGAGAGGTAGAGAGATAGAAACATCAATGATGAGAGAGAATCAATGATTGGCTGCCTCCTGCACAGCCCCACTGGGGGTTGAGCCCACAACCCAGGCATGTGCCCTGACCAGGACTGACCAGGAATCAAACAATGACCTCCTGGTTCATAGGTTGACACTCGACCACTGAGCCATGCCATCCGGGCACTGTTATTTTATGTTAGATTTCCTTGACTGTATCTTTCAACAGCCCCCCTTTATTGTGGCTATTATACTTTAAAAAGCTCTAATTTTTTCTTTTAAATAGAAATATGTTTTTGACCCATGGGTGAAAGAACTAACTTTCTGAAAATATTATTTTTTGAGGTTTTCTTCTGCTCTCACATAACCCTGTTTATTTTCCAATTGCTTTATTCATTGTGTGTGTGTGTGTGTGTGTGTGCGCACGCGCGCGCATGTGTGTCTGTCTGTCTGTCTGTGTAAGATTGCTTATTGTCTACCAGAAATATATTCTCTCCTTCTTTCATAGAACAATTTTATTCAGGACAAATATGTACCCTGATGAAAGACTACATTTTACCAGCCTCCCTTGTAGCTAGATGTATGAGTATGTTCTGGCCAATGAACAGTAAGTAGAAGTGTTTTGGAGAGCTACTAGGGAAGCTGTCTAAAGAGTGTCAGCTCAGCCAGGAGGTCTGCTCTTTTTGCCCTTCTGCCTTTTCCTCCCTACTGCTTGAGATCAAGCATAATGCCTGGAGCTGTAGGAGCCATCTTGGACCATGAGGTTAGTTGAGGTCAGAAGCTAGGAGCTACCTTGATGAAACAGCTTTCTGTTGTCGTCATAGAAGGAGCCTGCATTCCATCATGGAATGCTTGCTGTCAGACTTCTTTTACATAGAAAAGATATTAATTTCTCTTATATTTAAGGCGTTATTCTTATTGGCTGTTACATGCAGCTATTCCAGTCTCAGTCTTTGATGTTGAGAGCTTGAGTGCTGTGATCACACGTATCAGTTGATCCTTGGAGATTGAATCATATTTTATATAAAGTACTAAAAAGCTGATTAGAAACTCTGCATATATGAGTAAGTCTTTTCAAAACTTTGTGTTTCATCGAAACCAAATCAGGGTTTTAGCTGGTCTTTTCAGGGGGAAATCTGTGGATCTTTCTCTCACACTAGTCTATACTTACAGGAAGTATTTCTAGTCACTTGCCTAGTGTTTATAAGCCTGTATGCCACCATGCAGTAAGCAAGCAGAGGAAGGAAGATGGAGGCCTGCTTTTACTTATGTAGATATTCCCTTAATTCTCTGTTTTCATTATAATTCTTACCATACAGGAAATAGAGCTATCCTTGTTCAATTTCTTCAGAGAAAAAAACCTTCCGTCTCTTTCCTGGGTAGGAGAATAATTGTCATTTAGTGGTGAAGGGTGTAGGAGAAGGGACCTGGGCGTTTAACTTTCCTTATATAAACTTTATACCAACCCTTCTGATTTTTTGCCTTACCTTTCCCTTGGTAGCTCCAATGGGTCCCACAATCTGAATCCATTTGATATTACTGTCATCCTGCTCTGTAGATCTTCAGCATATTTGTTTCTCTTTTTTGCTGAGTTACATCCCACTTGTCTCATTTTCCATCTTCTAACATTGTCTTTCCCATCTTCTTTGTCTTCATGAGCATACCACCTCTTTTTCATCATTGAAGAGAGGTAACTAGCTTTAGAGATACTGTTGATGATGTTTCATGGAAGAACACAAAATTTTAAAACATTTTATTAGATATTTGCCAACACTGAATCTCACCTGACACTTTTTAGTTCTCAGTATTGTAGTACCTTTTCTTTTAGCTTCGTTATACTTGTTAATATCTGGAAGACCTTAGTGTCATCTTTAGATGCAAAGATTCTCCTGTAAAATGCTTCTGTCTTGAACGATATCAAATCCAACAGGGCCTTGGAGACTTAAAGGCTAGCACTTTTCAATCCGGAAAAGATCCAGTTTTCTTTGCCTAAGTCATATTTTTTTTACTCAGATTTAACGAATCTGGATCTGAGGTCCATACCTCCTTGCATTTCTTTTCTAATTTCCTGGTCTCTCTGCTCTTTAGCTCTTTCAGTACATCCTTGTGCTGAAGTGCAAGGATTCCCTGGGACGGAATGTAGACCCATCTCCTGTTTTACCACCCATCACTGAAGTGGGCTGGTTTCATGAGGCTTCCCTAAACCCGTCTACCTTGACAACTCACTGGGAATCTGCCATGAAGGGGTAGATTCTTGGATTTCCTATGAGAGCTGTAGACACTTTGGTTTAAACAAATGAAAAGAAAAAGAAACTATAAATCAATCTTATTTAGGTTTTCTCTTCATTTTTCTTTTTTTTTTTTTTTACTCAGCTAGGCCCTTAAAGATCTCTTGCATCTAAGTTCTAGTCACCTTCCCTCATATCCTTTCTTCTTCTATCTGTCGTCTTATTTTCTGATGCTATTGTAAAAACATCATTCCCTAGTCCATGTTTCCTGGTATCCAAGCTATGTTCTTAGTCTTTCAGACAGTTACTCCTTAGAAACCACAAATTTGTTCCTGTTTCAACACACTTGACTCTTGCAGATAGAAAGAATTGTTTTGCCATTGGCTGTACACATATCCATTTAACATATTAATTGATCTCTTTATTCTTGTCTGTTTCTTTCTTTATCTGATAGAGGACCATTTCCTTTGACAATGGAAGAAAGTAATGTGTAAATGGAGCTTGACAGGCTCTATCAGTTAACTGAAACAAATTTCAGCACCATTCAGTAATAATCATTTATTTAGTTCGCAAATATACTGATTGGCTAATAGCCATTTATCTAGGTTGATCTTGGCCTGAGGTACCTCTAGGTGTTATCTCTCCTCCTGCTGGGAGCAGTAGCTAATATAAGCATGTTCTTCTCATGGCTTTGACGGACGAACAAGACAGGCAGCCCAATAATGCATGCATTTTTTCAAGCTGTTACTTACATCACAGCTGCTCATTTCTCATTGACCAATGCATGTTAGGTGGTCAAGTGCAGAATCAAGGTGCATAGAAGTGCGATCTACCCATAGCAGTGAGGAGGGGAAAGCAGAGTTTAAATTTAAGTCTAAATATTTTCAGAGCCCGTGCTTTTGTCACTATGCCTCTGAAAGCAACTCATTTTGAGGTTTTAGAAGCAAAATAATTTGAAAGAAAAGACAACTTAATAGACCTCAGCAAAAATTTAACAGCCTTGTCTGAAATCTGTAAACTCATTACTAGTGGCTTAACTGCTAAGAAAGTTAAAAAGTGACAGGAGGGGAAAAAAAAGTCTCTTTCCTACTCTCTCAGCCCCACCCCCTCCAATACAAAGCAATCTCCAAAGATAGAATTTGTTAAAATTTTGTTTAATTATCCAGGATTTTGATGGGAGAGAATGTTCCATAATTTATAAGCCAATTCCTGTTTAGCTAAATTAGGTCTTTAATTCTTGCATATTATAGCAAGTATAAAATACAATTACATGTTACATAGGAAACAAACCCATAAAACAAAATGAAGCAATCAATATAGCTCATTCCCCATAGAATTCTGTTTGCTATTTTAATGAGCCAAACTCCAAAACTAAGAATCAATATCCATTATGATCCTTTTAGAGAGGAATGATGGTCACATCTTATTACAATGAAGATTATCAATAGAAAGTTCCCTCTAGCCTGTTTCTCTAAGGCCTAGGCAGCAACCCATGGCAATAGTATCTGGTTGATCTCATTACAGTGACATTTGCTACTACAAATAATTTAGTAGGTTTACATTTATCTATGTCAAAATCTTTCCTTTTGATAAAGACAAAGGATGAAGTCAGTGTAAAGACAGGCTCAGCTCTCTGACTAACAGAATTAGGGCCTCTCCAGAAGGTGGTATGAAAGTAATATGAGCCCTCAGGCTCAAATGCAACAGTGAGCCTGGAATAGTAAATTTGAAAAGGCAGGGTATTATCCTAGGAAAACAAAACAGCAAAGGCATAGGTATCAAATTATGATACAGAACCAGGAAATTCTGTGGTGATCCTTCTATTTGGGAGAAAACTAGAGGCAGGGAGAAAAGGAAAGAGGGAAGGAAAAGGAAGCAAAGAGATAAAAGAAAGGTGGGTAGGGAAGGAGGAAGGGGAAGGAAGGTAAAGGGAGGACATGAAGGAACACTCACAAACACACCCAGGATCATGTCTGACCAAATATCTGTGCACCCCATGGCCCAGTCCAGTTAACATAGTTATTTTTTAAGTAGCATGGAAGGTACATTTTCTTTGGTCTCCAACCATATTTGCAGATAAAATCCCTGTAAATTTAAAGCAATGGGCCAACATGTTAATCTGAAAAGGGTATAATGAACACTATTTTCTTTGTGTTTGCAGACTTCATGGATGGCTGTTCTGTAGTACATGTTTAATTAGACCCATGTTTTTAAATTTAGGGGCACTTTACCTAAAAAGATGTCTAGAGGTTCAAGGAGAATATATCGAGCTTATTATTTGAAGATGCAGCTAACGTATTCTTTAAAGATAAGTTTATGTTTTGTACCCTGCCTTTGCAGACATCCTGTAGGCTTTTTTTCTTTTCTGCACTCCCTCAGGGCCTTAATATAATTACATTCTCTGTCCATTAGTTTTGTTGTTCTCCTTTCTCCTCAATTTGTTGAAACCTGTTCCTGGGGCAGTAATCTGATAACGACATTAATTGGTTCATTTAGACTGTTAGCAAGCATCTGTTGGGATTTCACTCAGTGCCTGGTCCTGTGTTACACGCTAGGATCCAGAGAAGAGCCAGACCTGGCTAGCCCTAGTGGCCAAGTGGGGACACAACTGATTCAGTCATGGAGGAAAAGTCTCAGGCAAGGCTACCCTAAAGGCATGGAGGGTGAGAAATGGGAAAGAGACAGTTCTCTCAGTAGAGAATAGGTCAAAACCACTCAAATGTTTCTAAGGGGTTTTCAGGGAACGCCAGCTTGGACATCCTTGTGTGAATGCCTTGGCTACAACTGGAATCTTGCCTGCCGCTGCTGCCCTGTGGCTGCAGGCTCAGGGAGGCCAGGGCAGGAGGAAGGAGAGAGTGAGGCTCAGGGCACTAGACCAGGGGTAGATCCAGACTCGCTCATCTCACTGAGAAGCTCAAGGGATCCGCCCAATGGGGATAGAGCCTCTGATGCCTTCTTGGGAGAAACCCAGCTCAATTTCCTCCCTAGCACAGAGTGACCGTATAATTTATCATCCAAACCAGAGCGAAATCAAAGAGGAGCTCTTAGTAATTATACCATGACAATGTACATAAACCAGGGGAAATTGGGGATATAGTCACTCTGCCCTGGAGTAAGTTAGATGCTTATGCCAATGGCGTAACTGGAAAGAAGGCAGCATATGAAAATAGCAGGATTCCATTTATTCATGAACGAAACATGCCCAATTCCCAAGGAAACTACTCAAATGCAGATTCCAACACCAGAGATTGAGATTCAGGTTGTCTAGGTATTGAGATTCAGTATCTTTAGGCTGCTACCTAGAAATACGCATTTGAACAAACTTCTCGTGCGCTGGTGTGAGGGTCACATCTTGAGAAATGCCGGGCCGTGGTTAGGGTTGGATAGGGACTTGAGCTTTTTCACTTCTGGCTGTGCAACCTTGGGAACATAGCCTTTCTAGTTTTTAACTTTCTCAGCTATACAGTGGACTTCATTCTACCTCATAGAGGATTTTTGGATTAGAATAAACCTTGCTAAAGTACTGGCACGAAGCACTCAGAAAGTGGTAAATATCTTGAAATACAGGAAATGGCCATCTTCGTTGTTGGAAAACATCGAGTAGCAGAGATTTCCTATGGTTCAATCTAATCATTAAGAAACTATTCTGACAGCTTCTTGAAGTGTGTTTCACTGGGTGTTTATCCTTGAGTGTTTAAGTGGCTGGTGCAGATGGCAGGTTCTTTAATAGAGGAAAAAGGCGCTATAAACTGCAAAGTGGGATGATGTGTCTCGCTAACAATCTCAGCCTGCTGGCCTGATCTATGGCAGCTTTCCTCCAACTCTACCTCAGCCACAAATCACCTGGAGCTCTTGCTAAACTACAGATTCAAACCCTAGGGCTGGGTCTGAACTTCTGTAATTCTACCCAGCTCCCAGGAAATACTGATGCTGATGCTACTGGTCCAGGAACCTCATTAAGAGGCAAGGAAGGATCTAAGAAGCTTAAAAGGAGATCAATTTTTAATATATATTTTTATTGATTTCAGAGAGGAAGGGAGAGGGAGAGAGAAATAACAACATCAGTGATGAGAGAGAATCATCAATCAGCTGCCTCCTGCAACCCGAGCATGTGCCCTAACCGAGAATCGAACCGTGACCTCCTGGTTCATGGATGGACACTCAACCACTGAACCACACCAGCCAGGCAAGGGAGATCAATTTTTAAAGCTTCCCCAGGAGTCTTGACGCTCTAGTGAATAAAAATGAAGTGTTCATCTTCCTAAATTGAAGATATGAAGGAACACCTCTGGAACGTCAGGGTGCCCTTATATTAATTGCCGTTTTTGAAAGTATTTCTAGCAAAATCACTGTGCATTTATCATAACAGAAATAGAGGAATTTGAATATATTCATATTCTGATAGATGAAGCAACTTCCCTTATAGTTTCCCCAACTATAAGATGAGAAAGTGGTTTAAATAATTTCTAAGGCTACTTCCAGCTATTTTTTTTACTACTGTGCAGAATTTTAGAGCTTAAGTGCATTTATTCGTTTATCAAACATGTCTTGCCGAAACCAGTTTGGCTCAGTGGATAGAGCGTCGGCCTGCGGACTGAGAGGTCCCAGGTTCGATTCCGGTCAAGGGCATGTACCTGGGTTGCAGGCACATCCCCAGTAGGAGATGTGCAGGAGGCAGCTGATCGATGTTTCTCTCTCATCGATGTTTCTAACTATCTCTCTCCCTTTCTCTCTGTGAAAAATCAATTAAATATATTAAAAAAAAAACACAACATGTCTTTAGCATCAACCATGTGCTGAACTCTAATAGGTTCTGAGCGAAAGAAAAATCAGAAAGGGACCTGAGAGAAGGTTCCAGAGCTAGAGAAAATGTCGCTGGGATAAAAATCACAGAATTCCTTGCCCACAGTGTTTCTTCCTTCCTACCAGACCATGCTGCAAGGGTGGTAAGAGATACAGCAATTATGTTATGGCAGGAATTGGAAAATAATATTCTGTAAGCCCAAATTTGATTTTCCCCATTGTTTTCACTGTATGCATTGGGGGGATACTCTGTCACAGAAAGAAATGACCAGGAGATATGTAAATATTCCTATATGGCATTTGTTTCCCCAACTATAAGATGAGAAAGTGGTTTAAATAATTTCTAAGGCTATTTCCAGCTACAAAATTCTGTTACTCAAAGCAGGGATGGGAGTTTGGGTCTCAATATACATCTCTTCTTTAAACCTTTGGGTCACTATTTCAACTTGGGACTTCATTTATTTTCCCCCCTACCTACTCCCATAACAGCTTCATCTTCTGTCCAAGAAAGTGAACATTAAGGTGTAAAGGATAACAGATTTCATAGTCTAGCCCAGGGATCCTCAAACTTTTTAAACAGGGGGCAGGTTCACTGTCCCTCAGACCGTTGGAGGGACGGACTATAGTTTAAAAAAACAAACAAACTATAAACAAATTCCTATGCACACTGCACATATCTTATTTTGAAGTAAAAAAACAAAATGGGAACAAATACAATAGTTGTATTTGCATGTGGCCCATGGGCTGTAGTTTGAGGACAACTGGTCTAGCCACTGTGTTGCTCCAGAGAGGTTTTAAGCTGAAAGCATGAGTCATATTGCCCACCATGTTATACTTAAATCTTCCTGTCTACTTCATATTATAGGTCAGGCTGACCTCTTTCCGGTAGCCCCTCCTCCACCTCCAATGTGCCTAATACCCCAGCGGGAATGTGGAACATGCTCTAGTCACTCCAGAGTGTGTTTCTACTGCTCAGGTCACCTGGCCATCCTTCACCCCTCCTCCAACCTTGAGATCCACATCTACTTTACTTATACTTATTTGCTCCTCTCTGGTTTCAAACTCTTGTTTCCAGACTCCAGTGTGAATTTTCATTTCTAGCCTCTGCTAGGTTCAGTAACTTGCTCATTCCACTCCTGGCAGCCTGGGCCTCATGCTCTTTACATATATATTTTTTTAATTTTAACTTTTAGTTTCTCCCAGTCCTGTGGCATTGTTGGCTCTCATGAAGAGCTCCTGTTCTAGCCAGAGGGATCACACACCTTACTATATCAATCCTTAGAAAGGTTTTGACCATCAACTTACTACTTCAGAAAATTCATCCATATTAAGAGAATCCAGTACCTTTAAAATACCTTCCTTTATTGAAACAAAATCAGTGCCCATTTTACTTTTTTCCCATAACCTGGCCTACTTCACCCTCTGTGTCCACATAGAATAAGTCTAGACTCTCACCTCCACCCCAAATATTCTTAGGTGAATGTGGCAGATAGTATTGTACAACAATGGCTGCAACGATATTTCCGGTTCAATAAGCTCTCCCAGAATCTTTCTCCTCCTCTTTCAAGAGCTTTCCCCTTCCTTGAAACAGGGCTGGCCTCTATGACTGACTTCACAATAGGGATGCAGCAGAAGTCACACTGTGGGACGTGCTGGCTAGGTCTGGAAAGACTCTATGTCTCCCATGGGACTTGTACCTTTGAAGCCCTGAGCCATCACGTAAGGAGTCCACCTCCCTAGAAGTTACCTTACTAGAGAGGCCATGTGGAGGAACCACCTCGAGAGAGAGGGAGATGCCTGAGGAGCCCCAGCTCTTGGTGTCTTCCCAACTCAGGCACCAGACAGGTGAGCGAAGCTCTGAGAAGATGCCCCCCCCATCCCCATATGCCTGCAGCCACTTGAGAGATCCTGAGTGAGAGTCACTCAGCGATGCCTGCTCAACTCCCAGAACCATGAGAGAGAACAGTAAGAAATGACTGTTACTTATTTCAAGCCAGAGTTTTGGGGTGGTTTCTTATGTAGCAATTGATAACCAAACCAGAAGACACCATGAAACTCTTTTCTCCCAGCCACTGTCAGTCTTTCAGCAAACGTTTACTAAGCATCCATGGTGACAGAATGAATGGCCTATTCCTCTCATCATATCATGGGCTTGTCCTCTCACTGGCCTGACCAGTGACACTGAATTTTGGATACAGGCGAAAATGTGCTAATGCTCTCCTAAAGCGTAGCACCCAGAACTAAACCCTACATTGTGTTTTGCTGGATCATCCCAGACAGTTTTGAGAATTAAGTGTTTGCATCCTAGCTTTGATGCTCACCAGCTGTGTGACTCCAGCCAACTCACTGAACCCCTCTGGACCTTTTTACCCCATCGAGGAAATAAGGTTATTGGCATTCACCTAGAAAGGACCATGTGGCTATTAAATGTATGTAGAATACCTGGCATGATGCCTCATAAATGCTTACTAAATGGTAAATGCAGTTCTCATTTTATTCCCTCTTATCTTCTGAAAAAGTAATTGTTTTAATGTACCCTAAAATCAAATTAGCAGATCCAATTAGCTTGGGCAGCCACTTACGTTATTGATCATATGGAATTTACAGTAAGAGAAAATCTTTAAGTCAGTGCTTCTCAGACCAGGAGAGGATGATGACAAAATTCAGAGGGAAGGGTCCCATTCATCCATATCTTACAAGTGCCCGTAAGAGCAGTTGGTCCATGTACACTTTTTTTTTATCACATACATTTGTGATAAAAATTAGCCACATGCTTTTGCCTTTTCCTCATCTCAACTTTCTTGGCTGATGTTAAATAATAAGCACTATGACATTTCTGCCTGCTAGCACTGGCTTCTGTTGTAGAATGTTGAGATATCTATAGATAATAATTCTTTCATCAAAGGTATTCAAAGATAGTCCTTTGAACCTTATGTCCCTGTCAATTTGACGAACACATTTTGTAGATCTTCACCTGTCATTGATAAAAAACAGCATGTGGAAGCGGAGTCTTTCAGCCTTCCTCTAAGAGCTGTCCCCTGCCTGACACGGGCTCCCAGTCCACCTCTTTTGGGGATGGACGTTTAACCAGTCATAAATCCACGTTGCCATGCTATCATCTTAGCCACAATTTCTATCTTCTTTTTAAAAATCAGAAGAGACTTTGACAAATGCTGTGCTGGATCCAGAGGCCTTATATCTATGGAATCTATGACAGGGCTGTCAAGAAGCCATAATAAAAAGGGAAGAGTCTGAGCAAATTGCCCTCAGCAGGTCCAGGTGATCTCAGCTGGCTTTCTTCCTCTTCCTCCTCCTCCTCCTCCTCCTCCTCCTCCTCCTCCTCCTCCTCCTCCTCCTCCTCCTCCTCCTCCTTCTCCTCCTCCTCCTCCTCCTCCTTCTCCTCCTCCTCCTCCTCCTCCTCTTCTTCCTCCTCCTCCTCCTCCTCCTCCTCCTCCTCCTCCTCCTCCTCCTCCTCCTCCTCCTCCTCCTCCTCCTCCTCCTCCTCCTCCTCCTCCTCCTCCTCCTCCTCCTCCTCCTCCTCCTCCTCTTCTTCTTCTTCTTCTTCTTCTTCTTCTTCTTCTTCTTCTTCTTCTTCTTCTTCTAAGTTTAATTTTTGCCATTTCAATAAAATGTCCTGGAATCTAATGTCCTGGTATTGAAATTGGAATCACCACTTTGCTGAATCTACTTAATTCTATTCTCTCCCTCTTTACCTTTCTCATTCCCTTCCTTTCTTCTTCTCTCTATCTCCCTCCCTCCTTTTCTCCCTTACTTCTCTATCCTTTTCTTTGCTTACATATTTACTTACAACCTTGAATTGGGAAGATTTAAATATATAGAAAAATGGAGAAACTGTTCTAATAAACTGCCCCCCCCCCTTTCACATTACCAACTTCCATGTTTCATTCTCTGGCCAATCTGTTTTTGTGTGTGTTGTTGTTGTTGTTGTTGTTGTTGTTGTTGTTTTTCTTTTTCCTGTGCCCCCATACAATCCTCCCAACCACCACTGGATTGCTTTGAATGATATCAGATCACCATTGTACATACTTTAGTAGGTATGTCCAAAATCAGGTTTCTTTGTTTTTAAAAAAACCAACTGCAATACTGTTTTATAATTAAAACATGATCATTTTTTAATATCATCAAATATTCAGTTAATAATAGTTTTCTAGATTGTCTCATACCTTCTTTCTTTTTTATGTTTTATTCTCATCAGAATCCTAACAACATTCTTAAATTACATTTGGCCAATGTATCTTCATTGATTTTCCTTTGCATAAATTTTGTTGAAGAAATCAGGTCATTTTTTCCTGTACAATTTCTCAGATATTTTTTTGTACCTCATGGGTGTTTAACAGATTCCTTTGTTCCTCCATATTTCCTCTAAACTGGTTGTTAGATTTAGAGGTTTACTCTGACTCAAGTATGATTTTTAGCAAAAATATTTCATAAATGATGTTGGGTACTTCCCACTGTGTCACATCCCAAGGCACATAATGCCTGATTGTTTTTCTTTAAATACTGTTAACCGTTCTTAAGGGTATTTTTTCCTTTCTGAAAACATGAACTATATTTGACATGTGTGCATATGAATATTATTGTGAATATTTATATATCTCATGCACCTAAATCTCTGAATGACCTCTGACCACAATTTAGGGTTTTACTTTCAGGTTGTCTCATGGCCTTGAGTGGAATTTGTATCAGGGTCTTAGATCTTATTTGAGGAAGTCAGCTAAGGGCTCTAGATCCTTGCTCCATGAACAAGCAGCACAGGCATTATCTAGGAGTTTTTGAGAAGTGCAAAATCTCCAGACTCATCTTCTTCGTTTTTAATAAGATTCCCAGGTGATTCATGGACATACTGACATGTGAGAGGCTCCATCCTAGGACACCAGACTTCTCCACATACATGTGAAACAAAAACTTGAGTCCTTGAGGCTTCAGGACTCCCTGGTAGATTTCAAGCTGTGAGTGGGTCCCGTGTTCCATTATGACATAACTTCAGTATCTGCAGACTGGAAAACCTGTCACCTGTTTCATTCAGTTTTCCTTTCTCCTCTCTACCAGTCTTTGTGTTAGTTGCCACTCCCTCTTGGGTTTAAATTTTCAGAGTTCAAGATGTCCCAAATTTTGAACCCCTTTGGAAATAAAGATGTCCATGAAATAGCTTTTCACGTTTTCAGCGTGGTATAGAGGAAAATAACTGTCAGGAGGTGTGTGTTTCTTGGGCCCAAATGTGCTCATCTATAGACACAGGGGTCAACCTAAGCACTCCTTAAGGCTGCTGTATTAGTTGTGATGATATTAAAACAGGCAGCATAAGGAGATGTCAGTCCACAGACTTGAGAGCTAGACTGCTGGTTTGCCTACTTACCAGTTGCATGTCCTTGGGCAAACTATATAATGTTCTATGCTTCAGCTCATCATGGGGAAAATATGTATAAAGTTCATGCCTGCCTCCTATGGCTATTAAGAGGATTGAATAAATTATTATTTGTTAAGTGATTACAGAAAGTGCTATATAGCTATTTCTGTTTGTTTGTTTTTTTCTAAGTAGTGGATTCTGTGATCCTGTGGGCAATTCACTCTAGGAGGGAAGCCCCATCCTTCTTGTGTACTCAGCAGCAGATGCAGAGAGGCAAGTCCCATGTATGAGCTCTCAGGCTACATATTCACTCTGCAAATATTTCTTCAGCTCGTCCTGTGTGCCAGATGCTGGTGAGCAAGCCAAGCAGTGTCTGTGCTCAATGAGCATACAGCCAGCACAGGAAGCAGCTACTGAAGAGCCTGCCTTTCCTTGTCTCTCACCTTTGGCCTGCTTCCAACTCATCAGCCACATATGCCCTCTGGAACAGTCATTGGTATCTGGCGTGTAGATACCATGTTTTTGATCTGTGTTTTGCATCTAGACATGGTCTGGTGAATAGAGCATTCTGAGCTCTGTTCTGTAGAAGCTCCAGTTTTAGCTCCAGAGCCAAAGAAGTTGAGCCCATCATCATTCAGCTGGGGCTCTCCCAGCTCTTAGTGTTGGGGAGGGACAGGTATCAGGCTTCCTACCAATAACAGAATTAATTCTGAGAAGGTATATCAGTTACCTATTGTGCATTAAAAGTCACTGATCTTATAGAGGCTTAAAACACCCATCATTAATTTAACGCATGATTCTATGGGTCAACTAGTTAGTGGAGGCTTAGCTGGTAGTTCTGGTCTTGGCCGGGCTCCTTCATGCCCTTGTGATTAGCTGAAGGGCAGGTGGGCAGGTTTCCTGATGTTGGCTGGGTCTTCTCACATGTCTAAGGCTTTAGCAGGGACAACTGGACTCATGTGACTCGAGTGCACAGGGTTTTCCATTCTCCAGCAGGTCAGCTTGCGCTTATTTACATGGTGGAGTGGGGACCCAAGAAAGTGAGTGGAAGAGGACAAGGTGCTTGAGACCCAGGCTTAAAATCAGCACAGTGTCACTTCTACCGCATTTTAAAGCCAGACATCAAAGAGATAATATAAATGTTATCTCCTGATGGGAGGCGCTTCAAAGCCACAGCATAGGGAGGGATAAGGGATTGCAGCCATATCGGCAAATAGCGCACCATAAATGGTTTATGTGTAGTCCTTCCTATCTGCCGAGAAGGGGCTGGAATGAAATACTTCTTGTGATGTTCCACTGCCTGCAGCCAACAAATGACCAGTCACTCTGGGAATGAATCACCTCAGAGTGGAGACCATTCTGAAAGTTGTATGTGCAGAACCAAGGTGCAGAGTTTGTGAAACAGAGAACTTAAAGCTGAAAGTTCTCATTCTTGCCTCTCCAGGAGATTCCTAAGTTTAAAGGAGGGATACATAGAGGACACGTCTCTTTGCCTTGATCTGTGAATAATTTTAAGCAAGTCACAGAGACTCCCATATGATAGGTCCCCAGGCAGCCCACCACCCCTTGTGTGTTATTTCTTTCTAACATAACATGCTTGTCAAAGCAGTGCAATATTACAGAGAAATGGGCTGTGGAAATGCATGCAAATAGCATTTATATTTTTGATGCACCAGGAGTCAAAGTGAACATCATACTGGCCGTTTAATTTTGAAACCAACTCTTGTGAAGCTTGTTTCATTGCTGTTTCAAATCCATTTGCCCTCCTTTTGAAAGTGCCTTCTGCATCTAATGCTTTTCCCCCCACTTAGTGTGTGGGCGGCTTGTTTAGGGAATGACATGCATTACGACCTGAGACAAAAATCTCTCCAGGTTGTTGGCGAATTGATTCTTCCCTAACGCTTCACTATTACAGTATTTTCTTCATGATAGTCTATTTGATGCCTCCCAATTGAGTGCAAAGGTCATTTTATTATTTTTTATTTCAAGGTAGTGGGAAATTGTGCAAATTATGTCATTCACTTCTTCCTCCTTTTTTTTTTTTTTTGTTTCCCTCTCCCACCCTAACCCAAATCAGTAGGCAGTTTTCATCCTGGGGTGACTTTTACTTTGCTTCTATGAGGAAATATTATCCCATGTGGACTGAGTTGGGTTCTGTGGATTTTTAAATACCGTTTAATGGTCACAGTTGATAGGATCTATGCTGCTGTCTTGTGTGTCTCTGGGCATGAACAGGTACAGAACTGCCTTCGAGATGCAGCGTGCAGTGATGGTTAGAAGTTTGGCTTGGTGTGTAATGGCCCGATTCACTATCCCAGCACTGCTATTTACAAGCAGGACAACATGATCTTCCCCAAGTCCCTTCACCTCTCTAAGCTTCAGTTTCCTTACATGGAAACAGAAATCGTATCTACTCATTAGGTAATTGTGGTGATTCATGAGAGAATGCACAGAGGATGCTTAGCATGGGGCCTGGTATATAACAGGAACTTACTAAATGTTAACTATTGTTGGATGCCATTTCTATTGTGGTGGTGACCAGCACTGTGGACTTACTCCTTCCTTTTTTGAGTGAGGTCACTGGCTGGAACCAGGGCTCAGCCAGGAACTACCTAAAACTGTTTTGGGAGATATTTTAAATGTCAGATGAGAAGCTTAATTTAACTCAAACGACATAATGCCATACAAATGGACAAAAGAGAGACAAAGAATACATTTCCTTCCTCTCCCCTCCCACCTCCCTTCATTCCTCCATTCCTGCCTTTTTCCCTCTCTTTCCCCCTCCAATTCTCCTTTCTCAATTGTATAGTATGGGCCCTGGGGCATACACTAATATAACAAGGACCTTGGGCTCCAAACACCCTCAATTCCTGTGGGAGAGGGGGAGAAGCAGCCACTACAGTCCAGTGCTGCAGGGGAGCACAATGGAGGCTCATCTTGACTTGACAGGGAGAGAATCAGGAAGAGTTCATGCTAACGGTGAAGGTGGGTAGAATCAATCCAGGTAACTGGAGTGAGGGGCATTATGGGGAAGAGGAGAAGACATTTAAGAAAAGAAGGGCATTTGGGGAGAGCTGCCTCTGTAAAGGCATCGCCTTGTTTGTGCCCCCAAGTGGAAGGCAGCTACCCCCACATCAGGTGAATCAGACATTCCATACTTAGAGAAGGCTCATGCTGCGTTTGACCAGGAAGTCAGGCTCAGGGGTGGCAGTGGGTCCTGGAACATGGCACACTGAAAGCAGATCTAGAGATTGGTCTTAGAAGTAAGATGGGGAAGAGCTGAAGGTCATGGGTAAGCAACCCAAATGGATCGGCATATAATCAAAGGAATGGGCTGAGCCTGAGTTCTGAGGCAGTGGGACCTGAAAGGGAGCAGAAGAATGAGGCAAATCTAATTGAGAGTGTTGCAAAGCCTGTGAGTAGGAGGTGGCCCACAACGCCTTTGGGAAAGTGCCACTCCAGGCACAGGCTTGTTGGAAATGCAAGGCTCTTTAAAAGGGGCAACGTGCAATGAATGGTCAAGGGCATGCAGTTGAGAAAAATGCTTTTAAAAGGAAAATTCCTTGAGGGCAAGGGCTCTGGGTTTGTTATTTTTTTTTAAACCTAGCATGAGGTATAGTGCCCAAAACATAGCAGGTACCTAATTAATGTTGGGGAAAGAATGAAGTAATTGATTAATAAAGGTCTGAAAAGTTTTATTTTGTGTTTACATGGAATGCCCCGGAAAACAGGGAAGAGGCTTTGGATCCACACATGTGGGTTTAAGTCTCAACTGGAACACATACCAGTTGTGTGACACCAGACAAATTATTTCATATCTCTGCGTCATCTCAGTTTTCTTATCTCTCAGACAGAATGATGCTGCTGACCTTGCAGAGAGAGTTCTGCTGAGAATGAAACATGATGTTTGCTTGTAAACTGCTGAGCACTAGGTAGACACTCCAAGAGTGACAGCTCAGATTTTTCTATGTCAACCATATACAGCCAAATGACTCTATAGCCATGTGGTTGATATAAAAAATCTGAGCTGTTGCTATTGGAGCTGACAACTTTTTTTTTTTTTTGCCTCAAATTAAAACCCATTGAGAGAATGTAAGAATAGCTTTAGAAAAGGAGATTTAAAGGGCACAACCTATTTAAATACATTAAAAAATGTTTTAAACCTTCAAAGAACTCATACATTTAGAGAACTTTCAATTTTTAAGATTTAGGTATTTTGTCACTCTAGTAGTTAGAGTCTTATTAGAAAATAGAACCAGGGAAGTTTAATATAAAAAAAATGTTAATGGGGATGGAGTACTAGGGAATTGTCTAAGAGGAGGGAAAAACTCTTAAGGATATCTTAGGGCTGAGGGAGGGTACACAATGAAGGAACAAACTTGGGAGAGGGTATTATTCCCAAGGCTGACATTTAGTCCTTGTTGGCAAGGGTGTGGTCAAAGCCCAGTGGTATACCTTTCCAACTGGTATACCAGTTGGCTGTGTTGTGTTGTCCACCATCAGCGGGATGAGGCTGAGGCTGGCAGGCAAAAACCTCACCTTCCGGGATGCGAAGGAAACTCACCAGAAAACTTCCAAGCGGGGTGTGGAGTGGGTGCCATTGACTTTCCAGAAAGCCAGCTGAGACAACTGATGGATTTGCTGGTAAGGTCCTATAAAATTGTGATGGGATGCTGTTTTACTCAATGCGAAGAAATCGTCATCAGTGAATTGTCAGCAAATGAACTGGTGCCTGGGGGAACTCATTAGCTGGCCTTAGGAATGATGTTAAACTCCAGCCTGCTCAGGTGACTCTTGCTGGATGCTATGGGGGACACTGCCACAAAAAGCCACCCACGTTGCAGGAACAGAACTAGGACAACAAAGGGGCACACCAGAACCAGGAAGAAGAAACTCCTTCTCCAGTGTCCTCTCAGGCCCTCTACTGACAAGGCTCAACATCCCAGCTGCCATAAAACTATTAATGGTTCGCCTCCCTTGCCATGGAGCAGGCAAAAAGGGTGACTTTGGAGCTGAGAGGCAATATATTGACACGGGTGGGAGAATAGATTTTGGACAATTCAGCACCATTTGTTTTTTTCTTCCCCAGGAAAGAAAGGATGGGTTTTATACAAAGGTAGTGTGTCTATATCTTCCTCTGTCTGCAAAGAGATTTCTCAGAAAATGCTTATAAAATTTCTGTAACTTATTAATGAATGATTCTTGTAAATGATCAAATTAAGAATGCTAGTAGAGAGCATAGTTTTTGTGTTAAAATTATTTCCCTGATTTTGTCTATGGTTTATGAATACATGTTAGAAAAACTATGTGTTTAAGCAAATATTGCAATTAGATTTCTAGACTTTATGAATTGTAGCAAAATATTACTTTGCAGACACTACATGCTCATTTTTAGAAGAATAAAACAGAAACCGCAAAAGCTTTTTTAATGCAGCAATATGTTTTGAAAGACTTGCTTGGTTTCCTCCAGTTTCTTCGGTGCAGCAAATATTTATTACCCAATTGTCTTAACATTGATTTCCCCAGAAGTGTGCAAGTGATTTATTAAGGAAGTGCTCTCAGTGAAGGAAGGGAGTGAGGAAGTAACTCAGGGCAGGGGAGGAAGCCAAGTGGAGCTGTGATCTCAGAAGAAGGCACACAGAGGGTCACTTTTACCCTGACCCCCACGGAGCTTTGGGTTACGTGCCACACCTCCCAGTTGTCACTCTCTGAGGCAAGGGAGCTGGAGTTTTTCTTTTTCTTTTTTTTAAAATATATTTTTATTGATTTCAGAGAGGAAGGGAGAGGAAGAGATATTAAGAAACTTCAATGATAAGAGAGAATCATTGATTGGCTGCCTCCTGTATGCCCTCCACTGGGGATTGAGCCTGCAACCCGGGCATGTGCCCTTAATGGGAATCAAACCCAGGACCCTTCAGCCTGGAGGCCGATGCTCTATCCACTAAGCAAAACCAGTAGGGAGCTGAAGTTTTTCTACGCCCACTCCCAGAAGGGGAGACATGCCTTCCAACACTGCCAGCTCTCTGTTCATGTGGGCAGAGTGGGCTCTAGTAGGTTGAGAAGAGTCCTTAAAAAATACAATGATTGGGGGTGAAAGCATGTCTGTGTCTGATGGTGGGGATGGGGTGTGCACACACGGTAAATAAATAAGTAAAGGCTAAAGAGAGATTTGGAGAGATGTGGGCAGAGCGTGACATTATCTTCCTCATCATTTTATCTTTTTCTCCACTCCTTCCTAACTAGCTTTTGCATAAAACTGTTGACCTTGAAAAGCTGAGAGGTTTGATAAGGACCTTTAAATTCAATTCATTACACGGAAATGTGTATCGATGTGGTCAATAGGATAGGGGGAGTCAATGAAAAGTCAGGGAAGTCAATAAGAAATGGACTGATAATTGTCTATTGTTTATAAGAGGTAGACAGTAATTGTTTAGAGAGATTTTTTACAGAGTGGTGGAAATCAGATGATAGTAGTTGAGAAACTGCAACTGGTTACATAGTCTCCTATAATAGAAATGGCTGTGTTGTTGTTTTTTTATCCCAATATCCATTTTTATTTTTATAAGAGAACCCCAATGTTGTTAGAAGAAACAAAAGCCCGGATTTCTTTTTTAAAAATCAAACAACTTTTTTGCAGTTTCCTTTGAAGCTAAATGCGGTTTAAATTCTGGCCAAATGAGATGTAAGAAGAAGTGGTTGGATGGTGCTTTGGAGAAAGTTCCTTGATAAAAGGCTGCCATGGCCCTTGTGCCCATCCATCTCTATCTTTCCATCCTCAAATTTGGACCACAAGGTGCCCAGGACATGTGATGAATGACAGACTAGAAAGGCAGAAGGAGCCTCGTCCCTGATGTCACCGTGGAACTGTCATAGCAGTCCAGGAATTCATAACTCCACATTTATCACTCCACAAGAAAAAGAAAACCCCTATTTTATATTTTGGGTTCTTTGTGCTAGTAATAAAATGCAACTTCTTCATGATCTGATTATTTTTCAAAAATCTTAGCAGTGAAGGAGTGAAAGGGCTTGTGGTGACTAGATGTAGACAGAGGGTCCAGGGAGGGTGTCTTGGTTTGGGTTTTTCCAGAAGCTGTCTCTGAACTATGGATTCAAGTGCAAGTAATTTATTTGGGAGGGAATCCTAGGAAATACCTCAAAAGAAGTACTAAAGTGAGCTAGGGAAAGAAGGAAGCATTTAGAAAGACTATTTTAAGTACTTTACAACTGGAGTTTAATCCTATTGGCGAACTCTGGGTTAAAAATAGTAAACATATGCCCGGTCGGTGTGGCTAAGTAGTTGAGCATCGAACCAAAAAGTCACAGTACTATTCCCAGTCAGGGCATATGCCGAGGTTGTGGGCTCAATCCTCAGTGTGCGGTGTGCAGGAAGCAGCCGATCAATGATTCTCTCTCATCATTGATGTTTCTCTCTCTCCCTTCCTCTCTGAAATCAATAAAAATGTATTTAAAAAGTACTAAACAGCCCTGGCCAGTTTGGCTCAGTGAATAGAGCATCGGCCTGTGAACTGAAGGGTCCCTGATTTGATTCCTGTCAAGGGCACATGCCCAGGTTGCAGTCTCAATCCTCAGTAGGGGCCGTGCAGGAAGCAGCTGATCAATGATTCTCTCTTATCAGTGATGTTTCTATCTCTCTCTCCCTCTCATTTCCTCTCTGAAATCAGTAAAAATATATTTAAAAAAATACTAAACATATGCTTTAAAATGTATCCCACCTGAGGGATTAGGAAGCTGGGCTATTTGTATACCAATAATCCTTAATCGCTGGTGGAAGGTTGCTCCAGAGAGAGGGGGAAGTTCATGAATTCATGGAATTATTCAGCTTGCTGAATAAAAGGAGATGAGCTCTAGTGGCCAAAGAAGCCCTCAATCCCTGGAATGGAAGTTGTTAAGGACATGTGGGTGGCATGCTCACAGTGTCTGTTACACAAGCGTTATGTTCTGGTTTGTTACTGAGCAAGAAAAACTCGAACATGTTTATAAGTCAGGAGAAGTGGCCCATAGAGAGGGAGAGGGTTAAGATTTAGGAAAGAAAAGAACTGATTAGTGTAGCAGGGAATGTCAGAGGAGAGGTGATATCTTGAGCTTTGCCAGAAGGATGGACCGTTGTAGAAGTGGCCAATGACTGGAGGACGGAAGGAAGGAGAGAAGTATGGAAGTGGAGGTAGGTAATTCTTTCGGTTGAGGGTTGGGAGATTGGGGTCTACCTTATGTCATGATTTTAAATTATTAATGAACTATGCAGTCATCTTTTTTAATGGGTGCGGGAATTGGGCATTTGTTCGGTAACTTAGGCTAGTTCTGAAAGTTTGAAATACCCTGTGATGGGAATGAGAAGGGATGCTGACCCACAGTACTGCCACATTGTGCAACCCCAGGGGCCCATTCATGTAATGATGGGAAGCATGAGAGTCTGCTGATCAATGAGGAGGAAATGGCTTCAAAATCAACTCAGATGGATTATTTGATATTGAATATCAAATATTTTTAGTGGCACTTAGATTTATATGTGAACACGTTGGCTTCAGCAGGGCTCAGGCTTTTTAAAAGGCTGGTTGGATTGATTCACAGTAGGAAATGTTCAAATAGAGTTGCTGAAGCCAGAGGAACAAGGGTTTAGTATCCTAGTTGACTAATTGGATTTATGAATCATGGAGTCAGGCAGACTGGTAAGAAAGTGGTCAAAGAATTGGGGGTGTTTCTGGTGTGAAAGAACAAGGGTTGGGGAGCACAAACTGAGAAAGGTAGAAGAAGTGGCGGTCATAGACAGACACAAGGAAACAGGAGATGGTCCAGGAAGTGACCATGAGATGGGGTGGATAAAATTGGGGGCAAGTGAAGGTTATGGTCAAATGGAGAACAAGGATGCTGGGGCTTTCAGAGTTGGAAAATGCACAGCAGATTGATTACCAGGCCCCTCTCCTCCACCATGGCAACCCTTACAAACCCATCATGGCACCGATGGCTTCATAATCCTTCTCCAACAGCACTACTGATGGCTGTATGCTAATCCCAGAACTTGAGTATTTGGTACAGAAGGTGATACACACCGATTTTGCTTCTAAGTTGCTGTGTGTACAATGTGTGTCTGGACTGGACATCTGGAGGCATAGGTCCTTCTTGAGGTTAGTCCAGGC
The DNA here is from genome assembly GCF_963259705.1 of Myotis daubentonii. Classification (NCBI taxonomy): domain Eukaryota; kingdom Metazoa; phylum Chordata; class Mammalia; order Chiroptera; family Vespertilionidae; genus Myotis; species Myotis daubentonii. The sequence goes on along the minus strand of NC_081853.1, from coordinate 45,995,791 downwards.
TAAGTGACTCTGTGGAGGTGACTTGATGGGCCCTGGGGTCTGTACTGGGGATATATTATACCTACTTTGTCTACCCCATTGGGAAGTTGTAAAAATACTGCTCTTGGAAAAAGTAGATGATGCTGTATGGATATTTGTCATTGATATGATTAGTCAGGTAGAGAGCAATACAAGTTGTGGCATACAATAAAGCAAATATGGAACTAATTGAAAAAGACTACCCGTAGACTCAAAATACAAGGGTAGATTCTGTATTTTATTTTTCCTAATCTCCATTTCCTGGGTATTTTTAAATTCAAATTGAACCATTCGTTCCAATGACTGTAACAGTTATGAAATGAAAAACAAAAGCTCAGTTATTTTAAAAGGTGTCTAAAAGAAAGTTGAAGGTTAGAGTGGTTACACAATATTGTCCCATCATGCAACACGGGACCACTCGGGTATTTTCTGCTTTTAAATATTTTCTACAAGTTTCCTGTCTGCCACAGAGACCCAGAAATTCCTATCCCATTGCTCATGTGCTCATGGTCAAGGGTAAATGAGACCTGTTGAGTTTTCTGGTTTGGCCCAATTTGACCATCCCCGTGTCAACCTGACCACTCTCTATTCTGTTTTTGTGAGGAGAAAGTGAAATGTTATTGTTTATGTCTCTCTTCTTGCTGGAACTCACAAATAGGCGGAACTTCCTTCCTGTACACCGTGAAAGGATTCAAACTTCATGCTGATTTCCCCCCCCCCCCCCCGTGGTCAAAACAGAGATTTGTTTTCTCTCTAGTTTATTTGAAAAGGATGTTGTTACAACGATGCCATTTAAATGATTATAGCTCACCTTTTCCAGTGAACATGTCCAGAGGCTTAATTGGATTCCCAAAGTGACCTCTGCTGACAACAGCTACTCCAGGATGCATCAGCTTGTTTGTCCCTAAAATTAATGCTTCTCTGCTCTTCTCTTCTCTTCTCTTCTCTTCTCTTCTCTTCTCTTCTCTTCTCTTCTCTTCTCTTCTCTTCTCTTCTCTTCTCTTCTCCTCTCCTCCCCTCCCCTCCCCTCCCCTCCCCTCCCCTCCCCTCCCCTCCCCTCCCCTCTTCTCCTTCTCCTTCTCCTTCTCCTTCTCCTTCTCCTTCTCCTTCTCCTTCTCCTTCTCCTTCTCCTTCTCCTTCTCCTTCTCCTTCTCCTTCTCCTTCTCCTTCTCCTTCTCCTTCTCCTTCTCCTTCTCCTTCTCCTTCTCCTTCTCCTTCTCCTTCTCCTTCTCCTTCTCCTTCTCCTTCTCCTTCTCCTTCTCCTTCTCCTTCTCCTTCTCCTTCTCCTTCTCCTTCTCCTTCTCCTCCTTCTCCTTCTCCTCCTTCTCCTTCTCCTTCTCCTCCTCCTCCTCCTCCTCCTCCTCCTCCTCCTCCTCCTCCTCCTTCTTCTTCTTCTTCTTCTTCTTCTTTTCTCTCTCTCTCTCTCTCTCTCTCTCTCTCTCTCTCTCTCTCTCTCTCTCAAAAACTCTAGTAGGCAGGATTAAGTGAATGGCACATTTGTTAGTTATTTACAAAAAGGAATAACTAAAATAGTAGAGATGTGGTAACAAAACTGACCCCAGTACCTGCCTCTCTTTCCCCTTCTACCTTCATAGAGCCTTTACTTGCATAGCATGTTTCATCGGATAGAAGAGTCCCGGTGTTTCTCATTGTACATTGTACTAGCAATCCCTTGGGACCTCTCAGACAAATTTTAGTGACATCAAGCTCTATAGCTACACCTGCTCCTGGACTATCACTATTCTTACAAATTATACATCATTATATTTTTATGAGAGAGCTGTCATACGTTGGAAACAGTACAAGCCCCACAACTGTGGTCCAGTTGGCGGCAGTGAGGGCACTGCTGAATGAACAGGAAGATCAAGAGAAAATGAGTTCCCCTGGCTGCTCCAGGACACGTGCTGGGCACTATGGGAGGATGATACGGAGGTAAGAGGCTCTGGTTTGGAAGCCCGGCAGGTGTGGTTTGGTTTTCAGCTCTGTCACTGATGAGCTTGAGCTTATTGTTCACCTTCTCTGCACTTTAGCTTCTTGAGCTTTAAAGGAGAGATAATATCCTTGCCTCGTGGGGATGTGAAGTGTTACAACCATTTTTCAAAACCAATGCGCACATCTATTGAAATTACAAATACGTGCTGTCTTCAAACCAGAAGCCCCACTTCTGGAATCCATCCCATAGAGGTAACAGCATCAGTGCACAAGGACGCGTGTGCTCAGGTGTTTGCCCAGTATTGCTTCCAGTGCCCGCTTATCAGGGGGACATCGTAGTGATTTGGAACATTCACAGCCTGGAACATTGTGTAGCTCTCAGAATGAGTGGGAGTTTTTCACGGAGATGTTTTCATGAGGTATGGCAACCGGGGCATGGGCCCTTGACCAGAACCCAACCCAGGACCCTTCAGTCCACAGGCAGACACTCTATCCACTGAGCCAAACTGGCTAGAGCTAATTTGTTTTGGGTTTGTTTTTTTTTTAAGGTACTTGATAATAGCATCAATTAAAATGGAACTCAAAACTCTGTAACTGAAGGATGAACCTTCCTGGTTTTCTAGAACTTTGGAGTTCTGTAGGTGTAGTCCTGCTCCTGGCTCTTGGTTTGTCTTAATCTGTCTGAGAAAAAAAAAAAAAAGAAAACAATCAAGAGTTCAAATATCTGGATCATAATTTGTGTCCTGGCTCTAATTAGCTGTGTGGCTTTGTCAGGTCACCTCCCTGATCCTCAGTTTCACTTTCACTGAATTAGATGAGCTCTCAGTTGTGTGATCCAACCTACTAATTTAAGAGAGATTTACAACATGTGCAACTTGATTTTTTAAAAAAATTCTGAGTATTAGGCACTTTCTGTATGTCACAATAATTAAGTAGGTTGAGTGTTGATTTAATTACTAAGCTGTTTCTCAGCCATAATTTTCAGAATTCTCCACACTCCCATTGGGTTTCTTCACCCTTGACACATTTACTTTCTTACCTTGCACATTATTTGCCATTGCCTCCCTCGCATTTCTGCCTCTTAGTTAAATACTGTGACTGTTCAAGTCGTTCTTTGATTAACGATTTTACAGAGTGCAAGCTACAGCTACTTCTCCGAAGCAGAGAATTAGATGCAGACAAACCTTGGAGATATATCTCAATTCTGAACAGCCACATTTCAACTGCTTGTTAGCCACATGTGGCCTGTGGCTACTGTAGTTGGACAGTGCAACTCTACTCCTTTGCTAGCAAGTTCATTCTCTCCTTCTATGTAGACTTTTCTTCACTTTTAATTATGTACAAATTCTCTTTTATGTTTGAAAATCCAACTATGTGAGCTTCATGGTCAGGGGAGGGGGTGGGCTGACAGGGTGGACAGGGAGAGTCTTTGTGGCCTAAGGCAGGAAGGGAAGCACTGAAGCATTGTTTTCTGTTTTTGGTGTGTTTTTTTAATGAGATACAAAGGACATATACTATATTAGTTTCAGGTGTGCAACATAATTATTTGTATATATTGTAAAGTGTTCACCATAGTAGCCCACAGACATCTGTCATCAGATATAGTTACAAAAAATTTTCTTATGCTGAGAAACTTAGAGATCTATTCTCCCAGCCACCCTCAAATACGCAATAGAATATTACTAATTCTAGTCAGCATGCTGTATATCACGTCTCAATGACATTCATGGTATAAGTGGAAATGTGTTCCTCCTGATGCCCTTCACCCATTTCACCCACTTCCTACCTGCTGCCTCAGGCAACCACCAGTCTGTTTGTCACCTTGGGTTATTTTTGTCTTGTTGTTTTATTTTTATTGTTTTAGATTCCACATATAATTGAGATCACATGGTATTTATCTTTTGCTGTCTGACTTATTTCACTTGGCATAATACTCTCAAGGTCCATCCATGTATTTGCAAAAAGCAAACTTTCATTCTTTTTTATGGCTGAATAATACTCCATGGTGGATATATAATCACATCTTCTTTATCCATTCATCCATTGATGGCCCATTTTTTACTATTATTTCAAGGTAATGGCAGACAAATGTTCATGTAGATTAATATTATTACTTTTAAAATTTTACCATGAACATTAAATATGTTGATGAACACATTACTTGATTTACCCGTTATAACTGACTGAACATTGCTTATCAGATAACAATGGAATCAAATCCCATAACTTACCCAAAAGGACATGGTTCAGAATAATTTAAAGGTCTTGTCTTAAACAAAAGCAAGATATAAGTGGTAATGGGTATTATAAAGTGGGCAAGCTTTCCAGTCAGTATAAGCCAATGCCACATTCACACAGGAACAACAGAGTTTAATAAAAAGACCTTTCCATGGAGCCAGCAGGCATTAGGGAAACCAGCGAAGGATGGTGCAGTATCCTTGGGCAGGCAGCAATGGGATCCTTTGTCATCCCCTTGACCTACCTGAGGCAGCAAAGCAGGACAGGTACTGGAACTCAGAGAGAACAGCTCCTGGGAGAGGGCCATGTGGCAGGAGTCACTCGGGTCATCAGTGGGGGGACACAACCAGCCTGCAGGAAACCCACGGGGAGGGAGCACAGAAAACTCACATTTGCCTTCTCTCTGATCTCCCACCAAAGCCCCTCATTGGCTGAATCCAGCTGGAACCAGAAGGCGAGGAAGCCAAATGTGACAGTCCTTGCAGGTCGGACTCCCCCTGCACAGAGCAGGGTGGAGAAGGATAGAACGGGGACCAGAAATGGAAAGTAGCCAGCACAGGAAGATAGGTCACTCCTGGGTGAGGATTCAGTCCCTGCTGGTGTACACGTCTCCCACTAAGCCTGTCTCCGGAGCAGGATGCTCAGGCCCAACCTCCTTTCCCAGGATCCATGCCGCATGGTTGTTTTTCAGGAGCACACTCTTGTCTTGAACCTTTTGTTTACTTCCTCTTAAACACACCCAAATATTGTTTGAGATTTTCTAAGGATTTTTACTACTCACAACCACAGAGAAGAGATAAAGAATAAACAAAAGGGGAAATCCCCAAAACTTCAAACGTACACTACGAACTTTAACAAGGACAGTGTTCTGAGGTCTATAATGTGTTACAGACTTGGCCTCTGTATTTGGCCTCAGCGGATGAGTCCTGCTCCCCCTCAGACCTTAAGTTCCCCAGGGCCAGCAGTTTTTGGCAGGAAGGTACTAGCTTCCTTTGATTTCCTTTGCTTTCCAGAGATTTCTGTAGCTACCATCTAATGCATGGTTTATAGCAAGGGTTGCCAGCACAAATGCATGGGAGGGTCTGGTGGGAATTTTAATAAACTGGGCTGGCTGGAGTCTGTGACACTTACGTGCCGGACGCTCCGTGTTTTACATAGATCAGCTCCTTTGCTCCTCATGATGATATAAGACAGGCATGGTTATTATTCCTATTTTTCAGACAAGGAAATTGAGACACAGAGCAGTTAATTCAGAGGATGCATTTCCTACATGAAGGGAGCCCAAGCTACTTTGCTTCTCATTGTAATCATACAGGAATATGGGTCATGACCGGGATGTTTTTAAGACCATGAAATGTGAGTTTAAGGTGACACACACACACACACACACACACACACACACACACACACACACACACACACACTGGCTATTTAGAAAATTTAAAAACACTAATGAAGGCCAACGAAAATACCCCTGTGGCCCAGCTATACCTTCGGACAGCCCATTTGCACTCTTGGGTCAACAATTGTGGATACCTTTTAAGTAGCAAAGCTAAAATTTAGTTAATCAAAAATACAGAGAATTCTGATACATAATTATGGCTCTGCTTTGGGTTGAACTGACCCTTGAGGCCACTGCTTTCCCTCAGCAGGAGGCCTAGGACACTGCCCCCCCCCCATGCCACCCAGAAACAACTGGAGAGCCAGCTCCCACAGGAAAGTAACTAAAAGTTGCCCAGGAAAACACTGAGCAAGTGAACTTCATTTGCATTGCACACAGGAGGCCTGACACCTGGCTTCTCCTTTTCAATTACCCTTCTTTACATGGAGCCCTCAGGAGGGATTTAATTTTACCTCCAATCATTTTTCTATTACTTGTATTTAGGAAAATAAATAACCATCCCTGGTGCTGAGTATTCACTTTGAAATTGTAGAACCACTACCTAATTGGAGAAAATGTTTGGTTTGCTGAGCCCATTTTCATTCCTTGCACTTCTTGTTTTTCATAATGTCAGGTTTGAAACCAGCATACTATCATACCAGCATACATAGAATGGCTGTGCTATAAATACACCAAAAAAAATGCTTCATTGCCCAGCTGGTGTGGCTCAGTGGTTGAGAGTTGCTCTGTGAACGGGGAGGTCACAGTTCAATTCCCAGTTGGGCACATGCCCGGGTTGCAGGCTCGATCCCCAGTGTGGGGTGTGCAGGAGGCAGCTAATCAATGATTCTCTCCCATCATTGATGTTTCTATCTCTCTCTTCCTCTCTGAAATCAATAAAAAATATATATATTTTTTAAAAAATTGGTTCATGTCTCTGAAAGTTAGTTCTGACATATACACATGTATCTCTTTTCAGAGTGTTCCCCCCAGCCCTCAAAAAGACATCAGTAGCAGTTGAGGGAGATAAATGATGAATTCTGGTGAAAATAGTTTGAGAGTCAAGGGTTTTTAAAAAGCAAATGTCATTTTAAAAATCTTCACAATTAGCTCTAATTGGCAGCCCTTTTCTTCTCATTGCATAATTCGTGAGGGCCTCAGGCCTCCTGTCCATCTTGACTCTCCCATGTGTGGGCAGGGCTGGAAGCAAGGGAAAGAGCACAGCCATTTTCAAAGCAGTGATGGCAGGGAAGTTGACTTGAGGGAATGTCTCATGAAAAACCTAGTATGTGCAGGCGTGGCCACGGGGAACAGGGAAGAGCTCCCCTGGGGTGCTTGCAAAGCCCCAGCTAGCTGACTGGCCTTCCCCAGGACCCACCAAGTCAGAACTTCTGGGAGATTTTCTGTCATGTCCCCTGCAGAGCACAGTAGGGCTGACCACGTCTCCACTCTCCCCTTCTCTCTCAGCTTCCGTTACTCCAGTCTTTACCTTTGCAGTTCTCCGATTGTCTTTTCTCTCTCTTACTGCTGGATTCTCTTCTCTGTTTGCTCCTTAAATTCGGGGAGCAAGGTTCTATGCCAGCTTTCCTTCTCCCCCATCTTCTGGCAAGGTCAGCCTTTCATGTGGCTTAGCAATTGTTTATGAAATCTGCGCCCTCTGTCTCCTCATTCATTTGATACTCTAGCACAGTGATGGCAAACCTATGACACGCGTGTCAGAGGTGACACGCAAACTCATTTTTTGGTTGATTTTTCTTTGTTAAATGGCATTTAAATATATAAAATAAATATCAAAAATATAATTCTTTGTTTTACTATGGTTGCAAATATCAAAAAATTTCTATATGTGACACAGCACCCAGAGTTAAGTTAGGGTTTTTCAAAATGCTGACACGCCGAGCTCAAAAGGTTTGCCATCACTGCTCTAGCACCTCATTTTTAAGCATCTTTTGACACATCTACTTGAAGGACCAACAGTTATTTCAGACTTATCACAAAAAACTCATTATTTATATATCCTTCCCAAACACGCTTTATTTTATTTTTATTTCTGTTGATAGTTTTACCATCTACTCGATCTTCCAAGTCAAAAGTTGAGTCATTCTCAACTCCTGCTATCTTACCTCCACATTTAATGTAAATGTTGAACTTTCTAGCAAATGCCTTGCTACTGCCTTACTTAGGTCAGGTTTACAAAGCCTCAGAACTGGACTGTCTCTAAATCCTCTTGCCTAGTCTAACTTTAATGTGTCACCAGATTTGACTTCCAAAGAAACAAAGTTGATAATATCAGACCTCTGCTGAGTCAATATTTAACCTACAAGCTCAAGTCTGGACACCTTGACTTGAAGACATCACTTCATCTCATCTTTCTTCTCAGATCTCCACCACTCTGTTCACTCCCACCTCTCTTCTTGCCACCCAAAACTGCTAATTTTTTTCTTTACTTCATTTGGTAAACTTGGCCTCATTTTCGAAGTCCAGTTGAATGCCATCTCCTCTGGGAAGCCCCAGTTTCTCCAAGCAGAGAGCAAGTTATTTATGCTTTGGCTGCATCAGGATTTGATACACCGCTCTGAAATCACACTCACCCAATGTGTCCTAGTTATCTTCTCACACATCTGTCTCCATCCCTCAGCTGGAGCATCTAGAGTAAAGACCGCTGATTTGCCTTATCTGTCTTTGTAGCCTCAGAGCCTAGACACGGTAGATGCTCGCTAAGTGTTTCTCTAACAGATGGCAATTGCCCCCTGGCAGTCAGAGCATAATCAGTGTCACAGTTACTTATTTTCCTAAGGTCCATTAAGTTGGGCTCGAGCACTCACTTGCCAGGTTGGTTAGGCATTCTCTAGCAGGGGATTCTTAAGTCTTATAAGACCAAGTAATTGGTGATGGGAGAGGGTCCTGCACACAGCTTGGGGGGGGGGGGGTCATGGCTGCCCTGGCAAACTAGAATCATTGGAGGTCAGCTTCCAGTGGGACAGTCAGGGAGATCAGGCATGGGCCATCTGCACCGACCTGTATAGGTGCCTATATTGCCAGCCCCTTCTGAAGCCTGCCTATCTCCATGGCCCAAGATCCAGGCCAGGACCTAGTTACTGCAGCCATTTGAAACTCTGACCTGCCCTCCCCCAGGCTTGGGGAGTCCCTGTCCTATCTTCTCTGTCCTCTTTGTTTTTCTGAGTATCCAGATTAGTTGCTTCATAGGCCTAGACCAGGCACTGCCAACCACATGCCTACATGCACCAGAAGGTGGGCTGTGTCTGGAGACAGACAAAGAGGGCTACGGACAGTGGCTGCTTTTCAGTTTCAGCTGATGGACATCCCAAGGGAAGCCAGGCCCACTATGGCCAGAAGGTTCTGCTTTTTCAACAGATGCTGGGAATGAGATTTTTATGAGAAATAGTTTGGTAATTGTTTTTTAAAAATCAACATGGGAGCCAAATAAAACCTGTTTGTAGGCTGAATTTTAGCCAGTGGTTGGACAGTTTGTGTCCCCTGACCTAAGCCTTCCTGCCGTAGGATTTTAGGGTTTGTCTCTGTGTTGGTCCTCCTCCTCCCCAGTAAATTCTCCTGTGAAACACAAGGGAACTGATTACTCTCACTGGAGGGTGGGGAACCTAGTTCTGGTGTGTGTGTGTGTGTGTGTGTGTGTGTGTGTGTGTGTGTGTGTGTGAATGGTGGGGATGCTCTCAACTTTTCCATGGTGAGCTACAGGAGCAAAAATAAAAAAAAATAAGGCTAGTTAATTTCTTAATAGTCTCCTTGTAATGTCTGGTTATAATGGCAGAGAGATTTAGGATATCCCAAGGTTGTGCCCTTTCTTCTAAGGACCATTAAATATTTTAATAGTGACTTTCTGTATTAGTCAATGTGTTTTAAGCTATCTGTGGGGAAGAACCATTTTTTAAAAATCTGTCATAAATTAGTTGTAAAATATGATAATGAGAAATTACTAGAAAAATTAAATGAAAAGACATGCACAATGCAAGCCCAGTAATATTTTCATATTATTAGATACTACAGACATGAAATTCATCTGTCAAATTGCTATAGAGCGGTGGTTCTCAACCGGGAACATTTTGTCTCATGGGGATATTTGTCAATGTCTGGAGGCATTTTGAGGCATCAAAACTGGGAAGAGGATGCTACTGGCATCTAGTGGGTAGCTGCCAGGGATGCTGCTAGCATCCTACAATGCACAGAACAGCTCCCCACAACAGTCACCAGGTCCACGAGGTCAGTAGTGCTGAGGTTGTTTCTAGTACAGTCTCTAAATGACTCCCTCATTTTCTGTCTCTAACTTTTTCTTGACTAGTTATGAGCACTTCCAAGACTGGAAATCACACTCCAAGAAATCACAATCCAGAGCTAATGACACTTCCTTTCTGGTCAGACCCAAAGCATGAGCCAGTGGTGGGATTTCCAGACAACTTAGTGCAGCGGTTCTCAACCTGTGGGTCGCGACCCTTTTGGGGGTCGAACAACCCTTTCACAGGGGTTGCCTAAGACCATCAGAAAACACATATATAATCACATATTGCTTTTGTGATTAATCATATACTTTAATTATGTTCAGTTTGTAACAATGGAAATATATCCTGCATATCAGATATTTACATTATGATTCATAACAGTAGAAAAATTACAGTTATGAAGTAGCAACGAAAATAATTTTATGGTTGGGGGTCACCACAACATGAGGAACTGTATTAAAGGGTCGCGGCATTAGGAAGGTTGAGAACCACTGACTTAGTGTGTTATCCAGAGGTCCTAATAGCAGGTGGAAGGCACACTGCTTACAATATAGACATTTATTTCTTGAAATGAGATAATTAAGCATAAATGTGAGTCCTCTAATACACAAGCATGAGTACCTAGGTGTATCTCCAAACAGCATAGAAGAAGGAATACAAAATCCCAGGTCACATGATGGTACCTCACTGACATACACAACACTCTGTTCTTCTTTGCTAATAGTATTTTAATCAATTTAGCAGGATTTCCCAAATTAATCATTAGTTTCTCACCACTAATCATTAGTGCTTGTTAAAAATATAGATTTCAGGTCCCCACCTAAGACCTAGGAACTGGAGAGAAGATGCTAGGAATCTATATTTTTAGTAAGTGCCCTAAGTGAGTCTAATGATTAGAAAGATCTGGAAAACACTAAGAGAAGGGATACCTCATTAGACATTCTCCTGCCATTTCTGAATCTAGTGACAACATGAGTGCTGCCAATGTGTTCATTTAACAACTCTTTTTTCAGTGCCTGTCGGTGCCTAACAGTGTTCAGCAATGGAAAAGGCAGACATGGGCCCCTGCCCACAGTTAGCTTTTACACACTTCCTGTTTTATCTCCTATCTGTCCCTCCTCCCAGTTTTTACCATCACTGCCCTGGTGGCAGCACTGGCATCTCTCATCTTGATTACTGTGACTGGTCTCCTTGGCTCTGGTTTCACCCTATGGCCATCCCTGCTTCTGGCTGTCCCCCATATGCTACTGGCTCTCCCCATCTGTCCCCAAATCAGAACTCTTCACTGGTTCTTCATTTCCTTTAGGAGAAAGTCTAAGCTTCTAAACATGGTCTTTAGGTCTTTCATGACTTGGGGCATGCTCCCTTCTCTACCCTTATGTCTGGACACCCCAAGCCCCCACTTTTCCCCTTCCAAGATACACAGACCCAATTATGGATGCTGGGCAAATGCTAACTCTTTACCCATGTTGGTCCCTCTGCCTAGAAAACTGGTATTCTACCTCATTTCCTCAACCCCATCAATATGATAAACTGGAATTCAGTTTTCAAATATCTGTACTCTCTAAGGACCATTTTTTTGAAAGGTTTTGGTACAATCCATTGTAAAAATTGGGCATGAGCTTTGTGATGACAGAGATGGCATTCCAAGCATGGGTCTGAAATCCCTCACTTCTGTGTTTGTGGACAGGTTACTTAAGCTGAGCCTCTGTTTGTTCATCTATAAAAAGGGGATAATAATAATTTTCGTTCCTATAAGGATTATGGGAGGGAATGTATGAAAAGCAATTGGCAGAGTTCCTAGTTGATAGCACATGTTAAAAATGATAGCAACTAGCCCTGTCAGGTTTGACTCAGTGGATAGAGCATTGGCCTGCGGAATGAAGGGTCCTGGGTTTGATTCCAGTCGAGGGCACGTATCTCAGTTGCAGGCTCGATCCTCAGCCCTGTTTAGGGCATGTGTGGGAGGTAACAAATCGATGTTTCTTTCTCTTCCTCTCTCCCTCTCCCTTCAACCTTCTAAAAAAAAATAAAGACAATCTGCATTTTTAATCAATACTGGTTAATAATGCAGAAACTGGTTAAAAATGTGGATTGACCATTTACTGGTTAATAATGCGGATTTTGTAATCAAAGAAAACATGAGAATTTCAACAGAATCATCAAAAGTGCTTTATTCAAAGTAATGTCCATCACTAGCTACACATTTCCCTCATCTTTCAGGTAATTTGTGGGTACCGTCCCAATAGAACTTTTCTTGTTTTGAGGCAGACCATTAAGAGACCCAATTTTCCACTTCTTGATACGTTTTGAAGTGCTGCTCAGAAAGTGCGTGTGCCATCGATCAGAACATAATCTGAAGGAGCAAGGTCTGGTGAATACGGCGGGTGGGTTAATACTTCCCAGGCAATATCTTTTAACGTGTCTTTAACTGGTTTTGAAGTGTGTGATGGTGTGTCATCATGAAGCAAACTTACTTTGCCATGTCTTCTGGCCCATTCTGCTGGTTTTTACCATCAAAGCATGGTTCAAATGAATTATTAGTTGTCGATAGCAATCAGTATTAATGCTTTCACCTGGTTTTAGAAGTTCATAATACCATACCTTTCTGATCCCACCAAACACAGAGCATTGTCTTCTTTCCAAAGCTATTTGGCTTTGTAGTCAATGTTGATGATTGACTTAAATGCATCAATCCATGATTTTGTGCATTTGGGATTCTCAAAATAAATCCACTTTTCATCGCCAGTCACAATTCAATGCAAAAAAGATGTTCTTTCAGGCCATTGAAGCAACATTTTACTGATGACTTTTCGGTTTTCCATTTGTCTTTCGTTCAGTTGGTGTGGCACCCATTTTCCTTCCTTTAAAATCTTTCCCATTGCTTATAAACAATTGGAAATTGTTTGCTGAGCAATGTTTAATCGTTCTGCAAGTTGTTTTAGAGTTTGACACGCATCATCATCCAATAATGCTTGTAATTGTTGGTCTTCAAACTTTTTCAGTTAACCTGGACGTTTTTTGTTTTTCACATTGAAATGATCACTTTTAAAGCATTTAAACCAGCTTTCACAAGTATCTTGAGATGGAGCATGTTCACCATAAGTTTCCTGAAGTATATAATAACTTTCAGCAGCACTTTTCTTTGAAATAAAGTAATGAATTAAAACTTCCTGCAATGCTCTTATTTTGGCATGAAATTCAACATTTTTAAGTGTAAGAACATCTAAGATGTTAACACCTTCAGAAAGTTTACATATGAAGTTTTGAAGCTTGTTGTCAATACAACAAAATAGCATACATATCAAATCACATATATCCTATATAATAAAGCTGTAATATGCAAATTGACCATCATGCCCTCGCACAAGATGGCCACCCCCATGTGGTCAAAGATGGCTGCCTCCATGTGGTCACAAGATGGCCACCACAAGATGGCTGGCAGGGGAGGGCAGTTGGGGGGGACCACGCCTGCAAAGGAGGGCAGTTAGGGGCAATTGGGCTGGCAGGGGAGCAGTTAGTTGTCGATCAGGCTGGCAGGGGAGTGGTTAGGGGGTGATCAGGCTGGCAGGCAGAAGCGGTTATGGGCAATCAGGCAGGCAGGCAGGCGAGCAGCTGGGAGCCAGCAGTCCCGGATTATGAGAGGGATGTCCGACTGCCCACAGGGATTGGGCCTAACTGGCAGTCAGATATCCCCAAGGGGTCCCAGATTGGAGAGGGTGCAGGCTGGGTTGAGGGACACCCCCCTACCCCGCACAAATTTCGTGCACCAGGCCTCTAGTATCAGCATATGTGTAAGTTCATCTATTGAAAAAAATCCGCATTATTAACCACTACACCTACTAAAAAAAAGAATAGACGGGGAGGGGACTCAGAAACTTCATAAAACTTGTCTGTGGGGTCTTTACATTAATATTTTTAATAATTCTAGTTGTAGGCATATTAGGAATAATCAGCTCCAATTTGAGAGAAAAGATCTGAGTAACTTCGCTGATAGAGCCTTTACCTGTGTCGGCCAGAGGAAACAATTCACCTGGGCAGGACTGACACTAGGCTCTGTGCAAAAGTAAACCAAGGTCTTTATTTTCAGCCTGTTGAAGGATCTGGATTACATATGCAGTTCCCTAATGTAGTTGTCATAAACTTGCTTCAAAGTGGCATTAACTGATTGCTCCTATCACATCAACAGCTCAGTTAAAAGCTCCTAAGGGAATTTCACTTTAAACATAAAGCTTGTTGGAGGAATGACAAAAAAGCAGCACTCACTGATTAAATTTAAATTTACAATAGGAACATGGCTAACACCCAACTTCCCTGGGCTTGCTGGAAGAAACACGGTGTTGAGAAAAATGTTAGTCTAAAATCCAAACAAATATTTCACCTTTCTAACTCACCACCTCCTTTTGCTCATAACCACCAGCAACAAGGTGCCTATCCCTTCCCCTTCTCCAAAGGTGGAATTAGGCAGAGGCAAAAGTCTCTGAAATCCGACCGGGAAAAGGAATTCGCTTGTAGAACTCTTAAATGTCAAGGCAGTACTGAATGAATGGGTAGCGGATCCTGTTCACCTCAAATGCCCGAACAGAGGTCCCCTGAGCAGGCATCATATTTAGCTTAGGGCTTCTCAGGCCGGATCAGACCCTGCAAAGTGGTTACTCCAAAGAGCTGGACTTTGGGGAGATCAGGGACCAAGTTTCCCTTACCTGCCTCTTCCAGCCTCTGGCCTAGAAGGGCTGCTGGGGGTACTTCCTACCTATTCCCACCCAGGCAAATACACACAGTCCCCATGCCTCCCCCGGGGGCAGAAGGCCCCTGGCCCTAAGCCAAGTGAGTGGCATGCACCCCATCTCACACCAAGTATTAACAGAGAGCAGCGGTCTCCAGAAGGCTGGCACGGAAGCCTGGGATGGCAAAGTGAAAGAAGCACCCTTCGCGCACCCAGGCCCCTCCCCTTGCAGTGGCTGTACCCAGGTGCACCTCCTGGTCCCCCAGGGGGGCGCTGCCTCAGCAACCGCAGCTGCCAAGACTGCGGGAGCCGCGCAGGGGGCAGCACGGAGTTGGGGAGCAGCAATGAGCAGCGACCAGGACCCCGAGTGCCCGGTGGACGGTAATGACTCTCCTGGCGAGGCTGCTGTTTATAGTCTTTAACTGCCCCCCCTCCCCCTCAGGCAGGTTTTAATCTCCCCGCTGCTGGTCCGCAGGGGCTAGGAGAAGGGCCATTTCCCTGTAAGGTGGCTGGGATGGATAGGGATTCTCTCTTTCTGCATCTGTTAGGGTTACCTCTAGAATCAAACAAGTTAACGTATATAAAGAGCAGAGAACCGCGCTTGTAACAAACAATGCGCACTATGGGGTTTGTTGAAACGCATTTAAGGTTTCAGGGCTTGGTGCGCTGCTGTGAAGATCCTTAGACACAAAGAGAAATACCTTCCCTGAAAGAAAGGTGATTTTGCTTCTACTTTGGGACATGCACAGCGTCACCCTGCCCTCCCACCTCCACCCACTACTCTGCAAACAGGCATTAAGAGAGGTTGCCTTGATCTTACAGAGGGGTGATGCCCGAATGTACTTCTGACTGAAGCTTGGGGGTGGGAGACTGGGACTTGGCTTGTCCAAGAAGGCACTGTGGGGAGCAGAATTCCCCAAAACGACTTTATGACTCGGAGTCGTTAGACCACCTGTAAAATAATGGGCACAAGGGTCTCAGATTGCTTTGAACGTGTGATGAAATGCTCTGAGGCCCTTTCCCTTCCGAATTCACCTAGAATACATGTTCGGATGTTTGCTGAAGATTCCAAGCTAGACTCCTTCACCGCCTCCCTGTACCTCCTGGCTAAGAACCTCTGCTTTGAAAGGTTCTCATGATTATGGCTACGGGAGCATTTTACTAACTAGCTAGTTGTTGACCCTTTAGGAGGAGTGCTCCTCTAGGAATAACTCCCCTTTGCATCAATAACCTGTTTGGATAATGGAGCTGCGTTCAGCTGAAACTCTCAGGGGGCTTGGGCCCCGCAGGTACGTCAGGTACACTGGCGTGGCTTCCCTGGGGACCAGTCCTTTTCAGAGCTGGGAGTCTGCACAGGAGTTGGCAAAGCAAGGACCAAGTGCTGCAAGAAACGTTTCATTCCTTCCTTTTAGAGTCCCAACGGATGTTCCCACATAATTGCTCTGTATTCTCTTTAAAAAGTTTTTAAAATTTGTATTGGTATTGTTTTCATTATATGGCATAAAAATACTGGCACTTTAAACTACTGGAGCCCATTGTAAAACTATTACTTTTGTGTTCCTAGAGTCAACACACACTGTAATGTAAGACATCTGGCTATTTGAGAACTAATTGAGAAGTGTAAATCATATTGTTGATTTAAAAATGCGCTAATAATATGTCAGGCTTCCTTATTTGAGGCACAGTTGAGCAGGTAAATGGTATCTAACTACCTCATCCCTGAACTGTTTTGTTTGCTTTGTTTTTAATCTTAATTTATGTTTTAAAGCCACACAGCCCTTAGAACTGATATAAACTTTTTAAAAAGGTATCTATTCTTCCTTTGGGTGGGGGACTGTAATTGGACTTATTTATTTAAAAAAAATCTTTATTGTTGAAAGTATTACATATGTCTCCCTTTCCCGCCCATTGACCCCTTCTAGCAAGCCCCTACCTCCCCACTCCCACCCCAGGCCTTCACCACTCCATTCATTGTCTGTGTCCATGGTTATGCATAAAAGCATACAAGTTCTTTGGTTGATCTCTTCCCTCCCATCCACCCACCCTTACCTTCCCTCTGAGATTCCACAGTCTGTTCCACATGTGTTCTTGTAACCAGGCATGTCTGTAGTTTCTGAGGAGTTCAGTGGTTGACATATATAAATAGTGAGGTGTGAGATTTAACCTTAAATCTGAACTCCAGAGGATACTGGAAAGCTTAGGCTGCTGTTATTCTTGAGCAGGCGATAAGGCAGTAACATGTCTCATAACACCTAAATGTGCCAAATGTTTGCTATACCATCTTAAAAGAGTACAGGATATGGACCTGTCAGACTTAGTAAACTTCCAAGTATAGATGACATGATCTTGCAAGGTGACATTTGATCAGTATGTTAAATGATATGCCTGCGTTGGACTCCGTTGCAGGATATCTGTTACAGACCTGGCATTACAGCAGAAAGTCACAAGGAATCCTATTTCAGATAGAGAATGCTTATTCTATGCCTCATGCTTTGATACCGCTCAGCTTATGAGTTTATGATCTTGCCATAGTATATCTAAGAGAAGTTTAGGCAGTTAATTACAACAGATTCAGTTTTTAATTCCACTAAAATAAATAATTCTTTGGACTCTAATAATATTTTCCTTTGTGGTTTGAAATTAACCTTCCACATAATTTGGTGGGCAAAGTCATTGCTCTAATTTTATCCATAGTTTTGATTCTTGTTGAAACTATTAAAATGGAAACAAATTTCAAGTTTTAATGGAGGAGGATAGAATTTTTTTTTGCTGTGAAAAGCTGATTTTTGTGTACTGTTATAAATCTGGTATAGTATAAAACGATAACATTCAGGAACAAATTTTCTGCATAATCTATTTTTTTTGCCCTGTCTTTATCTTTTGGTTTTCTTTCTCTCTGTAACCCTTTCAGTTTTCATTTCCTATTATTTTTTAATCATTTAAATGAAACCCACTGCAGGCAAATTCATTGCCCATAGATCACTTCTCACTTAGGATAGAAGTGTTAAGAACATCTCTTCAACACTTACTATCTGCTATGCTGAGCTCCAAGTCTATCTTATTTGATCCTTCCTCTTCACTAATCACTAACAAGTCAGTGCAAGGGGAACCAGTATTGTCTGCCTTTTTTTTAAAAAAAAAATAAAACTGAGGCTCTAGTGTATTAGCTCTGAAATTCAACCCCGGCCCTCTATCTCCAGACCCCACACTCCTAACACTTAACTCCTGGCCCCTAGTACCTCCTGCTGGGCCATAATACTGCATGTCTACAGGTGATTTGAGCAGCATCCTTTGCCTGCAAATCCAGGGATCATAGTTAGAATCCTGGAAGGACCCTAGGATATGGCTCTAAGCTCATTAAAGTGACAGCAGCATTCTCTCTTCTTCCTTTGTCTGGGAAAGCTGGGAGGAAAGACTGTCAGTATTTAAAGGTTCCTACTGATGTCAGGCCTGGGGCTCACTCCATCTCTAGTGTCAGGATAGGAGCCTAGGCTTGTCCCTGGGGGTAGGAACCCTCTGGTTGTTAGGAATAAAAGGCAGCTTGGCCTTTCTGAGGAAAAAGGGCAGTGTGTCCCATGGCACTGGCTTTCAGAGAAGGTTTACTAGTGCTCACATTGTTTTAGGTCACTACAATGAGACCATTTTAGAAGGTGGAGCAGGCAGACCCGCGGTGGGTCATGCTGTTCTCTGCTTCTCTGCGGGCAACTGTGGGGAACAGAGGAAGGAGAAAAATGCAAGCTCTCTGCCTACGCCTCCTGTGTATCTCTGGATAAGAATTTATCCTCTGGGAGTCTCAGTGTCTTCATCTGTAAAGTAGGGACAAAAATACCCATCATTTGAATGATTGTAAAGATTAGGAATAATATACAGCATAATACTATACTGTGTAGCAGGTAGTGGGCTCCCTTAAATAAACTTACTATATTTTGAAAATTGGATGTAGAGGTCAACGAGGTAATTGGAATCTCTAATTTGTCAGTGTTTCCTAATTGTTTTGTGCTTTCAAGATGGCTACTGTTGAGTATCCTTTTCTTAGTATCCTTTCTTTGCAGGATTAGTTCCAGGAACAAGAACCTGTTTAAAGCAGGATAGTTTCTTCTTCTTCCTCTTTTTTAAAACAACAACAACAACAACAACACATTTTTATTGATTTCAGAGAGGAAGGGAGAGGGAGAGAGAGATAGAAACATTAATGATGAGAGATAATCATTGATCTGCTGCCCCCTGTACGACCCCAACTGGGGATCGAGCCCACAACCCGGGCATGTGTCCTGACCGGGAATCGAACCGTGACCTCCGGGTTCATAGGTTGATGCTCAATCACTGACACAAACCCCGTGTTTGGGATTTTCCCTCATGGGCACTCTAATCCCCTCCCTGTTATCCAGCCCTGCTTACCGCTTCTCTTTAAGTCCTGATCTCTTCATTTGAGGATGGTAGAATGGATATGGAAAAGGGAAAATACTGGGAAGAACATTATATCTCAGAACTAGAATTCTTCTCATTAACTTGGTGCCTGACACTCATTGGTTCTGGCACAGCCCCTTTCTCTCCTTTCCTGCTTTCCCTTCACATTGAGCTTGTGATGATTCCTGAGACTGAAACTCCACCATGAATGGTTCTGCTTTGCGTCCATTAAACTTCTTTTCAGCTTATGAGAGATTGGTTATATAGAACACTTAGCTATCATCTTGTATGCTTGGGACCATCACCCAGATGAAGAAACATAATTGTCCCATCATCCTGGGCACATGTCCTATGTGCCCCATTCCAATGATAGCCGCTTTCCTCCCGTAGAAGTAACCATTCCCCTGATTTTGATAGTATTTACTTAATTGCATTTTTTATAGTTTAACTGTCCAAGTATGTCTTCCTAGACATAATCATTTAGTGTTACCCATTAAAAAATTGTGATTTTTTAATATATAGATTTACCCTCCTGTCCTTTTTTAATTCTTATAATTTATCTGTTGAAGAATCTGGGCCACTCGACCTATAGAATCCTCCACGAACTGAATTTTGCTGCTTTTGTTCTCATGGTTCAGCATTTTTATTGAAGACTGCCTTTTTTTGAACTCCAGCTCTTCCACTTGTCTAAGTTACATTTCTTAGTCTAATCCTTAAATTATAGAAACAACCATGAAGTCATTTTGACTATTAGGCTTTTTATTATTAGACAGTAAATCATTTTACTGAGCTTCTTATATTCATCTCATTTTTTGCATTAACGTCATTAAGCATTATAATGAGTTGGTTAAAAGTTGATACCATCATTTACCAATTAGTTTAAGTATTAGTAATTTGGAAATATTATCTGGCAGCTTTGAAAACTTTTAATTTTTTAAGCCCCTTTTTAAAATCTGTTTTCAGAAATTTTTATATTTTTGTCCTATTTTACTTTTGACCTCATATTTAATTTTCAGGCAATTATTTCTTCTCTACCATTAGTAGTTGGAATGCAATAATGTTTAGAAATATGGTTTAGTTTGTAAATTATAAATGCTGGGTTACTTAAATTACAGTATATTGCAGAATAGTTTGTACAGTAGGAGTCCATTTTGTTGAAAAATAGTAATTCATTTATACTTATGGAACTGGAGCAGAAAGAATTTACACTTGAGGATTAAAAGTAATTGTGCATGATTGAGTGAATAATGTATTTTTTCTTAGGTTCTTCTTATCTGTCTTTTCTGTAGGGGGTCTTCAGTGTTCTGACAGAAAAAAAGAAAAATAATAATTTGGTAAGGGAGAGGGTTAGGATGGGGCTTTGTTTGGCTTAAATGTTTTTCTCATTCAATTTAGGCCAGGCTTTCCAACTGTATTCATCTGGTTTGATTTTTATCATCTTACATGGATGTCATTTTTATTATTCAAACAAATCCTTACACTGACATTTAAATGTGTTCTTATTAACCCCCTATTGCTGAATACTCAGGTTATTTTAACATTTTTATCACAAACAAGATAGGGGGAAAAATAACTGGCTAAAAATTAATTCAAAATACATAGCCAAAGAAAGAATTGGGAGAGAGCTTTAATATTCTAGAAAAGGATTACCAGTGTTTTAAGGCAAAATATAGAGTTGAAAATTTGCCTAGATGTGCCTAAGCATTACCAATTGGAAATGCAATGACAAAAAATATTTGCTTTTTTTAACAAATGGTCATCTTGACCAAATTGCATTTGGTCAAATTGCTGTTGGACAAACAGGAGGGGAAAGGAAAAGGTTTGAGCTTTGCTCCTTGTAGACCAAGACAGCAGTTCATTGGTGCAATGGAAGTGATAAGAGACACTACTTACCTCATGGGATTTTATGAGAACATATGTCAAGTACCTGGCACATTGAAGATAAGTATGTCCTACCTTCCTCCCTCAATAATTTTATCAAACTGAATTACATGGGTAAATATTCATGCAACTCCATGGAGAGTTTGTTTGGAAATAGATTTGTTTTAAATAAATCCTCCAAACCAAATAACAAATGCATTATATTATGAGGAAAGAAGATTTGGACTCCTATGAGTCCTAATAGAGTAATTGAAAAAGGGACAGTGATTTTTAAGATTCTTCCTGCTCAAAACTGAAATAGCACAGAGAGAATACAATAGAAAAAATGTAGCATGGAAGATAGATTTTTTTTTTCTTGCTACTCTTAAATTATGACGAATGAGTTCAGTATCTCCCTGAGTCTGTGCAAGGACAGAGTCTATCTCTGATGGATTTAGGAAACTAAAGTTGGTCCTGTATCTGTTGCCATCACTGGTTTAAGGACTATCCCTTCAATAGGCACTGAACACTTGGACATGAAATGAATCACAGAGACCCTCAACGTCTGTTTTCACCTGATATTTATTTTATGAAAGATACATCGGTAAAGTAAATATTATGTTATATGTTTTTACCACTACAATAAAAGAAAATCTAATTTAAAAACTAAATCACAAATAAATAAAAATATTTAAGGATAGAAATATTTATAAAATAATTTAAAAATATGTTTGCTTCCCTGAACAAGTTTAATCTTCTTTTTTATATCTTAGCATTGCCATTGTGACCACTGGATAACATTATAACATTTCTCAAGAGCTGAGATGTGCCCAGTTGATTGTCCTTTCATTGAATGATGTCAGATTTCTGTTCTTGAATTCTTGCATCTTTTTAAATATTGTTTGTATTTCCCTCATTACAGTCTCCTGTAGGTGTCAACTATATTTTCTATTCTCCCATAAATAATAGTAGCATCTTTAATCATCACTTTCCACACTTCCTTCATTTTATTGCTTGTAACATGGTTATCTCATCTTCTTGTGTGTGTGTGTTTCTTTTTCTTTTTCTTTATCACACAAGAGGTTGGACTTGTACATAATATAAGGTGGATTGCTTCTGAATGAGGTATGAAAAAGGTCTATATGAGAAGAGTTTATAATTATCTGTTATATTGACAATTTTCTATTTATTTTTAATTCATCTGTATTTTTGTATATGTTCTAGATATTTTCAATGGCCAGGTAAGAAGAGTGTGTATAAATGGAAAAAATATTTTTATGTAAACATATACATGATTAATTATAGTTTGTGCTCATGATTTGAACCCTCTGATAACATTTTATTGCTCAATAGATACACATGTAAACAAAGTTGTCAGGTAAGTTCCAATTTAAAGGAAAAGCATAGCTTTCTTCTCACTGGGAGTATGATTGATCTCTAACTCTTGTGGAGAGAACAATGACTGCATCTTCTCTCCTAACTTGTTCTGTTTCCACTGCTCCCACCAGCATCACCATTAAGAGGTCCACAGTACAGCTTACAAGGTGCTGAAGATTTGTTTCTCACTCTTTTTTACACTGTACCTGATTTTTAAGAGCTTTGTTGAGGTGACTTATATATTACAAAATTCGCCTGTTTGAATGTGCAATGCAATTTTTAGTAAATTTACAGAATTGCGCATCCCTCACCACAATCCAATTTTAGAGCAGATTCAAAATAATATTGCTATGCTTGTCTGCTCTTTCTGAATACCTTGCTTCTTTGCCAGCAGTTGTATTCCTGAGAGAGATTATGATTTTTACAAGTAGAATGCAAAGAGAAAGACAATTACTGTTTAGGTTCCAGTGGCCAAAATAAGAGTTTCAAAACAAAACAATAGTTTTACAAGTCAAGCTATTGCCTTAAGATAGGGCTTTCTAAATTCTCTTATTTCCCCTTTAACATGATCTACTAGGCCTAGAAGACATAATCATGGAATTTTGTCCTTAGCACAGAGAAGATACTCTTTTACACCTTTAAAAGTTATCCAAGAAGTTAGGATCCAAAAAAGCAATAGTTAATGTAGGAAGAGGCAATGAAAAGAATCTCCATTATAATCTGAGATGATAATGGGGTGAGAAA
The DNA here is from genome assembly GCF_963259705.1 of Myotis daubentonii. Classification (NCBI taxonomy): domain Eukaryota; kingdom Metazoa; phylum Chordata; class Mammalia; order Chiroptera; family Vespertilionidae; genus Myotis; species Myotis daubentonii. The sequence continues at coordinate 45,972,852 of NC_081853.1, read as the reverse complement.
AAGAGATTGAGCCCATCCAGTGTTGCTCATTGGTTGAGCATCAACCTATGAACCAGGAGGTCTCCCTTCCTCTCTGAAATCAATAAAATATATTTTTTAAATTTAAAAATAGAGAGAGAGAGAGAGATTGAAGCATGAGAAGCAAGTGTTGAAAGACCTGGTCTCTACTTCTTATTACTTACAATCCAAGTCAAGGGCAGGGAGGGGTAGTAGATTATGGAAATACTGAAGACAACAACAGAGATCTTGACCAACATCACCTGAAACAAGACCACCTTGGAACTAATTCCAAGCAAAAGTGAAGGTTCAGTGAAGTCGGATGAGGGAGAGTCTGGATTTAGTTCCTTAAGGAGTGGAGGTGACTCAGAAGGACCCTCAGAGGAAGGTAGCAGGATTGTGTACCCTTGATCCTCCCAGGATCCCACTTTGATAAGGAGGAAGGGACAGCCAGTTGGCCTGGAGGTCAAATCCCCCTAGTATTAACTACAACAATCAAGGCTTAACTACAACAAGACTGCGCACAAAGACCACTAGGGGGTGCACCAAGAAAGCATAAAAAATGCGGAGACAAAGAAACAGGACAAAACTCTCAATGGAGGATATTGAGTTCAGAACCACACTTTTAAGGTCTCTCAAGAACTGTCTAGAAGCCACCGATAAAGTTAATGAGATCCTCAAGAAATCTAATGAGACCCTCGATGTTGTGATAAAGAACCAACTAGAAATTAAGCATACATGGACTGAAATAACGAATATTATACAGACTCCCAACAGCAGACCAGAGGAGCGCAAGAATCAAGGCAAAGATTTGAAATGTGAAGAAGCAAAAAACAGCCAACCAGAAAAGCAAAATGAAAAAAGAATCCGAAAATACGAAGATAGTGTAAGGAGCCTCTGGGACAGCTTCAAGCGTACCAACATCAGAATTATAGGGGTGCCAGAAGATGAGAGAGACCAAGATATTGAAAACCTATTTGAAGAAATAATGACAGAAAACTTCCCCTACCTGGTGAAAGAAATAGACTTACAAGTCCAGGAAGCACAGAGAACCCCAAACAAAAGGAATCCAAAGAGGACCACACCAAGACACATCATAATTAAAATGCCAAGAGCAAAAGACAAAGAGAGAATCTTAAAAGCATCAAGAGAAAGAAACTCAGTTACCTACAAGGGAATACCCATATGACTGTCAGCTGATTTCTCAACAGAAACTTTGCAGGCCAGAAGGGAGTGGCAATAAATATTCAAAGTGATGAATGCCAAGAACCTACAACCAAGAATACTTTATCCAGCAAAGCTATCATTCAGAATTGAAGGTCAGATAAAGAGCTTCACAGATAAGGAAAAGCTAAAGGAGTTCATCACCACCAAACCAGTATTATATGAAATGCTGAAAGGTATCCTTTAAGAAGAGGAAGAAGAAGAAAAAGGTAAAGATACTAATTATGAACGATAAATATGCATCTATCAACAAGTGAATCTAAGAATCAAGTGAATAAATAATCTGATGAACAGAATGAACTGGTGATTATAATAGAATCAGGGACATAGAAAGAGAATGGACTCACTATTCTTGGTGGGGAAAGGGGTGTGGGAGATGCGGGAAGAGACTGGACAAAAATTGTGCACCTAGGGATGAGGACAGTGCGGGGGGGTAAGGGCAGAGGGTGGGGTGGGAACTGGATGGAGGGGAGCTATGGGGGGAAAAAAGAGGAACAAATGTAATAATCTGAACAATAAAGATTTACTAAAAAATAAAAAATAAAAATTAAAAAAAAAGGAGGAAGGCAGAAACCAGGGGATGGACCTGCTCTGTTTTCTGTTGGGGAGCCTGATGAGATACATGATTAAGGATGTGGCATAAGCCCAGACGATACCACCCCCAACAGCAAGCACCCTCAGTACCTGGCCAAGATGAGAGAAAAGAGACCACGAACATGCCTCAGCCCTGATTTTCAGATGGGAAAGGAGTAAAGACGTAGATAAGTGAGATTGCCCAGAGACAAAGGTGCCAGTGGACACCACACTGACTCAAGGACCTACCACTCTTCCTCCATCTTAAAGTTGATTAACACCTGCTTTTCTCTCCATGTAACTAGAAACCATTAAGAACAGTATTAGGTGAGGTGGGGAATGGAAGTCTGAGGGGTCAAGCCCTTTTACCCAGTAAACCTGAGCATTGCCTGAAGGGACTGTTCAATTTATTATATCTGACCAAATTTTAAGATGCTATGTGGGTCAAATGAAATAAATTTCGACCTCTTTCCAGCAATGGGTACTCAAGGGAAGACAAGATTAATTTGGGACCAAAATAAAGATGCTATGTTTTCTAGTATATCTGAGTGTCATAAAGGTAATGGTGCCACAAATAGCCTTGCAATACATGAAAGTGGTGCTTGAGCCACTGCCATTAACACAGGCACTGACTTGAGCAGTGTAATTGCCAAAGATACACATGCACAAAGCTGGTCTTAGGTCTCCTGATGAAGTGTCCCTTGGTAAGTGAGGCTTAGTAGATAAGTTCTCTGTTTTTTAAAGGGAAAAGCAATGGGTGTCAAATGTCAATCAGCCATATGGTCATTTGAAGCTGAATTATCCTTTCATTAATTCCTGCCTACAAACTCTTTGTTTAAGCAAAATAGTACAGAGATGCTTTTGAGATAACATAGCTTCCTATGCCTGAAGTGGGTTGATTGTGTTGTGAGGAACACTTTCAGAAATGCTGGAAGGTGATTTATGTTAATTACATGAATAGGAATATAATTGAAAAACTGACATTAGCCATACAATCATTGACAGAATATGGCAAGTCATTGTCGAGCATCATTTAGCTGAGCGCACGCTTAATCAGAGATGTTAAAGTACTACTTACAGAACTACATAGGGCTAGAGTTCAACTAAAACTCCCCATCTCAAATTCCAGAGGATTCTTTCTATTCATGTTGTCAGAGCAGATCATTAAAAGTCAGAAGTCAACCCTGCAAAATACTGGTTAAATCAGAATTGGATCGGTTGTTTGTTTGTTTCTTTGTTTCCACCAGCATCTGAGATGTCTTGATGCAGTGTTTAAAAATTTCAGCATTCAGGAGCTTCTTAATGGGAAATGTTACAGAGCAACTGTCTGAATTATTTGATGTCAGCAAGCCATCGTTAAATATTGAAATCTGTTTTGGTGATTTAGCTGCAGCATTGACAAATCTTAAAATTCCACACTCCATTTTTTGCCCATTAAATACATTGCTAAGTTCTCCCTTTGTTTGAGTTTCTTAGCTGACAAGTCTATTCCCAACTCAGTATTCTGGGTCCTTTGTTGTTTGATCCCCTAATGCTTTGTATTGACTTGCACAATCAATAGAGACTTAGTGGATATTTATGACATATCTGTTGTTTCAGATGCTATGTGGGTCAAAGAATACATTCAGGGAACATATTTCCTTCATATATATTTTCATCATGGTGTATTCTGTTATGCCATCAGCTCAGTTTTATTTTAGTACCTAATTTGTATGAAGCAGTGATAGAGGAGAAAGAAAATCTATGAAAAATTCAATTTCCTAATATTCTTCAACGGTGGCCTTATTTTTCAAGTTGATGGCACAACAAAACAGAATTTTAGAAAGTAATTGTGGAACATACATATGATGACAGTTTTGCCCAGAATTGTTCATTACAATATGCCAGCTTAGTAGTTAATTGTTTTTTTATTGTTTTGTGTGTGTGTTAGTCCAATCTCCCCGATGAAAGAGGAAGCATGGTTTAATGAAAAGAGAAGAGACGTTGCATCAATTATGGTTTGAATATCAGCTCTGCTTTTTACTACACCAGCTATATGACCTTCATCAAGTTAACTAACCTTTCTGATTCTCATTTCCATATTTGTAGAATTGGGTTTGATTCTTGTTTCATAAAGTGTATGAAGATTTGTGCAAAAGCATATAACATGAGTGCCTTCACTACTTTGTATCTTGTGAAGAAGACCATCTAATCTCTTTGGTAATGAAAACTTATGTGGATAGAGAGGTTCAAGCAATCTCAATCTTCCCAGCTAAACTCAACTCCAAGCCAACATGCAAGTTGATCAATTGTGTGAGTGAGCCTAGACAAGACCAGCAGAATTACCCAGCTAAGTCATAGCATCATGAGAAATAATACATCATTGTTGTTTTAACCCTTCCAGACCGCTGTACCGATTTTTCGGTAATTTCCACACAAAGGTGGAATATTGGCGCTAGATGAAAGGTACATGAAAGGTAGACCTATTTTCTACAATGTCTCCAAGTTCCATGTTATTCTAACCACTTGTTTGCATGTAACTAACATTTTTCTATATCATGTTGGCTTTTTCTCTTTAATGCTCAGGAGCCCAGGTACAGGGGACAGTTAGGTTTAGGGCCTCAGGTCTGGTAGGATTAAGCTACTAAATTTTGTGGTAATTTGTTACACGACTCTTGAAAACTGATGCACCCTCCCAATAAATTATTTCTCTGCTTAACCTAACCAGAGTGAGTTTTAGTTGTTTGTATCTTCACAGGGTTCTTATGTGTGATAAACACACTACTGTTTATGAAGGACTTCCTAAAAACCTGGCACATAGTAAATGCTAAATAAATGCTAACCATTACTATGTGAAAGAGGCTCTACATTCTTATGAAGAGGTGAAGTGTGGACAACCCTGAGAGGCTCTGACAGACCCGTAGAAGAGCATATCGAAGCATCAAACACTGTGTGTGCCAGTAATTCTCAGTTCCCTTAAATTAAAATAGTGAGGACATTTGCTAAATTATCTGTAAATGCTTGTCAAGCTCTAAGATCCCATGCTCCTACATGAAATTGGTGAAAGCAACCTTGGCACAAATTCTAGATGGATACAAACCCATGCATGAGTGGGTATCAGCTGTGGCATACTTATGCCAAGTCTTCATGATCTGTTTGTGTGGTATTCTGTGAATACTTCATTTACCAACACCAGAGTATCAGGTAGATATGTGGGCATCCCCAGAGCTTCTGCATATAGGGGCACCATCTATAATATAGTTTATGTGACTGTGTTGGCTCTCAGGTAAAGTTTTTTAGAATATTTGCTCTGATTTTATATGCGATTTTATATCTGATTTTTAAAGCTAATTCTATGTAGCCTAAAGGATAAGAAGGAAAATCTACATCACTGAGCAATTCATGTCTGACCCCAAATTTGTATATCCCACTTAGCAATGCATTTTCCCTCCAACTAACAGAGTCCCCCCTCTTTGGAAGGAAGTTTAGATCATCTATTTTTTTCCGTTGAGCTGTATCATACTGCCATTCCAAGCAGCTTTATGTTATATTCTTTCCAATTACATTTAATAAACTCCACAAAAGGGTTCTGGTCAATGCAAATTTCTGCATTGTAGGGCGGCCACATGTGAACTTCACAGTATGTGTGTAGAAGTACTAAGAAGCTGAGAGTAATTGCCCTCACTCACCTAGAAGATGATCTTCCCAAGACCAAGGCTAGGAGACTGAACCCCGAGTACAGATGAGCCTCATATCAGAGTTAATCAATGGATCATGCAAACGAGGCAGCCATTTATAGCATTTATTTAAATTTTCATTTAAATTGCTGGTTAAGTGGAATACATTTAAAATTCTGAAGTCAACACTTAGCAAATTGGTTTTAAAACTATATATTAAATTGCATCACATTGCAACTTAATACATAGTTCTAAGGTAATCACTTCTTGCTTAGGAGTACAAAATATGTGTTCAGATAGTTTAGTGTGGCTTATGAGGCACAAGAAGCAATATTTTCTTGTTTGCTTTTTGTGAAAAAGGTAAAATGTAGTAATAATCAACATAACTTCTGAACTTAGGCTGTTTGGCTTTAACATCTGACTCTACCACTTACTAGCTATGTGATGTGGACAATTATTTTCATCTCTCTGGCCTCAAATTCCCTATCTGAAAAACTAAGCTAATAAAGGTATTTTCATCATAGATTTATTTTGAGGATTAAATAAGGTAATTCATATAAGGTGCCTAGTTCAGTTCCTGGTCCAATCAATGTTAATTATTGTTATTGTTTAGTAAGTACAGTTGTATTTTTTTTGTTTCCTTTTTGCCATACTACTTCTAGAAAGGAAAGGAAAGTCACACAATGGCTTGTTCTATATTCTTTTTGGCAGTATTGTTCTGGAGTCTTTTTTGCTAAGATAGTACTCTACTCATTGACCTCAAGCATCCAGACTTATACGTAAGATAAATGTTTTTTAAAAAGAGAAAGAAGAAAACACTATATTTATTTTCTGATGGTGACTGGGTGACCTTCCAGCTTTGGAGAACAATACAAATACATGGGAGACTCTAAGGGACCAGAGAGTATACTTAATAAGGTGTGTCTAGTTGTTTTAACTTTCCTTAGTTGAAATGCCTAAAGATGCCAAGTTATTAAGAGTATTAGTTATGGTTCCCTAGTTTCACAGAATATAGAATGACTCACTAAGGGTGTGGGTTTATTGAAAGGATCTTGGAGAACTCATAGAAGTGGAGAGAGAGCTAAATAGTTAGGCCTTGGGAAAGATAGGAGCCAAGGCAACTCTGGAGATATGGAATAGTTGGGACTTGGAGATACCCACAAAAGCAGATAACCTTAACTGATGGTGCCGCCCAAGACAGTGTCCCGGGGGAAGGATGGTTCCAGTTCAATGCTGGTTAGGCTAACAGCACCCCAGGCAAACAAACAAACTAAAATTGGGCATTCTACCTACTTGGTATTAAATCTCAGAAAAGACAGGCATCACTGATAAAGCAACAAGTAGAATCTGATGCTTTACAAACATATGTAGACAATGAAGACTCAGAGAGGACAAGAAGCCAAGATGGCAGAGGGGGAAATGGCCACAGGAACTGGCAGTGGCTACTGAAGGTGAAGGAAGACACAGTGTACGGCTCCTGGGGAACACATTGTACCTTGGAGGAATAGCTCCCTTTGAGCCCAATAAAAGTACATCATCCACAGCCAAGCCCCACAGCCTGGGCTGCAGTTTACCCTGTAGGCTTGCCAAATCCAGTTTTCTCCTGGAGCCCAACTTAATTCAAGCCCCTGAGAACTGAACTTGTACCCATCAGAAAAGTTCATAAGGTTTAAAGGTAGGATGGTGGGGTGGAGGTGGGATGTTCCTAAGAGCTTCCTATCAGTATGAGAAAGACGTATAACAGCCTTATACAAAGCTTGTTAAGTACTGTTTACTCAAGCAATAGGAATAGTTGATAGACGTCTCTGGAAAACTTACTCCCCTGAAAACATCAGAAGGTTACCCAGTTACTGGCCTGGTACCCAGTGAAAGGAAAATATTTTTGAAATTAAAAATCGATAGGATTTATGGTGCATCGTACATTGATTGACCATTGACAGGGCACTGACAGCTGCTTTTTTTTGAGGGGGGCGGGGCACTGTTTCAGAGATTCCCCTTCTGAGGAGCTTGTCCTCTCAGAGAATAGATGATGTTCATGGACCCAGCTCTTTTGTTGAAGGCAGTGCCTTGGTATTTCAACAGAATCTGAATCATCATTTCACTGGCATCCCAGATGCTAATGCAACAGGACCTCATAAAATAAAACCCTGGGTGATGGAAAGATGTCACTTCCCAGAAATGTTATATTTTCATCCACCCTTTGCAAGGGAGGAGCCAATGCATGGATGCACAAAATGATTTTGTTCCTCTCTTATTTTGTAACGTTTTCATCTAACGATCATTTTAGAACACAGGGTTACTGGAGGATAGAAAATGATCTTCCCCATGGGCAGTGGCAGGGCTCATTAAAAGACACAGGATTCTTGGGTCCAAGTTTTCGGTAACACTATTGTAGGGGAGAGATTAAAATAAATATAAACCTACTGTCTTGTCTTTTATCTGATTCATGTCCTCCCTCTCCTTGGCCTGGATTATTGCCATCAAATCTCCCCACCTCCAGTTCTTGTTTTCCCATCTGAACTCTACATGAGTACTCACTGCATCTTTCTGAAGCACTCTCCTATCCCATCAGAAGTTCTCAATGGCTGCCTGTTGCCTACCAAGTAACATCTAAAGTCCTCAGTCTCTATTCAAGCGCCTGTAAGATCAGTCACCAGGCCTCCTTTTCACCAGTCACTTTTCCCATTTACAGACCCTGCCCCTTGGACAAACAGCAATTCTTGAGGTTTCCTAGACACAGACAGATATACATTTTTCTGCCTCATTCATGTTTGCTTACTCTTTTGTCACGAATGTTCTTGCCATGACCTTTGTTTCTACACCATCATAAGCATTTTCTACTAATCGGTGAGAAAATCTTGATACTCTACCCCCACCTCACCACCTACTTACCCAACTTGTCCTTTTCCAGTGGCCTTCATAGCAGTATGGCCCCCAGCATTCCCCTGGTGTCTCCGGCCCAACCCCAAGAGTCACCTTAGATTCTTTTGTTTTCTTGACCTCCTAAATCTACTTCCTCAGCAAGTCCTCTTGGCTTTACCGCCAAAATGTCTCCCACTTTGCTACATTTCTGCTGCCTCCTTCCTGATCAAAGCTGCCATGATCTGGTGCCTGGAGTACTGCAGTAGCCTCCTAAGCAATGTCCCTGTTTCTACATCTGCCTCTGACAGCCCATCATCCTCATGGTATCAGGGTAATCTTATAACTGCAAACTAGATCATGTTGCTCCTCTGTGTAGAACCCTTTAAGTGGCTTCCCGTTGCTTTTAGAATAAAATACCTTACCTCATCTATCTCTCCAAATTTCACTTATCCCTGCCTTCTCCTTGTTCTCACACTTGAGCCACATTGATCTCTTTCTATTTCTTTAAGAGGCCAATTTACTGATTATTTGCATTTTTCTGCTCCTTCTACCTGGACTAGTCTCCTTTTCCAGGTCTGGCTCCGTCTCCTCTTTCACGTCTCAGTTCAAATGTGGCTTCTTCAGAATGCTTTTCCCTGACCAGGTTCTAAAATAACTTCTTGTCTGTATTCTATCAAGTCATTCAGGTAATTTTCTTTAGAGCATTTGTTAGAGTCTGCAACAAATAAAGAAGAGAGAGAAGCTGGGGGGAAGAAGTGGTTGCAGTTTTAAGTAGGGTTATCAAGGAAGGTCTCGCTGAGATGCTGGTGTTTAAGAAAAAAATTGAAGAAGCCAAAGTGATGAGCTTAGAGGACAGAAAAAAGAGATGAAGTTTGTGGTCCAAGAGATAATGGGAAAGTGGCTATTGAAGGCCATAGAGGTCATTATAAGAACTTGATCATTGGTTTAATGCGATAAATGGCCATTGGATGGTTTGAGTATAGTAGTCGTCATGTGATCTGAATGATCTTTTCAAAGGAACATAGGAGCTACCATGTTGAGATTAGTCCACATGGCATGCAGGATACAGGTGGAGGCTGGGGGGTCAGTTGGGAGGCTGCTGCACTAATGTAAGCATTTGATGGTGGTTTGGACTAGTATTTGATGGTTCCAGGAAAGTGTGTAATAAAAAGCAGTCATATTCTGGCTACATGGATGATTCCTTTAATTGAAAGACTGTTATTAACCACTATAACTCTAGCAGTTGGATTGGAAGTCCTAGGGTTGCATTCCCCAAGGTCACAGTGTGACCTACTGTACAATCTCCAGAGGGTCTTTTCCAATTTGGGAAAATGCAGGGGGAGGAAGAGTCACGTGATGCCATTTGGCAGTAGAAATGAAATATATCTATTAAGAAAAGAGGAATAATCTATACCTAGTTTTTATAGTATTTCCTTCTTAATAATGGTCTGAATTATGGGCATTTCTCTAATTGGTTGTTATGGAGACAGATCATTTTAATTCCAATTTCAATAGTTGCAAGTTGGTGTTTGACATTTTTTAGTGAGAGAGAGAAAGAGAGAGAGAGAGAGAGAGAGAGAGAGAGAGAGAGAGAGAGAGAGAGAGAGAGAGAAGAGAGGAGAGAGGAAAGAGGAGAGAGGAGAGAGATAGAAGAGAGGAGAGAGACTCTCATCTGAGAGGCTGCTATTCCCTAGGCAATAAAAACCCACAATCCTACTAATGAGGTAAAAAAAAAGTCACTAACTTTTTCTGTGTGCTTTATAACAGCACTGCCTACTGACATAACCAGGGTTTCCTGAATAATTGTCTTCTTTTCCAGTTTATTTTTAGGACCTAAAATCAGGGGGAGGAAAGTGCCTTTAGGTGTAAAGCATTTCCGTCTAATAGTGAAATTCTATTGCTTCAGCATTCAGCCCTAAACCATGTTAAATACATCCTTTCAAGTGAAAGATAAGTGAATGTGAGGGATGGAACGAAAGTTCAACGTTGGAGCTCTGGATGGTTCAGCCTTCAGTGTGAGGATAAAGACTCATCTCTCGCTGCAGGTCCCATCTTTCCCAAATTGGGGAATGTTACCATGACATTTCCATCCGCCTCCAGGGACACTATTGGAGTTTGGCAGCAATAGAATGAAAGAGTTTATAAACCTCAGGACTTTATCAAAACATTTAATGTTGAGGAGAAGACAAGCTCAACCGTATAATACATGTTAATACTCTTAGAGCCCTCAATAAATATAAAAATATTTGAAATACAGTTAGGCCATCAGCATATGTAAGGCAGTTTTAGACAGTATACGTAAGGCACTGGGCTAGGTGCTGGGCTGAGAAATACTTACAAAATTTGTTTTTGTCAATTTCCACAACTAAGTGAACATGAGCATTATAAGGAGGAGAGAGATACTATTTAGACAAAGAAAAACAATCAAATCAACACGTGTAGCAGATATTGATTGGATATCTGGATTCAGTTGTTAATGTTATTTTTGTGGAGGATGATCCTTTATTCTCAGCTATAAATTTCCACGCTTAAAATTTGACTATTAACCGTTAGTCACTGACCAGCAGCTGTGTCGTCCCAAAAATGTCCTGTTCCATCCTTCCACCTGGGCCTAAACTGCAAGCTTGAGAAGTTTAAAGCCATTAAATACAGGTTTATGCAAACCATTATGCCTCACATTTTCTTTCAGTAGGAAATGGCTGAGGAGATTTAAGCGGGGTTGGGGGGGGGGCGCTTTGGGGGACAAAGCACTGTCTATATAGAGGGTCATTTAAACATATGCTCAAAATGTAAAGTTAAGAAAGGTGACACTGCAATATTGTTTCTTCTACTTTAGGGATGACTTATTAAAAGAAAATATATGGAGATCCTTAAGAAATTGCAAGAAAGGGTGTGTTCATGCAATAGACATGGGCTTTGTGTTTACCAAGATCTTTTGAAAGGTGTTTGTAAGAATGGGTAAAATCAGTTGAATTTTAATTATGTGAGCTCATCCACACTCCCTGATGCTGAACAAGACGCTGCAGAAATGGAACATAGAGGTTTCTTTCCCTAACTCCACTCTTGAGCACCATATAAGAAACTGTCAGCTTCAGTGCTGCAAATGTATTAAAATAAATCATGCCATTTGAAGCTGGGGTGGTGACTCATTTTTTACCCTGTGTTTTGTGTGGTCTACTTAGATTATCTCTCATACACAGTTTTTTGTGTGCTTCCAGGAGATACTGGTCAACAAGAGATGGTTCCAACTAAGAAGAGCGCTGTTCTCGTGGACGGGGTCATACTGAATGGCCCCACCACAGATGCAAAGGCAGGAGAAAAGTTTGTTGAAGAGGCCTGTAGGCTAATAATGGAAGAGGTGGTTTTAAAGGCAACAGATGTCAATGAGAAGGTAAAAGAAAATAGTCTATAAGCAATCCCAGGAATGAGGAAAGATATCCCCGCCGCCACCACCTCCCCCCCCCCCCCCCCGCCAAAATCTGGATGGCTAGATGTAAGGGAAATGGCAAGTGCACATTTTAATTTCCTCTATACCTTTGTTTCAAGGGGCTGCCCAGATACTAAAGTTGCATTTGTCTTCCCCACCCCGTATCTGCTTTCCTGGAAGGGTTAGCATTTAAAAAATAATTTTAAAAATCCTATGTAATAAAATCCTAATATGCTAAGTGTCCTACTGTTCAACCATTTAACTAGTTGCTATGATGCACACTGACCACCATGGGGCAGACACTCCAACTGGTAGGTTAGCTTGCTGCTGGAGTCCAGCTGATCAGGACTGGGTGAGATGGGCCAGACACGCACTAGAGCCCTCCTGTAGTTCCTCCCTGGCCACGATCGTGCACCGGTGGAGTCCCTCTGCCTGGCCTGTACCTTCTCGCAATCTGGAACCCCTTGGGGGATGTCAGAGAGTCAGTTTCAGCCCAATCCCCACAGGCCAGGCTGAGGGACCCCCACTGGTGTGGAATCTGTGCACTGGGCCTATAGTTTACATATATGTATAATTGATTTCAGAGAAGAAGGGGGGGGGGAGAGAGAGAGAGAGAGAGAGAGAGAGAGAGAGAGAGAGAGAGAGAGAGAGAAAGAGAAAGAAAGAAACATCAATGATGAGAGAGAATCATTGATTTGCTGCCTCCTGCATATCCCCTGCTGAGGATCAAGCCCATAACCCTGCCATGTGCTCTGAAGGAGAATTGAACCGTGACCTCCTGGTTCATAGGTCTATGCTCAGCCACTGAACCACACTGGTCAGGCATGGAAGGGTTAACTCTTAACAGTCATTATTTGCTGGGAGATTGTCTGGGACTCCAGAACTTAGGCATATAAGGCCATGAAGCACATGGATGAAGCTTTCTGCTCTAGATAATAATATAGACTATAAATAACCTGATGGTCAGACTTAGACACTCTGTGAAACACACTTTGCTCTCCATTTTTTGATACACATTCTTTATGTAGCTAATAAAAACCAAGCAGAAGGTAGAAAGGGTGTGAAAAGTTTTACAATTTATTTGAGGGTCCTTACAGGACTTGTCTGAGGTTAGGTTAGAAATCTTTGGTTGTTAAGTCTGACTTCTGATAGGTACCAAGTATTGATTTTAGGTTTCAAATTGGGGCTCAAAATCAGATTCAAAACGATATGGGAACCACTACTAATAATGTCTACTCTTAAGAGTGCTTAACGATGTACCAGATGCTGTTCTAAGGACTACACCATATGTATTTGTTCATTTAGTCCTTAAAAACCCCTAAGAGGCAGGTACTGTTTAGTAACTACATTTTAAAAATGAGGGAAAAAATGAGACACAGGTTAAGTACTCTGCCTAAGATCACATGCTAGTAAGCATCAGAGCTGGCCCTGAAACACAGGCAGTCTGGCTTCAGAGTCTGTGCCTTTAACTACTTACTCCTCTATATGTTTCATAAAATCTCCAAATTATCCTTTCTCACATTGATCACCATTTATAACAAAATTGGGTTACCAACAAATGGATCAACAGATAGGAGAGATGGAGAGATTTTTATTCCAATTCTATTAGTCGGAAATAAAAGTCATTTAAAAAACATTTTGAATGTGAAGCGGAATGTATTCTGAATTTTTGATCACATGCATTTGGGAAAACTAATACCAAAATAGATTGAAATGAATTATGAACTTTGAATGGCTATGTTCAAGGCAAAATCACTGATATTTCCTGATTATATATTTATAATTGCCCATTTTCTGGTCTTATCTGTACTTGTGAAATATTTTGCACCTGCTTTACTTTGGAGCACACTGCTCCTCTGGTAAGATATTTTTTAATTGGCCTTTATTCAGTCATTAAATATTAACCGAGTGTTAGGTATGGGTAAGGCATTATATTTAGCCTGGGGAAATATAAAGAAAAATAAGAGAAAGGTTCAGCTTTGAACTGAATTTATAATGTAACTGGAAGAATAAGTTTTCATTGGAAAAGAAAACAGGGGGTCCCATAAGAATGTGATAAATGCTCTGTGACTGGGGCTGACTTTGGGGATTTCACAGAGGGGTGGGCACTTGGAGCTTTCATGTGGAATGTGCAGGTTAAGTAAGATTTTGATGGGCTCAGAGAAGTCAGCCTCTGTGTTGAAGAAAGCAGGAAGTTAAATATGGAAAGAGTTGCAAAAGAACAAGATGCATTTAACATAGTAAAGGGACCATTTTGCCTAGAAAAAAAAGTGTTCATATAGGGAACTAATAGGAGATAAGATGAGAAGGGTAGGCTTATGATCCTAAGTTATCAATTAAGGAAACACAAGTCAATCACAATATAGCAGATGTGTAGAGACTATCCATGTGAACGTGGATAGAAAGCTATGTTGGGGTTGAGAGAGGGGGTGAAGTTTTTATGCCACTAACTTAGCCTACTTTGTTAGAGATCCAACAGGGTACCATTAAAAGGTGACGGGTGGGTATTAGTAAAGGGTAAAGGGGGTCAAATATATGGTGATGGAAGAAGATTTGATGATTTTGGGTGGTAGGCACACAACTCAGTGTACAGATGAGGTATATTAGAAATGTACACTTGAAACAATTTTATTAACCAATGTCACACCAATACATTTAAGATTTTTTTAAAAATAAGGTGCCCTGCTTATACACCCCACACTTCGTGAGATGATTACTTCTAGTACCCTCTGTGGGAGACACACTTTCTCAGCCACCTTTAAAAAAAAGAGTCATAATTTACATTCAGTAAAATTTACTCTTTTTGGTGTACTGTTCTGTGAGTTTTGAAAATTAATGGAACCATCACCACAATCAAGATATAGAATAGTTCTATCACCTCCAAAATTTCCTTATACCCCGCTGTAGTCAAACCCTCCCCTCAACTCTAGACCCCGGCAGCCATTATTCTGTTTTTTGTCCCCGTAGTTTTCGTCTTTTCCAGAATGTCAGATAGTTGGAATCATATCACACGTAGCCTTTTGAGTCTTGCTATTTTCCCTCAGCAAAATGTATTTGCGATCCATCCATGTTGTTGTGTGTATCACTACTTAATTCTTCTTATTGTTTCTGTTACTTTTGATTTACCCCTGCCTGTTGTAGTCCTGACATCAGAGGTTAATTTCATACCTCTTGGACAACTTGGTGTTTCCTCCTGTTTCCCACAACCTCCCACCACTTAGTCTCCTCACTTCCTGACTATTCCTCTGTCTCTCTCCTCCCCTCCACAGTCAAACTTTTAAAAAAATTGTCTCCCCCCTCCCTGCCTCTATCTCCTCACCTCCTACACGCTCACTTCACAGCAATCTGGCCCCCACTCCTACCTCTAAGTCACACTGCTCTTGCCAAGAACACCTCCTTGTTGATAACACCCAAGAGCACTTCACAGTCTTTATCTAATTTGGCTTCTCACTAGGATTTGACAGTGATGCCTATGTTCTTCTTCTCAGAACATTCTTTGTGTTAATGGCATTAAACTGTTCTAGGCTTCTCCCTGCTTCTTCAGCATGGCCCCCACCTCACGCAGGAGCCTCTCTCCCCTTGCCCACTTTTTGAATGTTGGCATGACTCAGGTGAGATCCTGCATCTTTTCCTCTTCGCTGTAGGTTCTCTCTGAGCTGTGTCAACCACGGTAGATTATCACGGTATACACGGCCTGAACCTTTCTTCCTCCTATTTCACAGCAGCTTCAGACCGACTGCTACACCCCTTTGGATGTCTTGAGAATCCTTAAACTAAATATTCTCCAAACTCATCATCCCCACCCATACCAGATGCTTCTCCCTCTCACCACCATCAACCCATGCACGCAAGGTAGAGACCTCCGGATTATCCTTGGTTATTCCTATCCCTCATCCTCACTGTGAAATTGATTTCTAAGTTCTATTGATTTAGCATTTCAAATATCTCTAGAAATATTTCATTCTTATAGTATCTACCCTCATCCAGCCTGCCACCTTTTCCTGCCTGATTTATTACAGTAACCTTTATTTCCAATTTTACTTGGAATCTCCACACAGCAACAAAAGCTATTATCCAAAACACAAATATGATGATATAATTCCCCCGTCCAAAATATCCCAATGGCTTTCTTAGTGCCAAGTTCACACTTTATGCTACATAAAGCCTATAATGATATGAGTCTTGCTTATTTTTTATTCATTCATTTATTTATTCATTCATCTTATCTTTATTAAGCATCCCCTAGGTAGCCGGCTCTGCATCATTTACTTGGGACCAGTGAACAAACAAATCAATGTCTCCGCTTCCATGGAGATTATATAGGACATAATAAATATTGGATGGTGATACGTGCTATAGAAAAATGATGAGTAGAAAAGTCAGGAGAGATTGGTAGAGATGGGTTATTGTGCAGCTTGTGATTTTTAATAAGGGAATCAGAATTGCTGTCATTGAGAAAGTGACATTTGAGTAGAGCTTTGAAAGCAGTGAGGAAATTAGCTGTAGGGATATTTGGAGGAGGAGCATTCCAGGTGGAGGGCACAACCAGTTCAGAGAACCTAAGATGGGAGCATGCCCGGTGCACTGAAGAACAGCAAGGATGCCAGGTTGGCAGGGCAGAGTCAGCCAGGAGGAAAGTAGTGCTAGATGCAACTAGAAGGGGAACCCTACCAGGGGAAGCAGATTATACAGGATCATTTTAGGTCATTGTACGGACTTTGGTTTTCCTGTGAAGAATATGGGGGCCCATTGGGAATATTTGAGCAGAGGAATGACCATGCCACATTGCTAGTAGACTATGAGGCAAGGATATAAGCAGAGACTAGTTAGCAGGAATTTGTTATTTCAGCCTTAATTCTTGCCTCTCCCTTCCTCAAACTGCCTCTTCTAGCCACACTAAACATACTTCATTCTTCCCATGTGCCCTGGGCTCCTCTATTCGTATTTCAGCCTTTGTGACTTCTATTACTTCCACCTAGAATGCCCCTTGAACTACCTCAGCCCCTAAACTTTGCTTGGTTCATTTTTGACCTTCCAAATCTAAGGTGAGGCCCCTCATTTGTTTAATGACTTCTGCATTATTATAATAGCTCTTTTCATGCTAAACTGTGGTTGCACCTTAAGTCCCTGTCTCTCCCACTTGTCTGGAAGCTTCATAAGGTTAGAGTTCTAATATTCGTTCAATACTTGGCTCTCATGGGTGCTCAGTTAACTGTTTCATTGCTAACCCTCCAGGTTTGTGAATGGCAGCCTCCTGAACAACTGAAACAGCTTCTTGATTTGGAGATGAGAGACACAGGAGAGCCGCACCACAGGCTGTTGGAACTCTGCCGGGATGTCATACGCTACAGTGTCAAAACTAGTAAGGATTTACTTCCTTGATCAGTACCTCTAATCAGTATGTTCTTCAGGATTTATTTAGCTCGTGGTAAAGCTGAGTATGACAGTGTTTATGGATGAGAAACCTGAATCAAAACAGTGATTCTGCCCTAGCCAGTTTGGTTCAGTGGATAGAGTGCCAGCCTGAGGACTGAGGGTTCAGGTTTCGATTCCAGTCAATGGAACATGCCCGGGCTGTGGGCTCTATGCCCAGTGTGGGGCATGCAGGAGGCAGCTGATCCATGATTCTTTCTCATCATTGATGTTTCTATCTCTCTTCTTCCTTCGTTTCTGAAATTAATAAAAATATGTTAAAAACAAAAACAAAACATAGTGGTTCTGATAGTTTTTAAATGGTCCATTAAATCCTTATTAAAGATTTATGGTAAGGGCCAAAAATAAAATGAAATTGAAACTGTTGGTTTTAATGGTCACATATAATTATTATCCACTCCTTGGTGATCCCCATTCCCCACTTATAATTAAGCCCATATACCATTACTGCCACCTCTCATTTCTTATGTTGATCCAAACTGGCAAATGATACTTTGATTATAGAATTTGTAAGGAATTTTAAATTTCAATGGCCTGGAACAGTGGTCGGCAAACTGCGGCTCGTGAGCCACATGTGGCTCTTCGGCCCCTTGAGTGTGGCTCTTCCACAAAATACCGACTTCTGCGCATGGGCCACGAAGTTTCAATCGCACTGTACATGTGCGCCCGCATGTGGTATTTTGTGGAAGAGCCACACTCAAGGGGACAAAGAGCCGCATGTTGCTCAAGAGCCACAGTTTGCCGACCACTGGCCTAGAATATGCAAAAAAAAATGTTCAAGAATGAGTCCTTAATATAAATAGGGATAGATTTATTTGGAAAATACTTATTAACTCTGGGCAGTTGGTAATTACCAAATTATTTTATCAACTCTAGTAGGATCATAAAATAAGAACCTTTAGGAAGGTATAAAAAATGAATCTTATACATGGTGAGTTTATGTTGTGATGGTTTCACAACAATGCTTAACAACTGTGATCTTTGTAAATGCAGTAAGATCATGCCAGTTTTGTGCTGAATACTGTTCCAGCTGACTGTTAACATATACCCAGGGAACAAGTTCTTAAAGTAGGAGAATAATTTTCCAAAATATGCATTTCTCAGTACGATGTAAAGGTAATCTAGTGCTTAAGACCATGCAGGCATTATGCTGTGTGAATTCTGACGCTGAACTAAATGTAGTGGAAGGAATATCATAAAATTCTGGCTAAAAATAATTGGTTTATATTCCCTTGGGAAAGTCTGGTGTATGTATCAAAAACCCACTTAGCATTTCAAAAGCAGAGATACATATCTTATTATTCTAGTGCATGTCAGAAGTGTAGAAGGACATTTAATGCAGTAGATTTTTCAGCTTACTAGATATTTTCCATAACGTTACCATGGAAATCAATCATAAATTAACACAGAACAAAAAAAAAAACACACACAAATCAAATCTTATTAAAATTACTTGCAGCCATGTCTGGTTTCCTTTGCCAGATTAGAGGAAGTTTTCCATGTTTTATTTTAAAAAGACATTTTCTCTTGATACTTTTGTTTTTCATTGAACCCCTAGTTGAAAGAGGAAAAATAATCTAAAAACCAAATACTGGAAGTTGTAGCAAGAAGTCACTAACTGAAATGGTTCCCTAATACTCAAAGTTGGAAATAGACCTGCACCGTTGTTCTTGGTCAGGCTGGGCATCCTATGATTGAGAATGCCAAGCCAGTTACCCTGGTGTTTGGTGTGAATATTCACATTGTATAAAGCCAAGGACCTTTACGGAACCTTTTATGGGGGGCGGGGGGGAGGGCGCGCGGAATAGAAAGTTGGAACTGAAGTTGAGTCTTAAAGGCAACTTGCCTTCGAAAAAAGTTGAATCAGAAAGTTTATGTAAGCTGCACGATGAGTCACGTCTTACTCCATCCACATAATGCCAGTTGCACTCTGAAAAATGGTCGAGTCTGAAAAATAAAAAGGCCACTCACTGCTAGAAGCCCGAAGTGAAACCTGTTGGTGAGAGAAGTGTGTGTACATTTGGAGAAGCTAATATCAATATTTTTGGAGGATAAAGGTAACAGGCTTTGATATTTGATACATGTATAGAAAGTGTTCAAATAACCCAATTCTTGAAGATTTTGATCTGAGTCAGGGTGGTAGAAAGAAAGGAGCAGGCTAACCAAAGGTTGTTAAAGTTGGCTCAGGTTTTACTCAGAAGTGTATCATTGTTCAGAAGAAAGGGCTAGGAGACGGGTCTTTATTTGTTGCCTTTGTGCATGATTAAGTTTTGAATGCTCTTTTAAAATTGAGGTGTAATTTGCATTCAGTACAATGGATTGATCTTACATTCTCATATGGATGAATTTGCACATATGCGTATGTAAATAACCATCACCAAGGTAGAGATAAAAACAATTCTCAACACTCTGGACACTCCTTTCTAATCAATATGTCTTTCCCAAAGGTACCCAGAATTCTAACTTCTATCTCCATAGATCAGCTTTGCCGGATATCGAATATCACATAAGTGCAGTTATGCAGTATATATTTTTTTGTGTCCAGCTGCTTTTATTGTCTAAAAGATTCATTTATGTTATTGCTATGCAGTATTGATAGAGTTTTCTTTTTTATTGCTGTGTAGATGAATACTCTGTTTAAATTTACAGACCATCCAAGATTTTTCAACCAGTTGTATGCTGGACTTGATTATTACTCCTTGGTGGCTCGATTTATGACAGAAGCATTAAATCCAAGTGTGTAAGTATCATTATACTGGAAATTTATACCAAATGTGGATTAGAGATGTTTTTTAAGTAGATGAAAATTTTATTTTGTAAATTTCTAGTTAATTATTTCATTGGTGCAGTGTCATCATAAATAATGGAATAGTCTTATGACAGTAGTATTCAAAGAGCTGTTCGATTTGATAGTGGTTCTGTGAGAGGGTAAAGCAGGCATTATCTCCACTTACCAAAAGAGAAAATGAGGAAGCAACTTTTAATTTATTCTGCATGGAAAGCTATGTCTGTGCTAAGTGCTGGAGAGATACTTTGAGTAAAAACAAACCTTGACTTTGCCTTCATGAAACAAAATATCTAGTGAGATAGAGATGCTCCATGCAAATTAATCAAAACGTGCACACAAATTAATCGAAAATTTCAATTCTCATGTAAAGTGGGCGTGATGCTATAAATATAAATGGGCCAATTTTTTCTAGTTGGGAACTCTAGAAAGTCTTCTCTGAGGATAGCTAAGAGATAAAGGGTAAGTAAAAAGTAAGATGAAAACGGGAGGGATGAGTTCTAAACAGAAGGAACAGCATATACACTGAGTGGCCAGATTATTATGACCACCCCATCAGTACTTCATTGACACTTCCAAAAATACTGAATATTGAAAACTTCCTAAGCAAATACTCTCAAGGTTTTATTATTATTATTATTATTATTATTATTATTATTTGCATAACTAATTCACTTCATTGTACTGATGGGATACATGGAACTAAAATTATCATGTCTATGAAAAGGATCAATCTAAGAGTTATTGGTGAACGATGGTAGTTGAAACACTGGGCAAAGATGAGGTTCCTTAAGTCAGTGATTCTCAACCCTTTCTGCTCATTAGAATCAATCTTGGAACTTTTTTTACAAAATTGAGGCCTGGGCTCCAAAACAGATCAATTAAATATGAATTTATGTGGGTGTGTTTATAAATGATTTTAATGAGAAGGATGGAGACATTGAAAAATAAAAACAACCCAAAAGATGGAGAAGTGCTGCCTTTGGGACAGAGTATAGAGTGAGGAGAGAGGAGGCTTATGACTGGGCTTTGAGGATATCTGCGATAATAGTATTTAGCAGTTAGGAGGAGGAGGATCAGCTGCAATAGAGAGTTAGAAGGAGAAAATCAGGCAAGGAAGCATAGAAGCCCTGGAGGAGATTGTCTAGCCCAGTGGTTCTCAACCTTCTGGCCCTTTAAATACAGTTCCTCATGTTGTGACCCAACCATAAAATTATTTTTGTTGCTACTTCATAACTGTAATGTTGCTACTGTTATGAATCGTAATGTAAATATCTGATAGGCAAGATGGTCTTAGGCGACCCCTGTGAAAGGGTCATTCGACCGCCAAAGGGGTCGCGACCCACAGGTTGAGAACCGCTGGTCTGGAGTCACATGTTGCTGAGTATTTAAGACAGACTAAGGCATGTCCTCTAGATTAGCAACACGTATGCTACTGGTGACTTCAGTTAGAGAATTTTGGGTAGAGTAATGCATGACCATGGATTACAATGGGTAGAAGAGTTAAAAATGTTAGGTAAGTCAGAAGAGACAGTAAAATTGCACAATTCTGTGAACCTTTCCTTATGTGTATTGGGTTTGCTAAGTTCTTATAACTGAAATCTTTAGAGGTTTTTAAAGTATTAGTTTTAATTTGTATTTAATCTAGTATTAATTTTTTCTTACAAAAAAGTGAATAATTATTTCACTTTATATTTTAGGTACACATAAATATATATACTTTCCCCCCACATTTTTGATATGTGTAAACTGGTTTCCTAGCATGGTTTAAAAATAGAACCTAGAGTGCTTGGCACATAGGGAGGTGATACATAGTAGGTCTTCTTTTTTTCTTCCTCCCAAAATTCTCCCTGCCAGATGTTAAAATAATCACATTAAATTCTGTGACTATAAATCTGAATGTGTCTGCCTAGCTTATATACTCAGAGTACACATATTCAGATACAATTTAATGCAATTACTTAACTGTTACGGGGGAGGTTATAGATATTTAGTCATTCTCAAGTTAATTGAAGAAAGAAGAGACTCAGACATTGCACAATGGTAACTGTCTCGGGTTCAGTTCCCTGGGAAGCTTCTCTAGAGGAAATTTAGTGAGCAAGATGTTTACTAAGGAACACCCGTGGGATCAGCATGGGTGACACTGAGGGGAGGAAGCTGAGTGGGCAGAGAGAGGAGTCAAGCTCCATGCAGGTGCAATGACAAGAGACTGACCCCAGGGAGATCTCTGGAGCTACAATGGCTCTTTAAATTGGCCTAGAGTTGGGCCCAGTGGCCAGGCCTTTATGCCTCCAGCTGGGCCAGTCATCAGGTGTAGACCACCACAGGGAAGGGTTTAACTTCAGGGAAGGTGGCTCACTTATGCTGAGGAAATTCCTAAAGAGGCTAACTTAGCAGTGCTCTCTGACTCCAGCCCTCTAGCCTGAAGCAACAGATTCTTCATGGCAGAAGGTCTGGGTAGTGCTTTGCTGTAAAATCTCATAACGAGAGATGTCCCACAGAGCACTTCGCATTTGTACAAACACAGGCATGTGGTAGAGGAAGCTCTCATCCAGGATGGGTCATTGCCATGTAGAATATCTAGAGCTGCCTGCTCGGGTACTCACAGTGATAACCTAATAAAACCTAGTTACCATGACAATGGTTTTTCCCTTAGCCAGCATCCAAAGCATCATCCAAAGAGTTGATGGCCATTGCTCATGACTAATGCAAAGAATCGAGATGCACTGCCTTCATCTCTCCCAATGAAATTGAAGCTTTTCTGTAAATTAAGACTGCTGCAGTAGCCAGCGTATCCCTAAGGCCACCCGCTATTATCTAACCACAACTAGCACTATCACTGACTGCATACTTCTCTAGATCCAATGAATAAATTTCCAAAGAATCTATCTACATTTCGACAGCTACTTGGTTTAATAAAACTCTGTGCATTTCTTGGGACACCGAAGGGATGGTTTGACTCTAGTCATAGAAGTGAAGTATTTTTTATATCTATCTAGTTATACATATGAGGTGTCCCCAGTGTTTCTGTTAGTGGAAGAAGCGGTTCTGAAGAAAATGATTGAATTTATTGGCTGGAAAGAAGGTGATGGAATATTTAACCCAGGTAAGTACAATTAGTTATTGCCATCTCCCTTCTATTAGAAGCATCTAAAAATAGCTTAATGTGGTAGATGAAGAGCAACTCCTTGCAAATTTACAGATCACAAAAAGTGGGATATTAATAATGCTACTTAGGGAGACCCTAGCTTGTGCCTTTCTCCAGAGCAATAATATCCATAATAATAAAAAAAGTAATATGCTAATTAGACCGGACATCTTTCCGGACGAAGCCAGGGATGCGAGGTAAGCCTGCGTCCCGGGTGCCAGAGGGAAGCTGGTGCCAGCAGCTGGGGAAGGAAGGCCTTCTCTTGCACGAATTTTGTGCATCGGGCCTCTAGTTTTACATAATCATAAATGACATAAATGCTAAACAAATGAGATAGCTATAATTTAGGATTTATATCTAACACAAATGAATTTACCTGTTGTTGGAAGGGCTATCATAAGATTTTTAGGTTTTTAAATCAATTTTACCTGAGAAGATTCCTAAGTCACATTTTATTTATCCTGTAATCCTCTTTTTTTGCTTGCTTGTTTGTTTGTTTGGAAGCTGAGGTGGGCATGCATTGTTAGATGACAGACAGAAAGAATATTATTAACTACAGAGAGTTAGATACAGAACTCATAGATTGAAACCTTTGGTTTGGAAAAATTCCGGAATGAGAGAATAGACCAAAACTTCTCACTTTGCTGAGATTGGGAACTGCAGGAATTAGAGACTAGGAAGTGTGTAAGAGTAATGGGGTGGTTGGGGTGGGGTTTAAATGGCTTTCCCAGTGATTTGTCATTAGACCAGAGCAGCCACAGCCATTTATGCTTTCCACTGAAGTCAGCACTTAGGGAGCTATAACTTCATGCTATAAATATGCCATTGCAATTTTTGTTTTTGCAGGTGGCTCAGTGTCCAATATGTATGCCATGAATTTAGCTCGATACAAATATTGTCCTGATATCAAGGAAAAGGGGCTGTCTGGGTTGCCAAGATTAATCCTTTTCACATCTGCAGAGGTAAAAAATGATTTTGGGTATCAGATATAGATTTTCTGAGAATGCATTATTTAACAGGGCTTGTTTGTCTACAGACTCCTTTTATCCTCTCTGTGTAACTAATATGCCTAAGTGTAACATCGTATTTCATTCCAAAAGAAATTCTGATGGGTTTGATATTGGCCACCCAATTTTGTGCATCACCTTTACTTAAAATTTATAGTCTGTAGTATTTTCTTTAGAAAAAGATAACATTTCATTTGAACATGCTATCTCTGTGAATCTCTTCTTTGAGTAGCTCATTTATTAGCAGTTAAATGGTTGATACTATGTCATCTACTCACATTTCTTTTTAAAATTGATTGCTTTGAATGACTAACACAAGGACTTTTCAAGAAGAAAGGGATATATTGAGTAAAAATGAATCTCTCCCTCTCTCTCTCTCTCTCTCTCTCTCTCTCTCTCTCTCTCTCTCTCTCTCACACACACACACACACACACACACACACACACACACACACCACTGCATGTTGCTACAATCCCCTATCTCATTTTACTCTCCACTTCAGTAGGGGCTCTGATGGTGGATAGGTACATGGCTTTGAAGTAGGCTGTCTGGGTTCATTTCTTGTCTCTACTATTTACTATCTGAGTGACCTTGGATAAGTTGATTAAGTACTCTGTGCCTTAGTTTCCAAATTTGCAAAAATGAGCATATCAGTTAGCTCTTGTATCTAAGAAAATTATCCCCAAACTCTGTGGCATAGAAGTATACAGGTTATTGTTTACAAGTCTTGGGATAGCTGGGCAGTTCAGCTACACTTGCTGGGCTCTCTTACCTGTCTGGGGGTTAGCTGGCCAATGGCTGATCTAGGAGCAGTTTGGCTGGAATAACTCCAGGGAGTCCTCTCAGCTTCATTGTCTCTCTCCCTCCAGCAGGCTAGTGCAGGTGTGTTCTTATGGCAGTGGTACCAGGAACACAACTGCATGGGAGCCTTCTGGGATTCTCGAGTTCTAGGCTCAGAACTGACACCTTGTCATGTCTCCCTCATTTTCTTGGCAAACTAAGTCATGTCTAGGAACCCAGATACAAGAAGTGAGAAAATAGTCTACCTCTTAAGGATATTTGCTGCAAAGCCTTCTGGGAAAGGGTATAGACACAGGAGCAGTAAACAATTTGGGCCATTAAAGCAACCCAACAGCCACATGAGCTTAATGGTCACCGGTCAGTGGAGTGTTGCAAAGACTGAATGAGTTAATGCATGAAAAGTAGCATTTGGCACATAGAAGATAGAAAAAAATGTTTGCTCTTGTTATTAGTGGGAAGAGAATGATCCAATTCTAATTATGTGGTTAGAATAGATGGCACAGCTTACGTGCCGTCTTATCTGGAAGACGCTATTATTTTTCTTTTCTGTTTTTGTGTGATTCCACTGGTGCCTCTGCCCATCCACAGCTGCTTTTTCCCCATGTCCCTGGCAGGAGAGTGTAGCTTCTGTACCTTTTGCAATAACCTTAGGTCTCCTATGGAACACACAAGGCTGGCAGAATCTGAAAATTCCCTGTTATTTCCCGCTGGGCTTTCCTGCATCTGTTCTTTTCCTTCAAGAGCAAAAGTGACTTTATTATCACAAAGGACAGATTGTACAAAGAGGTCCACCGTGGAAGGAAACCCTGACAGAGCCCCCCCCCCCACGTTTTCCTCCTGTCCTGGCTGCCCTTTGCTCTGGTTAGTTCAGCGCTAAGTGTGAAGTGGGCATTGGGTGTTGGGAGGCATCACCTAGTCTGCGATTCTTTACTCAGCCACCCCAAGACCCTTCTTCACAAGACATTGTTTCTATAGCAAGAGAAGAATATTTGGGGATGTGGGCATCTGGGGAAAACACTTGGTTATTTGGGATTATTATGGAGTAGAGTTTTCCTCTCTGGGTCCCAACCCTTGGTATCTCAGTTTGAGGACCCCTAGTATATCAGGAATCAAAGTCTCTCCTGCATTTGAGTTCCTATTTCCATGCCTATTCTTATACGGCCATTAATCTCACCCAATCTTAACCAATACCATCACACTGGGGGCTGGGGATTACACACATGAATTTTGATATAACAATGGGAATTCCACAGAGAAATTCCATAACTTCAACCATAGTATAGCCCTGACTATATATTCTCACCCCAACCATCCAGACTCCACCCTGTAGCTTGTTCCTTTCCCTGTTCTGCCAAAGAGACTCAGTTCATAGCATTTGCATTATCCTAATTCATATTTTATGACCACCTTCCCCATTTATTACAACAAATCAATTCATCATTTAGTTAAAAATAAACAATTAAAGAAGACCTAATAGATCTTAAACCCAACGTTAATCTTTTTGCTATCTTGCCCTATTTTCTTTTGTCTTTTTTAAAAAGACCTATTTTTATTGATTTCAGAGAGGAAGGGAGAGGGAGAGAGAGATAAAAACATCAATGATGAGAGAATCATTGATCAGCTGCCTCCAAGCCCGCAACTAGGGCATGTGCCCTTGACCAGAATTGAACCTGGGACCCTTCAGTCCGCTGGCCAATGCTCTGTCCACTGAGCCAAACTTGATAAGGGCTCCCTTGTTTTCTTTTGGGTGTTGGCCTATGGCCCGTAGTTATTTTCCCGTATTGCTTGTTAGGTGGCCTGACTTTCCCAGTTTTTATGCTGCCCGAGATGACCCAGGGTAATTACTGCATCTCTGCCTTGGCCCATCATATGCAGAATGTATGTACCCACCACTGGAGACCTTTTTGCAAACTTCCGGTTCTGACTGCGATTCAGCTGTTGGTGGAAACCTGGAAGATCATGACAGAGACCCGTAGACCGTGAGCACATCCAAGGTGGCCTCTCCAGGCTAAATAGGAACCAGAGAGAAGGGGACTTTGAGGGGGGAAATAACAAAAGTAATAAATGTGTGACTTGATTAGCAGGTAACTATGAATTCCTTGAATTTGTAGAAATCTTAGGTTTGTCATTCAAATCATTTGGGGAGTCAACATAAAGTAGCGCTCATTTGCCACTAAAGAGTGAGGGGAGAAAAGAAACTCCTATTGCTTCCAGGTCAGCTATCAGTTGTGCTAGTTCCTCTCTAGCAGGATGGAGGCAGGGGTGAGGCGAGTGAGACGCTAGGGTGCATGTCACAGGTCCTGCTGCCTTAGATTTTGCACCCGAGGGGCCTCCTTCACTCTCCCTATCCCTGGCCCTGCCTCCTGGTCTTAACCTCGGGTTGGATGTGACTGCAGGTGTTCTCCACAGGCAAGCAGGTGCTCTGAGGATGCCCTGCAGAGCGCAGATCAGTCCGCCTGTGCCGGGGTCCAACCCCAGCGGGTCCAGGGGTTCCCAAAGGCGTGGACGGAGTCGGCAAAGAAGGAAGGACATGGAGACAGCGTTCAGTTGATCAGCAGCCTAGCCAGGATCTCCAGCCAAGTTCTGGTCTCGATCCCCAGAGAGGTTCTGCTTAGGCTCTCCAGAGAGGTTCTGTCCAGGTACTCCAGTCAGGTTCAGTCACCAGGTTCTAGTCAGGTTCTCTTGCCAATTTCTGTAGTCAGGTTCAGATGCTGGGGTCCATCTTCTGTCTCTAGAGTACGTTCTGTGTAGGTTCTGTGCCTAGGCTCTGTCTCTCTTGGTCCTGTCTTCCAAGCCCTGTGTTCTAAGTTCTGTGTCTTTCTGTCTTCTGAATTCTGTCTGTTTTTGTCTTGTTGCATCTGTATTTATACCAGTTGATTCTAATCCTGTCAATTTCTATTACAAAGGTTAGGGCGTTTCTTATCTCCATTCCAGGGAGTAAAGATTATGTAGCTTAAGCATGATTGTTTGTAGTTAAATTGATTAACTACCCGCCTGGCACTTAGTTAAGGGGTTTCATCCCCTCCCTAACTTCAGGGGAAAATCCCTACCTGGGGATTCAACCTTTCTCGGAGAGGTGACCTTGGTTAAAACACAGCGCCAAGAAGGTGAGCAAACATATTAAGAACAGTATGTCATATATGCCAGGTCCCTTGAAACAGCAAGGATGGACCGGCTCCCGGCACGCCTGGCCTCCGGCTCCGCTGCTTTGGGCACTGAACCAGTGTGTGCTCTCGGAGACATACTTTTCTTTCTTCCCTAGAATATAGCATTCACGGCCCTTGCTCTCCCCGCCACCCGGAGCCAGTTTGAGCATCAAACTGGGCAGCACTAGAAGCAGTCCAAGCATCCAGAACACCATCTGGAGGAGGAAGCAGTGGTTCATTGAGAAACCCAAGGTCACGGGACAAGTCCTTGCTGGAACCGGAAAGGAAAACTTCAGTGCAGTCTGTCTTTCATGGAGGCACTGGCTGTTTTAAGTTTACAGCAGTGAACACCCGCTGAGATTTTTGCTTCTGCTGTAGAGGAATGAAACCTAGGGGGATTGGGTCTTAGAACAGCCGACTTCTCTCCTGCCAGTGATGGGAGCGGCCACCACTTGTTTCTAAATGCAGCTCTTCCCTCTGAGCTCAGCCTTCTAGGTTTTCCTTTCCTTGAAAGTGCTCAGCATGTCTCAAGCATCGCCCTTTCTTTTCTTCCTCTGATGCTTTCAGATGCTCAGACTTCAGTTTTGCAGATGGCGTTTAATCTGTCCCTCTGCATTTGAGATTGACATCAGACTATATTTAGCCCTGAAGTACCCAAAGATAGCTCCGCTGAGGCTATTCTTATTCTGATAACCAGTGTTTTATTTAGCAGATCTATTAGTTTGGGATATTTTGCTATTTCTAAGGGCAAAACAATGTGGTTTTCCTTATTTGGCAGATATCACTATGAAATCAATAGCTGTTTGGTTGCTAGAGCCTGAGTCTTTCATGAGAAATAATTGGCCTTCCCTTTGTCACCTTCGCAATGGTGGGCTGATGTAGCAAGTAGAGAATTAATTACCTGTTCATATAAGTCATGGCTCCTCAATATGTATATGTTTTTGTAACCATGTGAAATGAATGCAACCTACAGGCATTTTGGACAGGTTCTATTTGACATTTGGAAATTAATTATTTAGGGTGGTTTCATTTTTCCTGATGGCGTTATCTCTGCATTTATTTTTAGAGGGTTTTTTTTAAAGAGTTTCCAATAAAACTCCCTTTTCAAAAGAAGAAAATTACCACATTTGAGGGGATATATCAAGATAAGTGTGAAGGCATGACTACTCTTAATGTATTCATACCTACAAATTAAATTACTAAGGTTTTTTGGGTACAATAATGTCTGTTAGCAACTTAATTTTTCTGGCTTGAAAAAGAATTAATTGACCACCTGTCCACATTAATGTATGAAGACTGACATCTCCAATGTTTGAATGCTAATTATCTACGGGCTTCATGTAGTAGGCGGAAAAGGTGCAGTAATCTAAAGCATATTCTACTATCTCAAATAAGAAATAGATGAGACCTAATTCCAGAGCCATTAGACTCATTCATGTCAGGGCTGCATAAAGTAATCTGTCTATAGATTATTATTAATTTTGTTATGATTTTAGCCACATTCTAGTATGTCTAACTTCAGCCTTACATTGAATATTAAACCAGACTAATGCTTTAGATTATTGCACCTTTTCTGCCTACTACATGAAGCCCATAGAATATTAAACCAGACTGGTCAAGTGTCCAATCAGTATTTATAACCCATTGTTTGCTATTGAAAATCATGAAACTCTTCTATGATCTGGGATTATAACTTTTGAGACAGAGTCTTGCTCACTCCTAGAGGGTTTTGAGTTAGCAGTGGACTAGTTTCTCTTGCTACTGAGTCTTAGTAGCATCAAGAGAAACTTTCTTCAATGTTATAGAAAACAGCCTCCAGCCACCAAGTGTGTTCCATATGCCAGGCTCTGTGCTGATCCCTTTATATATATTAACCCATTGAATTCTATGACAAAGATGGAGTAGGCATCGACATGCCCATTTTACAGATTTGCAAATTGAGGTTTAGCGAGTGTACATTATTTGTTTAAGCTTTTATAGCTATAAATGGGAAAATTTGTAATTAAACCTGTTTTCTCTGACTCCGATCAAAGTCAGAGTTCTCAACCACTGCAGTTAGGGGCTCAATTAAATTAACACTTTCTTTTTCTTTTATGCAGTAATGTTTTAAAGATTGTGCTCAGCCATATAACTTACACCCATTTAGATAATAAGCAGTAGTTTTTTCATGCCATGAATTCATGTCTCTTTCTTCCCTTTTCCCCTTTAATTCAGTGTCATTACTCCATGAAGAAGGCAGCCTCCTTTCTTGGGATTGGTACAGAGAATATCTGCTTTGTGGAAACAGATGGAAGGTAATGGGGACAGGATCCGGGAACCTGGTGGGTGGAGGGGGAAATTCCTACTTTTAAAAAAGCAGTACCAGTATGTGTTCACTGCTAAACATAACTGGACGTCTCAAATCTGTGTCTCTTAGAGGTAAAATGATACCTGAGGAACTGGAGAAGCAAATCTGGCAAGCCAGAAAACAGGTGAGAGGGGAGAAAGAAAAAAAGGGGAAGAAAATGTATGCATGTATCTGGGTGTGGGGGCGAGATTGCCAGGGGGCAATGCAAGCAGTCACACCCATTTCTGGGGGAGGAGGGGAGGCAGAGGAGAGAGCACGGGAGAATTAAAATGCAGTGACTTATTTAGAGGTGCTCTATTTCCAGGTGCTTGGTTCGTGTTCTGTGCAGTTTCTTGGATGTTCTCATCCCAGGTGGCCAGCACCTATTAAAACACTGACATCACCATATTCAGGATTCTTGACTAGAATTATCCTTAAAAGGTGGACCCCGCCCTGGCTGATGAAGCTATGTGGTTAGAGTATTGGCCTGAAGGGTCACAGGTTCGATTCCTGGTAAAGAGAACATACCTGGATTGCAGATTCAATCCCTGGCCCCAGATGGTGAGGGAGGCAGTCAATGGATATCTCTCTCTCACATCAATCAATCTCTCTCTCCCTGTCCCTGTCCCTGTCCCTGTCCCTCTCCCTCTCCCTCTCCCTCTCTCTCTCCTTCCCTCATTTCCTCCCTCTTTTTCCCTCCCTCCCTTCTACTCCCTTTAAAAATCAATTAGAAAACATCCTCTGGGTAAAGATTACCATAAAAAAATAGTGAACCCAGCCTCTCCAGCAGGGCCCCCACAGCCACTCTCCTACAAAACTACTGACTCTGAGAATTCTGCAGCCCAAACCAATGGTCTCTGTTGCATTCAGAATGACTCCTGACATCCTGATCAACCTATCCTCCCAGATTGCTTCTACCCAAAGTCCATTCACAACCACCATCCTGTACTGAGTCTGGGTCTGATATTTCAGCTCTGGAAGAATGTTCTCTCTCAGCTGCCAGGATGTATTAAAGCTGACATGTCTGTCACTGGGGAAAGCAAGGCATGACCATGCTCACCTGTGATACTCTAGCGAGGGCTGGCCTTGACACCTGCTTTTGAGGTATGTCGCCTTCTTGGTGCCAGCCCTCTTGCTTCTTGGACCTGCTGGCTTAGGCGCACCTACTTCTTCACGGCTTCCCTCCCGATCCCGGCAGAGTCCTCATTGCAAAAGGGGCTTCAGACTATTCTCCTGTAACTTTCCAGCAGGTAGCAACAAAGTCAGGTGTGGCTGCTGAATAATGAAAAGCCCAGCTTCTGACCTGGGATGTATCTCTCCCTCATAGGATTTCACACTCTAAAAAAAAATGGGTTCTCTTATTTTTAATTTTTAAAATTTTGATATTATATTTCTGTTATTTTACTCTTTATATTTTAATTTTTTTATAAAAATCACCTTATCCAGAGCATGCTAGGTTATTATATTTGGTTTAAAATTCTGTACTTAAAATTTTTGCCTTTTTTGCATATGTATTGGCTTAGATCTACATTTGTCTTTATTTTTTAAAACATTCCAGTGGCAGGTAGACTTGAAGTTGTTTGGTGGTAGGGATGATCAGATTTCGTTGCCTCTTGGTAAAATTCTAGATTATAGTTCACCTGTGAACTATAGCCATGAAAGCTTGATCTCAAGTAGGTACGTGCAGGAGGCAGCCAATCAATGAATGATTCTCTCTCATCATTAATGTTTCTATCTCTCACTCCCTCTCCCTTCCTCTCTGAAATCAATGAAAACAACAGTAATACCATTTCAATGAATAATTTCTTAATATCATCAAATATCCACTCTATATTAAAATTTCTCCCATTCCTTTTTTAAAATAGTTGGTTTGTTTCAATAAGGATTCATAAAAGGCTTATATGTTGCATTTGATTGATTCATCATATAAATCTCTTCTAGGCTATAGCTCCCCCTCCTCCTTTTTTTTTTTTACTCTTACAATTGATCAGTTGAAGAAACCACATCCATTAGTGTGGTAGTTTTCCACATTATGAATTATGTAGACTGCATCACACATTTGAGACTCAAGTGCTCCCCTCCTCTGCACCACCCATCTGTTCTCTATATTTCTTGCAATTTGACAGTTAGATCTTGAGACTCGGTGAGATTCAGATTGGAAATGTTGGCGGGATTATTGGTGGGTAAATTTTGTCCTTCCATGAGGAGGCATCTCTTGTCTCTTTCTGTGGTAACATTGATTGGTGGGTTCCGGTATTGTCAGCCCACCTGTTAGAGAGCTCTGCGTCCGCCTCTGGCCTCATGGATTTCCTGCCATTGACGATCCTTGTCTAGACTCATTGTTTCAGTAGCTGATGTTCTAATTTATTTTCTTGTTCCTCCTCCATTTATTGGCAGGCATACTACTGTAAAGAAAAATGTTTCCTCATCCCTATCTGGTTTCCCTAAGGAAACAGTTTTCACAGACACGGCAGGATCCACGTTTTCTTCTTTCCCCTGATTTACTAATTTTCAGAAGAGTGAGTTAGTTGCCTAGCATCCCCTAAAGATAGTCAAATCATTAAGTATCATTAGGAACTCATTTTCTAGTATATTCGATGGTTTTTATCCCACTGCAATCATTATTATCTTCACCGCATAAATTTTGCTTTGCTTTTACAATTAAAGTGCATGAAACTGCCCTTGTCTTAAGGTGAGAACCTGAAAAGAGAAGTTTCTCAAAAGTAAAAATTGCTTTAGGCACATTTTAAAGTAGGGCAATGGGGTGAGAGTCAGTATGTCTCCTCTGCTTTCTTTCAAGTCAGCTAAAACTGGGGCCGGGACCCACCAAGGACAAACCTCACATCCATTCTGAGATAATAATACCCGATGACTAGGTTATTTTTCTCAATAGCTTCAGACCTAGTTGCTCTGTTTCAAGCTTTTAACTTGGATTGTTTCAGATGTAGGAAATTGTGCGTCCACTTTTTTTTCTGTTGGGCTTCAATTCCCTGGCCAGCCACAATCCATTACAAATCTGTTGAGCAGTGACCTTTACTGGATGCTGAAAACCACAGAGGCGTCTGAGGCTCTGAAGTGCTTATGCAGAGATAAAACTAGTGTAACCACTGAATATTTGGGAGTATTTTTGCATATGACTTTTGAAATGACAAAATTTCTTAGGGAAAACAGGATATTGTCAGTACACCATCAATTCTGTTTCCACTGAATTTTCTTATTAATCGCATGAGATGTGTGAAAGGAAAAATATGGAAGGTTAAATCCAGATGGCAAAAGTTTAATTTCAGGGACTGATATTTATAGCTAGATTATTAAAAAGGTGAGAAAAAGTCATTAATACGCTATGATAGCTTGCATAGGTGTTTTCTCACCACTGTCAGGATGTCATATAGTTTATGAGGCAAAGCTCAACCATTAAAGACAACGTAAATGGCTTTAGTAAATTACTTTTTCTATTGCTTTTGATGATTGATATAAACCTGGTCCCATTTCCTTTAGTTCTCTGCCCTGATAAAGGTATGATCTGTTGGTACATGAGTGAAGGGAAGAATTCTCAAAGCCCATGGTCCCCAGGGACTCTGTCACCTCCTGGTCTCACTCTGAGAAGTTTGGGTGGATGGACTAGGTCCCTGGTCAGCAAACTGTGGCTCTTTGGCCCCTTGAGTGTGGCTCTTCCTAAGCCTTAGGAGTACCCTAATTAAGTTAATAACAATGTACCTACCTATATAGTTTAAGTTTAAAAAATTTGGCTCTCAAAAGTAATGTTGATATTTGGCTCTGTTGACTAATGAGTTTGCCGACCACTGGACTAGGTTATAAGTGTCACAACCTTCTGCCTAAATGGCAAATGGGTTCACTGTGTACCGTTACTTTGAGATGTGGACTAAGTGCCCTTGCTCTGCCCTCCTTTCCATTGAGAAATGATATCTCTGTCAATGGTCAGCTAGATTGGAGTGAGTCTGGTTAGAACCCACAACAATAAAAATGGGATGTAAACTTATTTTGTAAGAACTACCTGCACTTGAAAATAAAACTAAGGAAAAAATGATTCCATCCTAAACGGAGGTAAGAATGAACTTAATGGGCAATAAATGTTCTTGTCACTTACTCCTCAGGTGCTAGAATAGTAGGCTTCTCCTTACAGTCCCTCCTCCCCCCACCCCCCCATCCCACCCCCCCACCACCACCACCTCTGTCTGAAAGTTTTTCCTCTAAGGCACTTCCACAGCCAGTAACATATCTCTGCTGACATGCTGGGATGATCCATGAGAAACAAACTCATGGACTGTCTATCCTCTACCTAGTTGCCATGAACTCCCTTACGGGGCCAAGGTGCTGACTAACTTGGCTGGGATTACCACTCATCTCTACATGTGTCCCACATCCTCCCTTTCTCTCCATTTCCTTCGGGCACCTGTTCACTCCTCAAGATGCAGCCATCAGCTAGATGAGGAGGAATAATCACCATAGAAGCTATGCAGCTTCTCTCTTCTAGCACATTCTGCCTGACTTCTCTGTTGCAGCACCTGTTCTGGAGAGTGGATCCCAGTGAGGTTACCTTGCCAAGTTTGTACCTGAGCACACACTCTGTTTTGTGACTGCTCATACGCAAGCCCACAGGCCTGCGTGCTCTGTCCCTGGAGCTGACGGTTTGTCTTCCAAACAGCCCTTTTTATTTTGGAGAAGGGTCACAACATTGGCATTCTGGAGGCCCAATGAATCTCCCCAAGGAGTTAGGAATCCTACATAATGCCAGTTTGCAGATGGGGATGAGGTTATTTACTTTCTATCTAGGAAAGCAACGAACAGAAAAGGCTATAGAAAGAAAATGAAACTGAAAATATTGAGTTGGGACAAAGGACTACTATTGTAGCCTTTTCTTTTTCCTTAATCTATTTATAATACAAAACTGTATAGTAAAAAAAGCTTAGAAACAGTCACTGAAGCAGTGATCATCTCCAAGAACCAAATACATTTCTGGATATATTAGAACCTTTATAATGTACCAACCTATTACAGGATAAACTTAGAGGTGGTGGTGACAATTCTCATGCGTGGGTCCTTTTCACAGGGAGCAGCACCGTTTCTTGTCTGTGCCACCTCGGGTACAACGGTGTTGGGCGCGTTTGATCCGCTGGATGAAATAGCTGATGTCTGCGAGAGGCATGGCCTCTGGCTTCACGTGGATGTAAGTTCATCTGTATGTACACATCTGCTTAGCTTTCTAGTCTTTTTGCAGCTTTGGTGGGAAATCTTTCATTTTCTCAGAAACTAGATGTGAGGTCCCCAGCTACTTTTATTTACATTTCGAATTGGAGGAAATAGGTATGTCTTTTTTTTCTAAGATATAAAGAAGGGTAGGCTAAGACTTGATGTGAATTTTGTTTCTGTTTTCTGGATTTTATTTTATTCCGTCTTCTCCCATGAACCCTTTTCTCTGGTCCTTTGAATCTACCGTCATTGAGCAGCATGGTGAAGGGACACATTCTGGACTATCTAGTCAGGGGACTTTGGATTTGAATTGGCCTCCTTTGTCACTGTGACCTCAGCCCTCTGGCTTTGGCATCTTCATTTGTAAAGAGGGAAATGGCTGGTATAGTCTGTAAAGCATCTTCCAGCTTTAAAATTATATGATACCAATCAGCCAATAAAGGTAACAAGCTTCCCTTTGTAATTTCATGCTCTAATTAAAGCAGGTTTTATCTAGATCTGCTATAGATAATTATTTGAGAGGGACTGGGATACTTTACATTTTTCATAACTTTTACACTGAAAGGATTGGCCTTTTTTTTCTAATTAAGTTTGTAAGTCTTGGAGTTATAATAATTTCTTCCTTAATTAAAGGTCATTCTTAAAATTATATTTATCTAAAGTTAAAAGGTTGAATTCAGGCAGTTATAAATGCTTGTTGAGCGTTTTCTTTGTGTGTGTGTGTGTGTGTGTGTGTGTGTGTGTGTGTGTGTGTGTGTGTGTGTGAAATCAGGAATTGAACATATTGATGAAACTTTAGGGAGCCTTCCTCTGGTAAGTGAGTGGCTCATAGCCTCTTTATCAGAAAAAAAGAAAGCACAATATTTTTGACTTGCTGAAAGGAAGGTAGCTGAGCACTGGGAGGCTATCCCTACACAGAATTTTATAGTTTGGATGGTTTTATGCTTTCAAAGTAAAGCATCTATGATATGATGGGGAGAGATTTTTCAGCAACTCAAGGCTTTCATTAGATGCATGCTAATGTATGGTAAAAGCAGCAGTAACATAAACCCACTAGAGTTATAGGCTCTATTAGTATGCCAATGGCAATATTTCAGGTAGGTTATTTGTGACTTCTTTAAGTGGAATTGTAATACTTGTATCTGTTTACATTTCAGCCTATATCCTATTGATTTTTATAGACTTAGAAGCATAATAATACATTATGTCCTAAAAGATAATATGGAAGTAAGTACTTCTGTAACTGTGGAAATGAGGGGGGGAAATACATTAGCATGTATACTTGAAAATTCTACTCTCATAAAAAAATCAAATATGGATTATATAGTTTATATAAAACAGTAACTACAGCAGTTTCTAAATTGGAAATGATATTAAGAGATTTATGGGGCTTAGAGAAAATTGTGATTTATAAGTATGAATAAAAACCTCTCTAGGTTTTCTAAAAATGAAAGGTTGAATTTTGGAAGGAAACACTTCCTAGAAGGAAATATGTAAGCCACACAAATTATTATTTTTGCATGTAATGAATGCCTGTAGCATTAGATTAAATTTGACAACAGTTTGTCTGACCTATTATAAAAATTAGCTCAAACATACAGGCAGTGATCACCCATTCTTTAGTATTGCAGACATTGAATCTGTTGCTATTCTTCCTTTTTATACCATGCAGAGTTTATTCATTTTAAAGATAAAAAGTTACCAAAGTTGCCTTCATTACATTTACCTGTTGGAAATTTTCTAAAGTGTTTTAAAGATACTTTAAATTATTAAAAACTGGTATTTACTTTCTTTTTTAAAAAATGAAATTCTGACTTCTTATTCTTCTGGGTTTTTCAAAACAACAACAACAACAAACAAAAAGAGTTGCCCTGCATATATACTAAAATTTATTAATTCTGAGAAATATATTTTTTTTTTACATTTTTCACATGTCTGGAATTGGTATGCTGATACCATTCTTTTCTTTATCAGTGGTAACCAAAAATGATGACTCTCGCCGAAACCGGTTTGGCTCAGTGGATGGAGCGTCGGCCTGCGGACTGAAAGGTCCCAGGTTCGATTCCGGTCAAGGGCATGTACCTGGGTTGCGGGCACATCCCCAGTGGGGAGTGTGCAGGAGGCAGCTGGTCGATGTTTCTCTCTCATCGATGTTTCTGACTCTCTATCTCTCTCCTTTCCTCTCTGTAAAAACTCAATAAAATATAGAAAAACAAAACAAAACAAAACAAAACAAAAACAAAAAAAAAACAAAAAACAAAAAACAAAAATGATGACTCTCACATTTGATAGTGTCTTAAATTTGGTTAATTACAATGCATTTTTTAACAACTGAATAATAAAAACCTAGTCTTGTTGACATTTTTTGCCTCCAGTTCTATTCTTCTTCCGTGAGAGCAAATTATTCTTCTAGCCTCTGCCTGTGGGTGGGAGGCCAGGATGTCAGGGCTGGCCCAGCTCTTCTCCGAAACAGAGGCTGTGGCTGCTGCAAAGCCTCATGCTCCCAGCAAAGCTTCCTGAATCTCCCACCCACTCTTCATTCCAAGTCCCAGCAGGGTAGTAAACATCATATTTCACATCATGGGCTTTACACGCTGCTGGGTCTCAATTCTACCCCTGCCTCCACCCACCTTCCTTTTAGGATGGGGCCTACTTATTACCTAAGTAATTAAAGAAAATATGCAAGTAAAATGCTAACTGTGGTGCCTAACATATAGTAATAGTTAATAAATGATAGTCCTTATTGAGATGGGAAGCCAAGCTCCTTCATTCTGTAGGTGATTTGTTTGTTGTTTTTGCAAGTTTTGGAGTTAGGATTTAGAATATTAAGCAAACAGAAGTAGGCATAACACTAGCAGTGTTGTTTTTCTCCTTCCAGCTTTTTTTGAGGAATAAGTTTGTGGATGAGTTGTTCCTTATCTGCCTGACCACTCTGTAAACCAGTGTACCACACCTTGAAAGAATGCATGTGACTTGAAAACTTCAATCCAGCTCACTAGGATTGGGAGAATATTGTTTACTTTTGGGGGAAGGAGAGGAGGCAGAAGGTAGTGTAGGAGACACAAAGGAGTGCATCGTAGGTGAGGCAGGTGGAAAGAATAAGAGAGTAAATGGGTGTGTCTGAGTCTTACTCTTAATCCTTCTCATAATTGTCACTGGTAGGTTCTCAGTGAAGTTGGGGATAAAAGGATTGAGAAAAAAAGTAGGCAACTCAGTGTTTAGGGTGTGTACTGGATGTGAGAGAACATAATAGGTGAGTCATCTTAAGGTTTGTGAAAGTAAAGATCTCAAAATCTAAATTGGGGATCCTCAATTAGTAGGCCAGGATACAGTTTTCTTAGATGCTGAAGGCAGTTCTCTCTGTATCTCAGCCTTAGTCAGACATGGTCCCTCAGGAAAGCCTGTGGGGAAGAGTGCAGCAAGAAGGGGCTTGACTGACAACCCAAAGTCATCGGTACTGTAACTGGGAATCTTGGGGATTTGCATGCATACCACCCCCTGTTCACAAACCTTTGGGAACCCTGCAGGCTTATTGGAGACACTAGTCCAGTGGTCGGCAAACTTTGGCCCCTTGAGTGTGGCTCTTCCACAAAATACCACGTGCGGTCGCTCACGTACAGTGCAATTGAAACTTCGTGGCCATACTCAAGGTGACAAAGAGCCGCATGTGGCTCACGAGCCGCAGTTTGCCGACCACTGTCCTAGTCCATGCAAACAGGGATGGAATTAAGGTGACACAAATAAGGTTCCTAGGACTCAAGATAAGAAGGGATTCACTCTTAGGGCCATGTAAGAGCCCAACGCTGAGAGTGTGTGCCTTCTTAAATTGTGCACTTTAGGTGATACAGTCACTGTATTCCAGCCCTAAATGAGAGAGCTGTTCATAAGTGCAATTTGAAGCCATGCCTTATTGTTCACCAATGGGCTCAGCTTTTGCGATAGTCTGAGGATCATGGAGATGTCTCATTTCTGTCACCTTCCACATCTGTGGTACACAAAACCCTGTCCCTCTTCCCACATGATACTGGGTATGCATCATCTTTTTAAATTCTATAGCCTAAAATAGGATAGTCTACATCCTAGGCAGTTCCTAAACTCGCCTCCTGCCTATAATATTTCCATCTCCCTCAATTATCCATGCTGCACTCTACCATTTGGCAAACTGGTCACCTTCCCTGGTTATGATGCTATTGTGAAGAGAGGATGAGCTCTGGCTCCCAGATCTGGTTTTTATTACCTATGAGATCTTGGGCAGTCTACCTACCACCTCTGAACCTTAGTTTTTTCTATGAAAATTTGAAGTGATAATAATTCCATTCTCAGTACAATGTTGTGCAGTGAAATAGCCTTTGAGAGCATTCGACATAGCCTAAGACAATCTCCTCATGTTTCCTCACTGCAATCGCCCTTCACTGCCCTACACATTAAACTGAGAAGTTTGCTCAATTTCAGGAACCAAACTGACTTTCTTATCCCTCACATTGATGCTTCCTCCCTCCTTTCTAGACTTATTGACTATGGGATTTTCTTTCCTCTCCTTATTCTTAGTTCCCTGCTCCTTTGCTCATATTTACCTTTGCAGTGAATAACTTCCTTAAATCCCAGGTTTTTCCTTTCTCTCACATTTTTGACTCGTATATATATCTGAAAGCTATTTGACTGAAAAGATCCAATTTTTCAATAATAGAATCTATTTCCTCCTAGCTGAAGTTAGTTGGCTATGAATTCCTATATTCCCTTCTACCCACCTTGTTAAGCACGTGCCATGTTTATTAGATAGAATGCCAGGCCTTCATCCCTGACTCGTTATCAGCATTGGTGCCTTGTGTATGATAGAATCTTGGTGTTGTAAGGTTATATTGACTACTTTAGATTCTAAGATTCGAGAAGGTATAGACTGTGTTTTTTAAACCTTTTGGATCCCAAACAGCTCAATAAGTTAATATGCCAATTTCTTTCTAAGATGTGTGAACGTACACCCTAAGGGTCCATAGGGAGCCCTCTGTCGTGACGAGGCTCTGATTGCCTTGGCAGAGACAGTAATCAATCTTTCTTGGTGTACAAGTTGGCTAGCATGGACTTAAAACAAAGCAGCAAGGCAGGTTGAGGTTGTCCCTCGGGGTTTTCTGGGACAGTTGGCTGGTGAACAGATAACGCTGAGATAACATTGGTTTTGGTTATACACTTTTCTCAACAGGCTTCTTGGGGTGGCTCGGCTTTGATGTCCAGGAAGCACCGCCGGCTCCTGCAGGGCATCCACAGGTAAATGTCGCTCCCCACACGCAGCGCCTTTGGTCGAGGCATGGGAATCTCTCTGAATTTTGCCCACTTACGTGGCATTCTGAAAATAGACAGAGAAACGAAGTAATTGCTTTATTCAAAGAAAAAAAACCCAAAACTCCAAATTCCCTAGACCAGTGGTCGGTAAACTGCGGCGCATGAGCCACATGCGGCTCTTTGGCCCCTTGAGTGTGGCTCTTCCTAGGCCTTAGGAGTACTCTAATTAAGTTAATAACAATGTGCCTACTTATATAGTTTGAGTTTAAAAAATGTGGCTCTCAAAAGAAATTTCAATCGTTGTACTGTTGATATTTGGCTCTGTTGACTAATGAGTTTGCTGACCACTGGCCTAGACTACTTCAACAAGGAATCCCGTTGAGCACTACCTTGGGTATGAATACTGAACGTGTGTGTGCTGCCGACGGTAGTATTCTTTCCTCCAGTAGAAACTAATGCCCCCTGCCCCCCCCCCGCCCCCCCCGCACCCCCCACACCTTGTCCTTGTTTTTGTTTTACATAACAGAGCTGATTCTGTGGCCTGGAACCCCCACAAGATGCTGATGGCGGGAATTCAGTGCTGTGCTCTCCTTGTCAAGGACAAATCTGTGAGTTTTGCTCTTCTGGCCTCTGGGCACTGAGGGGTTAAATTACGGGGTTTGCAGAAGATTTATTTTTGCTTTTATTTTGGTGCTTTGGGCCAGCTCTAGGTAAAGGTCTTTGGTAAAGGTTGGCGCAACCAAAGGAAAGATAAATAGACTCCATTGAAAGAGGCAGTGCTTCTGCTCAGGTAATTTTTACAGATTTGATTTAGGTATTATGTAATCTCATTAGTTACAGCAAAATGGTCTCTCTCCCTCTCATTTGGATTATATTTTAAAAATCAGCTTTAAACACTGCCAAGAATTTTTTTCTCCTTGATTAAGTCTGGGATTTAAGTTATCTTGAAACTTCTGCTCGCTGAGAAAGTGGAACAGATGTGTGTCATACATTAAATTGAATGCTTAATATGCGTAGCTGGGGCTTAACAGCCCGTTTCGATGGGAAGATGTTAGTTCAGGGCTGATCATCGAACACTGATTTATTAGAGGATTATCTGTCTCAAGCGGTTGGTACTTAGCTTCTTTTGGAATTTTGGGGAGAGTTGAAAACTAGTCTGGGTTACTGGGAGGGAACTGGGCAAAGGAAGCTGAGGTTCTGCTTGGCTGGAGGTATAAACGCTGTTTTCTGTGGGTTAAATAAGGATCCTGGTGGGCAGTGGCCCAGGCTGGGAAGTGCCACTTCATTCTTAGAAATGCCTCCTCAAGATCTGTGTGCAGCATGTGGGTGATCTTTCTCAGCCATCTGTTTACATTTTTTTTCCTAGGGGACTCCCTTTGCCAATGCTAAAGACATGTTCTCATTGTAAGGAATTTGATTTCAAATGGAAACCATATTTAAAATGTGAAACCTTGTCTTGCCTGTGTGGATAGTTGCACCTCTCTTTAAAGGGAAAAACTGTGGTGTGTGTATGTCAGCGCCCTTTGTGTTTTGAGATGCGCAAACAGAATGTCCATTGGAAACTAAGAACAGCTTCTGTATCTGTAGATAGACACTCTTGGGAACATGAATTCGTTCCTTAATGTTTTATTA
Source organism: Myotis daubentonii (assembly GCF_963259705.1). Taxonomy (NCBI): domain Eukaryota; kingdom Metazoa; phylum Chordata; class Mammalia; order Chiroptera; family Vespertilionidae; genus Myotis; species Myotis daubentonii. The sequence goes on along the minus strand of NC_081853.1, from coordinate 45,930,346 downwards.
GACTGGCTACCATGCACTGTCTTCAATTCCATTGAACTACTTTTCATTTAAGTTTTTAAATTGTAGAGTGATGACTGCATGTTATAACTGAAAGGTAGTTTAAGACTATTATATTATGCATGAACAAAAAAGCATACTCAACTTGCCCGGCTGGTGTGGCTCAGTGGTTGAGCGTCAACCCATGAACCAAGAGGTTCCCAGTCAGGGCACATGCCTGGGTTGCAGGCTTGATCACAGGTAGGGGGCATGCAGGAGGCAGCCAATCAATGATGTTTCTCATAGATGTTTCTATCTCTCTATCTCCCTCCTTCCCTCTCTCTCTAAAAATAAATAAAAACATTTAAAAAAAATCACATACTCAACTTTTCCACAGTTACATATTGAAGACATGATTTAAGAGTTTAGGAGTAAATCCAGGTTTTCCTTTGGTCTAGATATAAGACAAAAACTATGTCAAACATCCCTTATGTGCCAGGCATTTTCTACCTGCTTTCTCTCTAATGAGCCATTCTGAATGACATTCTTATCTGTTGGTGTGCTGCTCTCAGGAGTGGAAATTTTAGACCAAGCAGGTCAAACTCCCGGGCCGCATGCCTCATTTATTTGGCCTGTGTTAGCCTTTTGAATTTGACATGCTTGTTTTAGATCAAAGATTCTATGACTACTCTTCTAAATACTTTCCTAGTTTGTATACATTTTTCTTGTTGAATGATAATTGAGCGATTTAGATAAGGATTTATTTACATTTAAGTACTTGAAGCAACTTAAAATTTTCTGGGTCATGTAACTCTATAACAGGGGTTAAATTGTACTGTTTTTTAAAAAAGAATTCATTCCTGGATCTCAAGAAAAAGAATAATATCCATGCCTACTCACTTGGCAAGATTTAAGAGGTTAGAAAAATTGCATTTATTGTGTAAAGAATTGAGCACTTTCAAAAGTTGCCTTTTGTGGATGAAAGACCATTTTCAAATGAACTGGAATAGAGAGCTGAGCCATGAAATATGAGATATGACAATCAGCTTGCAAAGTTTTGTGTCCACAGTTTTCTTTCTCTTTTGTACCTATTTTCTGCCTCTGTTGTTCTCTTTCATATTCATTTATTCATTCTTCCAACACTAACTGATTTCCTATGTAGGCCAGGCACTGTGCTGATTCTGAACTTATAAAACGCACACAACTCCCATAGCCAAAGAGCATACCCTATATAATAAAAGCGTAATATGCAAATCGACCGAATGGTGGATCAACTGGTCACTATAATGCACACTGACCACCAGGGAGCAGAAGCTCAATGCAGGAGCTGCCCCCTGGTGGTCAGTGCCCTCCCACAGGAGGAGCGCTGCTTAGCCACAAGCTGAGCTGACAGCTGACTGACGAGCACAGCAGCCTGCCTCCACAACAGCGCTAAGGATGTCCGACTGTGGAGAGCAGGCCTAAGCCATCAGTCGGACATCCCCCAAGGGCTCCTGGGCTGTGAAAGGGTGCAGGCCAGGCTGAAGGACTGTCCCCTCCACCCCCCACCACCGAGTGCACGAATGTGGTGCACCGGGCCTCTAGTAATCTCATAAAGGAAACAGTGAACAAAATATACCCATTTAATTCCTTGATTACTATTTTGATAAGTCAAAAGCTTAATGTCCCTTCTTAAGGGTTCCAGGACTCTACAAGGTAATCTGGCATCTCCCCATTATTCTTTCTCTGACCCTGTTCCCTTCCTATGAAGTACTCACCACGATTTGTAATTATGACTTCTCATGTATTAACTTTCCTTTCGCCTAGAATGTAATAGGAACTACATCATTATATTCACCACTCTCTTTCCAGTGCATAGCAAGTTTGCATTGAACAAGGAAAAGAATTAAAATTTGCTGAAAATTTTAATGAGTAAATAAATCAAAAGTCCTCAGCAATATCTGCCCTCATGCCACAATAACTGAGAGTTTCCAATTTCTCCCCTACCCCAAATTATCCCTGTTGAGAGCTCTGATTAAACAGTGATTAAAATTATAGTGGATGAGCTTTATTGCCTGGTCCCTTCCGCGGGCATGAGCATGCCTCCACCAGTAATTGATGAACAGTGATTTTAATTTGGACTTATTCCTCCAGTTAATGGAAGGGGATAACTCCAGTTAAAGAAAGCAAATTACTTAGTGAATATACTTCTGTTAAGGAAAAAGCTAATTCCCTAATTTGTATCCTCAAAGCCCTAACATTCACAACGCTGCTTTCCTGATTGACTAGCGTGGGGTATTTGCGTTTTTAATTTCCTGCATTAGGAAAAAGGCTGTTTTAGAAACAAAGCTGAGCTGTTGCTCTGCAAGAGTACTATCACTAAAGCTCTGCATCATAGGGATAAAAAAAAATCAGGGATTTTGAAAAAAAAATCTGTGATTTTTAAACAGGTTGACTTCAGATGTACATGCTAGATTTATATGGCCATTTTGGATCAATGACAATTTTGATGTTTTCATCTAAAATAAAATATCCTTAGATTCAGTTGCATGGATGCAGAAAAATCTCAATATTAGCTTCTTGATTGTTAGTGTTTACTAGAAAGACTTTTAGTTTTACAAAACCTAACAGAGAACATGAAATGTGCTAATCAGATGACTTGTTGAGTACAGATATTCCTCTCCATTTGTACCTACCATTATCATCCAGTATTAATTCACAAGGACTCCCTGTTTAACCTATCAGCTGCAGGCAATTTAAGGGAATTTTTTAAATAAATACTGTTGATACTGTGAATTTTAATATTATGTCCATTTTTACAGGTTTATTTCAGAAGTAATGCATGTATCTTTTAGGCAAATCAGAAAATTTATATATGGAGAAAGATGAAGAAAAAGATATAGAAGATAAATAACTGAAGACGACATTTTATATATTTTCTTATGCATATATACATGTACACCTACCTAATCTAAAAATATTATAACATATTTTACTTTTAACATGCTTTTTCTTTTTTATTTCTTTTTTTAAATATATTTTATTGATTTTTTACAGAGAGGAAGGGAGAGAGATAGAGAGTTAGAAACATCGATGAGAAACATCGATCAGCTGCCTCCTGCACATCTCCCACTGGGGATATGCCCGCATCCCAGGTACATGCCCTTGACCGGAATCGAACCTGGGACCTTTCAGTCCGCAAGCCGACGCTCTATCCACTGAGCCAAACCGGTTTCGGCAACATGCTTTTTCTATTGGAGCAAAATTGAGTACTGTTCCATGTCAACATGCATTGTATAGATTTTTAATATCTGCATAGTATTCTATTGTTTTGACAAAATATAATTAACTTGACCACCCCCTTATTACTGGCCAATTAGATTATTTTAATTTTGGGCTGTGATGGATTTGACTGCCAGCTTTGAGGCTGTTTGTGCACCTCCTTTATTCTTTCCTTGGAATAAATTCCTGGAAGTAGGAAAGCTCTGATCATCTTTCATGATACTGTTTTATACTTGTTTCCTGAATTTCCTTCTAGGAATGGCTTAATTTTTCACTTTTTCACTAGTAGAGTGTGTATGAGAGAGAGAGAGAGAGAGAGAGAGAGAGAGAGAGAGAGAGAGAGAGAGAGAGTTAAAGAGATCCCTTTGACATCACAGGGGTATTTAGCTCTGTTGGTTTAATAGGCAAGTCATTTGTACACCCACACTTACAGACATACATGTAAACATCTCCTGATTTTATCTGTTGACATATTATACCTCCTTCTCAGGGAGCTTCTTTGGATAGAGGTATTGGCATGCAATTCTGGGCTACCTAGGTTTTAAAGAAGAAGATAGAAAAAAAGAGTTAAGCTTGCAGTTCTTTTCCTTTCATCTTCATTCTAGAGAAGGCTCAGAATGTAGTCCCAGTTTTTCTTTAGGGGAAGGAGCAGCAGGAAGAAGAAGAGTAGGAAATTCATTCAATACTAGGTGTCAGCACTGCAATGCGAAGAGGAAAGAAGAAAAGGGAGATGAACACCATCTCCCAATGTAGTCCCCCCAGGAAAAGGCAGAGAAGTTTCCCTGGAATACTACCCCTGAAAAATGTGCTTGCTATCTCTCAGCCCATTTAAATTTCTACTTCGAATGATACTTGATATTGCAAATGACAATTATTATATGCTGTTTTAAAAAATTGTGCAAGCAAAAAAGAAGGAAGAAGAAAGAGATTTATCAGAGAAACCAGAACAAACTGTATTGGCTTTTGTTAGGATTTCTCTTTTAGCTCTTGTTTTTCCTCATGGAGTTCCTATAGAAGCGCCATTAGATGGTTTGAAAATACCGGACAATCTGATCATCAAATCGTTGTTTTTCTTTCAAGCCAGAGAACACTCATACTCTCCCTATGCACGTACATTATAAATGTCTTTGGAATGACAGCTTCCTAACTAATGTAGCAAAAAATAGGGGGAAGGTATGCGTTTAAAACTGATTAGAAAGAAGCAGCATTTGACTTGTAGAAGAGGCATCAATCTTCTGTGCTTGATGCTGCCAAAATTTTCCTCCATATCTTGCATGCTCTTGCTTGAGCCGAGAAAATTCTTTTTAGACTTTTCAGCAAGGTTGAGAATTGCATAAACCTGGCAGAACTGATCGAGTTCATGGTTAGCAAAAAATAGCCCTTTTCTTTTTTAATTCCTGTCTTTAAAATTATAATAAACAAAAGTTAATTTTATTTTCTTGAGGTTTTTGGAAATGTGTGCATATGCATGTTTATATGCAGGCATTACATTTTTGAAAACCCACATGGTGTTACCGCTCGTGACAAACACCCCCATTAGGTCTGCTTTCCTTCTCCATGAGCTAAAGAGATACAATAATTAGTGTTGGAGTTACACACGTTCAAAATACATTATGCCTTTTTCCACCAAACAAAATAATAAAAATGGGGGTTAGTTTTTACTAGTATTTGTTTTATTGCCATTGTCATTAAATTTAACAGGGGCATCGCACTTTGTTTTAGATCCTTGCTCCAAGGGGTGTGTTATTTTGCATAATTGATATTATACTACTGGATTTCAAGTAATAGTTACCATCTAGGCATAAATGGGCACAAGTCCCAGTGCAGGACTTATTCCATGGTGCTTGTAATCATCTATGTATTAGACCGTGAGCTACTGGAGGACAGAAGGGGTCTTATTCATTGCTATAGGCCCACCTACTTAGAACAGAGCACAACACTCTACTAATACTCAATAAAAATGTCTCCTGAGATGATCTTTGTATCTTTTTCCAGTACCATCAAATGATAATGTGTTTTAAATTCTTTACCTGCAGCTGAAGTAGTAGTTCCATTTTATTCAAGACCTCATCTCTTACAAGTCTCAAAGAGTATCCCTTCCCGCTAGTAGGTAAACAAACATTTTTGACGGGGTGTAGAAATTGTTTGTCTCATCCATATGGTTTGATATACCCATTGCCTCCTCACATCTCCCATTTCATGTTGGCACTTTTTAAAAAAAAAATATCCTTTAAACTGTGCCAACATTTGGCCTTTTATCTTCGTGCCTCAGAGACCAATAATAAATCAGTGACTCATGCTTTCCTTTTTCAGAAACCATATTATCCTTCCGCTAGGGAGTTATTTTTTGTTTTAATGTCTAATGATGCTGTTCTTTATTGGAGACTGGACAAGTAGAAGAGATACTTGCTTTTCTAAGGTTCCCTGAGTCCTCTCTTGACCCTTCTAATAAACAGAATGTTTACTGGCTGTGGCTGCTTATATGGTTGGAGGCAGCGTTTTGGCCACTGGTTTCCTAATTTCATCCCTAAGTTCCTTCAAACCTCTGGGTGGCTGCCACCTGGTCCTACTGATTAAGCTACATTTATTTCATCAGTTTGACTTAGATGAGTTGGAATGTTGCCCAGTTTTGATTTAATATCTTCTTCCTATCTATTTCTGGAGAATCCCGAGAGTGTGTGAATCTCTCCGATATTTTTCCAGGTAAAGAATTCAATCTTCATGGCAACCATCCCATTTCAGTATGGGACTCACCCCAACCTTTGCTTCTCTGCCAGCCATCACAGAAGAGTTCAGATTTTCTAAGAAATGACCAAAAAAGGGGGGGGGGGGAATGAGACTCTACCTTTCTGTCCTTTTGTCATCCCCAATTTGATAAAAACCAGCAGTTGAAAAATAGGATTCTATTTACAGATTGAATATTTTCTCTCCTCTCTTGTAACAAAATGGAAAAGGGCCTCAAAATAATGGGAAAATTATATAAGTTAAAAATCTAAGAAAAATGAGAAACATAAGGGTAAGGGCATAAAAGGAAACCTGGAATGAAGCTAATGGAAAAATTCATGCCATAATTGGCATGCTACACCTGCTTCAGTGGGTAGGCCAAAATATGATTTTAGCATTTTTAATGGATTCCAGACATCTGCCTTTTTTTTTTTTTTTAACTACTAGAGACCCGGTGCATGAATTCATGCATCCTACAGGATCAGGCCAAAACCAGCTCTTCAACATCCCCCGAGGGGCCCCAGATTGTGAGAGGGCGCAGGCCAGGCCAAGGGACCCCACTGGTGCACTATCAGGGCTGGGGAGGGATGCAGGAGTTTGGCCAGCTGGAGAGGGACTGTGGGAGGGCTACAGGGTGTGTCCGGCCAGTCTCGCTCAGTCCTGATTGGCCGGACCCCAGCAGCAAGCTAACCTACCAGTCAGAGCATCTGCCCCCTGGTGGTCAGTATATGTCATAGCGAGCAGTTGAGTCGTCCTAGCATATCATTAGCATATTACGCTTTCATTGGTTGAATGGACAACTGGACGACTGGACACTTAGCATAGTAGGCTTTTATTACATAGGATTAACTCACTGCAACAAGGCTTTCTCTTCCATTTATACCTTCTGTTATGACACTTGACACCCATTTAACTTCTTGGAATAAATATTCCATGTGTTTGCTTTTGCGCAATTCTAGTGGTCATATTTGTTGTTTTCCAAGAAAGATATTTTAAAACATACCTAACACTCCTAATTACACTTTCTAGCTTTGTTATTTCAAGGCCAAAAAGTTTCAGGACGTCCATTTTTTTCCTGGGTTTTTCTTCCACAGCAACTCAATATGTCAATACAAATCTATGTGAGTGAGAGAAGTATTCTAATGTTGTAGATAATTCAGAGGTGGTAAATATATATTTATTTTCTATAGGCTTTTAATAGTTGTACTTAAGCCCTAATTTGCTGGTTTGGCTCAGTGGATAGAGCGTTGGCCTGTGAACTAAAGGGTCCCGGGTTCGATTCCTGTCAAGGGCATGTATCTTGGTTGCGGGCACATCCCTAGTAGGAGGTGTGCAGGAGGCAGCTGATCAATGTTTCTCTCTCATTGATATTTCTGACTCTCTATCCCTCTCCCTTCCTCTCTGTAAAAAATCAATAAAATATATTTAAAAAAACAACAACTCTAATTTGTACAGAAATTGTTACTAGCATATAATAAAGAAGTAAATTGTGAACTGAATAGAAAAATGAAAACTGAACAATAGTTACCATATTTTTCATATTGAAGGTGCACATATCTCATGCAGCAAACACATCTGCATTTATATTCTCACATACCTACCTTTAGGCCCGCATGATGCTGATGGTAAATCATAGTCTAAGGAGTTTTATTTAACTACCCAAGGAGCTCCATCTCTTTTCTGGTAGTTTATTCTTAGGGCTATTTGGGAGTCTGGAAGATATTGGTCTCCCCCCCCCAATTAATTATTATGAAATATAAGAAAAACATAAAATGTAAGTGAAAATATTGATGTACTATCATAATAAGAATAATCAAGTAATTGCCACACAGAGTAAACTAATGAGCAGGAAACTAGAAATTGCTTTTATGCTCTTTCCTGTTACTGATTTCCTTGCTTTTCTTCTTAGTTTTGCTTTGCAGTTATATATCCTCAAATCTGTAATTTACTTCCACCTGTTTGAAATTTGTATAAATGGAATCATACACTGTGTTTTTTCCATTTGGCTTTGTTGTTGTTGCTCCAACTTACCTTATGTCCATAAGATTCACTTATGTTGTGGCACAGTCCGATTCCTACTGTTTCATGCTTTTCTATAAGTACATCACAATTTGTGTATCCGTTTATGTTGATGGGTTATTTCAACTTTGGGCTTTTTCAGAAATTTTCTGTGAATATTTTTGTGTACATATCTTTATTGCTTGCTATATCCCTGAGGTTTCATCCAGTATAATTTTCCTTCTTCTTAAAGGCCACATTTAGGAATTTCATAGAGAATCAAATGGTGGCAAATGCTGTTAAATTTTGCTTCTTTAAAAATCTTTTTATTTTATAGCTTTCTGGGGACAGAATTCTGTCAGTAATTTTCTTTCAGAACATTTATAATTTTAGGGGGTGAGGCTGTTGGTGTTGTGTTAGAAAGTTAGCTATTTAACTCATTCTTTTGATGGTAAAATAACATTTATGTGACTTCTTTTAAGGTTTTCAGACTTTCCTTATGGATTTTGTTTAATTTACCTTATGTTGACTTCATTGGGCTTCTTGAATCTGTGAATTGTTATGTTTCACAAGTTTTAAAAACTATCATTCAATTATTGACTCTGCATCCTTTCTCTTTTTATGGCAGTCCAGTTAAATGTATATTAGAGCTACTCACTGTTTTCTCTCTCTCTTACTTTATTTGTATGTCTTTCCATACTTCATTGTGGATACTTTTCATGACCTATTTTTAAATTCACTAATTCTCTCTTTAGCTGTGTCTAATCGGATGTTAATAGCCTCTCTTGTGTTCTTCCTTTATCATGTCTTTCCACTTTAATAATACCTGAGACTTTAAGCTCCTGTTGACATTTTTAAGATCAGCTTTTATCTCCACAAACCTTCTAAAATAGATTTATAATCTGTCTCTGCTTAGTCTAATATCTAGATTCCCTCTGGTGCTATCCCTGTTATTTTTTGTGTTTGCGATTCCTGTGTAGCCTTATAATTTTTTATGACTTACTGAATATTTTATTTGAAAATCACCTTTAGGAATACTTTGAAACCTGAAGTAAAGTTATTTACTGGATTTCTTATAAGTTCTGAGAGATTTAAAGTTATTCTCTTGCATTTTCTAAATACATAATCATATCAGTATATAACTATAATTTTGTTTTCTTGCTAATATCTCAGCTTCATATCATTTGAAAATATAATGCCCTGATAGAATTTCCAAAAATATATTCCATAATAATCTATACTATATAATAAAGAGCTAAAATGCTAATTAGACCAGATGGCAGAACGGCCTTCCAGAACAACCTTCTGGAATGACCAGTGGGTGGGGGCTGTGGGTCTGCGAGGCAGCCAGGGCCACAAGGGCTGAGCCCCTTGCATGAATTTCATGCATAGGGTCTCGTGTGTGTGTGTGTGTGTGTGTGTGTGTGTGTGTGTGTAAGTGACCTTTCGACCATCCAACCAGTAGCTATGATGCACGCTGACCACCAGGGGGCAGACACTCAATGCAGGAGCTGCCGAGCTGCCGTGACTTGGCATCTGCAGTTCTTGAGTGACACAGAGATGAGGGAGCCCGATTCCAGGTTGCGTCACTCAAGAACCATCCTCTCCCAATCTGGGACCCCTTGGGGGATATTGGAAAGCCAGTTTCCGCCCAATCCCTGCAGGCCAGGCCAAGAGACCCCACCAGTGCACAAATCCGTGCACCAGGCCTCCAGTAGTAAATAAAAGGCACTTCTGTCTTTGTGAGTTTATTAAAGTTGCCTTATGATACACATTCTTTATAAATCCTCTTGAGAAATTATCTAGGAATGAGTATTGAATTTTAACATATTTGTTTTTATTATATAATCATTTTACTTTTTGAATGAAGTTAAATGTGTTAATAGATTTCCTACATTACTGATTAGCCTCATTTTATTGCAACAAATTGCTTTAATGTATTGATGGATTTGTGTATTTAGATTTTTGCCTTTGTATGCATGTGATTGATCTACTGTGTATGTGCACATCCAAGTGTGTGTGTGTGTGTGTGTGTGTGTGTGTGTGTGTGTGTGTGTGTGTTTTATTGTGGTTGGATTGTATTTTGAGTGCCAGTTTTAAATGATCATTTTTGCTTTGGAGTAATTACTATAGCATAAAGATCATCAGTTTTTAGAAATGCCCAGAAAAATCCATCATAAAATTCTTGCTAGGAAATTTTGGAGGAGCTAATTTCATAATCAACTGTTCATTTTTTCTATCATTTTTAAACTAGTAAGCATTTCCTTGAGTCAGTTTTGATCACTTAATTTCTCAAATATTTAATATATTTATGGAGCTTTTCAAATATATTAAAAGAATATATAACATCCCCTTTTTGTTTTTGTCTAGTTTTTATCTTATATCTTTACCTAAAATTTTAATTGTAAAATATTTTTTTATTTTTCTTCATTATGTTTGTTTATCTTATCTTCTTAGGAATTGCTGCTTGCATTTATTTTTCAATTGATATCTTTATTAAATTTATTTAAATGCTGTTCTTTGTCTCTGCTTTCTTTATATTTTGTTCTGTAAGAATGTGCTCTAACTCTGAAAGCAACAGTGAATTTTAATAAAGGGCAGGGTTTGCAAATTACTCTTGCTGATTGCTGTCACTAACTAAAAAGCATATTTTAGAAACTGAAAGAAAACCTGGCTGGGTGTGGCTCAGTGGTTGAGCAAAGAACCAGGAACCAGGAGGTCAAGGTTCAATTCCCTAAAGGGCACATGCCCTAGGGCTGCATCCCCAATGGGGGGCATGCAGGAGATAGCCAATCAATTGATGTTTCTCTCTATCCCTCTCCTTTCCTCTCTCTAAAAAAAAAAAAAAAAAAAAAAAAAAATCAATAAAAACACAGAACCTGAAAGAAGAAAAAAATGGAAACACAGTAGTCTCCTCTTCTTCATGGGGATACATTCCAAGACCACCAGTGGATGCCTGAAATTGTGGATACTGCTGAACTATATATATATATATATATATATATATATATATATAATATTATGGTTCTTTTCTTACACATACATACATATGATAGCACTTAATTTTTAAATTAGGAGAATAAAAAGTAGCAACATCTAATAATAAAATAGAATAATTTTAATAATATACTATAATAAAAGTTATATGAATGTAAAATAAAAAAGAATGCTATTTTATATTAAGGATATTTTTGACTCAACTCCTTAAATTTTGTTTTGGAGTGTTCTCATTTAAGCTATTTTCCAGTTAATCTATAATAACAGTTTTGATTTAGTGTTTTGAGCCAAGAGTGATTTATTTAAGTTATTTTAACCTGCCAAGTACTTAAGATATATTATGACATTCTGGTTTGTTTAACTGTAGTCAGATAATGATCAGAATGAAACCAGAGATCGAGTAACAAAATTTTTACCTTTTAAACACAGCAGTGACTCTTGAAAGGATATCCTTATCATCCAGAATCCATTTTTATTTTGCTTTTTTTTTTCCCAAGTAAACAGTCTGTAGAATTGGGGAGGGAAGAAAGTGTTTGAGGAGGAATGAAGTGTTAAATATGAATGTGGCCCAGCCACGGGGGCTCAGTGGTTGAGTGTTGACCTATGAACCAGGAAGTCATTGTTTGATAACTGGTCAGGGTACATGCCCAGGTTGTGGGCTTGATCCCCAGTAGGGGGCATACAGGAGGCAGCTAATCAGTGATTATCATCATTGATGTTTCTCTCTCTCTCTCTTTCTCTCTTTCTCTCTCTCCCCCTTCCTCTCTGAAATCAATAAAAATATATTTTTTAAAATATGAATATGCACACCCAGGGGGGGGTCAAGAAAGAATAGAACTTCCCTGTAACTGTAGGTCATACAGGTTTTCCTTGTCTTTTGGTTCAAGTTATGGTGAGACTTGGAGAGTTGGGAAGACTCTCTCATCCCCTATCTCTCATGGTAACATGGTAAATCAAAAATTAAATGATGGCAGGGGAGTTATGACTAGGCATAGGAGTTTCTGAGCTAGCCTCCAGTTTTCCTGCAGGCTTCAGGGTGGCTGGCAGGTAGATCATCCAAAAGTGACTGAAAAAGAAGACACAAGACAGCCTGGAAACAGGGGCAACAAGAAGCATGACTCATATGACATGTCAACCAGAGGCTGTGGCAGGTCTTCAGGTATGAGCAGGAAGATGGAAAGACCATCCAGAGATGAGCTAGGGATGGAGCAGGCGGTCAGCACAAGCATAGCAGTGAACACCCTGGAGACGCAGATGTTCATGCCCAAACTTCAGCACAGGGATGGTAGATTCAACAAATAAAAATAAAAGATGCTCAGTTAAATTCGAATTTCTGATAAACAATATATAACATTTTAGTATATCCAAAATATTGGGTAGGATATACTAATATTTGTGTTTTATAAATAGTTATGTAATTCAAATGTAATAGGATGTTTTGAATTTTATCTGGCAGTTCTCCTCAGTGGCCTTTGTGAATGCCCCAGTAATGTAAAATGAAGAGCGAGAGGAAGAAAACTCTCAGGAAATATAATTGATGTCTGAACGATCTGAAAGACCACTCACTTTGAGGGTTTTTTCCCTAGAAGTGACCAGATTAGATTTTTGTATTGGAAATAAATGTAGCTCCAAATCAGAACATTTTTGTTACAGAAAAATGAAGTGTCATCTTTGTACATCCAAAATGACATAATTGTATTTGCTTTTAGGTTCATATGTCAGGTAAAATATGGCACTTTGCAGTGTGATGTTTACATCTTTGTGCTAGTGACCCGCACAAGCTAAATTATTATCCTCCGTTGTTAATTCCAAATTCCTAGTCTCCTCCACCTCTGATCTAATAAGCTGGGACCAGGGGAATGGGGTAGGAGAGTGGTGTAATGTGACCATCTCTGTGAATGAGAAGTAAGGGGTCCTTGTGGGCATAATTTGTGTCTCCAATAAACCTCTGCCATCTTCAGCCATGCCAACTACCAGTAGATTGCTGAGTTTTAAAGCTGGTGCAGAATATAAAAAATCAGGGCACATGGATCGTATCTTCCACATCTCTAGCTCCAGGAGTAATCAGAAAGAAACTCAAAGCTTCTTTTTTTATAAGGCTACTCTCTTCTCAGTACATTTCATTATGCCCTTGTCATGGGCAGCACGTGTCACTATTATACATCCTTTGGACCTTATCTTGACATATTATTCCTCTGTTTTATTACCAGTTTTAGACAGCACCATAGTGCAGATTAAACCCTCGACATCCAGTTACAGAAATACCAATGCATTCATTTAGAGTGCTGTCAGAATCTTTGTGCAATTTCAGTACCCAACTTGCCAGAGATGTAGTGAAATGAAATGCAACGAAATACATGGCTTTTCTTAAGAGCTAGTGAGGATCAGGGAGTTATGCATAACAAGGAAAAGATTGTTTAGTGCCTGTGAGATAGCAATAGCAAGCATTACAGGGTTTAGTTATTCTAATAGGGTTTATATCCCAATTCTTAAAAGTTATAGGGCCCCATTCACTTAAAGGGTTCAGTAGAATTCCAAGAGGAAAATATCCAAGGGGATGGAATTCTCGAAATGCCTCCTGAATTTAAAAAGATTGTGACTGGGGAAATGACTCACCCATCATTGGTGGTGAATTCATGGAGCCAAAAATCTTAAATGCACTCTACAGTCTGATCTTGGCTTTTCAGTTTAACAATGAATTAATGTGAACCCATGGAGTTTCCCTTCCCTCTGTGGGGATCTGCCCCCACTCCAATGTCTCTATTGCTCTAGGCATTCTTGAGAAATGTTTGCACTTAAATTCAATAATCTTACCTAATAATAGACAAACATGTAAATTGACTGTACCTTCACTACACTAACCAGCCAATCAGGGGAGTATGCAAATTAACCCAACAAAGATGGCGGTTAATTTGCATATGTAGGCTCCAAGTGGCGGAGCGAAGCCTGCTGACCCCAGGGCCAGAGCAGCGAAGCCTGACTGTTCTGGGGCCGGTGGAGTGAAGCTGGATAGCCCCGGGGCCAGCAGAGCAAAGCCTAATGGCTCCGGGGCTGGCTCTGGCCGGAGCCCAGCCAGAGCGAAGGCCTGGGTCCCTGGTGCCAGAGGCAAACCGGTGCCAGCACAGCAGCCAAGGGAAGGGAAGGCCTATTGCACGAATCTCTTCGTGCAACAGGTCTCTAGTCTATAATAATAAAAGCATAATATGCAAATTGATTGAACGGCTGAACAGCAGAACAACCGTCAGGATGACCTTCTGGACAACCACACTATGACACGCACTGGCGCCAGGCCAGCCAAGGTGGGTGCAATGCAATTGGTCAGGGAGCCCTGCCATTGCCCCTTAGAGGGATTCCCAGGCCACCCTCTGTGGGGCAGTTGATGAGGGGGCTCCACTATCGATCACCTCAAAGAGGGAGGCCCTGGCTACTGACCAGTAGGGCTATCGACTGGGGGGTAGGGGTTCTGTGATCACCCCAAAGAGGGAGGCCCAGGCCAGCCAAACGATTGCACCCCATGCCTGTCACCTGCAGAAGGAGGCAACCAGTTGTGGGGGTGGGGGGGGTAGCGCCACACAGATGGCAAGCAGTGGCAGTGACGGGGGCAGGGCCAGCTGCTGGCAGCCTGGGGAAAGAAAGCCCTGATAGGCCCTGATTGCCAGCCAGGCCTAGAGACCCTACCCAAGGGGTCCCAGATTGCAAGAGGGCACAGGCTGGGCTGAGGGACATCCACCCCCTCCTCCCCCCACATACAAATTTTGTGCACTGGGCCTCTAGTTTATAATAATTATTTAGAACAAAAAATGTCATTCATTGTTGCCAGGCTAGATGACATCATAGAGAAAACATATTGTCCTTCATTATTGTACCAATTTCATGGTTTTGTAAGGTAGGGGAGAAAGAAGATATTTTGGGTTCATTTTAGGTCCCTGTGGATCTGGGACCCTATACCTGTCATCCCACAGATGTCTTTCTAGCGAGTACACTGAGCAGTGTTAGGCTTGAAGACTCTATTTGTGGTAGCATAAAGGTAAGCATAGGACTGAAGCCCTAACCAGTTTGACTCAGTGGATAGAGTGTCACAGCCTGTGGACTGAAGGGTCCCAGGTTTGATTCTGGTCAAGGGCATGTACCTTGGTTGCGGGCACATCCCCAGTAGGTAGGGGGTGTGCAGGAGGCAGCTGGTCGATGTTTCTCTCTCATTGATGTTTCTAACTCTCTATCCCTCTTCCCTTCCTCTTTGTAAAAAATCAATAAAATATATTTTTGAAAAAAGAGTAGGAGTGAAGCCTTCACCCCATGATGTATGTGCTAAACAGAAGTTGAGATGGGGCTGTGCTAGGAGATGAGGCTAGGAAGCAATCTCAGGTTGCTCCGGACATCGCATTAAGAGTACATTCATTTTCCTCTTGTTCCCTCTATGTGGAAAGCTAGACACTCTCTTCTTTGCCTACCCAAGTCCTACTTTTTCTCTCATAAAACTCTGATTAAGCATCAACTTTCCCCTGGTGGGGGGGGGGGGGGTGGCGGGGGAGGGTTTCTTGCTTTTCTGACTGCTCTATTTAGAGGTCTCTTTTCTGTCCATGCACTTGTTCAGCATATACCACCAAGTCCTCTGCGGTCACACCATTAGCCTGTCATCTCCATTGAACTAAAAGCTCCTTAACTCTTCTCATGTCCAATATAGGCCTTGGCAAGTGATGAACAGATAAATGAGGTGGGGACTTTTACTCTTCCCACTGTACAGATGAGGAAACTGAGTATAGAAGTCATAAATAACATGTCATAAATAACACTGTAACATTTTAAAGTCACAGTGATGTGTGGAAAATGTTGATTTAGAAAGAGAAAATATGAGTGATCAATCCACATAGAACCAATTCAAAGTGAAATTCTATTGCTAATTATTTTGCTAATTCTCTTTTCTACAGAACCACTCAGGCTGCTTGAGCTGACCTGTAAATCTCCTCCTAACTCAGTTTGATCCACAGACCTTGCCAGTAGGTTTTTCTCATTGACTTCTTCTCTTACTGCTCAGGGGTGTACAGAGATTCGGTAGTTGTAGTCACTCTCTGCCAGGATTTGCAGTTAAGATTGTTCTAAATACACCTGGTCCAATGTCCCCTTCAGGACTTCGCAGTTTAACAAACAGGAGTTTGGTTTGGAAAACATAATTCTCATATCTAGAAACCAGCTGAGCCAGAGAATCCTAGAAGTCAGTTCGCCCCTCCGCTTCCAACCCACCAGACAACCTTTCTGTCTGCCTTCCCTCCCTCCCTCCTTTCTTGCTCTTTGACCATGAGTAGTTTCTATTAGCTGTTTGCATATAATGAGTTTCTAGTTTGAAATTCACAGCCTTTCCTGCCACATTATTTTAGCAAAGATATATTACAAATGACAAAATAAAACCTTAAAATAAAACAGAAAGTGAATCCAGATTTAACCTGTTTCATCACAGAATACTTTTTTTCTCCTTCCTGCGGTGTTGGGGAAGAAAGGAAGTGAGAAACTGAATAAACCAGATGAGTCTGATCATCAATATTCATTCTCCATGGAAGTTGCATAAAGAATTTCTCAAAACTGCCCTGGCTTGTTTGGTTCAGTGGATAGAGCATCAGCCTGTGGACTGAAGGGTCCCAGGTTCAATCCCAGTCAGGGGCACAGGCCTGGGTTGTGGGCTCAATCCCCAATGGGAGGGCATGCAGGAGGCAGCCAATTAATGATTCTCTCTCATCATTGATGTTTCTATCTCTCTCCCTCTCCATTCCTCTCTGTATATATATACTAGTATATGATACACACACACAGATATATATATATATATCCTATATAATAAAAGGTTAATATGCAAATCAACCAAATGGCAAAATGACCAGTCGCTATGATGCACATTGATCACCAAGGGGCAGATGCTCAATGCAGGAACTGCCCCTGGTGGTCATTGTGGCCCCACAGGGGGAGTGCCACTCAGCTAGAAGCCATATCACAGTGGAAGGAGCCTCTCTCGCCTCCGGGGAAGCGCTAAGGATGTCTGACTGCCACGGGGAGCAGCCTAAGCTTTCAGTCAGACATCCCCTGAGGGCTCCCAGACTGCGAAAGGGTGCAGGTTGGGCTGAGGAACCCCCCCCCACACACACACACACACACACACTGAGTGCACAAATTTCATGCACCGGGCCTCTAGTCTACATTTATAAAAGGGTAAGCAACCAGCCAACCGACCAGTAGGTATGATGCACACTGACCACCAGGGGGCAGACGCTCAACGCAGGAGCTGCCAAACAACAGCAACTTTGCAGAGTGCCCTCTCGCACTCTGGGACCCCCCAGGGGATGTCAGATTTTGGTTTTGGCCTGATCCCTGCAGGCCAGGCAGAGGGACCCCATCTGCCAAGGGACCCGACTCCAGGGCGTATCCGGCCCGTCTCACCCAGTCCCATCCTGCCGGCCACCTTCTAATTAATTTCCTTTCATTGTGCACGAATCTATGCACCAGGCCTCTAGTATATATATAATTTCTCAAAAGTAAAAAGGAAAATAAACCATGGCAATTTTATTTTCTACATTAGGTGTTCTCTTTTAGAAGCTAAAAGAATTAAACACTTGCCTTAATAAAAATGGAAGCCAATGGGTTGGAGCCTTTGGGTAAATGTTTAACTTTTCCTATCTCTACAGATTTGGAAATAGTCATCTCATAGATGTGTCTCAGAACAGAGGTCTGCAAAGTATGGCCCTTGGGCTAAATCCAGCTTTGCACCTGTTTTTGTAAATAAAGTTTTATTGGAACACAGCCATGCCAATTCACTTAAGTATCCTGTATGGCTGCTTTCATGCTACAACCACAGAGTTGAGTAATTGTGTCACAGATTGCATGGATTACAAAGCTGAAAATATTTACTATCTGGCCCTCTATAGAAATTATTTGCTCATTTGTATTTTAAAAACACCCTGAGGGGAGGACTTTGCCTTCCCCAGTCACTGGGACCACAGTTTAAACTAGGAAATTCTGGAATTAAATATGATTTCTCAGTGGGTAAACACACCTATGGACTGAGAAGCCCAGCAGAACTTGTGTTCAGATTCTGCCTCTGCTTACGACTGCCCTGTGTGACTTTGACAAGTTGCTTAACTTTACTGAACTTCAATTATTTTATCTGCAAAAAGGAGACACTTTCTGTTTTGAAGAACTACTATGACATTAAATGATACGATGTTCAAAAGTGTGCAGTGCAGTGCCAGCCATGGAGCGGGCACTCAGTGAATGTCGTTTTTCCTTTTTGTGGCCAAATCGAGTGAGCCACATGCGAGCGCACAGATCCCTCTGTCTGGACAAATGGCCACTTGTACAGTGGAAAAATTCCTTGTCATTTTAGTACATTTCTGAATGTTATTAGGAGTCATTGAAAAAAATGTCTTTGTCCACTACATCTTCTGTTCTATTCAGAGGATTTTTACCACGTGCATCCTGATTCATTTTGAATTGTTATTTAAGGCCAGTTTTAAGTAGGATTCCCCATGGTTACAGTAATAGCAACGATTTCCAGCAACTCTTTAGAAGGATTTATACAAAGAAGAGCAAGGAACTTGTGTTCAGAAATTGCCTTCCTGCATAGCATTTTCCCCCTGTATAAAATCAATCTCTTAGCTAGACGCTAAGCCTCAGAGGCCAGACCTCTAGAGGATGCTCTGACTCCAAGAAATGTAGGCCAGCGGCCTTGCTGCTGAATGTGTAAAATTCCATTTGAAAAGAAACCAGGCCCTTGTTAACAGCATCACAATAAGCTGGAGACATAGATTGATTTTGTTAACTGTTGTGCCCCTGCTGTAGAATCACTCTTCTAGCCTCAGTCCAATGCAACACACTTGCTCTGTGTCTGTTTTGTCCACTTTGACAAAAGACTTCCTCCATATGTCTGTCCATGTATTTGAAGAGTTGCAACTAAGCCATCCAGACTAAAGAAATATATTCTATGTTAATAAATATTTTTTCCTGACATTCACTTAAACATTGTGCCACGAATACTTAATCCACAGGAGGTGGGCCGCATGCAGTGTCATTATCTTCCATTTACAGGTGAATGAAATAGGGATACGATGAGGTGAAGTGATGTGGTTGACAGTTAGACACTAAATGTTCAGAGCAGCAAATAGCCACCGGATGCTTTTGCTGTGCACGCATTACCAGGTGTGCGGAGAAACTGGCAAATAGTCTGTCCTCTTTCACCCTCCTTCCAGCGTGCTATTTGGGCACAGATATACTCCAGGCTTCATTGTTTTTCCTCATCACATTTTCTCTTGGCCTTAATCTCATCCTTTTTCCTCCTCTTCCTCCTCCTGTTCTTTTCTTCATCTCCCCCACCTTCCTCATCTCTCCTGCCTTCTTCTTCTTTGTTTCCCCCACTTTCTCCTTTTCTATTCTAATCCCACCACATTCTATATTTGTAAGCTGCCTTAAATCCCCTGGGCACAAAGTAGGTTGTAAACATATATTTTCATATACAGTATAGCATGTATATATATGACAGAATCTCAGAAACTCAGAGTTGGAAATAATGCAGGAAGAGCAAAGACTACAATTCCTCCGATCAGAGCTGATTGAGCCAAGTTTACTTATATCATGTTGATATGACTAGATATCCAAAAACAAATGAAGCTTTAGTCTGTATCACAAAAACATAGGAAATTAAACAGTTGAATAGATTAGGACTGTGAGAGTCATTTTGCCCATCACATTAATGCCACCATCTTTGAGATGTTTCATAGGTGATTAAAACTCTAGCATTATCCATATCCTACCTATATTCTCTTTATTTAGGTGCATAGAAAAAAGTCATTTTTCACTTGTATTCACACACAAAAGTTTGATAACAGGCACTAATAGCACAAAAAGAAGTCAGATAATCACCTTGGTTTATATGCTCAGGTAAAAACACAGCACTTCAGAGTTCTCTAGTCTCGACATGAAAGCAATGCCTGACTGAAACTCCTTGACCAGGAGTTTTCAATGTAAGGTTGAGACCATGATAGCAGTGGTTTTCAGTCCTTGCTGCACGTTAGAATCATCTCAGAAGCTTTATAAGGATTGCCCTTACCCCATACCAGGAATTCTGATTTTTTTGGTCTTGAAAGGGCCCTGCATTGTTTTTTTTGTTTTTGTTTTTTTCCCTCTAAACTCTTCAGACAATTCCAATATTATCAAGGGTTAAGAACCACCACGCTAATTGATCTTGAGTTGTACAGTCAGTTGTAAGTCATAACAACTTTTCATTTTCTTTTTTAATGAACAGTCAGACTAGAATGGAATAGAAAATATTGGTATGCAATTCAAGTACTAATGGTACTATTCCATTAAGCTTTTGTTTCTGTTTCATGTATATTAGGAGTGATACTGTCACTATTTAAGAAATAATTGCTTACTGTGAGTTATAGTTGCAAAAACACTGTTTTAGATGGTCTTTAACAGAGAAGGGATGTTATGTTGATAGTTGCCTAGAGAAAATCAGAAAATCTCCATCTGTCCTAAGAGAGAAGCCCAGTTGCACTATGCACTATTTTTAAACGTTTGCAGGGCATGCAGTGATCTCCGCACTATCAAATGTTTCTTACCTATTTATAGAAGCACTCCCACCTTCTCTCACACACCAGTCCTCTCTCCTGTAAGCACCATCACTACTTAGACTTATTCAGTTGCATTTCTTAAGACTATCTAATAGCTCAGTTTTCTCGTTTTTAAATTAGTTCACTCTAACTCTTAGGGGTATTTAAGGAAGATTTACACCTCAGAAGAAAATATAGGATCTAAGGTTTAGCAGTAAAGTACTCTATATTAGTTCTCTGAAAATCCCTATCAGATTCTTAGGCCTAGAACTCAACTAAATTTTCTGAAATCTTCCAGGATGCTTTCTGGAAGTGGAAGTGGGGCCTTCGTATTAGTACTCAGTGCCCAACTATTCTAGGATAGTCAGTGGGTTTCACAGATTATACCAGACCTTCAGCTCTTACGATTTCTTAGTATGATGATAGCATGGAAACCACTATCAAGAAAAGCTAGTGTGTGGAGAGTATTATGCTAAGCGAAATAAGCCAGTCAGAGTAAGACAAGTATCCCATGATCTCACTCATATGTGGAATCTAATGAACAAAATAAACTGATGAATAAAATAGATCCAGGGACATGGAAGCATGGAACAGACTGTCCAATCTCAGAGGGAAGGCAGAGGAGGGTGGGTGGGTGGAGAGAGATCAACCAAAGGACTTGTATGTACATATGCACAACTCATGGACACAGACATTAGGGTGGTGGAGGCCTGGGGCAGAGGGTGGGGGTGGGCTAGAAGAGGTCAATGGGGAGCAAAGGGGAACATACGTCATACTTCCAACAATAAAGATTTTAAAAAATAAAGGAACTAGTGTTCCCAGTCTCACGGGCCCCACCCTCAGTGAACTAGGCCCTCCCCTCCTCCTACCCCTCCACTTGTAGTTTCACGTCTGTGTTGATGCATACACGCTGCTCTTTCTTCCTGTTATTTTGCTCTGAAGTGGCTGTGGAGCGACTAGGGGGAGGTGCAGGTAGGGAGGCAAATGGAGGAGGAAGCTGAGCCGGGGAGGCTGCGGCCTTGCAAGGCCTGGAGTTGCCTCAGCTGGGGCTTCGCCTGGGACAGACCTGAAGATTGTGCCCACAGTTCATGCAGTGCCCCTTCATGCCACTTCTGCCTTGAGCTGGGGTACAGACTTGTAGGATCTCTTTGCTGTCTTAGAGCAGTACACACAGTGGGTAAATGATAATTTTAAAAATACTTCAAATGCATTAAGGAAAAGAGTGACTGAACTCAGCTATGAAAAGCAACTTAGGAATAAAAAACAAATAAATAACTTGCAGCCCAAAGGGGAAAACAAATACAAGTATACATCAAGTTAAACCTCCTTTTCAAAACATCATGAGTAAAATGATGTTTCCTCAAGGAACATACTTCACAGAATACTGTGTAGTAAAAGTGTTAAGAACTGAATGAAGCAGGAGAGGAAATCACTTCTTTTGTATTTTTTCTTTTTTGCTGGTAATCTAGCCCACAGCACCCAGAAACTTCCTGGAAACAGAATCAGGTAGTTGAGCAAGTTTGCTAAGAGGGCTAATGGGGCAGTATTTTGAGACAAGGGAGGCTGGCGTGAACTTTACAAAGGGAGTTAATTGAAATGGCAGTACAGCAAGCTCAAATGTGTCACCACATGACAGGAGAGAGCAGGACAGACTGTTCAGCAATTCATCAGAAATTGAAGCACCTTAAAAATCAGCAAACTTCTATACATGGCATCTTCCTGGACATACAAGTGATGAGGGAAAGGAGGGGAGTGAGAATTGTAGAATAAATTGAAGACATGACAGAGGTTGACCTGTAGGTGATACCAATGACTAGAATGCTTGAATGTAATAGAAAAGAAAGATGAATCAATTGACCAAAAAAAAAAATTATTCAGAACTGGTAATGGAAGCCTGTAAGTCAGGACGTGAACCTTCGGCAGACACTGAAACACTATGACACACGATGTGTCTGAAACCAGCCTTTGACATGGCAGAGGAGAAGGCATTTGCCTTGGATTTGGTGGCGAGTTCAAAGAAAAACTGTGGCCCTTCCTCAAAAATAATCTTTCTGTCATGCTGGATATAGCACCAGATGGTTTTAACAATTTTCCACTCCAACAGAGAATGAAAAAACTGAAACAGAAGGAAATGAATGAAATCAATAAATACTAAAAAGGCAGTCAAAAAATGCCATCGGAAAAATGAGAGGTGTCTAAACAATCCACAAATGAAACGACACATGCTTTGGATTACAGATGAATTTAAGAAGGGCGCAATACAGAAACACTGTGATTAAAGGGAAAAAGAAAGGAAAAGGAAAGGTAAAAAAAAAAATCTCCTAAGCTAATGAGCTTTGGACATTTCCCCTTCCTTCTTTCCTTCCTTCTTCCTACCTTCCTCCCTCTGTCCATCCTTCCCTCCCTCCACCCCTTCCTTTCTCTTTGTTCTTCCTTTCTTTTCTTTTCTTTTTTCTTTTCTTTCCTTTTCCTTCCTTCCTTCCTTCCTTCCTTCCTTCCTTCCTTCCTTCCTTCCTTCCTTCCTTCCTTCCTTCCTTCCTTTCTCTCTCTCTCTCTCTCTCTCTCTCTCTCTCTCTCTCTCTCTCTCTCTCTCTCTCTCTCTCTCTCTCTCTTTCTTGGCTATTCATGACACAGCCTAATACACTGACCTTTTCAATGGTTCAGTATGATTTGTTTCCTTTGGGGGGAAATAACACTGGCATTATTGTCATTTGCTTCCTTTATTCCTGCCACCTAGCAGCCACTCAACAAATCCATTTTCTTGTGTGAATAAGGAAACTGAAGACAACTAGACAAGTTACACCTGGTCATTTGATGGTTCCTTAGCCTTTAGTCCACCTAGTGCACGGCCTTGCCTGATCTCATTTCTTACTCTGCTTTTTGTGTCTTCCATACAAACCATGCTGAGACTTACAAAGACCCACAGCATCTAAGAAGGTCAAGTATGATAATGTAGACAAGGGCAGGGTTAGCTCCACTTGGAGGATAAAGACCGTGGATAATTCTTCCTATTGCTCTAAGTTCCTTTTGATAGCTTTAATACCTTCTATCAATGTGATCTGTTTCTATGGATCCATTCCATTAAAAAAGGGAGGTCGGTGAGAGGTATAATATGCTTTTTTCATAAACAGTGATGACATCTAGAGCAGGCATCTTATTCTGCAGTTTTCCTGGAGAGAAATCTAAGGAAAAATGGGCGGTGACAGAGGGGGGAGGGGTCAGGGGTACCGGAATATGCAAGAGAGGAGTGGTGGGGAGGATTTTGAGCAGATGGAGAGGTATTCACAGTTAACATTATTTCACTAGGCTTGCACAGTATTCCTGCATGGTAGGTAGAGCAAGTATCATTATCTCCATTAGGTCGATGAGAAAAATGAAGCCCAAGATGTTAAGTGACTTGCTTTGAGCTCTGACTCCAAGTGACTAAATCAAAAGCAGAATCCACATCTGCTGATTCTCACTTTATTCTGCCAGAACAATAATGAAGTTTAAGTTGTAATATCTACTTGGGCCTGTGAAAATTCCATGACCAATCATTCTTACAGAGGCAGTTAAGATCCTTGGTGACTTGGCTATTTTTTACCTTTACAGCCTTCCGAGCTATGCCCTACCTCATTAATTAGCCCCAGTCATACCGAATTAATTTTATCTTCTCTTCTCCTACTCAGCAACTCCTTATCTTTCCGCTCTCAGGCGACACATTTCTTCTTCTGAAAGCGCTATCTAACATCTCTAAGTTAGTGAAAGATGACCCTTCTTCATGCTCCTTAGACCTTGTTCTTTCCCCTGTTCTAGCACGGTGCTCTAATTGCCTGTTTTTCTGTCCTTATCTCCATCTTAAACTTCTTAAGGATGGTGACATTACAGCACCAGTGCCTAGCACAGCTTTTGGCATATAGAAAGGCTCTCAAAGTGCTCAATAAATAAATAAAGCCAATATTATAAGGTATAATTGTTTTTAAAATTCACTTTTATATTCTACATTACAAGCCTTTCTGCTATTCACAGCCTAAATTTAATTTTGTCCATTTAGTCAACAAATGTTAGCTGAGATCAGGGGTGGGGGACCTCTTTTCTGCCAAGGGCCATTTGAATATTTATAACATCATTTGTGGGCCATGCAAAATTATCAACTTAAAAATTCACCTGCTGTATTTGGTCAAATATTTAATTAACTCACCCCCAATGCCTTGGCAGGGCCAGACCAAACGATTCCGTACCCCTGGCCTAGATGCTTAGTACTTCCATTAGGGTTGTATGCCCAAACTCCTGGCATCATAGTACGTACTATAAAAATAGGCCCTCAATACATAATTTTGGAATGAATTAATTAGTACAAAGATGATTAATATACCAACTTCCTGAAGCATTTATTTTAGACAATGTCTTGACTGTAAGTAATGGTGAAACGGGACAGAATATGGGAAGAGCCATATGGGAGTTTTTGGTAGCTTTTGTTTGGTAAGCTGAACAATGTGATTGCAAGAAGTGAGGACTTAAAGTAGCTCATGTAGTCACTGACTCTTGGGAAAGTGGCTGCTGAATCTGATCTGGCCTGTGGAAATTAAACGTGATTGGACTAATCTTGACAAGGAAAATACACAACTTGCAGACTCATTATGTGTTTTTAGTGATTTCCTTAAATATCACCAGTCACAAGTATTTAGAAAAATCTTAAAATGCTTCATAGACAAGATATTGCCACTAGTAAAAGCCAAAGTTATATCTACAGGGACAAAGTTAAGGGCCCGAAATGGGATGTTAGTTGTTTTGACCTTTAGTTTGATGTGTACCCTACTGCCATTTTCCATTTCAACAACCTCTTTAAGAACTCTTAATGAGTATTTACGGAGCACTGTCTCCCACACATATTTAAGTGCTCACTGTAGAGAGAGCAGAAAGTGATGTGTAAAGAGCTTAGGCCTTGGCTTCATGAGGCCTTGGCTTCAAGAGGCCTTGGTTTGAAGCCCAGCCCTACCACTTAGAAGCTACATGATCTTAGGTAATTCACCGAACTTTGCTGTGTTGCAGTTTCTTCACATGTACATGGGTGTTGACAAAAATAGTACAACTTGAGATTTAAATGGCTTCATGCATATACAGTGCCTAACACATAGTAAGGACTTTATAATGTTGGCTCTGGCCATTATTGGTATATGCTAGGTTAGGTGTTGTGAATACATACACTGAAAAGGAGAGTTATGGTTTCTGTCCTCATGCTGTGTGCTTGACATTTGCCTGTTTCTCTTTACTGTATAATTCATTGTTCAACCTTCCTCTGCCTTGCTGTGAAAAGGGCCTCACTCCAGAAAACCACAATTCCCAGGCTCGCTTACTAACTGGCTACCTGCTAGGTTTAGGCAGCAGAAGGTTCAGAGAAGATATTGAGCTTGGAAGGCCAATGGTGGCAGCATCAATGGCAGAGGCTGTCTCTTCTTTCTTGCCCATCTCTCTCCAACAGAGCCTCCTTCTTTGCTCAGAGGCCCCACTGCAATACCCTAGTTCCCAGGCTTCTTACCAGCATTCTGCTGTGGGAATGAGGCCAATATAGAAGAAACTAGAACAAGAGGAAAAAGGCAAATTCTTGATGTAGCCCTGGATCCAACGGTGCCTGCAGATTTTATAGATCTAGATGTTTTGAAATATGAGCCTGTACAATTTTCCTTTTGCTTAAGCTACTTTGACTGCATTTCTTTCACTTGCCTCTGTGAAAATTTTCATACATTGTCTACTAATTCATGAGACGGTTTGAGATAGCACACTATAAAGCAGTTCTCCTTGAATATTTGTCTCTGGAATCCACATAACTAGTTTTTATTGTCCTGCTAGGATTAAGTGTATAAAGATGAGCAAGATAAACACGGTCCTTCTCTTTGGTAGTACAATAATGACAGATTAAGTGTTTTACACTTAAAAAGTAAAAATCTTAGCTTTTATTATACTTATTCCAATATTGTTGTTTTCTCTGGAGATCTTTCCTTAGTTAATGTGCATCTTAAACAAAAGAGATCTCATCAATTTTAATACAAGAATATAAACTAAAATGCAAAGCAAAAAAACTTTGGGGAAATAGTTTTCATTTATTTTCAATAAAGTAAATCCCAAGCCTCTAGTTCTTTATGGGAAGCTTCCCAAGGCAGGAGGATTTTTCAGTGCAACGAAATTAACAATGTCACTGCCGCAGGACAATCACTCATTCTGCTATATATTTTCTTGGCTCTCCTCTTCTCCATTTGACTAAGATGATCCATTTGTCTTCTGATAATGAATGGGCTTCCTCTTCCTTTTAGCCACTAGCATAAGTCACTGAAACTTGCCCAAGACATGTCTAAAGTTCATTTGCTTTGGGAATTTTTTGAATCTTGCATAGTTGAAAATAAATTTGTAATCAGGATACAAGTATAAGTGTGTGTGTGTGTGTGTGTGGTGTATTTGTGTGTGTGTGTGTGTGTATACGTGTGTGTGTGTGTGTGCTTTGTCTTTGAAATATATGCAGTGGCCTTTTAATGTTGTAATGCATGGGTCAGGCTGTAGTTGCTATGGAAACAATAACCAAATTTCCTGACATTTGAGGGTAGGGAGATGCAGTGGTGGCTGCTGTGATCAAAGTTGAAAGATTGCTGATAAAATTAAAGTAGCTTAAAGAGTAAGGGGCTTTTTCTACCTTAATATTCAGATCAGAGCAGTCAGCTCTTCCCCAGGGTCTCCCAATTATATCTATCAAGGCCAGGCTGAAGGCTTACTAATATTCCTCTAATTATTGTTTTATACTCAGTTTATTTTGGATAATGGATGAATGGGATTTTGGAGTTATAGTTGCTATATAGTTTTGATTATAGTTGCTATACGGTTTTATATAGTATAAAATCATGCTTTATGGTAATGGGACACATTATATCCAGATTAATGTCCACCCAAGAAAAATTGCTATTAAGATAACAAAATGCATGCTTTTGTTTGGAATGTGATACCTTGAAGTACAAGTTGATCAGTCCAATGAATGCATCTAATTCATTCTCTGTTCAAAAGGGATCATTTCTAGGACCTCTATGACTCCTGCAGAGTTTCTCTGAAGCTTCCAGTACAGCACTGATATTTTTGCATTGTTAAGGTTTATAAGATGCATCATATGAGAAGTTCATATATCTGTGTTTATTCTGTTCATACTACATGTCAGGAGAATGTGAGAGGAGTATGGACTATGGGTAGTGGCATAATCCCCCTAATTGCTTAGTGAGGGTCCTCTGTGCCCAATACAATGTTACGCTCTGTGGATGTGGACAAGATGTGGATAAGAAATGATTCCTGCTTTCAAGAACCGGTTTTGCCACATGAGGAGAGGATACATGCAGACTTCTCATTGAGTGGGGACATTGCAGGAGGAAAGCCAACAAATGCAGCCGAATATAAAGGCAGGAAGTGAATCCAATCGAATGGGCAGATAAAGAAGCTGAAGAGGAAGCAGAACTTGAGATGGAACCCAAAGGAAGGGCAGACCTTGTTAAAGAGGGAAGACTGTTTGGTGTTAGTAAACTTCAGAACTTATAAGTATACTGTATATATTCTTTTGAATGTCATATGTTATATTAAAATAGAGACAAGGTAAAGCAAATGGTGTGAGCAAAGGTTCAGATGATCTAGTGGCTAAGGGACATTGAGTAGTTTGGTTATGCTGGGGAGATAGACAGATGGTTCTATTAGATATTCTCAGGTAATGAAGATGCTCAGGGAATTATGGGGGCTATGAAGGACAGGTTAGAAAATCTTGGATTTTGTAGATTCCAAATGATATTGAGGGCCACAGGGCTTAAACTGTAATAATCTCAGGTCAAAGTGAAGACTCTAAAATGGTGATAAACATAGTGAATTGCCTTCCACTGCTTGGCAAGAAGTTAGCAGTCAGTAAATGCAAATTGGTTTTGGTTGCAAATAAAACCAATGTGACACCAACTCAAAAAAACCTTTGGAATTGTAGCTGATATACTGTGGTTGTTAAAACTTGTTGACAGTTGTTTAACTCCTCCATAGCACTTTCTTCAGATTTTTTCCTCTGGGTTATTGTCATTTCAGGCCTCTTTAATATAGATGAGTTGAAAAGAAGAAGTTTTAAAAGCCTAGTTTTTTTGCATATGAAGTTGTATAAAGTATGTATAATATGGTGGGAGCCTTGAGTGAGTTATAAACAGATTTTTATTTCATACTGAGAAATTGGCCCACCTTGATTTCATACAGATGATGACATGGTGGTCTCAACGCTTCTCAGTACTCATCAGGAAAATTGTTGAGGATGGATTTAGCATTCTCAACTCTGAGGGATTTCTGGAAACACAATGGGTAATCTGTATCCAAGTTAATACATACCTATTGCTTCTGATTTAGGGCAATCATAGAATGAGACTAAACACCTTTGGCACAAAGTAGTAGAATATCATACAGGTTATGTTTTTGGGTGTTCGTTTTCAAAATTAAGTTTATTTTAAAAATGGACAATCTTTTAACCTTTCTTCTTTTTTTTCCCCCCAAAAGGGTCTTCTTAAGAAATGCTACTCTGCCAAGGCGTCTTACCTCTTCCAGCAGGACAAATTCTATGATGTCAGCTACGACACAGGAGACAAGTCTATCCAATGTAGCAGGAGAGCAGATGCATTCAAGTTCTGGATGACTTGGAAGGCCCTGGGCACATTAGGCCTTGAAGAAAGAGTTAATCGTGCTCTTGCTTTATCTAGGTACTTGCGTGTGTGTGTGTGCATGTGTGTGTGTGCACCCATGTGTATCTATAATAGATTCAGTGACAGTAACATTTGTGAGGTCTGTACATATTATCTCATTTGTGCATTTCTTCTTTTATCTGATAACCTTTTTCCCCCAGTATCTACTATGTGATAGGAATTGTACTCCTACCCACTGCCCTCCAGGATCCTAGCCTAGTAAGAAATGCATTCTGGTGCTAATGCAGATAAAAATACAGGTTAACCTACATTTTTGTTAAAGGAAGGTACATGGTGCTCCAGACCACTCAGCAGGATTCCCCAGTATATTCATGAGGGTCATGGGCAGGGAAGCAACATTCAACTAAGACACAATAAAGAAAGGACAGAAGAATAATCCAGGCAGAGGGAATAGCAGGCCTAGATTTCCAGATGTAAGAGAGATCATGGTGACTTCAAGGACCCAAATAGTAGGTCTTGAGCCTGTGGGGCTGGTGTAAAGGCATAAAGGTAAAGTGGAAGCCCCAGGGCTGCTTGCCTTGTTGTAACATTAGAGACAAAGCTTTTGAACCCACTTTCAAAGACATGTGAAGAGCTCTTGATATATGCATTGGACACATATATCACCTGAACAGAACTCTGCTGCTAAGCTTGGATCAGTGGGTGCCAATGGGCAGGCCATGACCAAATTTACTTTTAAATGTGACTTGTTGAGCCTGAACTTCATAGGGTTAACCTTCATGATGTTAAAAAAATAAAACATTTGAACATTTAAAATAGTATTTAAAAATAGGGAGATTTGTTAAAAATCTAGATTTTTGGCTTCTATTCCGAATGCTCTCAATCCCACATGGTGACAAGCTGCTGAACATGACGCCCGACTCTCGGGAGAACCATCGTCCCCTCTTCTCATCCTGTTTCTTATCTAGCTCATTTTACTATAGCTTAGAGGTGCTAGCTCTACCATTTATAAGCTCTTCGTGTCTTGGGAAAGTTTTTTAACCTTTCTGCACCTCAGTTTCACCCCAGTAACATGGAGATAACAACAGTGTCTAACTCAAATAATTGTGATGAGGGTTAAATGAATTAACATGTGTAAACACTCAGAACAGTGCCTGGTTGGCATATGCTACATGCTATATGAGCTTTAGTGTCAGTTTTTTGTGTTTTGTTTTTACCTGCTTGCCAATACAGGCATCAGCGTTTGTGATCTCTGGTTTGAATAATCTCTCCTTCTTCACTCCCTGTTTACATTTCACTTGCAAAACTGAAGTATCTCCCTAGAGACTTAAAACAATGTCTTCTTTCTACACTGGGAGTGGCATGGGTGCTCTCTGCAACACTGTGCAACAGCAATGCTCTGAGCATCACTGCGGATTTTCTGGAAACCCAGGATCTTATAATAATGATGATTTAGTCTAAGTCTACAACTTGGCTGGAGTGGCTTTATCTCATACTATGGTGGCTTGGGGTGGAGAAAAGCAGACTGGGCCTACTCTCCACATGTCTTTCATCTTCGTTGGGTCAGCAGGCTAGCCAGAGTGTGTTCTTATAATGGGGCTGACAGAAGATAAGGCAAGCCCACTTTAACCTCCTGGTTGCATCATATCTACTAGCATTCCAATGGCCAAAGCAAATTTCATGGCCAATCTCGATGTCAAAAGGCAGGAAGTACAGTCTACCATTTTGCAGGAAGAACTGCAAAAGTACATGGCAAAGGACTTGGATATAAGGACAGGTGAAGAAATGGCTTTGGCACTTTCTGGTGATTGTGGTTTCAGAAGTAGTTTGAAAAACCTGCAAATATGTGTCAGTTAGGATTCTTTTGGTGGTAACCAACAGAAACGTTAACTCCAGGTATCATAAAGAAAGAAAGATAATGTATTACCTCATATTACTTATAAGCTAGTATAGTGACGACTTCTGGAATGGCTTATTCAAGGGGCTTAAACAATATCACCGACCTCAGTTTATCTCTGTCTATCAGGTCTGTTCTCCTTCATGTTTGGTTTCTTCCTATGAGGGAAGGCAGCTGCCAGGAGTGTCAGATCTACATCCTCCCACATTCAGGGTCAAGGTAAAAAGGAGAGACTTTCCCTCTTCAATAACCCTGAGGAAATTTATAATCATTTCTGTGTGAAGCAAGCATCCACCTCAGAATCAGTCACTATTTTGAGGGAAAGGTGATACTCTCATTGGTCATGCTGAGCCACATGCCCTCCCTTGGCACTAGGGAGACTCTCAATTCCTCCTATAGAACATGTACTGAAACTAGGTGAGCAGTGTGCTTTTAGTAGAAGTAGGGCTAAAGTGCTTCGATCAGAAGTAGGGCGAGAACTACCCAGAGGTGAAAAAAAAATGGACTGTCTACCATAAATATTCATAGTTGCTCATTAAAAGTTCAGAAATCTCTGTTCACTTTTTTGTATTTTCTCATACCATTTAAGTGTGGTAGAATCTCTGCATTATTTTTTCTAAGCCGCTGAGTAATTTAATAACAGGTGTCATGAAACAAGCGAGATATAAATATTTGATGATTGTATTTATTATAAAGTTAACATTCATCTCAGGGTAGAATTTAATTTATAGTCAAAGGAGTTTTTCTAATTTTTGCAGAGAAATATCACAGGAGGATAAATGTTAACATTTCAGTTCAATTCAGCCACACTTATTGTTTATAAATGTTTGTCAAGTTGAATTGAATGGAATTAACATTTCAGTGAGCATTGCTGCAGACTCTGTGACCTATATTTAATATTTGAAAAATAATCCCTCCTCTTTCATGCTGTTACTCATAATAGTTTTGTTCTCCTTGACATTCCACATTCTTGATATCTAACACTCTATTCCTGGAGTGAGCAAAAGTTACTCTGTTTTCCCACCCCCAATACCAAGCAAAAGCTAAGTCCTTTTACAGATATCACTTTGAATGAATATAAAATTATAAACTTGGAGAAAATTACTTTAGGATTAAGAATTATATTAAGATAGCAATATAAGGTCTTTGTTTTCATGATTTTTATTTCCTTTTAAATTGATTGGTTTGTGGTTCTGCTCTTTAGGGGAGGGGGGAATGGAACATTTTCTCAATTCTGGGAGCTAATCTGTGTCCTTGAGTCCATGTGTAGTGGTCTAGAGATAAAATGTCTCTTGGGAGGGGAAAACAAAGCCTCAGTTTGTAATGTTTGCCAATTTCCAGTTGTGGTTTACAAAATTCCAGAATATTTAACAATTAGCTCTCACTAGCCAGTAAAATCTAGCACTATAACACCATTGATTTTGTGAGCCAGCATAATCAGTTCAGACCACTGACTGGTGAGAGTTAAAATGTCATTTTCCACCACACTCACTGACCCTAGACCACCTGCTCTAGATTTTATGTAATAAAAATGATTCTCATTCATGGTGTTCGGCTCTACTTGCTATAACTTCTCTAATTTATGGCTAACACTTTTGTTTCCTAGAAGTATAATACCCCTCAGCAGATAAGAACTCTAGCAAAGTGAAGATGCAAATGAGAATTGTGTTACTATTTGGAGTGCACCTCTATTATCAGCAGTCTAATGTACCTAACATATCCATTTCCCTAGGCCTTAGGTTAGGTGTCTTATATACTGAAAAAGCTGTGCAACTCTTCACCCCTGGCACATTGTAGTAAAGATTGCACCGACCTGAGAGAAGCAATGTTTTCATGTTCCTGAATCAAAATGGAGCTTAGTGTTGAAATTTCTGTATTGACTATAAGACTTAAGGGCCCAATTTGATGTACCTACAGATTGCCATCACCTTGACCAGGTAGCTTGCTCCTCTTCCCCTGGGAAAGCAGGAGCAGACATTTTCAGGAGGACTGTGATTCCTATTTCACCAGTTGTCAGAGATCCAGCAAGAAGGAAACATGTATGGCCTGGGAGATCCGGAAGGCTTTTCTAATTTTCTTTTGACCCTTGTCATCCCAGTTGATGACCGCACCTTTCTCAGAAGAAATATTAACGACTGGAGACTTGCTTTCTCTTTGGGTTGTTGAAAATCAGTGGTGTTGGGAACCTAAAGCAACATACCATTGAAACCCAGGGGGCTGAGGTTTAAAATCACCATCTCCAGCACAAGGCAGGAGATTGTGCATCTTGGATTTCTGCCTAAGAAAGTGGAAAATGTTTCACAATGCCCGTGGCACCCTGTTGCTGAGGGCACCTTCTAGCCCGTTGTTGTGGCACTCAGGTTAAATGGATATTCACTAAGGGGCAATTTTTAAAGCAAATCTAGAAGAGTCACGTACATAGGTCTTTTCAGCAACGAACAGCTCACAAACTCCCATTCTGCTGTTGCTAGGTCTCCAATGTATCATTTATCTATCCCCTTGACACACGTCTCTGTAATCCCTCCAGTGGAATTTATTTCACTGGCTTGCATGAATACTGAGGGATTTACTGTTGTCAGTATGGAAAAGGTGAGCAGTGACACAATGGCACTTGGTGCTAGTGTGTTTCTCCAGGTGACAAGAGGAGGAGAGTCCAGAAGACTATGAAGGACTAACGTTTTCAATTGTTTATATTGGTGATTTTTAAAAAAATCATCATTGCAGTAGAATGTAGTAGGTAGGTGTTTGTGATGAATCACAAGCCATGCATTATGTCTTAATGTATGCAGAGCATACAGAAAGCAGATGGAAAGAACTCCCAGGAGTTCTGCAAGGCTCCATGTATCAGAAAAAAATGTCAAGTGAGGAGATGAGACCAGGAGAGAAACTTGGTTCAGAGTGCTCCGAGAAGACTAAGTAGCTGGTGAATTGAGAAAGGGACTAGAAGGGCTATTCCCAGAAAGGACAATGTAATGCAAAAATATTAAATTCGTTTAACAAATCAGAGAATTGAGGGTATCTGACATCAGAAGCACATTTTTAAGCAAAGAAAGGGAAAGTGTTTCAGAGCAAGATTGTCATGAATGTATGCTTCAAAATCAAGCCAGAATCTTCATATAATGAGTTTTTACCCAGTAGGTTTGGTGAAAACTATGGCTGATGTAGTTTTTTTTTTCTCTCTTTTCTCTTTTTTTACTAAGCTTAGTGAGGACAGTGATGAGTTTTATGAAGCTATTGTTGTTCCTTGAACCTATTTACCTGGATTCTTTTTGGTCGAAGTGGTTTATGGTTCCTGCATTATGTCCCAAAAATCAATGTACATCTTTTTATTTTCCTGGCTGGCATCAGATAAGAATAGTTTTTTTAAATGTATTTCATCTCTAGGCTGTTTCCATATATTGAAAAGAAAAGTTGTGAAGAATAAATCATTCCTATGAATGTAGGAAGAAGTGACTCAAAGCCTTATATTGATTCCCTCTCAAAACTGATTTTATTTTTGAGGCACTTATAAACTAGCATTTCTGAAACTATGCTCTGTGGGATAATAGACATCCAGAACATCATAATAAATGTTCTTCCAAAAAATATTTTCATGGTCAAATATGCTTGGGAAATGCTAACTCCTGCATTATTCCTCTCTTGGAGATTCAGTGTTCGTTAGCACATTAAGGACTCTGAGGGGGGCTTGTAATCTAGAGAAATTTTTAACTTTGCTTTAACCAGAATGCAGACACTGTTAATTGTTCCCCCAACAACCATGCTCCCCTTTTTCTTGCCAACAGAACCTTGGTTTTGTGTAGGTAGGAATACAATGTTCCAGCTGTGAACATTGGTCCAAGCCAATTCCCACTGCTAACAATTAGTTCAGGGATGGGTATATGACTCAGCTTCAGTCAATAAGATACAGGAAGAATTCTGTGAAGGCATCTGGGGGAAATAGTCTTACGTAAATAGAGAAAAATTAAGTAAAACCACTTTTGCTCCAACCCTTTCTCTTTCTTCTTGGGACACTGTTGTATAAGGATGTGATGTATGGAGCTGTAGCAGATAGCTTGATGAGCATGAAAAATTTTACTAATGCTGAGCATATGGCTGGCTGAAGTGATAGAAAATGCCTACTTCTTAATGATAGCATTGAACCATCTAACCAGCTTAATAAACGTCCTTATAAATTAAGCCAAGTATATTTCTAATTGTAGACGACAGCCATTGCTCAGATGTATTTGGCAATGGAACCCCTTCATGTGGGAAAGCTATTGACATGGTGTGTCATGGAGCATGGAATTGTTATAATAGCAACTCTTCACCCGAGTGACCTCTACTCTCAACTCAGTTGGAGTGTTAACCCTGGCTCTGAGAGTGACTGCAGTGGGGAGATTGACCCTCAGGCAAAGCCAGGTTCTCATGGTTAGCAAAGAGCAGAGTCTTAATTTAATTGATTCAGTTCTGTTTTAGGATGCCTTTCTCCCAGGAGCAGCTCTAACCAGTTTGGCAGAAATATTTTAAATTGAGACTATAGGTAGTGTGTGTAAGTTTCATACAGTCATAATCTCTTAGGGAAGGATTTTACCAATCTAGCCTCACATCTCCATTACATGCATGAGTAAACTGAGGCAGGCTCAGGGAGGCTAAGGAATTTGCTCCATCCCAGAGTTGATTAGCTACACAACTAGAATCTTCTGCAGTCATTTTGAGGACCTCTGGAGATATGAAGTTTTTGTAGCCTCAAGTTGTCCAAGATTATTAGTGAAGGCTTCCTCAGGATGAGATCACAATGGCATCGGCTTCTGAGTGAACAGCTAGTCTATAGGTTTCTGCCTGAGCAGGTAAGGAAAAGTGTGGTTCACAAGCTTTCCTTGTCTAGATAGTATATGTCTATTTGGTTTTGTGCTTTATATTTTATCTTTTATTCAGTACCTTTTCAAGAGTACACAAGTAACCACATCTATGAAACTTTGCAAAGAAACATGAAAAGAGTGTTAATAATTTCTACCTCCCCCATTGCATTGCATTTTTCCTCTCTTAGATAATCACTAATAATTTACTAAGTATCCTTTCATACTTTATACTACATGATTATATATAATTATGGGTAAGGATTAATTTTGCTTTCCTTTTTTATAATTTCTTAGACAGTAGAATCATAGTATCCACATTTTTTTTCGTTTCTTGCTTTTACCTCTTACTAAAATATCATAAGAATATGTGTGGTTTAATCGAAGTAGACATAATCCATTTTTATTAATAGCTGCATCATATTACATTGTATTGCTATAATACATTTTATTCTACCATTTGCCAATTTCTGGACATTAATCTTGTTTCTAGTTATTTTGTATGGAATACACACACACATAGATTTAGATACAATAATGTATATATGTGCATATACATATAAAGACGTATATGTGTATGTGTGTATATAGTAGTGGCTAATTTTTCCCTGGTGGATCAGCATCTCTAAAGTGGTTGGCTGCATCAGAAAATATGATTATTATTAATTTTAAAAGGTTTTTAACAGCTTTCTGACACATTTTCATTAGTTTTAGGGGTTTTCTCTCTTAAAATTTATTTTTATATCACATGGGCAACAGGGTCAGTATTGTTTTAATTTGCACTTCTTTGATTATCAGTGATCTTGAGAATATTTTCTGATGTTTACTAACCACTGGAGTTGCTTTTGTGCAGAAGTTAGGAGTGTGCTAAATGTTCAAACATTACAGCTACATAACATCTCCTGAAAAAAATACTCAGGGAAAGGAGTATGTAAAACATCAAATACTTTGGTAGTGCGCGTGTGTGTTTATGTGTGCATTCACAATATTATTGCTCAAAATAAAGGGTCTATATTATCTAGTTAATAATGGTAGAATTCCATCAGATTTTGTATCATTTAAAGATGATATAACTTATTTGCTAAACACCAGTATTTAAACTTATATGATGAACTATATAAACAAGTTTGGAGAAAAAGAACTGAGTCCATATTCACATTCTAGAATAGCCTTTTTAGCAAATGAACATAATGATACTAACCACCCTCATTTTCACAGTTTCTATACTTCATAATTTGTTAATTTCTTATTAAAAAATTTTTACAACAGCATTTTGAGACGAGAAAAGTAGATTGTGTTATTTCAGTTCTATAGGTAAGGGAATTGAGGCCTGAGAAGAGCATTTTTTGTTGTCCTTAAATATTAATTGAATATGTGTCATCTGGTGACAGGATCACATTTCATATGGTTGTACCATAACTCCTTAGAACTGACTGGACCATAGTTTTCAAAGCCAGTGCTTGTTCCTGGGAGTGATGTTCCTCCTTCCTTCTTTCCTTCCTTTCCTTCCCTTTTCTTTTTCTCTCTGTGCTATTACATATAAAATCACAATAAATACCCTAGCAAGTACATTTTTGTCAGCACCCCTAATCACCTCCTTACATTTGACACCCGAATTTGAAATATTGAGTCAAGTATTACAAACCTTTCAAGGCTCATGACCAAATCACTAGTTTTCATGGCCAACCATTTCAGAAGCTTTCTATTTTTATATAGACAACTAGAGGCCCAGTGCATGATTAAATCGTGAGCATGTAGGGTCCCGTAGGCCTAGCCTGCCATCAGGGCCATGTCCGCCACCCTCTGACACCTTGCACACTCTGTGGACGCTGCCGGCGCCCCACGATGCTCCACCAAGGCTGCCGGTGCCCTGGGGGTGGGGGGAGGGCCTGAGAGGTGCTCCATGCACCTCCTGGTGACTGGTCATTTTGGTCGTTATGGCGTTACGGCCACAGGCCTTTTATAATATAAAAAATCAATCCCAGGGAAGGAGTGCCAGTGTTAATTTACTTTATATTCTCCATGTCTTTTCAGTCTTTTCTCCATCAGGTTCCATATCTCATGTATCTGTGTTCTTTGCTTGTGGTGTGATAATTCTCTTTTCCCTGACATTCAAAATGACTTCAGAGATAGTTCACCAATGGCTACAACCTGCTTACTTGAACATAATACAAATAATCATTTATTCTTCCCTCTGTCCTGGCCTTGGACAAGATGACGCTCAGCTTCTTTGATCTTGAATGAAATTGCAAGCAGGACTACACACCAAAAACTCTTTCTCCCCAAGTCAACTAGGTAATTTAAGTACCTATGCTAAATATCCACCTAGGATGTGAATGAGAACTCCACATGTTCAGATATATGTAGCCAGTCTACTTTGTGTGGATTTCATAATGGGGTGAAAGTCTGATGCTAACGTGTGAGATAGACATCATCTCATCCAAAAATGTGTCTTTTTACTCAGGCCCCAGGAGATTGCAATAGGTTCAGGAGTATCTGCCAAATCCATACCTTTGTTTATACCCCTACCCTTACTTATTCCTAAGCCTCATATTTCTAAGCCTTGTCTCTGGTCCAGAAATTACAGTTTGGTCATATCTCAGTCATGTTCATGGACTTTTTATATTTCAGATTATAAATATTATTGTGGGGTTTTTTTTAGGTACCTGGTAGAAGAAATCAAGAAAAGAGAAGGATTCAAGTTGCTGATGGAAGTAAGTACGGAACTGTGCCTATGATTTTGTCACTCAGCAGTGATGAAGGTGGTAATTTTCTAATCTATTATATTTCATTGGTTTTTGTGTTGCAGACTTAGAAACAAGTCATTAGCTTAATTCAGAGAGTCCATTATGTTAATTTACTCTATTAGTAAGTGTTTTTCCTTTGTTGGATTCAGAGAACACACTTGCCTTTACATATTGAAAATTAAAGTGCTCAATAATAATTACCAAGGATAATACTGAATAAATTATGTCTTCTGTCCTGATATATAAATTGCATAATGATTGTACTGCAAATATTCAGCTGTACTATAGTGGTGCCTGCATGTGAAAAATCAATTAAGTGAATGTACAATAATGCTTATAGATTTCTCTTTTCATAAAATAATGAGAGCATATTAGGTTTGGAGCAATGGAAAATAAGTCATTTTGTTGTTGGACTCTTTGCTAGACAATAAGAAATAGGTAGTTACAAAGATAGAGAATATTTCCCCCCACAAATTTATGATTAGAAAATATTGGGAATATTATTTAATTCTGGTTTTTTAAGAAATATAAAATGTGAGGTTATCTTAGATCTTCTTATAAGTAGCATATGCTAAATAGAAATTTTTTAAAATATATTTTTTATTTATTTCAGAGAGGAAGGGAGGAGAGAGAGTTAGAAACATCAATAATGAGAGAAAATCATTGATCAGTTGCCTCCTGCATGTCCCCTCTGGGGATCGAGCCCACAACCCAGGCATGTGCCCTGACCAGGAATAGAACTGTGATCTCCTAGTTCATAGGTCAGTCCTCAACTACTGAGCAACACCAGCCAGGCTCAATAGCAGTTTTAACATAATATAAAAATTTCTCTTTTCATAAAATAATGAAAGCATATTAGCTTTGGAGCAATGGGAAAATAAATCATCTAGATATTGCAACATAGGAACCTATTTTGTATATAAGCAATCTAGCTATTTTTTTGATATTCATTTATTTAGCAAGATTATTGAACAATTTCTGTGTGCCAGGCCCAGTTCTAGGCACTGGAGATGTAAGACAGGGAAGTTGCCTGCTTTCATGGTTCTTACATTCAAATAAAAAGTGATAGGTGCCGGAACCGGTTTGGCTCAGTGGATAGCGCGTCGGCCTGCAGACTGAAGGGTCCCAGGTTCGATTCCGATCAAGGGCATGTACCTAGGTTGCAGTCACATCCCCAGTAGGAGATGTGCAGGAGGCAGCTGATTGATGTTTCTCTCTCATCGATGTTTCTAACTATCCCTCTCCCTTCCTCTCTGTAAAAAATCAATAAAATATATATATTTTTAAAAAAAGTGATAGGCAATAAATAAGCCAATTAATACATAGGAAATATCAGATAGTGAGAAATCTTAGGAAAACAAATGAATTCATTCATCTATATATATAAAAACCTAAGCCACTGAATGACTAGTCCACCAGTCACTATGATGTGCACTGACCACCAGGGGACAGATGCTAAACGCACAGGATCGGGCTCCCTCCTGTCTGGATCGGGCTGCGGGGATCAGGCCAAAACCAGCTCTCCGGCATCCCCTGAGGGGTTCCGGATTGCAAGAGGGCGCTGGCCAGGCTGAGGGACCCCACCAGTGCATGAATCTGTGCACTGGGCCTCTAGTAAGAGATAATCTAGTATACAACTAAATAATTAGACAGTTACAGATGTGATAAGTGAAAAGTTAAAGTTGATGATGTGCAGCAGGCTAAATAGGCATCTCACACAGTGATTAAAGAAAAATTGAATTTATTTAAAGAAAAGGGAATGGAAAACAGGGATATCCACAGGAAAGAGCTACACAGCACTGAGCCAAAGGGTATTGGGGTCCATGATGGCAGCAAAAATGTACTTAGGACAGTGAAACAAGGAAGGTAATAAAAGCAACAAGAAAGCCTAGGTTGGGCTTCTTTGGGCTGTCTTGAGAAGTCAGAGAAAAGGGGGCCTTTGAGATGGGTTCGGGGGGTGGAGGGGTTAGCCTGGGACGAGCTGCTGCTGCCCATTGCTCCCCTGGTTGCAAGTCTCATGGGGTCCCTTAGAGGTTGAGGGATACTTGCCTGAGTGGGAATGTAAGGGGGAAGGGAATGGCATGAGCATGATCCTTGGAGGGAGAGTTCACGCTGGGCCCTTTGTCCTGAGCATATCTCTCTCTTGCAAGTGGAAACCTTAGGGGAGATGTCAGGGGAGGGTCTTGATAGAATAGTCTCAGCTTTCCAAGTGTTCTCTTTTAGGGTCGTGGCCTCCACTGATTGGTCAGTGCCAGTGCAGGGGGATCATTAGTCAATGCAGCTGGTCCTGAGGCAGCTATTGTGTGAGTTGTCTGGTTTTGCTGCTTTTCTGAGCCTAGATGGTATCTTTAGGGAGGAAAAGGTCAGGGGGACTAAACCACCTGACCAGCGATATGAAAGATCTGGGGTCCAAACTGCATGACCAGCGATATGCAAGGGGAGGACAGGTTATCCTGGGGGCAAGGTTCTTGTGTTCCCAGTTGGCCCCTTGCTAGGCATCCAGGGCTTTCTGTCTTGGGGAGTTTCTGTACCAGGCCACTTGTTCTTACTCTGCTTGGGTCTGTCTAACAGTAAGTATTATAATGGAAATAAGTAGGGTGAAATGCTAAAACAAGAAATTAGTGGGGGGTGGCTTCCTAGGTATGGGTTGTCCAGGTATGGTCTTCTGAGGTTATCTTTGAGCTGAGACCTGAATAATGGTAAACAGCATGCCTTGCTGTTGTCTGAAGGGAAGGCATTCTAGGCAGAATCAATAAACAGTGGCAAAGGCTTAAAGCTGAAAAGAGTTCTGTGTGTTTGAGGAGCCAAAAGAAGGTATATTAAGCAAGGGGTGCAAGTTGCAGTGTTTGATGAAGTTGGAGAGGTGGATGGGGAGATCAGTTGGAATCAGGTAGGCCATGGTAAGATCTTTGGCTTTTATTCCAAGTGTAATCATTGGAGAAGTTTTAAGGAGACAGGAGCCTGACATCCATTTTACAAGATCATGCAGGATGTCTTGGGAAGAGAGGAATGGGGAGAGGGTGGGGTGAAGACAGGATGAGAAAAAATTAAATGAGACAAATTGGAGACTGTTGCAGTAGTCCAGGTCTCCAGACAAGTTTTGGAAAACCTGCTCCAGAGAATTCTGACTGTGGCTTCCACCACTATCCACAAAGGAGTTCAAAATTTCCTGAAAAGTAGTGACTTGCAAAGATAGCAAAAGAACCCATATTTAAATGAATTTCTGGTAACACTTCAAAGAAGCAAGAAGAAAAGTTTCAAATGTAGGGCATTCTATAGGACAGCTGACCTGATTTCTTTAAGAGGTCAGTGGCATGAAGAAAAATAAGGAGAAAGTGGTGTTAATCACTTTAGGTTCAAAGAGATAGAAGAGGCATAGCAACTAAATGCAAATTATGAAGCTTTTAGAATCCCAGTTCGAACAAGCCAATTGTAAAAGTAGATTTTGAAACAGTTGGGGGAATTTCTAACATGAACTGATTATTGGATGATACCAGGGAATTATCAGTAACTTTATTAAGCACTAGAGGCCCGGTGCACAAAAATTTGTGCACTGGAGCGGGAGGTCCCTCAGCCCAGCCTGCCCCCTATCACATACTGGGAGCCCTCAGGGATTTCCTACTGACAACTTAGGCCTGCTCCCTGCTCCCCTTGGGGAGCGGGCCTAAGCCACAGTCTGGCCTCCCTTTGTGGGAGGCGACCAGGCTGATCAGGGGAAGGCACCAGCCCCATCACCTTGCTGTTGCAGCCACTGCCAGTCACCACAGCCACCAAGGTGTTCTCATCAACATGGACTCCAGTCCCTTCACCATGAAAAAATGACAGCTTTCTTTAGGCATTTTCAAGATGTGTCTTTCATAGAATATGACATTTCTTTATTATTTTTTTTTTTATCCTCACTTGAGGATATGTTTCCATTGATTTTTAGAGAATGTGGAAGAGAAAGGGAAAGACAGAGGGAAACATCAAAGTGAGAGGAACACTTTGATTGGTTTCCTACTGCATGAGCCCTGACCTGGGCCCGGGCCAGGGAGGAGCCTGCAACCTAGGTACATGCCCTTGGTCAGAATTGAGCCCAGACACTGCGGTGGGCAGGCCGAGGCATTATCCATTGAGCAAAACCAGCTAGGGCAGGATATGACATTTCTTAGGCCTCCAGCAGCGGATGTTCCTTTTTTCTCCAGGAGTGTGGTAAAAAACCCTAGATCACCTTATTGGATTCTTATTACCCAGGTTACTAAGAATATTACCAGTGGCATATGGGGAGCTTAGTCAGTGAGTGGTCAGAAAAGGTGTTTCCTCTGTAGTTCATACCAATTGCCGGCTTGGGCCCTGCTCAGGCCTAACGCCTGTGGCCAAGTCCTTAGGTCTGGGCAGGGGACCTCCAGCTCCCCATCATCGCCAGCTCCGCCCCTGCTCCCTGTGAATGTTGGCTCTGTCCTGCTCCCCGCCATCGCCAGCTCCGCCCCTGTCCAGGCCTAATGCCTCTGACCAAGGCATTAGGTCTGGGCAGGGGACCCCCAGCTCTCCGCCATCGCCGGCTCCACCCCTGCCCAGGCCTAACGCCTGTGGCAGAGGCATTAGGCCTGGGCAGGGGACCCCCAGCTCCCGCAATCTTCGGATCTGCCCCTGGTCCCCGTGATTACTGGCTCTGCCCCTGCTCCCCACCATTGCCAGCTCCCTCCCTGCTCGCTGCCATCACCGCCTCTTCCACTGCCCAGGCCTAATGCCTCTGACCCAGGCATTAGGCCTGGGCAGGGGACCCCCAGCTCCACATGATCGCCAACTCTGCCCCTGCACCCCACAATCGCTGGCTCCAACCCTGTCCAGGTCTAA
Source organism: Myotis daubentonii (assembly GCF_963259705.1). Lineage (NCBI taxonomy): Eukaryota > Metazoa > Chordata > Mammalia > Chiroptera > Vespertilionidae > Myotis > Myotis daubentonii. The sequence goes on along the minus strand of NC_081853.1, from coordinate 45,886,813 downwards.
CGCCTCTGGCCAAGGCGTTAGGCCTGGGCAGGGGATCCCCAGCTCTCCCCCATTGCTGGCTCCGCCCCTGCTCCCTGCCATTGCCGGCTCTGCCCCTGCCCAGGCCTAATACCTGTGGCTGAGGCGTTAGGCCTGGGCAAGGGACCCCCAACTCCACCCCTGCTCCCCGTGATCACTGGTTTCACCCCTGCCCAGGCCTAATGCCTCTGGCCAAGGCGTTAGGCCTGGGCAGGGGACCCCCAGCTCCCCACGATCACCGACTCTGCCCCTGCTCCCCGCCATCGCTGGCTCTGCCCCTGCCCAGGCCTAACTCCTCAAGGCTTTAGGCCTGGGCAGGGGACTTCTCAGCTCTGATTGCAGGCTCCGATCACCACTGGGCCCTATGTATGCAAATTAACCGCCATCTTTGTTTGGTTAATTTGCATACTCATCCATTTGGCTGGTGGGCGTGCTGAAGGTACAGTCAGTTTGCATGTTTGTCTATTATTAGGTAAGATGATGATGGCATTATGATGCTGTAAGAAACTGTAACTTTTAGGATGTGTACTTACACTTGGAGGAGTGAAACAACAACTATGCAATTGGCTAGACTGTGAGTTTGAGTCACTTTTATTTCCTAGAGTTTGAGCTGCCATCTTTATTTTCTTGAAGTCTAGTTACATCTTTATTTTCTCAAGTTTGAATTGCCTTCTCCATTTGTCTGGTTTTGGTAGCTGCAGAGCTTATGGAAAGTGCTTTATACCTCAGAACTGCACTGTCTTTTGATAGAGCTAATAAAAAAGTCATGAGAAAAAAAAAGATGAAGTGACTTAAAAGTTGTTTATATATTCTTCCTAAAGGCTTAAAAATCCCAGGAGGAACCTTTTATCATCATCTTTAGGGATCTGCAAACAGTTCCATCCTTGTAATGAAAGTTGAGGTGGGTTTTCATTATTAGGAAGCCTTCTGCCCTGGATATTTTATCTGTGGGAGCCAGATGGCCCCCAAGCAGTGGACGTGGCTTTCTCAATGGTTCTCCAGAGTTTCTACTTAGAAGGATTGTTGTGTGTGATCTGCATTTGCCTCTTTTCTGTGTATTCCCATTTAGAGTAATGAAGTAAATTTAGACGTTGAGTTTCACCTAAGTGTCAAGCTGCTTAGCCTGTTAACAAATGCATTCATTGGATTGATTAAATATAGCCCTAATACATACTTAAGGGAAGAAATGCAAAGATCCATTTGGAGCTTAGGTCTGTGAACTATAATTCTTTCCATTTAGGAAAAGAAAGTCTATAATTATATATACAGTAGTCCCTGCTTATCCATGAGGCATACGGCCCAAAACCCCAGTGGAAGCCTGAAACCAGGGATAGTACCAAACCCTTGAATATACTATGTTTTTCCTATACATATCTATGACAAAGTTTAATTTATAAATTAGTAAGGGATTAACAATAATAACTAATAATAAAATAGGATAACTGTAACAATATGCTGTAATAAAAGTTATGTGAATGTGCTCTCTCTCTACAAACTAGCACAGTTTTCTTTTTCTTTCACAATTTCATGGAGAGAAGATAAGTTCTTAACATAGATTTTAGCAACCTTAACATACAATGTTTTTCTTTCTTTATTAAGTTGGGGAACTTTCACCTTTTCACTTCAGGGAAGCACGTTACCACTTCTCTTTGGCATATCTGAATTGCCATCATCACTACTCGTATTTTTAAGTAAAATAAGGGTTACTTGAACACTATCACAGTGATACCAGGACAGTAGATCTGATAACTGAGATGGCTACTGAGTGACTAATGAGCCAATGGTGTGCATATAGTGTTGATTCACTGGACAAAGGAATTATTCCTGTCCCAGGCAAGGCTAGGCATATGTACATCATGTGATGATGGTTATAACTAGGTTGAGTCAGCTTCATACTTTGTTTATTCTTGATGGTGTATGCATCCTTACCTAGAGGGAAGGACCCTCTAGGTGCACCCAACTGAGAAGGAAATTTCCCAGTAGGATGTTATCAGAAGTAAGGCAAAATGGATGTCTACTCTCGCAGAGTCTGATTTGTTATCAACATAATACACACATAATAACTCTTAAAGAAACTGGCTAAGACTTTAATTGCATCTAAGATTAATTTTAGGTTAACAACTTTCAAATTTCCTTAATCCTCAGCCTGAATATGCCAATATTTGCTTTTGGTACATTCCACCGAGCCTCAGAGAGATGAAAGAGGGACCTGAGTTCTGGGAAAAACTTAATTTGGTAAGTAATAAATAAACTGTCTTTTTCCTCTTGATGCAATAGAGTCAGCGCCATTCTCTATTGACCCTATAAACCAGGGGTCCTCAAACTTTTTAAACAGGGGGCCAGTTCACTGTCCCTCAGACCATTGGAGGGCCGGACTATAGTTTAAAAAAAACTATGAACAAATTCCTATGCACACTGCACATATCTTATTTTGAAGTAAAAAAACAAAACGGGAACAAATACAATATTTGTATTTGCATGTGGCCCACGGGCCGTAGTTTGAGGACCCCTGCTATAAAGGCTTCTGTACATGCTAGAATCTCTTGAAGAACTAGAGAGGTGGCTCCTAGGATATTAAAACCAATGGCACTCCACACAGTTGTAAATATTGTGTACATTTACCAAATTAACATACTTGACAGACACACACATTCAAAATTATTGTGCTGTGTGCAAGATGGTTATAGAATGTATTAGAAGTTCTGATTTACAGTTCACTTCAGAAATTGGGATCTGGTAAGAGGACCCAAGATTAAAGTTACATGAGAAACAGCTTCCTCTTTCAGTTTTGCTAGTACATGACTGCTAACATCTTCTCCCTTGGAGGTAATGTTAGAAGTCTACATCGGGGGTCCTTTGTGAGATTGAGACTTTCTGTTCTTTCAACAAAGGCCCTACATCATATGCCTGTGGGGCTTATGGGATAAAAAAGAAAAGGGTTGCCAACAAGGGGTTTCAACTGATTATTGAACACAGCTAGTGAAGGCTGACAATCCAGAATGAGATGAAGCTCCAGGCTCTATGGACTTCTTGTGTCTCATCAGCACCTCCCCTAGCATGGCCCTGCCAATTATTCTGCCTCTAAACCAGTGGTTCTCAACCTTCTGGCCCTTTAAATACAGTTCCTCATGTTGTGACCCAACCATAAAATTATTTTCATTGCTACTTCATAACAGTAATGTTGCTACTGTTATGAATCATAATGTAAATATCTGATATGCAGTATGGTCTTAGGCAACCCCTGTGAAAGGGTCGTTCGACTGCCAAAGGGGTCGCGACCCACAGGTTGAGAACCGCTGCAAACCCAACTTTTTGGGCTGTGACGTTTCTTTAGTCAATTCTACTTGATCCCACTCCCATGTTGGGTGGACATAGGGCACATTGAAGTGACCCACTGGGAGTTCCCCTGAGGATTCTGTGGCCATGACATGTAGAGAGAGAGTTCACGACACTTGGTCACATGAAGTTAGGTAATCCTCTATCCTTTGTGTCTTCCCTCTCAAGCACAGCTGGCTCCATGACTCTGGCTAGTACAAGCTCTGACTTGCAAACCCCTCCCTAACCCTCAATGGGGAAATCAGTGGTAGTTTTAGCAACTTGTATAGTCAATGGCTCTCTACTTGTCCTCTAGAAGAAAAGGAAGAACGTCCCAGTTGGGCAAGCGTCAAACATTTACTGAGTGCTCACTGTGCTGTGTACCAGAGATACAGATATCAAAAAAGACCAAGTCCCTGCCTATAGGAAGTTCATGTTGGGGGAGAAAAATGAGTACACAGACAATCACAAGGTAACTAGTAGTTGCTAGTGGAGATAAACCCTGAAAGCAGAGAGGAAGGCTATCTATCCCGGTGTGCAATACTAGAGCTGAGTTTTGAACAATAAATAGATGCCAGCCAGGGGACAATTGTAAAGAAGTCTATTTCAGGAAGAATGACAGCATGATGACCCAGAGTTTTAAGAAAGTAGAGTGTGATTCAAAGACCACGGGGGTGCAAAGGGACAGTGGCAGGAGGTGAGATGAGAGTAGCAGGCAGAGGTTGGGTCATGGGGTCCCCATCATCCATGTCAAGGTGCTTGGAATTTGTGCCTAATTAGGAGGAAGAGGGAAGACCATGGTCTTTAAGCTGTAGCCACCTATAACCTCACCTACCGCATCTCCTTTTAGCCTCAGGTCATTTTCTATGTATTTATGTCTCATTAAATCTCCTGCACTGTAGCATAATACAGCCCCAATATATAAATATTCTGCCTCTTGTCAAACCTGAGATCAGGCAGCAGAGTTGGGGAGAGATGGATGATCTTATCTGTGCCTCAGTCTAGACCAGCCCTCATTACCCATTTTAGGCGGTTAGCATAGTCATTGGGATTTTTCTTGCGTTGTTGCCATACATGGCAAATAGGAGAGTGCTAAAGAATACATTTCAGATGGTAAGTAACCCATAAAAAGAACAATGTGAGAATTTAATGGTGAGGTTTCTAGGGACATTTCCCACTTTGATGGAATGCAACTGACATTTTTTTAGGTGGAGTGGGGGAATGGTTGCTTAGAGGTGAGAAGGAAATGCTTGCTATTTTTCTCACGTTTCAGTTATTAAGAAAACAACCAAGAATGTGATATTTGTGCTTTACTGACAGTGCTTTTGCACAGACATGGATCAGGATAACTAAAGCATCCCATAATGTCTGGAGATATTTTTGACTCACTTTTTTATTATTTAAAGAAATATTTACATCATCTATTATCAGAAAATGTGAAATCGAGTATGAATATAGAAGCTAACTTCAGATAATTCAGCGTATAATACACTGTTATTCTTAACTGAAAAGTGAATATAAATCAGGCCACTTTCTTCTATTCCCCAATATTTTTCAGTGTTGATTCTCTTATGGTTAATATCTAGGATTTTCTGTCCCGTCATTTTGAAATGCTTTTCTGTCATTTAGAACCATGGTTTTCTTGTCCAGACTAATGCCATACTATGTTAATTGCTATGGTTGCTTCTGATTAGTAAACATGTACCCTGCTGACAAACTATCCTTGGTTCTCAGATCCTTAGTTTCCTTTTATTCTCTCTTTGTGTGGGTGTGTACGCATGAATCTGTCAAGGAAGGGAGGCATATATATCTATTGTTGATCTATGTGGCTTTATGCTTACTGTACTATGAGAATGCAATACATGATTTATAACCTGGAGTTCACTTAAAGCACACTTGAAATTTATCTCAGGGTTTATCTTGGATGGAGAATCACAAACAAATAAATAATCTGAATAAGGCTTTGCCCCTTCGATTCAGCCCAGTGTCAGGTTTAGCTGTCAGATTTCAGAATCAGTGGTGTAATAAGTCTTCCCTTTGACAGCAGGAGAGGAGAGGGATTATTTGGTAATGAATCTGGCATTTCATAGTGTGTAAGTGTGTGTGTGTGTGTGTGTGTGTTGTATGTGTCTGCGTGTGCTTTCAACTGTGTGTGCTCAGAGACTGTTTTTGAGAACACAGTCATTCTGCAATCTAATAACACTGACAGTCACTCTGTGACACTATATTCAGTCACTGGGTTCCAACTACTTCTCTTTTTAAGATGTTCTCCATAAAAATGTTATTTCTGATTCTCTCAGGCATTGCCGTTTTCTAGGTCTTCATTAGTTTCCTGCCCAGGTTATATTTGCCTCTTGTCTGGTCTCTGCTTCCTGCCTTCTCCTTTTCCCATTTATTTTCCTACTCTCTGCACTGTCCCACCTCCAGCTTGGCTTCATCATGTCTCTGTCCTGCGAGAAGCCCGGAATAGCTTCCTGGGCTCTGCAGCAGCAGTTTTCCACCGCGGAGACCCAGTGGCCACTGTTAGAATAAGTATTGTCACTGTTTCCTTTAATCTCCTAAAATGAAACCAGTAGAAACTATGACCTGCCTACATGTAATTTTGTAAAAGGCAATAGAATGCCTTGCATGTAATAAGGAGAAATACGTTAGTTTAAAATAAAGGCATGTATTCCATTACAGAAATGCTTGGGCACGATAATATGAGAAGGCGTGAGGAAGTTTTAAGATTCTCACACATGTTCTTAGAATCACAATAAATGTAAGTAAATGAAATGGTGTGGTATTGGTAATAATAATTTTTCAAGATAGTGCACTACCCTAGGTAAAGCTCTGAAGAAAACCTTTTCCCCTTAGTTTACATGGTAGCAGAAAACTTAGTATTTATGAACAATGGGCACGGATTATCTTGCATTCGTATGTAAAATAGAGTTAGGTTCCCGGCTTGGATAATTGTCATCAGACTTTGCCCTCATGCATTTCCAGTAAGATATGTGAAAGTTATGCAAGGCATGAGGTAGTTTTTCATTGCTCATGACTGTTCTGTGCATTGCAGGGCAGCTAACATGTCTGGTCCCCATCCACTAAACACCAGTAGCAACTCCCAAACACTGTGAAAACTAAAACATCTGCCCAATTTTCCTAAATACTCCCTAGGGGTATAGTACCAGTCCCATGGAATGACTGATCCCCAGGATAAAATCTAGTCCCATCTGCCTGGCATCCAAAGGCCTCCATGTCTAATCCTCAGATATTTTCATCTCAACCTATTGTGGCTTCCATGATTGAGAACCCTGAACCAATAAACTGAGCCAGAAGAGTTTCGTCAGTTTTCCTACTAGTTAGGAAACTAGTTAGGAACTAGGTAATGGATAGCTTTTACTAATCAAATTAGAAAATTACTGTGGTTTTAGTGTTAATGCCTAGTGTTGGTGCAAATGTCATGGGATGCATTATAACTGCTAAAGAGCATAAATATGTACAAATTTTCTGAAGAGTAGCTTTATAAAACATATCACATGTCTTAATTTGGCATATATTTTCTTCCAAGTATTCCATTTATAGAAATGTATCCTTTGAAATAGTTACAGAATTATGGGGGCAGAAAAGCTACTCAGAAGAGCCTAGCCATTATTTAAAATGGCAAAACACTAAATATTTAACCATGGGAAATGGTTAAATTTTACTGCATAACTTTATTCAAATTTCTAGTGTATAGACAATTAAAATTCTGTCCCAAAATAGCATATTCATAATTTACTATTGATTAAAAATAAGTTATAAAACAGCCACTATCGTTTAACAATTTTGATAAAGCATATTTATGTATAGATACTTATAGACATATAAAATATTGTATAGTTCTCTCTAATTTATTTTCTACAATTAGTGTATATTGCTTTTGTGAAAATAGTAACAACAATGATAAACCACAGTGTAGCATCATTGACATGTAGAAGCCAGGGGTTTCCTTGAGTGCTTATCTAGACAAAGGCTATTCAGGGTTTGACCACATATTCTTAACAGTTAAAAGAATTGAGGCCCTGGCCGGGTTGTTCAGTTAGTTAGAGCGTTGTCTCAATACATCAAGGTTCTGGGTTTGGTCTCTAGTCAGGGCACATACAAGAATCAGCCAATAGCCCTGGCTGGTTTGGCTCAGCGGATAGAGTGTTGACCTGTGGACTGACAGGTCCTGAGTTCGATTCCAGTTAAGGGCACATGCCTGGGTTGTAGGCTTGATCCCTAGTGGGGGGTGAGCAGGAAGCAACCAATCAATGATTTCCTCTCATCATTGCTGTTTCTATCTCTCCCTCTCCCTTCCTTTCTGAAATCAATAAAAATATATTTTTTAAAAAAGAATCAACCAATTAAAAATAATCAACCAATGGATGCATAAATAAGTGAAACAACAAATCAATGTCTATATGTCTATCTCTCAAATCAATAAAGTAAAAAAGTAATTGAGCATTCACCTCAGTATGTTTATTGTTTTCAAATTAACTGCATGCATTACTTTATAAATACAGTATATATATTTAAAAATACACAAAGTAAGTTTTTTTAATGATGAATTTAAAACTTGTAAATAAACTATTAAGATATGTTCTCATCTTTTCGTCTTATACCACCGGGGACAGTTTAGTTTGGAGATCATGATTATACAATTAGTTTGCAAACTATTTTCTCTCATGACTTTTTCCCAGACGTAGTGTATAATCTCTCATTTCTTCCCATATCACTCTTCCTCTCTCCTTACTAAAATTCCCCCACTATCCGCACTGATTTTAAGTTCAGAGGCATTGCCCGTGATGGTGTAGAGTGAGATGTTCAACAGGCTTCCCAGGGCTCTTTGAAAGCTTTCGGCACTGAGGTAGAGTAACCCCTCTCTCTAAAGTGACTGCCTAAAATAAGCTTATGAGTTTGTTTCTTCGGAAGCCTCCTGCCTAGTGATCACATATAGAGGGTGAGAAAGTTGAAGATAGACTGTAAAGATAAACTGGACCATGAAAGACCCCGAGAATGTAATTGAAATGCCATCAGTTGGTTTTGTCTCATCATTACTCAGTGTTATAAACCAGAAGATTTCCTCTTTTGTCGACATTTCGTAAATAATCCTACATTATGCCAACAAAATTTACATTCTTAAAAGTAATGAACATGTTTTCCTTTTGCACTCACGCCTGGTCATTCTGACTTTATTTTTTATTTGCTGACCTGCAGATTTGTGGCTAATGTTAGTCATTTATAACAGGCTCCTTTCTCCTCAGCGGAGAAGAGGAATAAATCTTTAGAACCTGCTTGATGGGCTTGTTGTTTTATTGCTTATTTGGCATGTAACTTGATATGGTATTCCAGATATCTTTATAGAGAATTTAGCATTCTCCTTGGCAGGTTCCTGATTAACAGCTCTTGAAAGATGAGGCTGCATAAACTGAGTAGGTTGATGTTTTTCTGTAGGAGCCTCACAGGCAAGACATCCAAACAGGCCACTTCCTGGGACTGTAGGTGAGGCTTCAGTGCCCCCTGCTATGCTCCATGGATTTCTGTTGTGTGTGTGCGTGTGTGTGTTCACAAATGTGCATAAGAACTCATACACATTTTGAGAGCCTCTGTATATTTTGGAGGATTCTGATTCTGATGTTCTTCCCATCACCATCTGTGCCGCTGGCGTATCCAATCACTCATGTTTGGATTGCAGACTTGTAAACAGGGGATTTTAAGAATTGCAATATTGTGGCAAATGCAGCCACACAATTGGGACATATGGGTATATTCTGTGCTTGTGTTTTCTCCTTTCCTCATCCCTGGAATTAGACAAGGCCTCTGGGCTCCATGCCTCTCTTAAGCATGTCTCTTGACGACATCTGTCTTCCTGAAAGCTTCATCTGGCCAACGATGAAAGAAAGGCAATGAGTTTGGGGGCAGAAAGGAGGCACAGGGGAAAGAGGAGAGGAAAAGGAGAGCAGGAGGCAAAAGTTCCATATTTAGGGATGACTCCAAGCTCCCCTTCTTTGAGTGCCCTAAGGAGGTGTGTGTATATACATACATGTGCATGTGTGTGTACACACATGTGTATTCCAGATATTGGAATCTGCCCATTCTTAACAGGTAAGGGCATAGCACAGTGACGCCATATCAAGGGATCATGTTGGTTCAGAGCATAAGCGTTTCGTATGTTGGGCCTACATGTCAGCCCTGGCTAAGGCTCCCAGAACCTCTGTGGGGCCCTTTGGGCCCTGGGAGCCATAACAATGGCTGAGATTGACTTTTAACCTGGCCTCGTAGGACCAGTGGCTTCAGGTTGATTTTAATTTTATTTAAAGGATATAAGGTACTGATATGTTCTTGCACACCCGAGTTTATGGAACAAAATCCATACACCTGTAACGCAGCTGTTACGGACATTGTTCTGGACAATTGTTGCAAAACAAAGAATGCACCCTGTGCTGCAGGAAAAGACTTTTTTTGTTTTGCTTATCTTCTTAGTCCCTTTGCCAGTACCAAACCTGCCCCCTGGTGGCACTTCTGCTCGTTGTTCCTTTCCTAGCTGAGAAGTGACACACTAAATGCTGGCTGAATAAATGTGCTATAAAATATTACAGAATTACAGCATCACTCCGTCAGGGCTAGCGATGGATTCGGTGCCAAACCAAGAAACACTTGCCTGAGTAAGAAATTCTCAAAGGATCAAATTGATCCTTGTCTCAATAATCTCTAATGTGTTTACCTTTGAGTGTCCTGCCTGGGACCTCACCCTCCCTTCAAATTCGCCACTCCCTTCTCTTCTCTCCTTCCCTCCCACCCTCTTCGCTTTTCCCCTCCCTCCCTCCCTGCCTCTCTCCCTCCCACCCTCCCTTCTCTCTCTCTCTCTCTCTCTCTCTCTCTCTCTCTCTCTCTCTCTCTCTCTCTCCTCACATTTTCATGTTTTACCTCTAATATATTGTTCCCCTCAATTGACATACACACCCAGGCTCTGACAACCTTGAAGGAAATATTGCATGATTTTCTCTTAATATTGCTTCGCCTCAAGCTACCTCTGTTTCTGTCTTCATCTCTTTGGACTAGACTTCTAAAAGGAAAAACTTAAACTTGTCTTACCCTGTTCAATAGTCTGTGCTATTGTTTATAAAGCCGTCCCCTTAATTAGGGGTGCTTCTTTTGTTTCGTTTTTCTCCATCGTAAACAGTGATGGATAAACACCTTCATGCTCACATCCACTTTTGCTTTTATTACTCCCAGAAGATAAAGTGCTCAGTATGTAGCCAATAGTTACGAAAACCAGTGTGGCTTTGAGCCCGAGTCTGTCTAGGTATTGTGACGCTACAGATTTTTAAGAAGGTTGTGTCCATTTTCAGTGCCACCCTTGAGGAATGGGTACACAGATTTCAATCCAGCTGTGGCAACATTGTGTGGTGCTATTTTGGGGGAAAATGTTATTTAGAAAGGTGGAAAATCTTTCCATTGTCAGTGTGCCTCAGTTGGTTGGGCCTTGTCCCATGCATCTAAGGGTTGCTGGATCAACTCCAGGTCAGGGCACATGCCTGGGTTGCAGGCAGCCAATCGATGCATGTTTCTCACTCACCCTCTCCCTTTCTCTCTCTAAAAATCAATTTAAAAAATCTTCTTAAAAAAAGAAAGAAAGGTGAAAAATCTTAAGTTTGCTTTACTTTTATTAATTGGTGGTAAGCTGAACAATTTTCTATTTTTTTCTTTAACGATTGTGCTCCCCTGTGTGTTCATTTTTTCGCCTGTCTTACATATTTATATTTTGAAGTTTGATGTTTTCCTTATAAATTTGGATGAGGGCATATAAAGTTTGAGTTTTAAAGCCCTCTTTGTCAGATGGAATGCAAATATTGCCCTAAGTATAATGTCCTTTTTTTAGTCTTGCTGTGTGTTTTTTATTGGACAGAAGTTTAAATGTTTTATGTATTCAAATCTGTCAGTCTTTTCCTTCATGATTTATTCCACTGCTTCAAAGTGAAGTGACTGTTCTCTCACAAATCTGATAAATATTCTATTCCATCTCCTGCTGGTTTTCTGTAATTCAGTTTTTTGTATTTAACTCCTTAATTCATGTGGAAGCTATTTTTGTGTACAGTGTAAAAATACACATCTAACATGATCGGGTCCCCAAATTATTATCCAGTTATTTAAATTTGATTGATCAAATAATTCTTCCTAACACTTTTTATTATGGGAAGCTTGTGCTATCATGTTACATTTTTAAAAACACTATATTCTATTTCTGGAATTTTCAGTCTCTTCTATTGATCTGTATTTCTGTTTTTGTGCCAGGAAAAAAAGGGTTTTAAATGGAATTGCTTTATAATTGATTCTCAAAGCTGCTAAAACTCTACCCTTCTGGGTGATTTTTTTTTTTTAAAAAAAAACATCATTCTTCAATATTATATTAAAATTTGTTCATATATATTTTAGAACTTTTTTAGCTAAAAAACATCTTGCTAAGAGACTTATTGGAGTTTACATCACTGGATCTGGAGTTAAATCAATCACACCCTTGCTGCTCTCTGGCTGTGTAACCATGAACGTGTTATTTAAACTTTGTTTGCCTCCTCTTTTTTATCAATAACATGAGGATAATAAAAAGGACCTACCCTAAAGGGTTTTAACAGGGATTGAACAGCATAATTCCAATACAGTGTCTGACACAGAGTAAGTGCTCATTAAACATGAGCTTTCACTATTATTAATCCTGTTACCTCATGTTCAGAGGACTATGTGAGCCTCAAATGTCTCTTTCATGCCTTTTTGTTTGTCCCCCTGCAAATTACCTTATATATTATTACAATAAAAACTTTCTAAAGTACAGCCTTGATCATGCCCCTCCATGTTTCCCTTTGTCCTAAAGGAAAGAGACCATAACCATTTGGGGACTGCAGTGATCCAGTTTCCCTCAACCTTCTTGCTCTGTCTCCTGCTAATCCTCCTCATGTTCATGTCCCCTGCACTCTAGCCAGCTGAGCTATTTGCTCCCGTCTTTACCTGGAAAGCCAGCCTACCACTGCATTTAAACACATCCCTTTGGCAGTAAGAAAAACTAGGGCTCAGATCCTAGCTTCATCAATTCTTCAGGGTATATCGCTTGGCAAAGTACATTACCACCCCATGCCTCAGTTTGCTCATTCATTAAATCACTGTACTATCTTATGGATTTGCACAGAGTAAATAAGACAGTGCATGTCAGCCATTTTGCTTACATGTGCGGGGGGTCCCTTTTTTAAAAAATATAAAGAATTTCAAGACAGTGTGACAACAGAGCATTAAATCAAGCCTGGGGCCCTTCTACGTGTGGGCACCTGTGTGCCTACATAGGTTGCACACCCTTGAAGCCAGCCTTGCTGCTCAGTGTTTAATAATGGAGATGAATGTTCATATCCTTGCCTCCTTGCATTTTCTCATACTGCTCCCTTTGTCTCTGGCGTCTCACGCCTATGTCCTCCCATTCCTGGGTGCTTTATGGCTTATCTCATGTGCTCTCTCCTCCTGGAGGCCCCAGAGATATGTACCCCCATGGAGGAACATAGCTATGATCCTGTCTTCCCTACACCACTTACAACTTCCAGCCTAGTACACGGAATTCTTGTGTCTGGCCACCTTAAAATTAGGCTATTAACCCCTCCGCTTGTACAGGAAGCATTTCCGATCACTTGAGTATGAGTACCCTTTCCATATACCCCTGTCAGCTTTGCTACCCTGTCTTGGCAATTATCAACATTTGGGGTGTAGGGGAGAAAAAATGGCAGCAAGAAGAGAAGATCAGACAATGAGTAGGAAATAACTGATGAATTCTAGTACACAGATGATACATTGAAATCCCCCTGTTATCAGTAAAGATTCACTCATTTGTATTTATGATATTGTTGGTGAAAGGGGAGATAAAGAAAGTGGGGCAGTGTGTCCCACTGGGGTTAGCCATGTATGAGCTTCGATATTCCAAGTCTGGCTAGTGCAGAGCCCAGTGCAAAATAAAAATGCAGAGCCCCTATTTCAAAATCATCAAGAATTTCAGTAGTGACAGCAGAGCATTAATCTAAGCCTGGGACTCTGCCAAGCACAGGGCCCTGAGCACCTGCACGGGTTGCACACCCATGAAGCCAGACCTGGCACTGGACTGAGTGTTTCATAATGAGGGTGGTTGTTAATATTCTTGCTACTCTGCATTTTCTCACATTGCCACTGTCACACAGTAGATGCAAAAGTAATGGTTCCTGAATGAATGAATCAATGAGTAAAGGAATGAGTTAATGTGCTACCCTTCTGGGTAACTTACATGCATGTAGGAATTTCCTGGAGACGTAGTTGTTCTTACCTTCTTTGCTCATTAACTCATCCACGGAAGTCTTAAATGACTGCTCATCCTGAGCGTGTGCTTGGGTTGGTCTGGAGTGAATTCCTGGGGCTATCTTTTTTATCTCCTTTCTGATGTGCAGCCTGTTTTGATATGCAGGGAGGGCCATCACATCTTATGAATGGGCTCTGTGTCAGGTTCTCAGGACGGGAGCAGCTAGATAAGGAAGATGTTCGTGGGAAGATATAAACATTCTAATTGGCCTTCTAATTTTGTTGTGAAGGAGGCCACCTCCTCTGTTTTTGTGAAGAGCTAGAAGAGTTGCTTTTGTAAGTTGCTGTCTAGTTGTGTTCTGTTGGCCAAATCATCCATCAGGTCAGAGACCAGGAAAAAATTTAAAACGTCAAAATTTATGTCTGACTTCAGATGGCTAAACCTCTCTTGGTTTTTGTTCAGACTTTTCCTCCCATCTGTCTTTGATCATGCTCTGCTTCTTATGAAAGCGTCCCCCTATCTAGGATATCCTAGAAATGATAGCACCCCACTGTTTTGGGGGGGATAATTCAACTGCTGCAACTTTACTTAAGCAGAGTTTACTTACGTTAACTGTAGTACCTCCTGCCTAATTAACAATGGAGACTGTCTTTTAGTCTACAACCTGGTGGAGCCAGTTGTCCAGGTGGTACTAAGGGGGACCAGAATATTGTAGCTGGACCCTTGCTGGTTTGGCTCAGTGGATAGAGTGTCGGCCTGTGGACTGAAGGGTCCTGGGTTTGATTCCAGTAAAGGGCACATACCGGGGTTGTAGGCTCTATCCCAGGAGGGGGCATGCAGGAGGCAGCCAATCAGTGATTCTTATCATTGATGTTTCTCTCCCTCTTTCCCTCTCCCTTCCTCTCTGAAATCAATAAAAATATATTTTAAAAATATATTGTAGTTAGTGCATTGAGACCTAACCATCTATAATAATAAAAGCATAATATGCTAATTATACCGGACATCTTCCGGACAACCTTCTGGACGAAGCTGGGGCTGTGAGGGAAGCCTGGGTCCCAGGTGCCGGAAAGAAGCCCAGATCCGGGGTGCCAGAGGAAGCCGGTGGCAGCAGGGGGAAGGAAGGCCTACTCTTGCATGAATTTTGTGCATAGGGCCTCTAGTATCTGTCATAGGTGAACAATTCTCAAGTATAAAAACAGTCAGGGAGTTAGAATTCTCATTTGAATTGTCCCATTCACTCAAAAACTATATACTGAGCATCTACTATGGTCAGGGCACATGCCCGGGTTGTAGGTTCTATCCCTGTGAGGGGTGTGTAGGAGGAAGCCAATTGATGAATATATCTCATATCATTGATTTTGTATCTCTCCCTCCACTTCTGTCTCTGAAATGTATAAATAAAATTTTTAAAATGTACTTTATAGCTTTAGCCAGTTTGGCTCAGTGGATAGAGTGTCAGCCTGCAGTCTGAAGGGTCTCAGGTTCAATTCCAGTCAACAGCACATACCTCAGTTGCCGGCTTGATCCTGGCCCTAACTGGCAGGTGTGGGAGGCAACCAATTGATGTGTTTCTCTCACATCGATGTTTCTCTCTCTGTGT
Source organism: Myotis daubentonii (assembly GCF_963259705.1). NCBI lineage: Eukaryota > Metazoa > Chordata > Mammalia > Chiroptera > Vespertilionidae > Myotis > Myotis daubentonii. The sequence goes on along the minus strand of NC_081853.1, from coordinate 45,871,571 downwards.
CTCTCCCCCTTTCCTCTACTCTCTCTAAAAATCAATGGAAAAATATCCTTGGGTGAGGATTAACCAAAAAAAAAGTACTTTATAAATTGTAAAGCAGCAAACTCTTTAAGCAAGGGTGGGACTATATTTGTAGGACTTGTAGAATTCCTTCAAGTTTTCATAGCATTGTGAATCTGATCTATTAATTATGAGAGAGATTTGAATAACTGGGGCTCAAGGCCCCTATCCCATGCTTATGCATACTCTGCAGGAGAGGTTAAGCCCTGGGAAGTAATCAAAATGCAAACAAGGAAGAAATAAGGGAAACAGTTATCCATGGACCAGTAATTCTCCTCAGAATATTCACTAGTGCATTCCATTAGCTTTGGCTCTATTGGGCCAAGAGCTCTGTCAGCAAGGACATCCTTGATCATGAAGAATGTGATGAGTTACCTTAGCGTTTCTTTTTGAATTACCTTTCCACTTTCCATGCAGATTCTCCTGAGCATTTATGGTGCTTACAGGCTTCTCGTGCTCCAGCCTCCGATCGCTTCCCTTTTCCACTTTTGCTAACTAATCCATTCCTGCTTTCCTGTATCAGCTGATTTTTAAATGTCAGCCTGGGGAGGTTGATTTCAGAAGCTATATTTAAAAAGAGACCTGCCTGCGTATTTGGCTCTTTATTGAGGCAGCGTACTCAATGAGGGATTTGATAGGATCTGGGAGGCCATTTCTTCTTTTCTTTTTAGATCATGTCTTGGAAGCAGAAGTTGTTCACATGGTGTCCTGCAAACGAAGGGCAGTCATTCTGCCGAGATCAGAAGCGCTCAGCCTTAGTCCTGAGGTCAGCCAGGAACTGTGGTTAAAAACCACCCTGCACCTGCTGAAGGAAGTTGAAGGGAACAACTGAAACATATAGTTGTCATTGATGCGCAAGAGCCATACATGTTCTGACCATGTTAATCCTCTTTCTGGACATGTTCCCAAGGTCTCTGGTAGGAGGCTACAGGCATACCTCATTTTATTATGCTTTACAGATACTGTGTTTTTTACACATTGAAGGTTTGTGACAACCCTGAGTAGAGCAAATGCATTGGCATCATTTTTCAGATGGTTAGCAATTTTTAGCAATAATTTTTTAAAATTAAGGTATTTACATTGTTTTAGACCTAGTGCTATTACACACTTAATAGACTACAGTATAGTTTAAACATAACTTTTATGTGCACCAGGAGACAAAAACATTCATGTGACTCACTTGATTGCAATATTGTGGTGGTCTGGAATGGACCCCGCGATGCCAGCCAGGTATGCTTGTATAGTGCTGTATCAGTTAGCGATGGCCACGTAACAAATCATCCTCAAACCCAGCAGTTTCCAACAATAAGCTTTTTTCACTCCTCATGAAGTTAGAGGTCATCTGGGTGGTTCTGCTGATTGCGGCTGAGCTCCCCCTCACACCTTCAGTCAGCTGTGGTCCAAGGAGGCAGCTCTGCTGATTATGGCTGTTTGCTGCTGTATACTGGACAGGGATAGTCTCCTCTAGGAAGGCTTAGATCTCCTCCAAATGCTCTCTAACTCTCCTTCACACTATTCAGGGCTCTTTCTCTTGGCAGTGGTAGGGTTCCAAGAGAGCAGATGGAAGTTTGCAAGACTTCTTGAGGTCTTGGCTCAATGCTAGCACACCATCACTTCTGCCTTTTTCTTTTTTTTAAACAGGCCAGAGCAAATTGCAAAGCCAGCCAGACTGGAGAGGAGGTATGGTAGAAGAATAGACTCCACCCCTTGATGGGAGGAACTTCAAAGTCATTGCAAACAATAGCAAAGAGAGAAAATTAGTACTGTATTTGCACTCATTCTACCACAATGACATGTTTCTTCACAACTTTATATATTGCAAAGTGTTTTAGGGCTTGACAAGTATTTCCACATCCACAGTCTCACCTGACTTGCCTAGGAATCCTATACGGTCAGTTTCATTCTTACCATTTTTCATCTTACATGTGAGGAAACTGAGGCCAAGATCAATTCAATAGGTAGTTAATTAGGTAGAATTTTAGTGGAACCAGGACTTAAGTTTAGTTCTTATTGTCACCACTCTCCGTGTTGTTTTCATGGTCCATGAAAAGTTGATTCTATTGAAGGACAAAGTGAAAAGAAAGGCTTCTCGGTGGAGCTAGATCATGTGTGTCAAAAAAGTGGTGAGTTGTTTCCTCTCTGCTGCTGCTGGTTCCGTGCTGTCAAGGCATTTCACGAAGCTCCCTCTTGCTCAGCAAGTGGAGGGCAAGTGTCTCCTGTACAGTCCTAGGGCTCTGCTGCCAGGCCTACGTAAGGTGACTCCATGGATGATCTAGAAGCTGAGGTCTTCATGCACCTATAGGACAGGGCTTGTGGAAGTCTACCAGTGAGGTTGCAGTGGCTCACACAAAGGAATCAACCATTTAAGCCTGGCTTGGGTCTATATATCTATATATATATATAAAAGCCTAAGCAACCATTACAACCGGTCGCTATGATGCACACTGACCACCAGGGGGCAGATGCTTAACGCAGGAGCTTCCCCCTGATGGTCAGTGCACTCCCACAGCCAACCTCCCGCGGTCCCTCCCCCCCGGCCGGCTGGCCCTGATCGACCCCAATCAGGACTGGGCCAGATGGCTCAGATCAGCCCCAATCGCCAGCCAGGCCGAGGAACTCCACCCGTGCACAAATTCTTGCACCAGGCCTCTAGTATATACATATGAGTGTTGGGTATACAGATGGTTACCTTTCACTCTCTCTTAATAGGAAAAGAGAGAGTACTTTGGTTCTTGCGAATCAAAGATACCCATGTTTCAGTTGTTCCCTTCAGCTTCCTTCAGCATGTCCAGGGTGGTTTTAACCACAATTCCTGGCTGACCTCAGCTTTTATTTCATTCACTCATTCATTTAACAAATATCTATTGAGCATTTCTAATATGTCAGGCCGTGTTCTAGGACACCTCTCTTTTTTCAATAAGCTTCTAGTCTAATGGGGGATATATATATACATCTACAATAATAAAAGAGTAATATGCTAATTAGATTGGATGTCCTTCCAGATGACCTTCCGGATGAAGCCAGGGCTGTGAGGGATGCCCAGGTCCTGGGTGCCTGCTGGCAGCCAGAGGAAAGCCCGGGTCCTGGGTGCCAGAGGGAAGCTGGTGCAGGCAGCCAGGGAAAGGAAGGCCTACTCTTACACAAATTTCATGCATCGGGCCTCTAGTCCTATATAATTAAAGGCTAATATGCAAATCAACCCAATGGTGGAATGACTGGTTGCTATGACATGCACTGACCACTAGGGGGCAGACACTCAATACAGGAGCTGCCCCCTGGTGGTCAGTGCGTTCCCACAGGGGGAGCGCTGCTCAACCAGAAGCCAGGCTCATGGCTGGCGAGCACAGCAGCGGTGGCGGGAGCCTCAGTTGGACATCCCCTGAGGGCTCCTGGACTGCGAGAGGGTGCAGGCTGGGCTGAGGGGACTCCCCCTCTCCTAGTGCATGAATTTCATGCACTGGGCCTCTAGTATACATATAAATACATATACAGATAAACATATAAATAACTATAACATTCTCATAATTTCCCAAGTACATATTTCCTATAGCTGTCACACACCTGACAATTTCCTGTCTTAACAGTATTGCAAAGGAGATGGCCCTCCTGGGACAGGCCTAGGAATTGCCCCAAGGAGAGCAGTAATCTTCACCTCAACTTTAGCTTAATATATTTTTTAATGTGTGACTAATCATCTTTGTATTTACTCTAGTGCCAGCTTGGAAAAATTGGTGAGTTATTAAAAGTTTTACTGTCAAAACTTTAAATTATTTCAAGTGGTTCTCTTCTTCCAAGAGCTAAATTAGAAATGAGCTCTTTTATTTTTTCTACCTAGTAACGAGAAAAAACACCACCACCCAGATTCCTTAATAAAACCAGGCTGTGGTGGTATCGTGTAAACATCTCTGTATATACTGTCAAGTCTTTAAATAATTATTATCTCCAGTTATATATAAGACAAATCTACTTGGGATAGAATGTGTAATTCACAGTAAGGTGAAGGTTAGTCCTTGGTGGAAATGCAAATCCTCTTGATATTTGGCTAGCTCAAACAGTATTCTTCATCCCCAAATCCTCTTCAGAGCTGCTCTGACACTGAAGTGATTCTCTTTTTGTCTGTTTTGTCATGAAAAATCTCAAAGTTTTTTGAAATTTGACCATCTTATTAGTTATTGGGGGGGCGGGGAGATTAATTCTCCTCAAGTACATAAGAAACTATTTTTTTTTCAGAAAAGGAAAAAGAAAAACCAGTGCCCTACAGTAGCTCCTCATAGCACAGAGTTAAGATTCGTTTTTAGAAAGACAGGCTGGATAATTACATCTTCTGCATTTGCCGGTTTATCTCCGTAAAGCACAGTAAACATCTCACTGCTTCATTTGCTTTGTCAGCCACGGCTTTTAAGGAACTGGAGCTCTCATGCAGTTGAGATTTTATGCCTGCAGTATAATTTCTCAGGCAGGGGGTTTTTCCTCTTAATTTTCATATTCTTGGCTTATTTACAGTCAAATATCTTCCACTCCATGAAGCTTAAATATTTAGCCGTTGAGACACTGCACTCTCTGTCATCTGTCAGCTCAGACGCTGGACTCCGTGTTCTTGATGCTCCCAGGCTCCTGTCGATCCGGTTTGTCCTCGGCTTTCCCAGGGGGCTGTCACAGTCCTCCTCATCGTGGCTGAGTGTACTCTCAAAACACAGTCCCAACGTACTCCACCTCTCTTTCCTGAAGGAGTTCCTTAGATGATAGTATTTGATGACTTTTGTTTCATCCATTGGACAAAAGTACAGTTTGCTCCCCCAAAGTCCTGCACGTCCTGATGAAAATAAATGTTGGACTTCCCGTTCCTTACACTACACTGGACTTGTCACCCCGGGAGAAGGAGAAAAGGGGTGGAGTCATACTTCAAATGCAAAACAATATACCCCCTTTCCTCTTTTTATTAAAAGGGTCTTGACTCATCTGGAGGCCACATATCAATCAGGTGCTTTTACGCTGGAGCCTGCATGTCACTACTTGAATTTATCCCTTGAAGATAGAGGATAAAATTGGTGATGCAAGTGGCCCTCAGGCCTCCTGGGGAATTCTGTGGGTGGCCGTGACTTTTCCTGTGCTCCTAACAGAGGTCTACTGTCATTTTAAACAAGCGCTTCCTCTTCTCAGATTAGTCAAGGCTCTAGTTGCCTTTTTCACAAGGCCCACTGAAATTAAGGTGCTGAGTGAGGAGCCTCAGGAGTGGATTTAAATGTACGGGGGCACCTAGTGTGCTTTCCTGCAATTTACGAATTAGCAAAAGCTTGCCTACGAACACATGTCCTTACAGGTTTAATAGTTAAGAAGCAAAGGAGGTTTTCATTGTTTGTTTCTTGTGGCAGTTTCTATTGGGGCTACGAGATTCATATTGCTTTCTTCACATTATTACCAAATGTCAGTTGGGGCCTCCTGAAAGCCTGGTCCCCCAGGTAAACATGGGGTTAAGAGGATGCATTTTAGTACTGCTCAGGGGAAGGGCTAACCGGCTATCCTTTAAGGTCTGTTAGTCTTTGTTTTGTTGGATGAACTCAATGGTGATGGGTGGGGAAAGGGTTTCTCATTAATCATTCTCCTAGGAGAAACCATCCTTCCTTAGCAGAAGAAGCTTGGTTTCTTTTTAGATTGAAAAAAAAAATGACTACCTGAGAGAGAATTATACTCTGTTTTACCTTTTAAAAAATTAAGAAAATTTAAAAATAAACAATAAGAAAACCCTCCAATCAACCAAGATAAATAAGCAAAATGCATGGTATATGCAAACCTGTTACCGGTGTTTTCAAAGATGTATTTGAACTAGGAAAGCTTCCTTTGAAGAAGAGTTTCTGAATCAAAAACTCAATGTCAGAGAGAAAATGCCGTTATGTATGGAGCACGTACTGTAAATTGGAACTGTCTCCACTCACACAGTCTGAAGGCAATTTCCCTCCACTTGCCTGCAATCATGGGTGGGTCTTCCGAGTGTGGTTAATATTTCACAAGGTTACTTAGCAGATTGATATCACCGAGGCAATAAATCACTGTCTCGCCAATAAGAGAAAACATTGCATTTATCTATTGCTAGTGACAGTTGTTTTTAAAGAGAAGTCAGTTTAAGAAGACGCCTATTGCGAGTCTCCTTAAGGAATCAGAATATACTGAAAATGTAATACTTCATTGTGTACTGATGGTGGAGGTTCTGCATTGGTGAGAATGAAGGTTCTCTCTCAACTGAGCTCAAGGGGCCCACCAGGGTGTCATCATCCACTTACACTAGTTTCATTTCCATCTACCTTTGTTAGCATTTCTTTTTTTAGACTTTAAGAATTAATTATTCTGCCCTAATCCGTTTGGCTCAGTGGATAGAGCATCGGCCTGCAGATTGAAGGGTCCCAGGTTAGATTCCGGTCAAGGGCATGTACCTTGGTGGCGGGCATATCCCCAGTAGGGGGTGTGCAGGAGGCAGCTGATAGATGTTTCTTTCTCATTGATGTTTCTAACCCTCTATCTCTCTCCCTTCTTCTCTGTAAAAAAAATCAATAAAATATATATTTTTTAAAATAATTAATTATTTTATTAACTTAGAGAGAACACATGTTTTAACGTGTTGTTAACATCTCTGAACATTGACAAACAAATTTTTGGACTCCAACACGTCCTGGAAACCCACCCCTATTCTAAGAGCTGGGGGAAACTTCCTCTAGACCAGTGATGGTGAACCTATGACACGCGAAATCATTTTTTTGGTTGATTTTTCTTTGTTAAATGGCATTTAAATATATAAAATAAATATCAAAAATATAAGTCTTTGTTTTACTATGGTTGCAAATATCAAAAAATTTCTATATGTGACACAGTGCCAGAGTTAAGTTAGGGTTTTTCAAAATGCTGACATGCCGAGCTCAAAAGGTTCGCTATCACTGCTCTAGACACTCCTGCTGCTTTTACACTCCTGGCATCTTGACTGGAGTGTGCGCGCACTCATCTCCCTGCAACTAGCAGGTGTTTAAGAGGAAGAGGTTAAGAGAGGCAGAGTCACTTACAATTCCTTGAGACAATTCCTTGAGACAATTCCTTGAGAGTGGTTCTGATGGTTTAAAAAACCAAATAGTGTCCCGTGTCAACCTTATCGCTGGAGCTATCACAAATCCACAGTAACTATGGTCATCTGAGATGCAGGGCCTTGTCTAACAGCTGAGGTGGGCTGTGGCACAGACTCCACTGTTCTTCCTGTCATCTTGGACCGTAAGTTTCTACACCGCCATGCAAAGCGCCCCACGTAAGTGGATTTTGTGCTTATGTTGCCCCTTGCCACTGTCCGATAGGCAGAGGTAGGGCCTGCACGTCTGAAATGGAAGAAAGTTAAGCTTTGTCTCCTGCTAACCTGGGCTAGTACTCCGTTTGCGAATATGGCCCCCATTAAACTTAATAGGAGAAAAACCCACTGGTAATATCCCTAAAATTTTCCGAGAAAGCCCGATGAGCTGGCCCACATCAGCGCTGCATCTTTTGCTCAAGTTTCTCAGTGGAGAACTCAGTCAGGTGCCTTTTTGCATGTGAAGTGGGCTGGGCAGCCATGGGAAGCCTTCAGACTGCTGGGTTTAATTTCAGAACCTCAGCCTATGGGATTCAGACAGCGATCAGCGTCTTGGTACTGTTGTTGAGTTGTTTGACCCTTTGCCATTCATTCCTTGGTTGGCTGTGTCAAAAACCTGTGATAAAGTTTCCAAAGGGCTTTCCTCTAAAGCTGTGAGCAGTGGAATTGTAAGACCATTGGGGGGCGCCAGTGCAACAGAAATCTGATCAACTGTAGTAAAAATAGATTGGGGGAGGGGAGAAAATAATCCCTCACGTAATTTCTCTTTAAGTTTTCATATCAGCTATTTTCCCCAGATACCTCCATTTGAAATCTGGAGGACATTTCTTTTTTCTGTTTCGCTTGACGTGTTTAACTTGCCTAAGAAATAGCTCCTTACTTCTTTCTCCACCAAAACACACATCCTCTTACATTTGCTACAAAAGTTGGCCTTGGGGTGCAGATGATGTCTTGTATCTTCCAAAAATACGTAAAATATATAATGTTCTGTTTGTTAAAGGGTCTATCAGGACCTGATGGTCATTGTAAATTAAAAATGAGCTCTCCAGCCGAAACCGGTTTGGCTCAGTGGATAGAGCGTCAGCCTGCGGACTCAAGGGTCCCAGGTTCGATTCCGGTCAAGGGCATGTATCTTGGTTGTGGGCACATCCCCAGTAGGAGATGTGCAGGAGGCAGCTGATCGATGTTTCTCTCTCATCGATGTTTCCGACTCTCTATCTCTCTCCCTTCCTCTCTGTAAAAAATCAATAAAATATATTTTTTTAAAAAAATGACCTCTCCAAGTCAGGTAAATGAAATAGCACTTATTTTTGAGTCAGGCTGTAAATAAATTACTTTGAAGAAGATACTCATTTAAATCAAGCAATGTGAAATCACAAAACAAATTACATGTCTGCATGTGCATATTGTGTGTGTGTGTGTGTGTGTGTGTGTGTGTGTTTGCACGTGCACACATGTTGCAAATATTGGCAATTAGTTGTGGCAATTGTGGCAAAAGATTGGCAGAAGGGAAAAGAAAGGGAGAGATGGGAAGTTTTATCCAGTAAGCTTTTCTATCATTTGCAAACAGCAATTGGTACCCTCTCAAAGGCCACTATGGCACTTCAGATAGCCTCACCTTTGGAAGTTGTTTGGCTATGGCATTTGGTTAGGCCTGGCATTTTGAAAACCTAAGCAGAGATCACATTGCTAGTGGTGCCAGGGATGCTGATAATGCATCCCATCCACTTGTGCCACTCCAGCCACTTATGTAGCAATCATGACACAGACTGTCCGTGTGAGTCTGGGGAACAGAGAACGTATTGCCCTACTCAGGACACTTTTGAAAGTGAAGTTGGTGCTATTAATAATTACACCAGAAAACCATTCATAAACCAGGACCCCTCTCTGCAAACCAGCACCCCTAGTTACATGCACTTTTGATTGTAATTTTAACTCTTTCTCATTCATGAAAGCAAGTCAGAGCAGGAGTAAGAGGGGCGTGCATGGGGGTAATCTGAAATACTCTTTTACTTGTTTTGAAGAGGAGAGAGGGGTTGAAGGAGGAAGAGTTACCTGCAAATTTCTGTACTTTAACCTGGTGAATAATAAGTTGTCTACATACCACACAATAAAATCTCCTGACCTTACCTAAAGTACCAAATCGCCTGCCCAAACCATTTCTTTCCATCATCTCTGGTCATTGGCTATACAACACCATGTCTTGAAAACACCATGGCTGATAGATGGGTGTCTGCAAATCCAGTGCCTCCAATCTTTTGTCGTCAGCTATGATGTCTAACCCATTGTGTTTCATATGATGGCTGTTCTCCTGTTTTCTCACCCCTCATTGGTGTAAGGGACTGAGCTAGAGCAAGTGCCATAGACTGTGGAGTTCTAAATCTCTAAGTAGAGGCCTGCCTGCCTGCAGGCACTTTTCAGATTGAGAATTCATTGCCAGGTAAACATCTTCCCTCCCTGTTAGTTAAAGGAACACTAGCAAATATACAGAAAGAACAGTTAATGCCCTAACCGGTTGGCTCAGTGGATAGAGTGTCGGCCTGCAGACTGAAGGGTCCCAGGTTCGATTCCAGTCAAGGGCATGTACCTTGGTTGTGGGCACATCCCCAGTAGGGAGTGTGCAGGAGGCAGCTGATTGATGTTTCTCTCTATCCCTCTCCCTTCCTCTCTGTAAAAAATCAATAAAATATATATATATTTAAAAAAAACAACAGTTAAAATGTTTGAAGATCCCTCTATTCTCTTAAGTTCAAAGTAAGTCCAATTGGTTTAAAATGTTGGCTTCTTGAAGAAATGTCCCAGAGTCACCTGTGTCTAAAAACAAACTTGGATTAGTCTGTGCATGACTGGATGTTTATAATGACAGTGAGTTAGCCATTTGTCATGCATTGGAAGAGTCAGAAGGAGAAAGTGCGAGAGCCCCCCAGTGCTCTGTCCAGTCTTCTTTTCTCCTGATGAGAGAGAGGAGACCAAGGTGTGATGGAAGGTCGCTCTCTTTCCAGTCGCCTCTAGTTCAGGCCTGGAGACCCAAAGGAGGCTTGCTTTTTTCCTCTGGAAAGGAAAACCCAGCAACATGGGCAACATAAATAGAGCATTTGCTTTCATGTAGAGCAGCTACCGTCAGTCACTCATAGAAACCGTGATGCCCCAAATGGCACACTCGCCGTGTAACTTCAGAGCTCCAGCTAGAAATGGCAAAGCCAGCAAGAATGGTGAAGTGAGGTCTCTGGAAGTCAAACTATGATGAATGAAGATTCAGTAGAAACTCTTGATAGTTCATTATAGTAAATGGAGCATAATGTTGAGCTGGGGGGGGGGGGTGTTGTTGTTTTGCTTTCTCTCCCTCCGACCCCCACCCCTGCACATGTCTTTTATTCAATGCTTAGAACACATAGATCAACATACCAAGAAGGGGGTGACGTACCAAGAAGGGGGTGACACTGAAATGTGGAGTTAGGAAGTTCAAAAGGAAGGAAAGAGGAAATAAATGACACAGTTTTGTATAGAAGAATTCAAAATTGAATAGCTGGGTCACATTCAGCTTTCTTCCCTGGTTAAAGATTCTAGCTGCCACCTGTAGTTATTGAATGTTCTATTTATTGAGTGCGTTTCATGTGCAGCACACTGTGAAATAGGTAGTGCTGGTACTGATTTTTCTGGTGCTAAAAGCTATCGAGTACCAGGAAAATGTTTAACTTTTGACAGCTAATGCCTCTGACACACATACTGTTTAACTGAAAGCACCATGGCTGATAGATGGGTGTCTGCAACTCCGGCGCCCTGGCATCGTTCTTCCCAAACCCTTTGGTGTTATTCCCAGATGCTGACTTTCTGGCAAAAGTGGCCTGTGGATTGGGCTGGCTCCATGGGGCCTCTCTTACATTCCGACTGTACAGTAAGTGGGCAAGTGCTGAGAGGAAACTGGCCATTCTGTCCAAGGAGGCAGGCGAGGTCATCAGCTGAACACTGGTCATTCTGTTTTGTTTTTGCCCTAACTTAAAAAAAAATCACACTGTCTTTATTTCCGAGCCATTTGAAATAGTCCCAAAGAACGTGTTTAAGCCATTGAATCAGTATTTGACCTGGGATTCTTCTATATTGGTGCACTTCCTCAAATCCTTCACTAGATGGTGGTCCAAATCAATCCATAGTCTCTATGCCATGGCTTTGGTCCAGGAAGAAGAGGGGAAACGCACAGCCATCCCTCTGTGACTGCCCTAACTCCCTTTCGCCGGCTTCAGAAATAACTGGACCTTTCACTGTCCACTGAGTGATCAGGTCGGCATATTGTTACTGTTTTCGCAGGCCACGCTTGTCAATATTTTGGGGGTGGTTTTGACGGGAAGCATTTCTGCGTGATTGACAGGAAGCATTGCCAGACCCATCATTAGTGCACTAGCTGGAGCTGTGAATCAGGAACAAATTCATTTTAACTTCCTGGTGAAGACAGACAGTCCAGACCACAGGCCACAATTCTGACAGAAACTGAAATCCAGGTTCAGTGAGTGGAGTGGACAGGTGGGTAATGAGTAGAAAATATTTCAGAATGTGATAGACCAGCAGAAATGGATGAACCCTGTGCCCCCATATGCAAATCTTTGTTCTTCATTCCCTTAGATATGGCCATGTCTAGAGTCTTCAATAGAAAGGAAGTGATAAATGAATGTTGTTTTAAAAATACTGAAAAGTGCACTTGATTCAGAAAAGATATCGGAGACTCTCTTTAAAAAGAAACTAGATTTGAGGATTCTGTAAAACTGTCCAGTGAGATGTATGAATAGATATACATTTATCCTCTACCAGAATTACTGAGTGTGTTTGGTTTCAGACTCTACTTAATTTCAGTTTTCTCACTTACTCCTCCCCTTCCTGCTGTATTATTCAGATAGCTAAGCATACCTTCTTTTTGACAGCTCTATCTCAGTTAATTCATTATTGTAGGAGACTGAATTTTTTTTAAAGGGGAGAATGATGATTTTTATTTTTTTAAATATATTTTATTGATTTTTTAGGGAGGAAGGGAGAGGGATAGAGAGTTAGAAACATCAATGAGAGAGAAACATTGATCAGCTGCCTGCTGCACACTCCCTAATCAGAATGTGCCCGCAACCAAGGTGCATGCCCTTGACCAGAATCGAACCTGGGACCCTTGAGTCCGCAGGCTGATGCTCTATCTACTGAGCCAAACCGGTTAGGGCGAGACTGAATTTTTTCATAATATGTTTGAGGTCTGGAGGCAGCTCCAGGTGGGAAGAAAACGTTTAGACAACCTGATGAGTTGGGTGCTAAAATCCCTGGGAGGGAACACTGGCCTGGTTCCACTTGTGATCCGTTGGCTGTCAACATCCACAGCACAAAGCCCAATTCAAACTTATGACTACTTCATGTGCAAGGCAAGCATCCGGCCGTGATGATAAAAATCATGTGAGGGGCAAAGAGGAAAACGCAGGAACCTGAAAAGTGCCATGTTGTGGAGACAGCCCCATACAACTGCTGTAATTTTACAAGATACCCAACGGGGCCTGTGAGGATGAAGAAGGGCCCAAGTTACATTCTTTCACTGGGGGATCTTTTCAGCACCCAAGTACCCTCCCGCCCTTTAATGCTCAAACTCACACTGTTTCCTGTTCACTCCGCTGCATTGCTGGCCCTCAGGAACATCAAATACAACACTGACTTTATAGAACGTGATTTTTGTATATGTGATAGATCTGACTTTTTCCCCCAACTGTTTCAATGGCAGTTTTGTTAACAATTATGTATTTTAATGACATTTTTTTTCTTGCATCCCAAAATTATACCTCATTTTGATTTGTTGGTGTCCTGAGTATGAAAAGCCAGATGACTCAGGGTTAGGTACTGTACTCAGCTGAGAAAAAGGAACAAAATAGAAAGAGAAAGCTTCTCTCAAGAAATGTCAGCCCATCTGTCACCGTGTTCCCAATGAGATATGCCCTGGTGCTATTTTGCATGCCTCCATGAAAATGCCAGCGGTGATGACTGATCTCTCATGATCCTTGTGTTTCTTTAATAAGAAGACTCCCATACTTGGCTTGTTCCAGAATCATGAGGAAACTTTGGTAAAGATCGTTATTTGCAGGCCCTTAGAGAATGGAGGTATACTAAGTCTACAATGACTGGTGTCCTAAAATCTATAATTTTAACAAACATCTCCAGATTCCAAAGCATTTTGTCCACATTCCAGAAACACTACCCAGTGTGATTCAAGGCCTGGTGCAAATGCTACTGCCTCCACCCACCACTAGAACTGTTAACATTAGGATTAACTCATTCCTCTGTTCTCTCCTCCCTCCCCCACATGTTTATTCAAGCACACAGCCATACTATCACCTCAGAGCAATCTCACTTGCCTTACAGTTCTCCCCTACTCTGCGATAAGGTAGAGGTCTCCTTAAGCATATATCCAAATTTTACAGAGGAGTATTCCTATATTTCTATGCCATTTGAGATATGCCAAAATAATGACCAACATCTCTGTCTCTCCCCCCTCCCTCCTACTCTCTCTAAAAATCAATGGAAAAATACCCTTGGTGAGGATTTAAAAGATAAAAAGTAAAATCTCAGAGTTATTGCTTTGTTAGGTTCTTCGTTACCCCTCTCCTCTTCCAGCTGGGTCATTGTTCTGTGTGTGGTTCTGGCAACCCAGCCTCGCCTCACCTTCCACACATGTGTTTCTGCTTTTCTTGGGGGGTGAGAGCCTATGACAGGGGTGGGCAAACTTTTTGACTCAAGGGCCACAATGGGTTCTTAAACTGGACCAGAGGGCCGGAACAAAAGCATGGATGGAGTGTTTGTGTGAACTAATATAAATTCAAAGTAAACATCATTACATAAAAGGGTACGGTCTTTTTTTTAAAAAAATATATTTTATTGATTTTTTACAGAGAGGAAGGGAGAGAGATAGAGAGTTAGAAACATCGATGAGAGAGAAACACCGATAGTTTTATTCATTTCAAACGGGCCAGATCCGGCCTGCGGGCCGTAGTTTGCCCACGGCTGGCCTATGACCTGACAAATAATCAACGGTGAGGTAAGAGCAGGTCCCGTCAACAACTTTGATTTACGCACTATTCTGAGGCTCTTCATTTATTCCGGATCTCTGTCCCTCCTCTATTCATGGGGATTCTAAAATGGAAAGTAAAAATCACCTAAAAGGCTGCCTTGTGATGATACAGGTTTCAATTTCCTTTTTAAAGAAAGTGAACCCTTTTGTGAGCCCGAAGATGAAAGTTGTCTGTTAAATGCAGATATTTCTGACCGTTCTGCCTGGAGGTCGGTGAAGCCGAACAAGATATTAAAGATACTTCCCCAAACTGGGTCACAACTGTGTTAGAGGATGAGAGGATTATTTCCAGAAGCCACACAATAATCCACTCGCACAGGTTGGAAAACATAATTTAAGTAGCAATTTTGGACGTGCAGAAACTGTCCGAGGAGATGGATTAGTCAGCTAGCGTAGCGCACGGCGTGTTGCATGGATTCCATTTTAGTGCTCCATTCGGCACAACTTCATTATTTCAAAGGCTAAGCAAAAGCAAGTCTTAAAGAGCAATTTCATCACTTTCTGTCGACCTCTGAACAATAAGGAAAGTCATCCAAAATGATGGACCAAGAGAGAAAAAAAAACATAATTTAAAAGAAAAAACACATGTTGAAGGACCTTCCAAATTAATGAAAAGGCTTAGAGGTTATCTGATGGTTATATGCTTTTGTCTGCTTATGTGATGGATAAGATGAATATATATATTAAACATGAAAAGTCTTTTCCTAAAACTCAGTAACAAATTAGGAACATCTGCCAAGTTGCTATTGTTCTGGGAGTGCCAGGCAATGCGACGATCAAAAGAAACATTGGCTTTAAATATTTAAAAGGAGAAGACCCAAATGTGTCCATTTCAGAGTGTGTGATTGTGTATCTATAAACCCAAGGACAGCAAATAAAAAGCTTTTAATGATTTGCTATCATAGATGTACAAAGTTGAATATCTTAAAAAGTTTTTTTTTCTTGAACAAAAGAGTAAGAAACGAGGAACTGGAAAGATGAAACTTATATCAGAAGGCAGCTTTTTAGTCAGAGTAATTTCATCGCCACAATAGCAAAAAATACATTAAATAACCAAGAATTCACTTAAATAAAGTATAGTACCAACAGAAGAAACCCATAAAATTTTATGGCCACAAGAAAAGCCCAGTGTTGCCGTAACAATTTCTGTTTTGCAAATTAGTCCACATGTGGCAGCTTCAAACAGCCATTTGCTTTCGCTCACGGATTCTGTGGGTTAGGAATTCAGACAGCAACAGGGGAAGAGCATGGCTGGGTGGCTGGCACCTGGTCTGGGAAGACTGAACTGGCTGAAGGTGATTCAGTGGCCAGGGTTGGAGTCTTCCGGAGGCATCTTCACTCAGACGGTTGCTGGTTGATGCTGGCCCTTGGCTGGGACCTTGTTTGGGACTATCAACCAGAACACCCACCCGGGGCCTCTCCAGGTGCCTGGGACTCATCCTAGGAGGGTGGGCTCAGGATAGGTGGGCTTCAAAAATCAAGTATTCCTGGAAACCAGCTGTGCACTGCCCCACCGGCTCCTGACCTCACTTGGAGGCCATACAGTGGCCACTGCTTCCAAATGCTGGTTGACCTTCCACAAACCCTCTCCAACCCAGGAACTCTCTCTGAGAGGAGAGCCAAGGAAACTGCAGCTGTGTTTTTTAAAAACCACCTGATTTAGAACTTGAAAAACACGATAATTTGGAGATGAGAAGATTAATTTTCCCTAATGAATACAGGCTTAATAGAATTCTAATCATCTTAACAGGATTTTTTTTTTAACTTGTCAGAATGTTTCCAGATACCATCTAAGAGAATAAGTGGGGACCAATAGGTGAGAACATTTTGAAAAGGATGGCTATTAACAAGGGAATCCCCTTTTCGAGCACTTTAGCATTTTATAGACTACAATCAACACAGCAGCTTGGGTTCCTCTCAGAATAGACACATCAGTCTTACAGAATAGAAAGCCGAGGCCCAAGTCGTCATAGGGGTCATACCTGTTCCCAGTACATGCTGAGGGGAGACAGGCTTATTCCATCAAAGGTGCTGAGACTACTGGTTTAATGTGGGAGTTTAGGGAGGGTAGCTCTAATTTATTCAAGATACAAATGGAATGTTCAAATGGATTAAAGGTTTTAAGTGTCAAATTAAATCAGAAAAAAAACAGAAATATTTATTTAATTGTGGTGTAGATAAGGCTTTCTAAGAATAACACCAATATTGGAAAAAAAACAGGTATATAATTGACAGGTCTGATTATATAAATATTAAAACTGTACATGAAATAACTATAGACACAAAATTAAAAGCAGATACGTAACTTGCAACAAGTTAAAACAATTATTAATGTCTTTAATAATAAAGGGTTCTTTTTGAACAATTTTTTAAAAAAGATGATCACCCCAATGGGCAAAGAACATGAACAAGCAGTTCACAGAAGAAAGACATTCACACGGCCAGTGGGTTTGCTGGGGGAAGCTCACAGGAATGGAATGGTGATTACCTAAGGGCAGCAAAAGAGCCCTTTGATTGGACAGTGATATGGCTTTGTTATTTAGCTGTACTTGGGGCCGACTTGAGGCTCAGATATGTATGTCAAATGGTTATTTATTACTTCTTATTACTCTACTTGAACAGAACTTGACAATGCATGGCTTACCCTGAACTCTTAGGCAGAATAAGCTTGGTTTTAGCAGAGCAGCCTGCTTCTCTGTGACTGTTCTGTTTCTCCAACTTGGTCAAGAATGGCAGACGCCGAGAGCCCTTCTCTCCCCTTAGACTGGCCATGTAGGAAGTATTCCCTTAGCCAACATCTTGAGGGCTGTTCTTCAGATATGCCGAATTAATAGCTACTGAACCATAATGATTAATACAGGAATGATCATTAATTTTAAATATCCTCATGGTAGCTCTCTTTGATTCAGTAAAAAAAAAAAGAAAAAGTAAAGCAAACTACATGAAACACATGACTTAAAAGCCCAGGTTTTGCCTCTGAGGTTGAAACACCAGGCATTTTAGGATGCACTCAAGCTGAATAAAGTGCAGTGACATAATATGAAAACTACTATAAATAGGGATTTATGGTAGGGTAGGTCTTATGTATGCAACTAACTGGTGGGTGGACAATGAGAATCTGTACACAACCCCAAAAAGGTCAAAAAGATCCTTTGAACTTAGTTTACTCCAGAAGCATATAGTCAGTGCAAAAAACTATAAACCAGACAAGGATGCGGATGGACGGGTGCATGGAGGTGGTGCCAGGAGGGTGGGTTTAGGCTGGTGGGCACCTCCCTGAGGCAGAATTCAGAGGCCAGGGCAAGCTGTCTGTCAGAACAGAGCCTAAACCATGGATCCCTTCCCTTTTCACTCCCTGCCTGGTCAGGCCTCAGAAACTACTATAAAACCAATATTCCCCTACTCAGGAAGCTAAGCCTCCCCAGCCTAATAGGCAGGTTCGGCCCTTTAAAAATATTGCTGTGCCAACCCCGGGACCACCTCCCACACCTGTGCCTGAGCAGCTCTTGGGCTTTTGCATGTGTACCCCGCACAGCCTCCGTGGCTGTTAGAGGCTTGTTGCTGTGGAATGAGTCCAGGGACAGAAGACAGCTGCTAATGGCCCATTGCCAAAAATCGAAAGGGAATAGGGTTCTCTGGGAAAGTTACCCTGAGAAAACTGTGGGGAAAGGAATCAGAATTTTCCTCCTCTTTAGAATGTTTGCGTCACTGAGTGTGGATGAGGTGTGGTGCAGCATCTGTGTGGCTGAAAACTCGGGAATCTGATCCAGATTGGAGTCAGCAGTAGTGCTGGGACCACCGTGAGGGCCTCCAAGCCGTGTCCCTGCTAAACTGGCCAGATGCGGCATTTAGAAACATTGGCCCACTGCCCAGAGGCCCTAGAGAGAAACCTGAGATTGCCCCATTTCCTCCTCTCGGACTGAGGGATACCCTTTGAATAGGTGAAGAATCTTGGAGGAATCATTTCACAATGTATGCGCATTCACAGTTGCACACACTGGAGGAATCATTTCACAGTGTGTACAGTGTACAATATATTGAAACCTCACATTGTACTCTGTAAATGTATATACTTTTTATTGGTCAGTCATACCTCAGGAAAGGTGGGGAAAAAAGAAAAATAAAACAAGAACAAAAAGAATCGAAGGAAAACAACAAAACAGTATTTTGTCTCCGAAGATCCCATTCACTTTGCTCACCCATCAGTTTAGTTCTCTGCTCTGAACCCCAGCAAGAGAAATAACTTGTGGGAGAAACTGGAAGGACCCAGGAGTGCTCAGACACAGTGTAGGAGGGGTCCCCTGGAGCACACGGGCTCCCGATCAGTGTTTTCCCACAGGAGCATGACAGTGTTTGGGGGTAACGTAAGTCTTCCATGGGCAGGCTTCGTGTGAGCACTGTGAAACGGTGGTGCCTTTGACCTTCAGACATACACGCAAAGAGCACCCTGAAGTCCTTGCAACCATGCCAAATGCTGAGACTCCTTTCCCCGTGCCCCCTAGAGAACTGGTACGAACCATGGCTGAAAATTCCCAAGTAACTTCTCATTGTAAGGAACACTATAGGGATCTCCCAACACGGGCTAAAATCTGGGAGTTGGCCCACAACAGTTACTGAGGAGCTGTGAGCTCAGACGGCTGCTGTGGCACAATGGAGTATTGGATGTTTGCTTTATAGGGTGTGCACAACGTTTACTGTGTCCCTCCTTCAGCTACAGCTTTCGATTCAGTTTGGTTTATTGTTATGACTGTTCATGTCTGCTGCCTTGAATACATGGCTGACATTAGGGTGATTGGAATGGCTGTCCTCGTCATTTCTGTGTTGTAAACACCAAATGTGAGGCTGTGTTCTTGGGTCTTGCTGAGATTTGAAACTTTGTTTTTGTGGCTTTGCTCCTCTGTGTTGGAAAGGGTAAAAAACAGGCAAGGTCTCAGGTTGAAGCACTTTTCTTCTTGTGCATGTCTGATTTTGCAATATCTGTTAGAGGACAATAAGGCTGAAAATCTATATTTGAGAAAAGGTCCATCCAGTCCAAGTGCAGCCTATTTCTCCATGTTTTGCCAAGCTGAAATGATCTCTTAGTTGCATATGATTTCATGGGCTATAGCCCACCAGTTTTACATAATTTAAGCTTGGGAGACTTATACCAATGCACTCACTTCTAAATTATAGGGAACAGATATCGGGGGAAATGCTTGAAGGTTGTGCAGAGGAGTAAGAAAAGAATTTGACAGGTGAGGAATAGGAAATATGTTGAAAGAAGCAAATGGATTCTTTAAACAATCAAAACAAAGAGTTTTCTTGTTTCCTGAGCCATGGGTAAGTGTTTTTGAACACTTTATCAGGTTTTATGATTCGCAGAAAAGTTGGCTAGTAACTTCTTTGAAGGTCACTGGTTTATTTTACTGTGGAATTGACATAAGCAATTTGAGAAGGAGAGATTCCCAATCTCCATCCTCTCTCGAAATTGTTTTTCCTGTCTAAAACACCTCTCATCCTTCCATCACGTCTCCCAGAGTCCTAGTTAAGAGACTGTCATTCTCCCTGTTTCCAAACTTGCATCATGATAACAAAAACTCGAGGTGCCTGGTAAATATATAGACCACCAACCTTATCTCATTGAGATTCAAATCCAGTAGCTCCGGATTGGGGTCTGAATCCAGGTGATTTATACCTTCAGGCACATTTGGGAAACAATATTGCTCTTCAATGTTCCTTTGATAAAAATGTAAGTGACAGGTCAGCACAAGAAGACTATTTCATTTTGGACACAAGCTCATGAATATGGGGACAAATGACCTTTTCACTACATGACCTTTCCATGTATCCAAAGAAGTGAGTTTTAACTTACAAAATATTTCTGAACTCTGAAAAATACTTGCACTTACTTACAAAATACTTTACACAACACACAGAAATTTCTAGAACATAATGGAAACATCCCTGCACACAATTTCACAACGCAGAGTACTAACCACTATACGATCACGGCGAGCTACTGGGGACCTACAATATATAATTTCAATGGAAAGCTTCTCTCCTCGCCCCCCAGACCCCAACCAAACTACCAAGATGATCGACATCTGTCTTAATTTTTAAAGGAAAAAATATATACTCTGTCAATGTTGGAAAGAACTTGGAATTAAATTGAGGAATAATATGGGAGTGGCACACATGAGGTGCAAGATTGGATTTCTAAGGCTGCGAACACACAATGTCCCAATTATTTAAACACAGTTTAGAATCTAGATGCTTTGGGGAAAAACGATGAATGGCAAGTCATGTTTGCACAGCACTTTCAAACGCTCACCTCTCAAGAGATAACACGAAGCACAGTAATAAAAGACCAGGTGTGAATGTAAATTGACTAAGAACAGATTCATTTTAAGAAGTTAATAATATGAGTTCATATTATTGAGTGCCTAGCAGATGCCAAATTCTGTGCTTGGTGCATCCAAATATATTATTACATTGAGTCCACATACTAGTAACAATCCTACAAAAGACTGCCAGTGTTTAACAGAAGAGGAATGTGAGTCCCAGAGGAGTTAACTATCTTCCCAAAGTCACATAGAATTTCAGAAATTCGGTCTCTCTTCTGTTGGTCAATGTATGGTTAGTCTAAACTATGTAACAGCAGCCAAACTAACCTATAAAAATTCATTTTAAAATTTATATACCAATAAAACTCTCAAAATTTATTCTTCAGTTTTTACTCTGCCTTGCCCACCCAATGCAATACAAGATTTGAAGATTATTATTCGTTTAGCCTTCTCAAAGAATGATTGCTTTCTTGGAGAAAATGAAATGTAGATTTAAGTAAACTGAAATTGAGAAGACATCTCTCAAATCTGGAGTTTGAGGAACATGGTTCATTAGGGGAGGATTTAGTAAAACACAAATCTCTCTAGATGTTTTAGAAGCTCTGAATGATATTGCTGTCTAGAGTCATAGTGGAAATTTATATAGTTCTTTGTCTGTCATATTTGCTGCAACGAATCATCTCCTTTAAATATGGGTTTGTCCTCTCAGCCATTCTGGTTGCTGTGTTACCCCGTATTGACAAGTGATAAATGTGACTATTTCACCCTCACAGCAAATGATGGAAAAGGTTGTATAAAGATCCTAAAGTCTAGGACTTTTTAAAAAAAATATTTTTATGGATTTCAGAGAGAGGGAGAGAGAGAGAGACATAGAAACATCAATGATAAGAGAGAATCATCGATCGGCTGCTTCTTACACATCCCAGTCTGGGACATTTTAAACCATTTATTCTTATAATCTCTGGACTAGACTTTGAAGAACTGATATAGAGGTTTCATGATCAGGCCCATGGTTTCACTGAAGTGCCATCATAACTGAAGCAGCTCTGAGTTTTAACAATTGGGAAATGTTTAGGTAACCTAGAGCACAGTGGCATGGTGGGACACAAAACATCCTTCAAAATGGAGTCAAGACCATGCCAGTAGGCAGAAATGAGTGTGCAGTGTAACAAGAGGATCCATGCTTCAAAGGATATACACCCCCAGGAGCTCAGAGAGTTACAAGAGAGCAGCAGTCCTCCTCCGAGTGTGGTCTTCAGCCTCACGCAGATCCGTGAAGTTGGTGGTCCCAGTGTGCTATCAGAAAAGCATGGAAATCCAGAGTTACTATTTAGAAACTTTTATAACAACAGGGTAATTACTGTTGAATTTTAAAGGTAAAAGAACAGCCCAGCCTGTTTTGCTCAGTGGTTGAGAGTCAACCCATGAACCAGGAGGTCACAGTTCAATTCCCAGTCAGGGCATTTACCCGGGTTATGGGCTTGATCCCCATTAGGGGGTGTGTAGGAGGCAGCCAATCTATGATTCTCTCTCATCATTGATGTTTTGATGTTTCTCTCTCCCTTTCCCTTCCTTTCTCTCTGAAATCAATAAAAACATTTAAAAAATAAAAATTAAAATAAATAAAAGAACAAAACTGGGCTTGTATTTTTTATTTAGTTATTCAGTTTTATTTAGTAATTTACTTTTATGGTATTTCACAAAAGTATGTATGGAATGCATTGGAAAAAACAACTTCCTCATGGATAGTTTAGAAACACTTTATGTATTGAAAAAAATGCGTTGCTGCTAACATTAAATATGTGACACATTTTTTCAAAAGAAATGTCTTTTTACGGATATTGAAATTTTATTTTGATAAAGAGGCAATTATGGTGCCTGGTCAGTTACTTGTTATTAAATGACTATACTTGGCCAGAATGAGAGCATTGTTTTATTTTTTTCCCCCGTGGATTTAAACAACTTTTAAATATCAAATGCTATTTCATGCTGCAGGGGTGTGACAACAAAATTCAGTTTAAATGACTAAATCATTGCCGGAACATTATTGACGGGGTGGGGAGGGGGGCAGCAATCCTACAGAAATGTGTTGATTAGGTTCCTGTGCAACCAGATAGAAATGTCAGGATCCTCCTCCACTTACGATGCGGGGACCAGTGCACTGAGGCATGAGAGAAGAAGTTGATTTACAATTCGAAGGAAGAGCAGCAGTAAAATAATTGAGAGCCGGAAAGCAATCTCACTCCTGCCAAATTGCTTTCCTCCATGCATACTCCATTTAGGGACGCTCTTTGGATACTCACATTTAGTTTGTGCATATTTCCTCTCCCCTGTGAATGAATATTCCGTCCTGTTGGATTAGGGCTGTTTCTCGGCTGTGATCAGCAAAAGAAAATATTCAGGTGACCCAGCTCTGCATTATGCCTGGAGCTTTATAAACGGGAGATGGTTGTTGATATATTTTTAAGGACGAAGGCCTTACACGGCCTGTCAATGAGAATCTTCTCGTTCCCTAAATTGCACAAGCCCGGGTTCCTTTCAAATAAGCTTTAAGTTGAGTTTGCGGGGATCGGACATGTGAAGGCAATTTGCAAATTGTAAGGAGTTGGTACAATATTTGTTAACAAGAGCCACTGCTGCTACCACAATTATAATTTGTGGCAGAGATTTAATGAATATCGACCTTGGTGTTGCTGTGTCTTTCTTTGCCCATGAAGTATTCATGGACAAGGAAGGCCTTCCCCTCCTGCCTAGGAGTAATTTCCTCTAGGAATTAATCTGATATTCATGGATACATACATAAAATGTGTGTGGTGTTGTCAAACCCTCACTTAATTGGCTCCCTGAGTCACATAGATATCGAGTCATTTATTTATAATTGTTGGAAGTCGGTGACAAAACTTGGCTGAGAAGTTTGATTCTTATGCCATTGTTTGGCCCATGGAAGAATATTCTTATGCCTTGCACAAGAGCAAGAATTTAAAGATTAAAAAAATAACTTTATATTGAAATATGGAGGGGCCATCTTTCTTTTAACCTTCCTTGCTCACATTAGAAAATATTTTTGCTTATGAGAAATGCAATCCGAACAGATTTATTTTGAAGATTGCCTCATGTGAGCCTCCGACACATCCACGAGCTGGAATCAAAAATCTAATGCTCTCCAAAGATAAGGCGTGAAATAACATTGGGGGGAAGAATAGAGGTATGGAAAGGTAGTCAGAAATAGACAATGCAAATTAGCTTTGAGCACATGCCTGTTTTAAATGTAAAATTGGCTATAAGCCGGGGCCAGTTATACCCTGAGTAGCTAGGGGATGAATGTGAAGGGAATTTTGATGCCCTTCCCCCCAAAAATCTACAGAACCACAATCTGTGTGCTCTAAGATTGATAGTCTCTGATTTTCCTGGCCGGACATTTATCCCTGGTGAACCAGGGCTTCCCAATATTGATGACCACTGGTGCTGTGGTGCTTTTCTCCCCTATCTTCACTTCACATCAAGAGGCCTTTTGTTCTTTACATTAAAAATAAATGTGCCTTTGTCATTAGCCTCAGTCACACCACAGTTCTGCATTGCTCTGTGACCAAAAACAAGGATTTTAAGAGCCATGAATGACAAATGGTGGGTTAGACGTTTAAATCACATGGGGTTGTGCACATACATGCACATACATATATACGTACTAGTATGTGCACCACTCACATCCACATCTACACCAGAAATCTCCTACCTAAGGTGATAAGGATTGGCCAGTTAAAGCAAATTACCCTAGAAAAACATGCGATGCATACATCACTTAGACATCTTAACTTAAAACACATCTTTCTATGTGCCTTTATTTCCCCACCTTTGATGGAAAGGTTGTCTCCGCCCCGTCCCTCACCTCCCCCATCAAATGAAGATTTCCAAACGCTTTCCAGAAGCAAGTGAGGCTTTTCCTGAGTAGAGGTCTGATGGTTAAAGGGCCTCCACTGTTTTCATAAACTACACCCTTGAGACATCACCTTTCCTATCCAGCTCAGGTTTCTTTAAGTGGTGTGAGTGCATGGGTGCCTGTGTAGCCATCTGTGTGCAGAACCAGCCTGGACTCTCAAGATTTTATTTTAAAGCTTTTAAAGTTCTCCTACCACACCTTACTTTATATCTAGTCTTTCCAAAGGATTCAACTTAGTTTTTATGGCATTAACCTTTCATTTACTTACATATAATTTCACTAGATTTTATAACTCTAATAACAACTGAAACTTGCATTAAGAGCTTTGGAAGAAAACCCAGCTGATGCTTGGAGTGTTCAACGTCAAGTGTTGCTAACAGATATGTGTAGGCCTCCTGGAGTTACCTACTAGCTTCAGCTTTCAGCATGTACTGAACTTTTGTCACCAAATTTTGCAAAGAGATATGAGGTGGTTTATTTAACTCTGGTTTTCTAATCTCTAAAAAGCTCAGAATAAAGTTTGTGACACATTTCCAAGTATTTATAGGACATGGTGGTTCACATTTTCTTCCTACCTTAACCTCTGACTTTATCTTTTTTTACTTGTTTTTTTCTTTTACGCTCACAGATTTTCTTTTCGTGTCCCATTAGACCAGCGGTTCTCAACCTGTGGGTCGCAACCCCTTTGGGGGTTGAACGACCCTTTCACAGGGGTCGCCTAAGACCATCGGAAAACACATATGTAATTACATATTGTTTTTGTGATTAATCACTATGCTTTAATTATGTTCAATTTGTAACAATGAAATTGGGGGTCACCACAACATGAGGAACTGTATTAAAGGGTCACAGCATTAGGAAGATTCAGAACCACTGCATTAGACTAAGGGAGCTCCAATCTTTTGCTAGAATAGCAATGTGATTGTGCTTAATGGGTGTTTGCTTTTGCTGTTGTAGCCCATGTTCTGCAAGATTTATTTTCTAAAGGTAGCACATGAAGAATAGTGCACTTAGTTAAAATTATCCTTGAACATCCCTTGAGAAGGCTCTGTGGCTCAGCCCAACCCATCATATCTCCAGAGGTCTAAAGCCCTCAGTTTTTCCATCAGTTTTGGAATAGATCAAGATTACGTGGAGTGTCAAAGGAAGTGGTTTGGCGTGTTTTCAGGGGGGTATCTGGCAAAATGTAGGTATATTTAAAACTAGAGGGGTGTGGGATGGTCACACAAAGGCTCGTGAGAACTGACATGTATGCCTCTCACCTAAGGAATTTTAAAGCACATTGTGCCTGGTATTATTTATAAATATATTCCTCCCTTATGGATTAGCTAGGTCTCATCTTACTGAGAAAATTAAGACAGAAACTCATTATGTTTCCTTTCCACATATTCAATAGGACATGCCAAGAAACTTTTACAGCAGTAAAATAAGATGAAAATGGAAAACCTTTGCTTGCATTTCTGAGCCAGGAAGAACACACTCTTAATGTTTTTTTTTGTTTTGTTTTGTTTTTTGGGGGGGTTTTTTTGTTGTTGTTTTTTAAGATATATTTTATTGATTTTTAAAAAATATATTTTATTGATTTTTACAGAGAAGAAGGGAGAGGGATAGAGAGTTAGAAACATCGATGAGAAAGAAACATCGATCAGCTGTCTCCTGCACACCCCCCACTGGGGATGTGCCCGCAACCAAGGTACATGCCCTTGACCAGAATCGAACCTGGGACCCTTCAGTCCGCAGGCAGACGCTCTATCCACCGAGCCAAACTGGTTAGGGCCACTCTTAATGTTTTTAAGTTGGTGTTTCAAAAATTAATAACTTCACTATTTCAAGTTTATAAGTTAGTTCTTGGGTGGTCACACTGCTGACGTGAAAATGGACTCATTTTCTCATGTGTTCTTAAATTGAAGTAATTTCTTCAAACCTTAAACTTTTAGAGCAGTGTGTGCGTTCGGATTATCAGGGCCCGTTCCCATGTTAGCTGGAAATCTTTAAAATATGGGCTTCTTAATTTATTAGTAACTCGGCACCTCTTAATAACAGACAGAGTGTTTACACTTCACATATGTCCTATTAATAAACTAATAAACTGTTAGTCTTCAAAATAGACCTACACATAATACCAGTATTAGTGTTTTTCTTGGTAGACTATCAATGCAAGGCTGTTATTTTGTGGGATTTTTCTCCCCCAATCTATACTTTTTTTTAATTCAAGATGCCTGAACTGGAGTATTTTTTTTTTAGTTCAGACAAATTTGGGAATATAGCATTTGACACTTTTGAGACCGTGATGCCTGAGGACACCTTATTTGGTTTTAATGAGGCAGCATTGCATATGCTGTAGGTTTCAGAGTGGGCTTGGGTGAGACTGCCTGGTTTTAAATCTTGGCTCTCCCTTTTACTGAACACAGTAAATTATTTATGTAATCTGTGCGCCTCAATATCCTCATCTATAAATGTGCGTATTAATAGCAGTATCTCCCTCATGGGGTTATTAGGAAGATTAAATGAAATGGTATATTTAAAGCACTGAATCAGTCCTCATGTGTTATAAGTTCTCAATAGATTCTTATTCATGTCAACCTTGTTGTGTACTGGGGAATGGGATCCACACCAGTGGGTGCCCAGTACATATCAAATGACTGGTTAAAAGGAATTGTGATGCTTTGCTGCTCTGGTCTTTCACCTCCACCCATCCTCTGTCCATGCAGGTGGCCCCAGCCGTGAAGGAGAGGATGATGAAGACGGGAAGCCTGATGCTGGGCTATCAGCCCCACCGCGGGAAGGTCAACTTCTTCCGCCAGGTGGTGATCAGCCCTCAAGTGAGCCGGGCGGACATGGACTTCCTCCTGGACGAGATAGACCTGCTGGGCAGAGACATGTAGCTGTGGCTTTTGGTCCCCCAGAGGCACGGGTCTGTCCTGGGGAGGGTTACAGATCCAGGATGTCTGGGGACAGGCACATAGGCGATTACAGCCCTTCTCATGAGAAATAGGAAACAGCCCATCCAGGCCCAGCAAAGCCAAAATGCTAAGCGAATAGTGTTTAGGACTCTAGCTGCCTGGGCACAACTGTTGCTGTAAAAGAGGAAGTGAAAAGTGAATTTTCTCAAGGATTATTGCTGGGACCGAGAATTGTAGAGAGTTTAGCAAATATCATGTGGTGCCTGGAATCGAAGGTTTTGTTGCTCTTTGAAGAATGTCTAAGTTAATAGTTTAAAGCTGAGGTTCTCAAAGTGCAGTCCCTAGACTAGCAGCATGAGCATCACCTGAGGACTGGTTTAAAATGCAGATCCTTAGCCCCGCCTCCTACCTGCTGAATCAGAAACTCTGGCGCCCAGTGGCGCCCAGTCTTCTTCTGCGTTGTAAGGAGTCTTTCCGGGTGATTCTGAGACAAGGTAAGACCTGAGAACCAGTGGTTTACTGAAACCTCGTAATGACTGAATAATTGCTCTGATGTTTTGCCAGCAAAGGAATATCGAATATTTCAGTGGTCCCTGAGCCAGGCTTTGAGAATATAGCTGTGGCATTGGTAGCACAAATGTTTAGGTGTGTCAGAAGTATACCAGAGCTATTTTTGAAAGAGAAGCTACTTAAGATGTTTACTTTATAAAGATATATCTTTTATGCGGGCTGAATGTTTATTCTCAAAAGTTGAAATTAACCATTATCCTAAATTATTTAGAGAGAAAAATAAAGACAATCTGTTGCATGGCCCTTTAAATCAAAGCAATAATCCTAATTTACTTCTGAAAATCATTGTATCATTAGTTTGGCATAGACACTAGATATATGTGTCTCTAACTATGTACCTTTTTTGGCTTGAGGGGCCCATTTCTTAGCTGGTTCTCTGCTTGTAGGAAATAAGCAGAATGGAGTCCACAGTGATACATTCCCTTTCTCAGGCTTTGAAATGTTAGTGTCGATATTTAAATGGTTCATATTGGGCAGAGAATCTGGGAATTAGAAACCTTCAGTGCAAATACCTCCTCCATTTTCCCTGGGAGTAGGTGATGGTAGTTCTGTCTTTATCCTGCCCTTAGATATCTAGGAGAATCTTATTTAACTGAGAAATAAGCAAAATGCAGAGGTATGGTTGCAGAGTTCAACTAGGTAAAATTACGAATCTAACTAGAGCACCGATTTGGAAAGCAAATGATTGGAAAGTTAGACTTAGCACATGAATTAACCTTCGGTACTCCATCATTAACTTGTGTCGTTTAAATTTTGAAGAGTAAAAATCAGATGTGTATGTACTCTGCTTTTATTCCATTTGTGGGTGTGTGGTTTCTTTGTATCTCCACTGAGCAAAGAATTACTTCCGTTTCTGGTGACAGGGATTTGTGCTCTGCGCATTCCATTTCTCATTGCCTTTTGTTTTACTATCCTTATAAAATGTTCCTGGAATGGACTTTTGCAGTAATCTGGGTCTCATAAAATAAAAAGCTACATTAGCACACACTTAGTGTTGTTTTCTTTTCCTGTTATTTCCTTTTTACTAAACGAAACCAACACAGTTTAGAAGTGATGTGGGCTCCGTTGGCATTTTAGCTAAACAATTGAGTAGGTTGCAACCTGTTTTTAGTTGTTCACACCTTGAATTAAATGGCAACAGCAGCTGTAGCAAAGTGTGGACTTGCCTCTTACTTAGACCTTTTTCTTCTCCTGGGCAAGGTAGGGACGGAAACTCAGTAGCCACAGCTCAGCCTCAGCTGCGCGTCGTGTGAGAGATGCAAGTTCCTTGATCAATTAAAAAGCAGCTGCTACCAGGTAGTTTGAAATTTCCATTTAGTTCTTTAAATGTCAAGATGTATAGCACAATCAGGTATTGACAGAATGGTCAAGAATGATTTTTGTATAAAAGATTAATTATAATTCATTCACTCATTAAACGTATTGATAGTGGTGCTACTGTGTTCCAGGCAGTTAGCTCGGTGCTGGGATAGGTATTTGTATGTGTGCAGTGAATGAAATAAAAAAGGTCCCTGTTCTTCTGAAGCTTTTAACCTACTTGGGGCAGACAGTCAACAAGTAAGTATGTAACAGGTCAGGTGGTAGTAAGTATTTTGAAAGTGAGAGCGGGGTGTGCTATTGGGGAAAAGTGGGTTAGGCAGGGTCTCTCTGTAAAGTACCATTTAAATGGAGACTAAGAAAGTAAAGGAGAGAATCATTGGGTATCTGGGGGAAGGGTGTTCCAGGTGGAGGGCATGGTGAGCTGCAGGCCCAGGGAGCTACACGCATGGTACTTCCGAAGACAAGCATGGAGGTAAGCACGGCTCGCGCAGAGGGAATCATGGGGTGAATGGTGGGTGAGGAAGTCAAAGAAATATCTGGGAGTCAGTACACTGGGCCTTGTAGGTGGGGACTTGTTAGATGGAAACACATTAGAGAATCTGAAGAAGGTATTGAATGATTCAACTTATATTTTATTTATTTTTAATTGAATTTACTGGGGTGTCATTGGCTCACAAAACCATACAGGTTTCAAGTGTACAACTCAACAAAGTATCATCTATACACTGTGTCCTGGGCCCATTGCTCCAAAGTCACTTTCCTTCCCCATTCCCCCCGCCCTTTGCCCACTTCCACTTCTCCCCCACCCCCTTTCCCTCTGGCTATCACCACACTTTGTGTCTATAGGTTATGTATATATGTTTCTTTTAATCCATTCACCTTCTTTCATCAAGCCCCCCAACACCCTTCCCCTCTGATAGCTGTCAGTCTGTTCCATGTATCTATGCCTCTGTTTCTATTTTGTTCATCAGATTATTTTGTTCACTAGATTCCACATTTAAGTGAGGTCATATGGTATTTGTCTTTCTCTGATTGGCTTGTTTCACTTAGCATAATAATCTCCAGGTCCACCCATGCCATCACAAAAGGTAAGATTTTCTATGTTGCTTTGTTTTGTTTTTAAATGGCCGAATAGTATTCCATTGTGTAAAATGAACCACAGCTTTTTTATCCACTCATCTACTGTTGGGCACTTGAGCTGTTTCCAGATCTTGGCTATTGTAAATAATGCTGCGATAATCATAGGAGTGCAAATACTCTTTGGAATTAGTGTTTCAGGTTTCTTCAGACAGTTCCCAGAAGTGGGATCTCTGGGTCAAAAGGCAGTTCCTTTTTTAATGTTTTGAGGAAACCCCATACTGTTTTCCACAGTGGCTGCACCAGTCTGCATTCCCAACTTTACATTTTAGAAGGATCACTGGGAATACTGTTTGGAGAGTAGGAGGTATGTTGGCAAGTGTGTACTCAGGGTGACCAAATAGGAGGCAATTGCAGTTGTTTGTACAAAAAATAATGAAAGTTTATACACTAGGGTTGTAGTGAAGGAAGAGGCTCAGTATTAGGCATTTAAAGGTAGAGTTGATGGGGTGGCTAATGGAGTAGAGTGTTCAAGGAGAAATAAAGAATTAAGAATAGTGTCATATCATATACTTTTGGCCTGGACAACAGCCTCCTTACTGCATCCAGACAGTGCTTTGGGGCATGGACCGATCTCCTCATCAAACTGCAACCTGATTAAAACACAAAACGGATCCCCTCTCTCACTTTCTTGGAAACTTTCATTGACTTTCTGTTTGCTCTTAGGATTGACAACTGCCAACTTTGCAGAAGACCATCAGCAGGCCTGTTGGTCAAGCAAAGCTAAGTTAATTAGCCCCATTGAGTGTGGGAGAGCATTGCCTTGAAAGACTCTTCTTGGTGTCTCAAAAGGGAGAGGTTGGAGGAGGATATTACAGGCTTCCGGTCTGTGCTCAAGGGGCCTACGGGGGGTCTTTCCAGGCAAACTGATTGGGACACAGTTCATCATGTCCTAGTGGAGAACTGGTGGGCACAGCCAGATGAGAATCTTGACCCATGCCCTGATGTGACAAGCAAGCTGTTTCTGCAGGTGAGGCAGTCTCTTGTCCTGATGGGAGAAGAGACAAGTCAAGAGTTTGTCTGGATAAATTGGCTGGCAGGAATTTGCTAAAGCAAACAGGAAAGTTGTTCATTGATTTACAGTCTTAACTTTCTGAGCAAGAATCTCCTGAAACAAATGGTTAAATCAGGTTGACATAAGTGATCTCAGTCCTGATAGGTAAGCTCTACAGAGGCAAGTGACTTCCATTTTCAGGATAAAGATCAAATTCTGCACGTGGCTGCCAAGGCCCAGCATCCTGCCAACCCCCAGTTTAACTTTAAGTTGTGCTGCCTCCCTCTTGCTGAGAGCCAGAAAAATGAGTCTTCTTTCAGATCCCACCCCACCCCCTGCCTCTTTACCCTGCATGCCAAAACCTTTGGATGTAGTACTCCCTCTTCCAACAGTGCTATTTCCCCTTCACCTAACTAAATATCTGCTTGCAGTTTATATTTCAGCTTGATTCGCAGTTCCTTGGAGGCGCCTTCTCTATCTGCCCTCCTTCTATCCAAAAGGTACTCTGCAGCAATAGAAGCTCTTTGTAATTTTCTTAAAATACACACATCACTCTTTGCAATTGCATATCTCTGTGCATTTTTAAAATTAAGATGTATTGTCCATTGGAGACTTAGCACATAATCATCACTCAATAAATAATTGTGAAAATAAGGAAGGTTGACATACAAACTGTGATATTGAATGTTTGGATTAGTAAATGTGCCCCTGAAGAAAAAGAGGAATGTTCCTCCTTAAAAAAGAACTTAGATTTGGCTTGTCACAGAATGATTTTCTTCTTTGGACAAGTATGATTTTGATATCTGAATATTTGCTCACAAGAATGTAAAACTAGAGCCATAACCACCTTCAGTTATCACAAGTTGTGGGTTGGTTAACATTTCACTAGCATTACCTGGAATAGACTCACACGTGAAATATTCTGCAATTCTGACTTATATCTGATAACAATATGGCTCATGTGGATGGGGAGTTTGAAACAATTTTTATTCTGCTATTTGAAGGCTTTGAGATTTCCTTGTGTTGGCCATTTCTGCTGGGGGAGGTTGTTGGGAGAACTATAGCCATAATCTGCTTCTGACCACTGGAAGCTACTGATTCCCAAAAGAGTCCAATAATCATGACGGGCAAATATGACTTAGGTTCATTCACAACAGATGAGGCCTGAGAAATGTCTCTTGGGGCACTGGGGCAACTCCTTGTTGAAATTCAGTGGGCAGTGGGCTCTGTGGATGGAGCTTCTCACCAGGTGCTCAGTGTGAAGGATGAATGATGTGATTCCTTGGCACAGAAGACACGAGATGCTCACTTAACTAGATCCTGGAGATGCTAGAATGTCTGACTTAGTCTCCACGTTGTTCCCATGGGCTGACAATTTAAGGCGCCACTCCAACGAGGTGTGGCTGTTCTCTGGATTATGACTTAACTTCAGTCTGCATGTTTCCTCCAGCTCTCCAGCACACTGGTCCCCAGCCTCATGGACGTTGCTCTGCGTCATAGTCCCCTTGTCTCCCTTCACCTGGGGAATCTCGGCTAGACTCGGTGATGTGGACATAAGAGGCCTTGTTCTGATTCAACATGTCTTCCTGCTTGCTTTGAGTCCACCACCAGCTTTTGAAATTCAAAAAGGCCTTTTCTTCTTTAACAAACCTACCTAGAAATCATCATGCCCTCCTAGGTCATTCCCCATG
Organism: Myotis daubentonii; assembly: GCF_963259705.1. NCBI lineage: Eukaryota > Metazoa > Chordata > Mammalia > Chiroptera > Vespertilionidae > Myotis > Myotis daubentonii. The sequence goes on along the minus strand of NC_081853.1, from coordinate 45,838,453 downwards.
ATCTGGCCTGAGTGGGCATGCGAAGGCACATCATGAACAAGAAACTTACTCGTATGTTTATCTCCCAAGCCCTATTCAAAACCTCCAGAGTCTGATAGATTTAGAAATCCGGACATTTGGGGGATTTTTAGAAAGCTAGTAAGATGGATATTATGTGAGACCCTAAAGTGCGGTGTAGGTGACATCCCCATTATTAAACACATTAATATTTCTGCCAAATAACATAAATATTCACCCTAAGTGGGATGAGGAACAACTATAAGTAGCCTCCCATTAGATTTAGAATCTAAGTGAATGAGGACATTTTTCTAGTATATTTTTTTCAGAGCTCTTTGATTCGAAATAGCAAATAAAGGATATGGACCTGCATTATCTCATTCCAACTAGAAGCACCGTTGTCTGCCATTTTGTTCTCTTTTTGGTATTTTGTCGGTGCTGTTAGCCGTGAAAGAAGCTGTTCTCCCGTCAGACCTAGGAGATTTAGGAAATGGTTGAACACAGATTCAAGAAAACTATCAGATGGAAGTGTGATTCCCTTTATTATACTTGAGGCTGTGCAATGCATACAAATAAGCCTGATGTTCTTTTGTTGCAGGATGTGAACATTCCCTCTCATTATGGAAAAATAATCAATTGCTTCTTCTTCCCTTTCTTTCAAGCATTAGAGAGATGGAATGCAAATATGTCCTCCTCTGGGGAAGGTTTGAAGATTAAGCAAACTAATTACTTAGTTGCTAATAATTCAGGCTCCAAGTTGATAGGGTACCAAAATCTGTTGAGCAGAGAGCGGGAGCAAAGCTTGGGCAAAGAAAAAGGTAGGAAGTCGAGAATTCCTAGGACTTAAAGGAGTGACAGTCATGAGCATCTCTAGAGAGTGGGGCCCCTGCCTGTTTCTCCAAGGCAAGGAGCTGAGGGCCTGGTGGGTTTTAAGAAAGTAGCCCATGGTGCCCCAGGAAGCAAATTTAGACCTCTGGCCCTCAGGTTCCCCCACGAATAATTCCAAGTCCTCAAAGCAGTGGTTCTCAACCTTCCTCATGCGGCGACCCTTTAATACAGTTCCTCATGTTGTGGTGACCCCCAACCATAAAATTATTTTAGTTGCTACTTCATAACTGTAATTTTGCTACTGTTATGAATCATAATGTAAATATCTGATATGCAGGATGTGTTTTCATTGTTACAAATTGAACATAATTAAAGCATAGTGATTAACCACAAAAGAAAATATGTAATTATATATGTGTTTTCCGACGGTCTTAGGTGACCCCTGTGAAAGGGTTGTTCGACCCCCAGAGGGGTCGCGACCCACAGCTTGAGAACCACTGCCCCAAAGGCAAAGAAGCCGGGGAGAGGCAGACCTGAGCAAGGGCAGTAAGTGGGATAATGGGTCTCTCAGGAAACCAGCTTCACTGACAACCGAGAACCAGCAGTCCCCAAAACTTTGCCCCTTTTCTCTGCATAAAACCTGGAGCAAAGGTAAAACCTTAGGAGTTAGTGGGGAAGGTGGTCCCCAAAATAAGAGCTGAATTTCTCACAGGCCCAGCAGGGTAGAGCTTCAGATTAAAAATGAAGTAGGTTTATAGAAAAATAAGACATGTGACATTTCTTACACACCTGAGTTTGTAATCTGAGGATACTAACCACTACAATTTAATTAGAATGTTAAATTTTACATTCTATAATGTCAGTTATAATGGCGACTGATGCCTCTTAAAAACAAGATTCCAGAATGGCTTTCTGGTTTGATTCATTTTAAGAAAATGATTCCAAAATGGTGAACTGGTGAGATCAGCACACATACACACACACACACACACACACACACACACACACACACACACAGAGCACCACACCCACACACGCAAATGTTGGGCAGCAGGCCATTTTTGGTTCATCTATCCCCTTCCACTTTTATTTAGCAATATTTTATTTTAAATTTCTTACTATAATTGACACAATATTCGGGGGTACAACATAGTAATTAGACATTTATGTAACTTACAAAGTGATCCCCATAATAAGTACAGTGTCCATCTAATACCATGAATCCTTATTACACCATTATTGACTGTATTCCCTATGCTGTACTTTACATCCCCATGACTGTTTTTATAACTGGTCATTTTTGTTTCTTAATCCCGTCTCCTTTTTTAAACAGCCAACCCTAATCCCCTCGCATCTGGCACCCATCCCTTTGTTCTCCGTATCTGTGAGTCTATTTCTGTTTTGTTTATTTTTTTGGTTTTTTTTTAGATTCCACATATAAATGAAATCATGTGGTATTTGTCTTTCTCTGATAACTCGATTCTTACTACTCTCCCAGGTCAGTCCTGTCATTATCCCCATTTTACACACTGAGAATCCAAAACACAAAGTCCAGGGCTAGTCAGTAGCAGAGATGGGCTTTGAACCAAGGGCTCTGATACTAGAGGTCCCTGTTCTAGCAATGTTGATTTGACTATTCAGGCAAACGAGAATAAATTTCAAAGGCATTGTACCTTTTTGCATGGCCCTAGGACAGTGGGGCTCGGTTATTCTGTTGTCTGCCATCTTGGACATGAATGGAGAGGAGACATTGGGGGCAATTTCAGATGCTGTGTGCAGAAGTGACTTTTAATGATCGTGTGTGTGTGTGTGTGTGTGTGTGTGTGCATGCATGTGGAAAAGGCGAGAACATTTCACAGTGTATGCAATTTTAGCTTAATTACAAGAGGAAGAGTGTTAAGTTATTTTTAAATGCACCAAAGAGCAGGAGGTGTATTAGAATTAAATTACACCCTGTGAGGCTGATTGGCAGGCCATGTAATGTTGGAAAGTTCACAATCTTGTCTTTATCAGCTCAGTTTGCAAAGTAGGCCTGAAAGCTGTGTCCCCAAACCCATAGTCTGGAGCTATAACTATTCAAGTTAAAAAAAAAAAAACCTAATTGGAAATGTGATAAGCAACGATTAGGCAGCCCATTTCAGGAAGAAAATGAACAAAATGAGCAGATGCCAACTGCTGTGACTTCGGTGAAAAAGGATGGACACGGGTTTAAATGAAAGGTTTTCTGTCAGTCACCTAAGGAAGGCATTTCCCTCGGGGCTGCCCATTAGCATGTCATTTGCATAGAGAAGTTCAAACAAAAACCAGCACCACCAGCTTGAAACTCTTGGGCACAAAGAGCCTGCATTCAAAAGCTGCTGACTGGTGGGAGGAAGGGCGTCCCTGTAGAGGGCACTGGGAGTCTCACTGCCAACTGAGAAAGCCCCTGACCTTGCAGTAGTGAGAACTGAAATAACCCTGGCAAAATGGAGCCTGCAAGGGGTCAGAGGACCTTGGCTCCTGTTTTGGCTGAAGTTCTTGGGCTGGAGCCCAGACTCCATGTGCCTTTGAGGAATGACTTTCCCGGGGCTCCCTGATGGCCACAGCTCCCCTCCAGGGCAAACTGCATCCTCCTCCTCCCTGTTTTGAAGGCTAAGGAGTCAGCCCATCAGACTCTCCACCTTGTCCTCTAACTACAGCTGCATCTCCTGTTCAAGCAGGAGTGTGGACGCTGTGTCTGACTGTTTCTGTTCAAATCCCAGCCTAAAGACTGCTTCCTGGGGGCCTGTGAGCTTGATGTCCCTATCTGCCTCAGTTTCCTTGTCTCTAATATGGAGGAAAGACTACCTCCTAAGTGTGTGGTGAAGATTAAAGTAGATAAAGAAAATAAAACAGAGAAGCGTGTTTGGCACTTACTGAGTGCTCGATATATGTTAGCAATTAACATGGATTTGCCTCCTTGCGTGGAGCTAACATCAATCATTCCTATTCATATCCCCTGTAGTTGCCAAGAATAAATACCGTCATGTACTTAGTCCATTTAAAACAAATCAATTTGTTTTTAAACTCAGCTATATTTCAGGTAATAATATTTGTGAATGCCCAGGTGTAATATGTTTATTTTTCCTAATATACTTTAAAATAAAAACAGACCAACTGAAAGAATGTTTTCTAAGGTTGGCACCATCTGAAATACCAGGGCACATTTCACAGGTTAGGCAATGCTGTCCATACACAGTCATTTATCCCTCAGTGGTTCTCTCAGCAAGAATTGAGACAACACTTACCAGGCGAATGGAGAGCCAGTTGGGCAATAGAAATGGAAAAGCACCTTCCCTGTCCTCACTGAGCAAACAGACACGCAGGGGGGAGATGAGAACAATGAGAGCCCTGGAGATGGCGGGGGATGGCCGGGGGGGGGGGGGGGGGGGGGGCGGTTGGCCCTCATTCCACTGGGCAGGCCAGTTCCCATAGGAGACAGCATAAATAAAGAGAACCAAGCATCATTCCAAACTGTTACTCCAACTCATTCCAAATTCCCATTCTAAGACAACTTGGCTTTGCACCCAGATTCTACCTCCTGGAGATCTGAGGCTTCTTCCTGGAGTCCTCTGGGCATGATTTCTCATCTGTAAAACGGGCACGCTGTCCAGCTTGTGGAGCTGGTGGAGGATAGAACCTGCTCTCACAGCAGGTCCCGGCGAAGGAGAGTTTGCCCCAGGGGATCGATCCTCTTAGGACAGGGCCTTCCTCATGGGCAGGCCTGCGGTACATGCCCGGTTCTCCCCTGGGCGGTGAATGCTCTCTCGGGTTACCTTGAAACCTGCTTTGGGAAAGCAGCCCTTGGCATACTACACCAACTTAAAATTTGCCATAGGAAGGCTTTCCAAGGTCAAGACACAACTCCTAGAGCAGGGGTGGGCAAACTTTTTAACTCGAGGGCCACAATGGGTTCTTAAACTGGACCGGAGAGCTGGAACAAAAGCATGGATGGAGTGTTTGTGTGAACTAATATAAATTCAAAGTAAACATCATTACATAAAAGGGTACGGTCTTTTTTTTTTTTTTTTTTTTAGTTTTATTCATTTCAAATGGGCCGGATCCGGCCCGCGGGCTGTAGTTTGCCCACGGCTGTCCTAGAGCCTTGCATGTATTTCCTGTCACAACAGTATCCTGTATAGGTGGAGGCGCATAAGATCCCATTAGGAACTGAGGCATGGAAAGGTTATGTCACTTGCCCAGGTCAAATAGCTGGCAAATGGAGGAGCAGGTAACTATTAAAATTAGTAACCACTAAAATTGCCAACTACTCACTCAGATATGTCTCTAATGCCCACAGTAGTGTGGGACCACATCATCACCTAGCTCAGTGATTCTCTGCTAGAGCAGTTTCTGTCTCCCCCGGAAGACATTTGGCAATAATGGTGACATATTTGGTTGCCACAACTGTGGGGTGAGTGCTACTGGTATCTAGCGGGCAGCCTACAGTGCAAGGGACAGGCCTCTCCCCAAACAATCATCTAACACAGAATGTCAGTAGTGCTGAGGTTTAGAAGCCCTGAGGTAGGCATGACCTTCTTAACTCTGCAGAACCTTAACTGTTCAGCACCCAGCTGATAATTCGGAAGAAGCCACAGGATGTCCGATTCCAAAAGAGAAAGCTTCAAGTTGGGGCAGAAAAACCACATGTGCTTTGTCACCGGAAAGCAATGACCTTGAGCCAACTGCCCAGGGTACATTTGCCTGGTGATGCAGATAAGCTGGTTACAACCCTCAGGTGGGACACTGTGGCTGGGTAGAAAGGAAGAGCGACGAAGCATGACATCTGGCAGAAGTCGAAGATAGTCATCAGCCAGCTGCTCGTGTAGAGAAAGGTGGAAATAGAAGAAAGAGGCACATGCTCTTAAGCAGCAACTTTGGCTGAGCCACGCCCTGGGAGAAGCAGTCATGGGGATGGAGGCAGCTCCCTGGATGGTGGAGAGAGGGGCACTGGCTAAGCAGCCAGGGGATGCAGAGGGACCTGCCAGGGTCCTGGGAACGGGTAGGCCACCCACAGCGTCGGCTGCATCTCATGTTGTTGAACTGCTGCTATGAATGCTTTTTTTTTTTTAAGGGGACCTGAGGCTGCCAGTTGAAGAAGGATGTGAATGGAAAAGTTGGAGAGGATTATGTCTTGTGATATTTTTCTACATAAACTGCAAAATAACCAAGTGAGGCTACAGGGCTTGGCTACTATGAATAGGAACAGGAGACAAGAAGCTGACCTGAGTACTTTCGCTTTATTCAATCTAATAAACATTTTATTTATATAAAAGACGAATGATGCACAGTATGAAAATAAGTGCTTGAGACATTTGATATAAAAAGAGTATATAGCATTCACATTCCTATTTTAATACATTGAGTATGGCTGAAGTGTTCCATAAAAGAATAAAACTTTCCCTTTATGTAGAGTAGTAAAAAAAAAGTCAGTATTTTTAGGAACTACAGATTATTCCTTGGTCTTCTTCTTGAATAAGAAAAAAAACACATAAATCAAGCCACAGTATCATCTGATTCTACATTCCAGTTTATGCTGATGATGACCCAGAAGTGATAAAGCTCTTTGGAATCATTAATGGACCAGTATTCTAGAAATTCGCCACTAGAGGTCAATGAGCCACAGCTATTGGGCGGTGTCAACAAGCCTTAAAGTGCTCGGAATTTCTGGGCACTTCCCATGTATTGTAGCCAACCTGTCCTGAAGTTTCAGCCCCTCATACTCCCTCTTCCCTCTCCCACCCCCCTACCCCCACAGGACAGGGTGCCTAGAAGTTCCACCTACTCCAAACTTCAGTATGTCTGCTAAAACCCCAATGAGATGAGATTGTCCAAAATCCACAGAGCTGCTTTGCTCACTGCGAAGTCTCTAACATTCCTATATTTGGCAGAAAATAAGTAGCTTAAAAAAAAAAAAAGATTATTTGCAGCATTGACACTTGTTTGTGGAAGAACAAGTTTCCTATGGAGTATTAAAGCTCATTCTTTGTTCTTGTCCACGCGGATTTTCCTAACTTCAGACAGGACTCCTGTGTCCCACCCTCGAATCCTCACTAGGAGAATCTGCAATGTTGGGAAGGCTGGTGTGATAAGAAGATCATGAAGAAAACTTCTTAGAGGAAAGGACTCCCCTCCATAATACAGAGGGGAAGGAAACTCTTAATATAGAGACAAGAGAGACCTGGGCTAGCCGGACCTCTCAGAGGAGGTCCGCTTTAGTCCAAAAAGGCCAACTTCAAATCTTAACACCAGATGGGGAGAGGGAGGGGATCGGTCATAGTACACAGCCAGGGAATGATGCTTGCATGCACATCCCTTACAGGGGGCCTTGGTTCAGGGCGGGGCGGGGGTGGGCAGAAAGAGCAAATGTTTACATCAAGAAGTGAAGCAGCTTTATAAGTGCGTCCACACCATTTTATGAATGATGTGGGTCCGAGAGAACTGAAAACCATCTGCTGTCTATTCTCACTTGAGGATCCAGATTGTGTGTGTATGTGTAAAATCTCCAAATATTTAAAAACTGGCTCAATTTTGTGAAACGCAGCGCTGGCCAAGCAAAACACGTGTTCAGAGTGCCCGAGGAAGCAGTCCCGACTGGGGCAGGATCGCAGCTCAAATCCTTCGCACCAGACCAAGATACACTTGAGCACTCAGGAGCCCAGGAGACACAAGCTACTGGTGTTGCTTAGAAAGCTGGAGACTCACACCAAGCGTGTTGAAAAATTAAACACAAGGAACTCTGGGGAGATTTGATCCATTTTAGGAAAGGGAGAGGGCTGGGAGTGAATAAGAATAATATAGGTATGGGGGGGAATAATATATATATATATATATATATATATATATATATATATATATAATCATATTAGTAGAAGGCATAGCAATTTCATGGACAAGGAAATTTGTCCTGACTTTTCTGCAGCCAGTGAAGGCAAAAACAGGGCTCGAGAATATATAAACTACTCGAGATGGGGCCACATTTCTGCGCTAGTTGAGGAAGGTGGTTCCCAAGCCAGGTGTGAGGCCTGAAGCTCAAGTGAACAGTCCAGGAGAAACAATGGCACAAGGAGCCCCAGGATCTGGTCCCCAAACAGTGGGGCTCTTAAGTAGCTCCCTGGACAGATGAGGGCCCGCACACAGGGAATGATTTTGCATAAGCGAGTGCATCGTGGCCATAGCAGACTGTGGGACACGGAGCCTCTCTCCTAATGCCAGCCCCACCCTCCCCCTCCCCCCCATGTAGTCAGAGAACCACCCTTCCCTCGTGTGATTGTCAAGTGCTAATGTTGTCATGGATCCCTTCTTCTGTGCTCAGCTCTGGAGCTCTCCAATCAAACCATTTTCCTGGGAATACTAGATCTTTTTCTTTATCTCTTTCCAGAGTATGGCTGTATATATAGATATAGACATATATAGATATATATATAAAACATAGCTATTCCATATTTATATACAGGCATTAATAAAGTGCAAATGTTATTAGCTATTGTAAAAGTCAATCTCATTTCCTGAGGAACTGCTAACACAGCTTATCCCATGACAACGTCAAAGGCATAGAATGCTTCATGTCACCCACCCCGGCCAGCTGTTTCTGCTCAGTCCCATCGCTTCCAGGGAGGGGAGTGAGCCCTGGTTTTCCAGGAAGCATCCGTCGGCTAAGGAGCAGCTTCCGCTGCCTCTGTTCTTTGGACTTGGCCCAGCCTGCCCTGGAAGAGCTATTTGGTGGTGCCCAGCGAGCCATCTTCGGGAATCTTCTCCTCGGAGCAGCTCCTCCCCGAGAGTCTGTCCAGGTGCTCCAGCTCGCTGAAGCGCTCGGCCACACACTGGGCCGTGAGCCGGGCTTCTGGGTCGTGGTCCCAGCACTCAGTCAGAGTCTCACACACCATCTGGATGCCCTGCAGAGGAAGAGAAGTCCACAGGCAACATGAGCGGAGGTGTCGCTGGGCTCCACAGAGGGCCAGATGGTCTTTGTTCCTGCAGTGCAGGCCAGGTGGGAAAGAGCCCGTGCATTGAACCCGTTTCGACCGAGCACTCTCAGTGCGAGGCCAGCCAAAGGCATGCAGACCGAGGGGGCTGTGCAGGGGGCTGTGCATAGCTCTGGACACCTGTTGGACCTGTCCGCTCTGCTGCCTTTTGATCACAATAAGTCGTGAAATGGGGAGACAGCACAAGGACCCTCAGTAGGCTTCTGGGGTCCTGAGAATTCCCAGGAAGTGCCCCCGGACCATATCACGGGACCGAATACCAGTCAGAGCTGCCCCACTCCTCCCCAGCGTTAGGCTGGGCCCTGTGAAACAGTTGTTTTTGATTCCAGGCCTTTTCAGAGGGTTCAACCTGACCCCATAATGGCCCCATTCAAAAGGCACGTCCAGAAAATGCTGCCCAGTACCCTGGGGAGGGTCTTTTTCCAGGGCTTGAATGTTTACTTTGCATTGCAAATATTTTTGCTATTATTTCAAGTCCTTGTGGGAAATAAAGCAGGCCTGGGGTTAAACAGATAGCCTGTAGGCAGAAGGAGTGTGCCCTGAACAATTAGGCTCAACACTGTTATCTGTGGGGACTACTCACCAGGTGGGCCTGGTGGAACAGATGAATCCGAGCACTGCCCTGAGAACCAGCACGCTCCCCCTACTTGTAACTTTCCTGACACACCTCAGAGCCCCTCCCTGCCCTGCTGGGGATCACGTTCATGATGTTGGATTAATTGTATAATTCACCTAATTGACGGTATTGATTGATGGTCGTGTTAAGAGTGGAGTGTTATTGTTGGTACACAAGTAACATTTATTTTATTCTGACACTGTAATTACAGGCAGTAAATTAAATTAAATATTAAGCATTAACTTGAAATCAATAGGGCAACAAATCTCATTAAGGGGAAAAATGTATTATGCAAATTCTTTCCAGAATTTTATAATCATGAATCATGGCTTCATTACAAGAACTGTACAGTTTAGGAGGCGTGTTGGAAAGGAACAACACAAGTGCCTTCTGATTTCAGAGTTAACACCTAACAGTCACCTATCATCAGAGTCTGAGGCCTTGCCCGCGACCTCGGGAGCTCAGCTTTATTAGCTTCTGCCCTGGGAAGTAGCTCTAGGCCAGGACCCGGCCAGGCCAGGCCTCCTGCTCCATCTGGCTTCCCTCAGACCTGACTTCTTGTTTCTGTTTCTTACCCGAATTCATTCGCCTGCCCTTGGGAAAACCTGGGACAGTGCCAGCTTGCACTGGATGACGATTCACCCAAGGCAAGAGGAGGTTTTCCACATAGAAAGGACGGCTCTGTCCGTGACATGGGGCACACTGCTCCCTCTCATGCTTCAGTCACGGCTCTCTCCTGGGTATGTGCTCACAGCCGATCACTTAGCTCTTTTTCTCTGACCACTGCCCTCACCCGAATGACCCCCGACAGAGAATTTGGATAAGTCCAGAATGACTGGCCTGCTATAGATGGCCTTACCTCCATTTCTTGAAAAGAAAAAATAAAGAAGCCATTAGGATGTTCCCAACAAACAGACTTTCTGTTTGTTCATTTGCATGTCCCTCCTCTTGGCTTTCTTTCATTCTCAGCTCTGCACAGCCTGCATGCGGCCCTGGGTGCAAGGCAGTCACCTCTCAGCCCAGCTGGCTGACACACTCTGCTGAGTTCTCTCTGCTCAGTATTTCCTTCTACAGCTAAAAGTTTCCAGAAGAAAACATGTGGAACTCAGAAGGGAACAAAACATAAACTCCCTAGGTAAAGGTCTAGAGGTGAGTGGCAGAGGCCGCAAACAAAATATTTTACTGGAACTGAGGGGCCTTGGACAATGGGACAGATGCCCTTCAAATGATGACCGTGAGCCCTCTCTGAACGCTGTATCTACCTGCCAGTTGGGACTTACAATAACAGAGTCACCCCACTTGATTGAAATTTTCTTTCTAAACAAAACCTAATGAGATCACAGAACACAATGGAACCTGCCCTCCGATGGAAGCCCAGTAGCCCAGAATTCTCTCCTACCTGAGGGGCCACTCAGGTTCTCCCCTCATGACAGCCATCCCTTACCTGGTGGTTGAGCCAGGAGCTAGGAATTTCCGGTCGTCCCCGATCTCTCAACACATTGTCCTTCATGCTTTCGACACAGGGATGCTCCCGCACCTTGGAACCAAATGGAGGCTCATACTCTTTCACTTCTGTTAAGAAAGCAGACAAACACAGGGCCATTGAGAAGAGTGTCTGCAGCCGGGGAACAGGAACATGTTGGGAAGGCTGGCTGGACTGCTGAGGCACTGAGTGTCAAGATATATCTGCGTCTATGAGTGCAATTTTTAATCTTGGGTTAAAACAAGAAGGAAAGAGTGGTTGTAGAAGGAGCTTGAGGAATATTCCACAAACGACGACTGAGTGCTTGCTCTGTACTAGGTATTGGGCTAACAGCTGGGGACAGAGTGGAGCATAAGACCAGCAAGGTCGTCAAGCTTACATTTGAACACAGGCATTCTCAATGGGGTGATGTTGCCCCAGTGGAGCAAAACTGGTTCTTTCTTGGGAGGTGGAAACAGTCTTACATACTAGAGTGGTTTGTGACCTGACAATGGTCCACAGTACAAAAACAGATTTCAGAGGTGGTGTTGAGTTCCTGGCAATATTCAGCCTAGAAAGGGATGACATTCTGATACATGCGACAGTACGGATGAACCTTGAAAACATTATGCTCGATAAAAGAAGCCAGACAATACAGATAAATATTGTATGACTCTACTTATGTGAGGTACTTTGAATAGACTAATTCTTAGAGAGAGAATGTAGAACAGTGGTTGCCAGGGTGAAGAGATGGAGGGTTAGTATTTAGCAGATTACTGAGATTCAGTTGGGGAAGATAAAAATAAGTCTGGAAATGGATAATGGTAATGGTTGCACAACATTGTGAATGTACTTAATGCTAGTGAATTAATTATTCACTTAAAATGGTTAAAATGGTCTATTATGTATGTTTTCATGGGAATTAGTGATTTAGAAAAAAAAATGTCTACAAAGTCTCCTTAGGATAGCAATGATGAGAAAAAGTTTTCAAAATGCTGTTCAGTAAGATGATAGAGGGGAGACATTAATAATAACATCAACAAACAAAAGCTTAAAAAGTAATTTTCCTTCAGTGAGACATGCTGTAAAAATAGAACATGATGTAACCCCTCACTAGGACTTCAGGTTTCAACTAAGATCAATTTCTTTATAGAAACTTTCTTGAATACACCCCAAGCCATTCTTGATCAGATGTCCTGGGCAGAGTCCTACTTTATCATATGTTATATTGTAATATAATCGCCTGCTTCTTTGTCTTACCCACCTAGACTGTGAGCATTCGAGGGCAGATTCAGAGTTTCTTTCTCATTCTTGTATTTCCAGCACCCATGAGAGGGCCTCCCATACAAAAGGCTCCCAACAAATGCTTTGGTGTGTGAATGAATGAATGAAGGAGTGAGTGAATGAGTGACCTGTTGATTCTGTCCAGTTTACAGCTATGTCTAAACTCCGGTTGAATCTTACTTAAAACAGCACACGAATTCCAGTGGGTGGGCTAATAATGCATGTCAGGGAGGCACGGGATATTGTATAAGATAGAAACAACTCCAGAACTAAAACATGTCAGAGCTAAAAGGGGGCAGTAGGCTGGATTCAACATTCTTCTCCCAAGGAAGTAGGACCTTTGACCTATCGCTTCAAAATAACCCTATTTAATGAGTAAAACTTTCTCTCATTGGCCCTCCCAGGCTAAGACGTGAAGAAGCTTTCAGGGCAAAATGACATTTTGTGAGAATAGATGGCTTGCTCTTGTTTGTTTATTTGGTATCTTTCCCAGAACCCTGCTTGCATACTTATCTTCTTCAGCCTCACCCAATCAGGAGAGCTAGCAAGATGTTGTCTTTCTACATAGTTGGAAATAGAGAAATGTGGAAGGCAGGCCTCCCTCCCTTCACACAAAGACAAGCACAAACCACCCTGCTGTGCATACACTTTGCCTGGAAGGGTCCACAGCACTTAACCCGCACTGCTCTTGGGGTGAGACCTGAGTTTTGCTTTGCCTGCTTTCATTTATTTCTTCCATTCTCTTCCCTTCTACCAAACTGTAAAGTCCCAAGGAAGAGGCTGAGTCTTGTGTCTTGTAACTCCCCAACCAGTGCAAAATGGCTGGGGCCAAATTACATATCTTTTATCCCTGCTTAAGTGCTTCTTTAAGTATTTTTTATTTTAGAAAATGCAGATAATTCAAACTACAAAGTCACTAAATGGATAGATATAGACAAAAGCAAATCTCTCTCAACTCCCTACCCCTTAGGCTAAAGGGTGGGATTAAAAATGATTTAAATTTTCCCCTTGTTGTTTGTCCCTTAGCCATATATTTCTTTATTTAAAAACAAAAACAAAAACAAAAAAAAAAAACAAAAAGCAAATGTTTTGCCCCCAGTTCATGGGGAGTGAGACTTCCGGGAAACACTATAGAAATGAATTACAAGGAAAATGAATTCCACTTGGGTGTCATGGCAACATCAGATCGCCATTAAAGCTACTAACCACCTGCTCTCATTTCCATCCTCCTCCACATCGCAAGTCTGAAACAACCAGTTTGAGAAGCATAGATCACAGGTCCACGACATTGCTCTACATGTTTTGCAAGGAATACGCGTTGCATCTCGACAGAGGAAAGGAATACAAGTTATTAAAGATACTCTAAGGCAGTGGTTCTCAACCTTCTGGCCCTTTAAATACAGTTCCTCATGTTGTGACCCAACCATAAAATTATTTCCGTTGCTACTTCATCACTGTAATGTTGCTACAGTTATGAATCGTCATGTAAATATCTGATATGCAGGATGGTCTTAGGCGACCCCTGCGAAAGGGTCATTCGACCGCCAAAGGGGTCTCGACCCACAGGTTGAGAACCGCTGCTCTAAGGGTTTCAAATGAGTCAGACAGAGAATGCTAAAGAAGAGTCTTCAGAGATGTGACCAGCACCTCGTTTGTACAGTTGAGAAAATGAAGGCCAAAGGGCGCACTGGATTCCGGGAAGAGCGCTGGGAACTGCCCACGGCATTACGGTCACTCTGATGCAACAGCTTTGCCTTTTTAGGAAGCTTTCTCCCCTCTACCGAGCCTTTCAGAGACCTCTTTCTCCCCCACCCAGCACAAGCACAGCTGGGAACATGCCTGTCACCAACGTGACAAATGTGTCCCTTGCTGCCGGGGCGAGGCCCTTCCCACCAGAGGACCCGAAAAGGGGACCCTTGTGGGACCCGTTGGGTGTTATGGTTTGTCATTCCTCAACAAGCTCTGCAGAAGAACCACTGATGACCAAGCGCACCCCTCTCCTCACTGCTCTTATGTACGGACACTGCACCGTTCTGGGGTTAGGGAAGCCGGAGGACCGGGGGTGGTGGAGATGGGGAAAAGGAGACGGTTGCATTTTAAGCTGCAGGTACTAAGTTAGGGCACGGTTGGCAACAGAGTGAAGGCAGTATTGTCTAGAGTTCCTCTGTGTGCCTTTGATCAAGCAATGCCCAGGCCTCCCTTCTGTGATGAACTGCAGAGGAAGCGAGTTAAGGGGTGAGTGGGGTTAGTTCAGTGAGTGCTGTACCTGGCTAACCTAGAATGAGAAACACCCTTTACAAAAAAATCTAGAAATGGCTCTAAGAAAAAAAGCAAAGGATCTAGAGAGTAAGACTGAGTTTAGCCCTTAAAAAAAAATAGTGCTAACAATATGCGTCACAGGGTGGGGAATTGTCAGTTTTGTTTGCCCTGGCTCCATCCTGAACTAGATAGGAGACGTGTGCACTTTATGCCTCGGTTCCCATATCCACAAAATGAGAGAAGTCAGTGCCCTCCATCATTACTCTGCACAGTAGCCCCTCTTATCCGTGGGGGATATGCTTTAAGACTCAAGCAAATGCCTGAAATCGTGCACAGGGCCACCCTCCAATGTGTGTGTGTGTGTGTGTGTGATTCATTTTTATTAAGTCAAGCACATTCACCCTTTTCACTTATAGGAAGCAATTCCCAGCTTCTCTTTGGCACATCCAAATTGCCAGCAACACTACTCTTGTGCTTGGGGGCCATTTCTACGTGAAACAAGGTTGACATGAACACAAGTAATAAGATGCCAAGGCAGTGGATCCGATGATCCCGCGGCTCTGATGGGCCCGACAGTGGGGAGAACGTAAACAGCGTGGATATGCTAGACAAAGGGATGACTCCCATCCCTAGCAGGCCTGTGTGCACGATTTCACCACATTGCTCGGTACACTGTGCAATTTAAAACTTATGAGTTGTTTCTGGAATTGTCCATTTAATCGCTTTGAATGACTGCAGTAGCTGAAACTGCGGATAAGGGGAACCACTGTAAACTGCTATAGGACCGACCACTGGCCACACCCCCCCCCTACACTTACTCTTTCCATGCACGCGGGGAGAGCTGGCAGTTCACCCTCCCACCTTGCCTCAGAAGAAGCCCTTGACCAAAGACAGATGGGAGCTGTAAGATAAACACCCAGCTTCCTCCTGAATCAGGTGGTGTGAGGCTGAGGTGAACGTTTGACCTGGCACCCTGGTCCCCAGCAAGGTTAAGCTCCAGTTGTCCACAGTAAAGACCCGCTTGACAACACACCACTCATTGGCTTCCTTCCCTTTCATGACTCACTTCCCCGGTCCCTTGTTGGCATTTCCTGAGATCTATTCCCAAAGAACTACAGGCACTCAAATTCCTGTTCCAGGCTATGGGGCACCCAACCTAAGGCAGATGCCCATACAGTACAGCTATTGACTCAAACCAAGTCCCCCTCTCACCCACGGGCTGCTTCCCACTCCAGGCATAGGAGGCTCAACACCTCAGGATCTCCTAGAGCAGTGGTTCTCAACCTGTGGGTCGCGACCCCTCTGGGGGTCGAACGACCTTTCACAGGGGTTGCCTAAGACCATCGGAAAACACACATATAATTACATATTGTTTTTGTGATTAATCACTATGCTTTCATTATGTTCAATTTGTAACAATGAAAATACATCCTGCATATCAGATATTTACATTATGATTCATAACAGTAGCAGTTAAAATTACAGTTATGAAGTAGCAATGAAAATAATTTTATGGTTGGGGGTCACCACAACATGAGGAACTGTATTAAAGGGTCGAGGCATTAGGAAGGTTGAGAACCACTGTCCTAGAGGGTCTCACACACCTTTCCTGAGAAACCTCATTTCACTGCTTGAGCACTTGCTCTTCTTTCTGACTTCTTTCCCTTCCCTGCCTTTCCCTGCAGCCTTGTCCCTGACAGAAGCCCCACCCCTACCCCCCAACTCCCAGGCCCTTGCAGCTTCCTTTACTTTCTCTGCTGTTTGGTGTCCATGCAAGTGTTGCTGGCATGTGTGGGAGGCCCTGAAGAGAAACCACACTTGCCTCCCTCTTCCCAGTTGGGCAGCACTCCAGGGCTGGTCTCTGCACAGCAGAGCCATTCCTCTGAAAGTCAGCATCTGGCCCCCAGCTGCTGCGCGGACTGCAGCTCCAGCTTCACAGTGCAGAGAAGTTGTTGACAGTTTTCCCCGAAACAGGGCCCCCGAGTTTTTATATCTGCCTTCCAAGTAAGACTCCCCTGAAATGCAGCAAAACCAAGTGCTTCCATCCCAGTCTTATTGGTCTTTGGTCCTCCTCTCCTACCCCTCTTATTTTTTTTTCTTTTCTTTCTTTCTGATGCATTTGCACTTTTTGTCTATCTCACAAGACTGCAGCAAGCTGACAGTATGCGCAGGAGCCATTCTGGGGGTTGTGCTTTTCCTCTTTGTTAAATACCCGCTCAGCCAGCTGCTATGTGTCAGCTTCTATTCAAAGGCCTAAATGGCTAGAGACTTGGAAGTCGGTGGGCTTGTGGGCCTGTTTTGGCTGGGGATGCCATGAACATAGTGCCTGCTGTGCTCGCTAACAGGGGCCCTGAGAGGCACCCCGCCTTCATCTGCCTCCCACACACCCCACAAACACTTGCATGAAGACTAAACAAACTGAAAGCCATGGACAGAGATTTCTTTGTAAAAGAGCCGGTCACTGGGCTTGTCGTTGCTGAATGGAGATTTCAGCACTTTTCTCCTTCATAAAAAGTAACACACCAGTCTCCTCCTCCTTTCTAGCTCTCTCTTCAAACAACTACAAAGCCCTGTTTTCTTGTTTTCTTCCTTTTGTATTCTTTCAGATCAAAGTATCTGAAATAACACCCTCGGTCATTGTCTATTTCCTATCTCTGCTTTATTTTTTTTATATAATCACCCCTGATGTTATAGTATACTAGAGGTGCAGTGCATGAATTCGTGCAAGGGTGGGGTCCAGTCAGGGGAAGGGACCGAGGGTGGTTGGTGGGCCGGCCCCACCCCCTGGTCAAACTCCCAGTTGAACTCCAGGTTGAACGGACAATTTGCATATTCGCTTTTTATTATATAGGATATCTACTTGTTCATTGTCTTTCTAAAATATTAGCTCTTCATTAGTCTTTCTGTCCCTTGAGGGCAGAGAGGCTGGTTTTACTCACTGCTATTATCCTTAGCATGTTGGTTAATGCCTGCCACATATTAGGTGCTCGATGAATATTTGTTGAGTGAATAAATGAACAAATGAATGTATCTTCAGAGAAATGTAAGAATAAGGAAGTTATCTCAGACTTGAAGACACCGAGCCCGCAACATGCTACAGATTTACTAGCCTTGGGATTCTGTAAACAGAAATTCACCTGGGGGAGACAGGAAGGTCAATCACTAGAACCTTTCAGAAGTGAGGCCATCATTGAACATTCCTCAATGTGTAACTGTCTTATTAGGGACTTCCAGAAAGGCTCTGCATCAAAGGCCAGGATGCACAAAGAAGTGCTGACTTCCCCATCCCGAAGAAAATAATGGTATTTGTCCCTGCCATTTATTAAACATGTACTATATCGGTCAGGTCAGCATGTACTAGGAAGGTTAGAGCCTGTGGGCTAGAGTCAGATGACAGGGCTTTGATTTCTGGCTGTACAGCTTTCCTCCTGAAGCCTCTGTTTTCTTATCTGTAAAATGGGGCTTATCATAGTACATACTTCAGCCCAGCCAGTGTGGCTCAGTGGTTGAGCATCACGGTTAAATTCCCGGTCAGGGCACATGCCCAGGTTGCAGGCTTGATCCCCAGTAGGGGGCATGCAGGAGGCAGCCAATCAATGATTCTCATCATTGATGTTTCTCTCTCCCTCTGCCTTCCTCTCTCTGAATTCAATAAAAACATACTTTTTAAAAAAAAAATAGTACATACTTCAAAGAGTCCTTGCTGGATGAAATGAGCTAATCCATGAAGCTAGTATTCATGTCATGGTAGCTAGTATTCCTTGGTGTTTTATTACATGACCAAACCCACCTCCACCAGAAAGCCTTTTGCCTTTGGCCACTCTCTTCAGTTATGGCAACCCATCTCTTGAGCTTCTAGGTGGAAATTTGTGCTAATGGGGTTGCATCAATTGGCTTCAGAATGGTGCTATTATTGCCTGTTTGCATTTTCTCACCTGATAAGAGTGAGGATTCCCTGGTATAGTGCTCTCTGAACTGCTCTGCACAGAGGAGAGGCTGGCTGGAAAAGATGCAACTCAAGAGGACACTGCTGGGTCTTACCTTTCCTTCCAGAGCTGACCTGTCCCTCACTGCCTCACCCCACGGCCACACTTCCTTTAGTCAGCGTGGGCATTCAGTTCCCTGTGCCCCCCGCCTTACCTTCCTGCAGCACTAAACACAGCTGAACCGCACTTGCCTGGTTACAAGTCGATTTCAGGGTCCCAGTCCCAGTAACAGCATGAGACCAAGGCTAGAAGTGAGACTTAAAACACGTCCATAAAGATGACTGCAGAACGAAGAGAGTGTCCAGCGGAGAGAAGCCCAGAGAGGCAAGCCAGGGTCCGGCTGCACCCACGTGAAGAAAGTGGGCTCAACCCTGAGAACAGAATAAACTTGCTCTAAGGCAGGAAAACTGGGAGCTCACATTCTCCTGCAAGACTGTCCCCAGCTGCTTCACAGCCTACTTCATTCAGGTAGATGTTCTCTCACTCAGAACCAACTAGATGGGAATATTAGTTGCCCTATTTGATGAAAAAAAAAACTAAGGTGAGCATAGTCCGCATTTCCATTTTGAAATGAGGCTGGCAATGAAAATAAGTAGTAATTGCACGTGTTGTATTTCAAGTCACAGAAAAGAAGTTTTAAGCTTAAGGAAAGCCATTTATACCCTGCCCTCTCCCTTAGACCTTATCAATTGAAGCCGGACATCAAGTGGAGGGAATTATTATCAATTTTCTTTGTAAGGGAAGAATTGTGTCTGGGTGGGCAAATTTTTTAAGAAGGAGAACAAAATAAAAGTCGACTCATCAGTAAATGACACGAAGCTTCTTGAGAGCAAGCCCTGTCTTTACATGTGTGTTTCTACAGCAGCCAGGAGGGAACACATTGCTCTTCAGGCTTTATGTACCTTCCAAGAATACATTCTTGAAATGTAAAAACCAAATCTGAAATTAAGACGAGGCTAAAAAAATAAAAATCTGGCTTTAAGGTTTTTAAAAGGCAACCCAAAAAGAAAAAAAAATGCTCTTAAAACAAAGTGTGTGTGTTTTTTTAAAGGACTTAATAAATGAGTTCACACATTGAACCGAGTGAAAGGCTTTCTGTTGGACCCAAATGACGATAAACAACTTTGTTTTTTTTCTGCCTGAGCAGAGATGGAAGAAACAGGACTGTGGGCTGACGATCAAACAGAATGAGAGCCTCTTTCCGGATCCCCCAAAGCCGTCCATCTGCTCTTACCTTAGAGGTTATGAAAGGCTCTCTGGGACCAGCTGAACAAATGGGATCCTGTTCCTTCCTTGGGAAAACTTGTTTATACTGTATCTGTTTTTAGGCCTCATAAAAGTTGGTGAAGTGCGTTCTTCCCCATTAGGCTGAATTCCTCCACACTCAGCAAACAGCAACAGGAAAGGCCTTCAGTCATTGATAACAACGAAGGCAGGAAGCTCACACGAGGCCCTAATGAGCTGGCTGCCCTCACAGAGCGAACGACACAGAGACACCCTCTCTCTCCTGCTCATGGTTATAGGATATCGGGTTTGAAAGGACAGGAAAGACGCCGGAATTTAGGTAAATTTATTCTGACAGTGAGTGACAACAGCATCATCTCTTCCACAACTCAGTCACGTCCTAAAGGATTCATTCTGGAACTGCCAAAGCTTGCAAACAGAAAATGATCCTCGGTGACTGAGACCTGGTTAAACAAATATCACTGTGCAAGGAAAAACCAAGCAACTTTTGAAAATGCTGTGGGGGAAGAAATCTCAGGCAGGAAACCAGAAAAGGACAGTGGCAGCCGGATGGGAAGTGCCATCCCTAGGCAGGGCCCCAAGGGAGCAGGGGAGGGTACAGCAAAGGGCTCAGGGGCGGGGGGTGACCTGGGCCCATCCTGGGAAATTGGCTGAGCGTGTTCTAAACAGGATGAAGAATCACAGCACGTGTGTCACCCAAATCTACCTCGGGCGAAATGTTGGGTAGATTGGCCCAGTGAGCAAAGCTGTGGCCATCGAAGCAACAAGATAAATAATGAGAATATCACAGACGCATAGACTAAAATAAACATCCACAACTCCATACTGATATAAATTCATAATTCAATAAGTAACAGGGGGTGATGAAAGAAAGTATAGCTATTTCTTACCGTAGAATATAATAAACATAGGAGGAATAAGAAACAGAATCGCTGTTAGAAAAACATTATAGTAATAATTATTGCAGGCAAGAACAACTCATGGATCCTAAAATTAGCAGGCAGAATTATAAGAAACAGGTCTCATATCCTTACTATGTATGTGTTTAGTGTCTTTAGAGACAGGTCAAAGTACCTTCCCACAAACTATGTATTCATCACAAGTGGAAAAAAAGTAGTTACTTTACAGGGGAGAAAGCCCCCTTCATCAAGTGATCAAGGTGAACTGGCCCCAATATGAGACACTGAGAAGGACACAATGTCATTTCTGGGGTATTCTTGCCCAAAATATATAGCCTCAATCTAATCATGAGAAAACAAGAGAGACCCAACGTGAGAGACTGTCTATAAAATAATGGGTGTGAACTCTTTGTAAGTGCCAAGTTCATGAAAGACAAAGATAGACTGAGAGCTGTCACAAGTTGAAGGACGCTAAGAAGCGTGGACGGCAAATGTAGTGGGGGAACTGAATTAGATTCTGTTCCAGAAAAGGACATTACTGGGAACTTGGAAATGTGAATAGGTTCTATAGGTTAATTAAGAGTATTGTACCAATGTTAACTTCCCGTCTTTGCTATTTCTGAAACTGTTCTGTAAAAGTCTAAAATTATTGCCAAACAAAGAGCTAAAAATAAAGTTGGAGTCAGGTTGGCTTGACTTAGCTGTCAGCCAGGACCATGTTTTGATCCATAAATTTCTAAGTTGGGACGTCAAACCCTGATGGAAACTACTGAGAAGAGAGTCAAGCAAGGATCAAGTACTGAAGCCCTCAACCATGCTCATGTCCAGAAAGCTCAGGGGACAAGGGACCAATACTCTCTAAAACAGTGACATCACCCCTGCACCGCTGAAGAATGCTGCATTCCTCATAACCTCTCTTCGCTCAGTTTTTCAAAACCTAAATAGATACATCAAACCATTCTGCTTGTTTTTCCTAACAAGGGAAAGTCATGTCCATAAAAGTAAACTTTGAGTCAAATCCATTTCCCGGACCTTATAATTCTGAGTAACATTAAAATGCCAAAAAAAAAAAAAAATCAGATATTTTTCTGGAATAGTATCCATTTGATAAGTAGAAATAATTCTTATTAGTGTTCATCACTTGCCAGGTATTCGAATATCTGTGGGAAGCTACATCAAGAGAAAGAATTATACTTTATGAAAGGAGATAAAAAGCTTTGTGCTCCAAACGGACTTTCAGCTTAAAGACCTAGGCTTTTTAGCATAATTCCAAATCCTACTGGGATGGCTATGTACCATCACATCTCAACTAGGCTCTCATTGTGGAGCTGACTCTTTGGCAACCCTGGTCTCATGTTGGAAGCAAATAACATGACATCAGCGTGAAGGCACATGCACCAGGATGGGGGTGCATACATACCTCCCACCGCATTGCAGCGGGACGTCATCTCCCAGAGCACTAGAGCCATGGAGTAGACATCTGTCTGCTTGAAGGACTCGACATTCTCCAAGTTCATCCTGGA